>NC_081411.1:573126981-573776642 GCF_030272615.1 Cryptomeria japonica | reverse complement strand
CAAAACCAATCCGGTACGAAGAATCCGTAAAACCTACAAACCTCGGCACCGAAGCAGAGCCAAGAAACATCCTGGTTGGCGACGACTGGAACCCAGTCGTGAAAGCTGCCGTGTTTAAAATATTCATGGAATACAAGGATGTATTTGCTTGGACGTATAAGGACCTCAAAGGGGTGCCGCCAGAACTGTGCGTACACCAAATTTCACTCGTACCTAGGGTCGTACCTATACGGAAGAGGCCATACAGAATGAATAAAAACTATGCGACAAGAGTGAATGATGAAATTGAACGTATGCTCGAAGCTGGGATTATTTTTAAAGTGCAGACCAGCGAGTGGGTATCGCCCATAGTGATATCCCTTAAAAAGGAGGCAAACCAGATCCGAATCTGCGTGGATTTCAGATGCCTTAACGTGGTCACCATAAAAGACCCGTTTCCAATACCATTTACGGATAGCATCTTGGAAGAAGTGGCCGGTCATGAAATTTATTCATTCATGGATGGATTTCTGGGGTATAACCAGATATCCATCGCTGAAGAAGACAATTAAAAAACCACCTTCATAGTGGAGGATGGCGTGTACGCATATAATCGAATGCCGTTCGGATTATGCAATGCACCAGCGACCTTTCAACGGATAATCCTTCACATATTTGAAAAGATGTCAGTAGGGAACTTCAGGGTGTTCCTTGACGACTAGTCCATCTACAGTAACCAAGATACACATTTGGCCGCACTTGGCGAATGCATGGAGAGATGCAGGCGAGCTCGCCTAGCACTCAACCCCCAAAAATGCAAATTCATGGTGCCTCAAGGCAAGCTGTTAGGACACATAGTGTGTAAGGCTGGACTCAAGACTGACCCAGACAAGATTTGGGTGATAGTGGAAATGGAGGCACCCACAGATGTCACGGGAGTCAAATCCTTCCTAGGACACATAGGGTATTACAGGCGATTTATCAAAAATTTTGCTCAAGTATCCTGCCCTCTAGACAAGCTGACAAGGAAAGGTGAACGGTATACATGGGGGATGGCTCAGGAGGAGGCCTTCCAAGAACTGAAGTCACGGTTGGTGGGTGCGCCAATCCTAACATATCCTGACTGGGACAAAGAGTTCCACGTACACGTTGACGCATCCAACTTTGCCATAGGGGCCACACTGGCGCAGGTTGGCGACCACAGGCTAGAACACCCGGTCTACTTTGCAAGCAGACTCCTGTCAAAGGTAGAGAAAAATTATAGCACCACAGAAAGGGAAGCCCTCGGGATGGTGTACTCCGTCCAGAAATTTCGACATTACTTGCTCGCCACCCCGTTCACATTTTATGTGGACCACCAGGCTTTAATGTATCTGGTAAACAAGTCAATATCCAAGGACGAATCAGCCGATGGTTGCTATTGCTGCAGGAATTTACATTCAACATTATGGTAAGACCTGGGAAGAGCCATGTGATAGTTGACCAGCTGTCGAGAATCTAGTCAGGAGAACCAGCCGAGGGAGTGAATGAAGATTTTCCAGACGCTCACTTATTTCGCATCGCGGCTCTCCCCGCCTGGGAATATTTGTCGACATCACGGTTCCCGAGGGGGATGCCACCAAGAGAAAGAAGGAAACTGGTACTGAGGAGCAAAACATTCCAACTCATTAATGGCCTATTGTATAAAATGGGGCCTGATCAGATCCTACGGTGATGCGTCCTAGAAGAGGAAATTTCGGGCGTCCTAAGGGAAGCACATGAAGGGCCCGCAGGTGGACACATGGGGCTCGACACCACGGCGAGGAAAGTTTTGTTGGCAGGACTGTGGTGGCCAACTTTACATAATGACACCAGGGAGTGGGTAACAAGCTGTGATACATGCCAACGGGCCAGACAGCCATTAAAAAGGGATTTTATGTCCCTCAACCCATCGAATGCCCAGGAACTGTTTGAGAGATGGGGATTGGATTTTGTCGGACCATTAAAACCAAGTAGAGCTCGACGATGCAGATACATTGTAGTGGCAACAAAATACTTGACCAAGTGGGTGGAGGCACAGGCCTTACCCGACAATTCGGCGGTCAATACAACAAAATTCATCTATGAACACATCATTACACGGTATGGGATTCCAATCCAACTGATGAGTGACAGAGGAGGCCATTTTGTAAATCATATAATCCGACTGTTAACAACGGAGTTTAAAATCTTCCACTCCTTATCAAGCCCCTACTATCCACGGGCGAACGAGCAGGCCGAGGCGACCAATAAAATAATAATGTCGATGATATATAAGTCTTGCGGAGTGGAGAAGGATGACTGGGAGGAGCGCCTACCATCAGTACTTTGGGCATACCAAACAACTTACAAGGTAACTACTGGACAGACTCCCTTCCAGCTAATGTATGGACAAGAAGCCGTGGTGCCAGTTGAATTCATGGTGTCGAGTCTCCGGATCACCATCGATAATCGACTTGGTGACATGGAAAGCCTGAGGGAGAGACTGTACGCTTTGAACAAATTGGACGAACGAAGGATGATGGCTCAATGGGCGATAGAGACAACCCAACAAAGACGGAAGGTTTGGCACGACAAGCATCTCCGGCGAATGAAGTTTACTCCTGGGCAGTTGGTATTGAAATTCAACGGAAGGAACGAAATCAAACCTGGGAAATTCAAAGTGCGTTGGCTAGGACCATTCAAGGTACGCGAGGTCAATACCAACGGGGCAATAAAGTTGTGGACGCTGGATAGGGAAGAGATACCAGATGCCGTCAACAGGTCGAAATTAAAAATTTACCACGAACGGAGGGAGCTCGGACCATGACGGATGCTTAAAAGACTTAAAAAAATATAAAAAATAAAAATAAAAAAATAAAAAATTATTTAAAAAATAAAAAAAAGTGGGCCCACCGTATGGTGGAACCACCGACGTACGGTGGGACTACCGACGGGGGAACCACCGTGCGGTGGTCACCGCAACTGCCAACCGCACAATAAAACCCCGCGGCAATGGCAAACAAAAAAATAAAACTCCCGCCCGCACACTCCCGCGCCGCACAGCCCGCAACCGCAGCCGCAACCGCACAACCACGCAGCCGCACAGTCGCATAGCCTGCACAGCCCCACACGCGCAGCCGGCACAAGCCCGCACGCACCAAGCCGCACAAGTCCGTGTCGCTACGGCAGACGGTTTTAGTTTTGAAAAAAAGGGTTATAAAAGCAGAATTGAAGAAGTAATCTGTACTAATGGACATAAACAGGAACAAGGCAGAGTGGCGGAAACAGTTGTAGCCGTTAGAAGACAAGTTTCAGGGAGGGCAAAAAGGAACCAGTGCAGACACAGGCAAACGGATTTTACCATCTGGGTTGTGCATTGCAGGTAGTCTCGGTATGAGCACCAGTCAAAAAAGCAAGAAGCATCGTCCCAAACCCTTGGCGACAAAGGACAAAGATGAAATAACGGCAGATAATATTATGTTCGAGGGTTTGAATGGAATCGACTGTCGGAACTGGTGGGCAAAGACACCTCAGGATGATTTAATAAAGAAAAGCCTTCGCCAGGCACAGGTACATTGGGTTGTCCAGATGCCAGTTTTTTTGATAAAGGACTTTGAGGTGGTTTTGCGTGCCATGATTGGCAGCTATGACAGACATCGCCACTAGTCGGTATTTGATTATCAACATCAGAGGATAACAGTGTCATTCACGACAAGCGAGTTCACTAGGGTATTTGGCATACCAGGGATAAAAGGAAAGAAAATAGACACTTCACAGAAAATATCCCCAGAGAATCGTGCCACACTGCTCCAGTTGATGTTGCGCGATAACCTTACCCAAGGCGAGAAAGATAGCCTCAAGAGTGCAGGCAAGAGTCGGGGAGTGAAGAAACAATTTTTTGCCAAGGGAGTATGGCGATGCCTGTTGTCTGTGGTGAAGAGTCGCCTCACAGGTGCCACCCGCGCGTCGGACATAGCCATTGCACAGATAGTGCTGATGAACGGGCTGCACAATGGAGTGGTATACGATTGGGCGTCACTATTGGCGGATAAGATGGACGAGTTCATGACGCTGCAATACAAGAAGTTCTACATGTCGCATCACGCCATTGGATTATTCCTGGACACAGTCTGCACACAGATCACCCCGGGCTCACAACCATTGGAGCCACAGGGCCGTGTTGCACTAGACCAGCCGCCCATATTCTATTGGTCACACTTAGACATCTTGGCACATGGCACGGAGGCACGTTTGGGCACAAAAAGAAAGAAGGCCGCCATGTCCGATACGGAGTCCGACACGGAAGAGTCCGAGGCTGAGGATGCAGAAAGTGGCAGGGACGAATCCGCAGACACCTCCCAGGTAAGCGTAGGGAGTTTCCGACTAGCAGGGAGAAGGGGCGACCAGTTGCCTGAAGAGGGGGTAGTGGAGTCTGCAGGTACAGTAGGGTCTATTGTAGCATCACAGGTGCAGGTCCACTTTACACTAGCCCGCTTACTAGAGATTTGTCAGTTGGCGGTGCTGCGGTCCTTCGGGACAGTGAGTGTAGTCACCACGGTACCAGTTCCTAGTTTCGGGCAGCCTCGGGCAAGGATAACCATGACACCACCACTGGTGGCGACCTTGGCAAGTGCAGAGGCTTCCATGGTGCACAAGGTGCCGGATCTGACAGGACAGAATGTGCCAGGGTTACCCGAATATATGCAGGAGGCAATGACGGCAGCAGGCACTCTTCATGATGACCTCACTAGCTGGTTGAGCCGTTACCAGATGGCACCCATGGCACCGGGAGAGGCCACTCTATCCCCAGGGCGGACCACGTATTCCTTGGATGTCATTGATCTCGAGGAAGGGTGTTCCCCGAGTAGCAGGGCAGTTCAGAGGGTTGCTTCACCCCCTGCGGTGGTAGTAACTAGTCCGTACAGAGCAGAGGAGGTGCCAGTGGGAAGTCAGCAGGGTGGAGTGTTGGAGCAGTTTATTACTGAGATGACTCTGGGAGCACAGCGGCTTGTGTCATCTGCCACGCTCCAGGCCGATGCGACCATGGTTGAGCGGATAGAAGGGTTGTTTACCTTTGCCCGCATGGGATGCCAAGTTGAGTTTGAGAGGTGTTTTGAGTGTGTTGAGTGGCTGGACACGGAGAGCCTGGCGATGTTGGAGGCTTGGCGCCTCACTAAGGGGGTTGGCGAGACCCAGATGCAGTCGTTGGTGAGAGAGGTTGAGCAGGCCTTCCGTGAAGGTTATCTGGAGCTTCGGAGGTCACAACAGATGGCAACTACAGTTGAGGCTTTGAGGGTGGTAGCAGTAACAGCTTGGGAGGAGCTGGCTACCAGGTTTCGCGAGCTAGAGGTTACCATGGCACAGAACCAGACAGCGGTGGACATTTTAGTAGCAAAGAAGTCTGCCTTGTTGATACAGTTGGAGGAGGAGAGGGCCTCGAGGGAGTTGTTGGAGACTTGGTTGATCAGTGCCCTGGAAAATGTGGACAAGAAGGATAAGGAGGTGCTCGAGGCAGCCTACATGGTAAAGACTGCTATGGACCGGCAGATGGTCACGGAATGGGATCTCAAGAGGAGGACGGAGCAAGTGTATGAGCTCCGTGGGCGCTTGGCATCCACTGCTACACCACGACCGGCGCCTTCTTCATCAGGGATGCCTTCTGCACTTCCTTAGTTTTTTCTTCTTCTGGATTTTTGCATGCTCCATGTATTCTCCATTTTGTTGTAAGTCGCTTGGAGACGACTTTTCTTTTTGGGGGGGATGATGTTAGCCGCATTATTGTATACGGGAATAAGAATAGTTAATTAAGTCGTAATTGGGTTTGTTAGTTGGCAACCGAGGGGTGGTAGTTGCGGTGCGACGGTTGGCGCTCGCATCCCCCCCCCTCGGTATCTTTATATACTCCTGATTGTAACTTGTAAAGGACACGACTTATGAATGGAATAACATCTGATATATTGCATCTGATATCTATGGCGTTATTGTTCTGCATTACGTACTTTGTGCTTTAAGTATTCACCCGAGAGGGCAAACAGAGATCAATGGCCGAGATTTTACAATGAAACCCTAATTAGGGTTTGTTACAACAAACCTTATTCAGGCCAATGAAATAATTACAATGCTTTGACACATGTCCTCTTTAGAATATTCGATCGATAAATAGTGAGGGTAGGTACATCGAAGTTTGTGCCCTCATGGATGAGCTCGGTGCATTGAATCTGCACATGCTGAGGTGGAACTCCTCTGATTGTTGGAACGATGACTGGGACACCACCTTAATCTGCTTGTTCTTGTAGACTTGATTCATCATCATGAAAGAGTGTTGAGTAGTATCTCTTGATACTCAACATTATCCAGTTTGCTCAATGTGATGATGATGGGAAGCATTGTTATGATCTAACAATCTTTGATTAACTCTTTTGGAACTATCTGCTTCCTTTAACATGTTTGATGCAGGCTGTGTGATGACCTTGATTGATCCTCCCTTTGATGAATGGTGCAACTAGTTGAGTTTAGCTCCTCAAATGTACCGACTTTGATTCTTGGATTCCCGAAGGGAATTCAAGATTGTAAAACTTTCTTTTCATCATGAAGTTGTCTCCTTCATGCTCTAGTGTCTCAACTTCCTCATGTTGAGATGATGTCTTGAAGGTCTTCGAGCTTGTCTTGATCAACCAACTTCTTCATGTTGCCACGATGCAATGAAAGTCTTTTGAATGTATTATACTCCTCTTGTTGTCATCTGCAAAACAAACAAAGATAGCATTAAACACACATGGATAGGTTTCACGAACCTACAATTTGGTAAATCCTCAAGATGATGATGAGATGGTGATTCTATCTTTCATTTCCATATCTGACTTTGAAGTGCTCCAAGATCTGAGTCACATGTTTGGAGATCTCATTCCACCTTCTATATGCAAATGTAGGGTTGATTACACAAAGATTCTGATCTGAAAATGCCTTTAAAATCCGAATAATGATCTTCAAATTGACTCCACTCTTCTTGTCAACGTGTATTTAATCTATGAGATAATCAAACCTGCTATCCAAAATTGCTGCTATAGGTGAATTCGCCCCTCTTTGTAGATGAGTGTTTGATCAATGAAATGATCAACCCTTAAAATCGCTACTTGTAGAGAGCTTTGCCTTCAAAATTGTGATTTTCGGAGGTGCAGACTTGAATATCAAATTGATTTCTCCCTCCTTGCAAATGTGTAATGACCAGATTTGTTTTGCTAATGAAAACAAATTCGCCCTTCTTGATTGTAAATCTTAATGTTGCCTTGAAGTTGATGTCTTCTTCACAATTGCTGATATAGGAGTTCGCCTTACCAATCTGGATGTTGTCTCGTGTAGTTCGCTGTCTTTAAATTGCAGAGCGGATTGTAATTGTTTGCTTATAATGGAGGTCACCACTTTTCTTATAGATGCTGGGGTTGAAAGTGTGTGTCTCTTCATTTCAAAGTTTCCTAGGCCGACTTTCATTGTCAAAAAGAAACTTTTAATTGTACTTTTGGAGGCCGACTTTGTATCATTATTAATAATTTTTTAATTCTTTCAACTTTGGCAGATTTTAGAGAGGTCATTGCAACTCTTTATCAAATTGGTTTTTAGGGGGGTCATTGCAAGCAAATTTCAGAAATCAAGGGGGTCATTGCAAAATTCGGAAAGTTATCGGAAATCAGGGGGGTCATTGCAAATTTCAGAAATCAAGGGGATCTTTGCAAGTTTCGGAAATCAAGGGGGTCTTTGCAAATTTTGGAAATCAGGGGGTTCTTTGCAAGTTTTCGGAAATTAGGGGGGTCATTGCAAGTCTTTAACTAGGCGGCAAATTGAGAGACCATTGCAATTTGCTTGCATTAAAGTTCTATCCTGATTTTAAGACTAAATTTGACAAACTCTCAGATCTTGATTCAATACTTCATCCTCAACCATTTCAAGACTCTTTCGCACTAGAACTTGATGATACAAACCATCATCTCAAACCCAAATTGACCTAGGCGACTTTAATGATCCTGATCCTTGAATGCACCTCTCAACTTCATGAAACTTACATCCTCAGCTACTAAGATTGACAATGCTCTAAGACAAAAGAAACTTCATTTGGAGCCTAACCTCGAGAGTTAACCATTTGACCAACTTTCGAGCAACTGAATGTCTTACAAATGAAAGGCTAATAGTAAAGACTCTACAATTACCAAAGGCTAAGCTAAGACAACTACCCTAGAAAGCGAAAAAGTGGGGGTCCTTATTTGCAATGGGGCGATGTGTGAAGACGTCATAACAGTCAGGTTGAGCTCAAGAGTCTTCATCGAAGTTGGATAACATTGAGAATTATGTAGAGCCATATTTGATTGCCTAGTTTCTTTGTATAACTTGATTTAGGCTAATAATTTGTTGTAGAACTAGAGTTGAATAGATGGTATTGTTTATTTAATAGGCACTTTTGATGTTGATCTTTTTATATACGATTTCATGAGATGTAATTTCAGTCAGAGATAATGAATAAGGAGGCCATTTGACCTCACTCTTGTTGGATTTTTTCCCATATTTGGGTTTTATTTAGGGCAGATATTTGTAGTCATACTTTCATGGCATATTTTTATATTCTTGTGTTGATAGTTGCAATTTTGTCTTTTCTCCAAAAGCCTTAATGTTGATGTGCTAGTTGAGGAATATCACTATCTTTATTGGAAAAGTAGTATTAGAGCAATAAGATATGAGTGTGGCTTAGGGCATAGTGGTCATTTCTCCATTGGAAGGCAATTTCTCATATCATGGTGTGACAAGTTTTTGGGGACCAAGAGCCTTTGTATTGGGGAGGCGCGATTGGAAACATAGGTCCTTGAAAGAGTTGCAAAGTGCTATTCTATTGAGATTGAATAGGATGTGCTGTTGACACATTTCAAAGATATGCAAGGTTTTGTTAGATTCAGATGCCAAGATTGTTGAAGGTGGTGGGATGGCCATGTGACATTTGAGTTCTAGCTTCAATAGTTTATAAGTCTTGAAGAAAGGAGGCATTTTGTTGTTTCTGGTGAAATCATTGGCAGTGAATACGAAATCACTACAATGCTGAGTCACATACCTTAGCAAACTTTCATTGATTGCAGCAAATGTGCAAAATCCCCTTTGCAAAAACAGTAAATGTGCAAACGCTTCCTATGCAAAGTAGGGAAAACATTATGCATGGAAAAACCAATTGGTTGGCATTCAAGGTTCTTTCATTTTGGCGTTTTTCTTTTACTATTTGGATTCTGTTTTTGATTGCACAAGTTTAGATATATGTTCCTGGTTTAAAGGAGAGAGGAGGGAAATGTTTTGGGAAATGTAATGAGATGATTTGGCATCCATGACAATTAGAGGTCCTTGGAATAACCTTAAGTTATGGAGGTCCAGTAATTCCTATGAGAGTCCATTAGCAAGTCAGAAGTTTTCAAGAGTCTGCATGGAAGTTGAATTCCTTTGAGACCTGTGTAGAGACATTTGATTGACGCGATGCTTTGTATCTCTTGATTTATGCTCATAGTTTTCTGTAGAACCATAGTTAATAGATGGGAGTTTCTATTTGATAGCCATGTAAATTGTGGAGAGAATCAAAGCTTCTGATATTGTCTTTTGAACATAGATAGAATTTCAGTCATGGAGATAACAAATGAGGACTCCATATGATCTCATAATTGTTGGAGTTTCTATCATGTGGGTTTTCACTGGGGTAAATTTGTGCCTTCATTATTTTATGGCATGTTTTAATATTCTTGTGTTAATAGTTGCAATTTTCTCCCTTCTTCAATAACCTTAATGTTCATGTGCTTGTCAAGATTATTTGTGCTAATTTTCATGGATCATTCAATCTCAACCATAGAAGCAAAATCTGGAAAAAAATCCCGATTAATCGCGATTTCGAAAAAATCCTGATTAATCATGATTTCCCAAAAATTAGACATCTCCATGATTTTTCCCCAATTTATAGTAAAAATTGTTGACTTCTGGTCAACGATTTATAACTATTTAAATCACAATTAATCTGCAAAAAATTTCATTGAAAATTATGATTAATCTGGCAAAAAATTGTGTCCCTTTCCCATGATCCACGAAACCCTGAAGCGTGCCAAAAAATTCGTAAAAAGGTGGTTGTACGATGTCTTCCAGCAGTGAAATTGCAATGGATTTGGTTGGATGTCTTCTTCAGCAAAATCGTGATGGATTGCAGATACAACAGTAGAAGTAATTGAAGGCCTAGCAACCAATTATGTTGAGAAAAGATAACTGAGTTTTAATTGTGACTCTATATACTGTCGGCAAATGCTATAGTGACGTCAATTAAAGTTTTGTATTGATTTGTTTGAATTCCTAGAGTTGTGCCATTTGATGTTTTAAGTCTTTGATCTTTTTGAAAGGTCTACTTTACAGTTCAAAGAAACAAAATCAAATTTTATTTATTACTAGTTTCAAATTTGCTAGGTTACAGCAGAGTTAGAGGTTGAGCATAGCATTTTCTGCTTTGCATCTACATATCAATTCTAGATTTAAATGTCTATTTAGCTGGCCTTTTCTGTTTACAAGCGCACATAGCTCTATTTCGAAGATTTTAAATTTCAAGATATCATATGTTAGGTTCTTACTCATTATATTGGCAGGTTTCAGATTGGAGCCTCACTAGAAACAGATCTGTGTCTTTAGAAAGAAAGAGTAAGAGAGGGTAACACAAAAAACATTTGTTACACTTTGTAGGGCCTATAAAAACTACTTAATCTTCTTGCTTCAGCCTTACTTATCATCGTAGACTCAGTTTCATGTTTACTTTTGATCCAAAAGTGAAATGTTTGGATCAAAGAGATGAACCACTACCTTTCTTTCTTGAAGGTAAGCCTTTCTTTTATTTTCCTCTCTTTCTTTATTTAATAATAGCTACTCTTTCAGCAACTTACCTCACAATCACCCTACTAGCAAATTGCCCACAAAAAGGTATAATGGAAGCATTTGATGACACTATATAGAACCAAAGTGGATAAGATAATTTCTGTCAGTGAAAACAATATACAGATAAATAATGGTCTTCATTACTACTTTTTAAAGGGAATATATCTTTGTCAAGGCTATAATAATTCTTAATTTTAATTTGGAAACTTTATTTTTTGCATGCACATTTCTGCTTTTTTGTGCTCATAATTGAACAGCCAATATCATGTCCATGGGGTTCAAAAAGTAAATTTAGTTTTGACAGAGAAGTACAATGGTAAAGGGCTCTAAATTACAAAACAGTAACTAAGAATTCAGCATAAATAAATATGAAATCAAACAATGGGGTGAAATAGTTAAATCCCAAATCACAAGAGCAATGTGAAATAGTCTTGTGAGGGGACTCCTCAAGAAAGCATGGAGTTGCAAAGATGAAACCTCCTAAGTCACATTCTCAGCAAGTAGGTTCTTCAAGCTTTGCAATAACTCATAAAATCTACTCTATTGGGCATTGCTGTACTTGTATTTAGTGTAATTGCTGCTGTTCTATTTTTTTAGAAAGAAATGCATTTTATATTACTTCAAAAAAATTTAAATTCACATTAGATTCCAATAAGGCTACATAATCATTTTTCCAATGTCGTGTTGCCCCATAATCATTTTAACCTTCTCAGACCAGGAATGGAAAATGTTTTCTTCATTGATCTATTTAAGATGGCTCCACTATACAAAGAGTCTCCACCCTTGCCTCCATGTTGCTGCATTTTCTTCCTTTCCGTAAAATCAGGCCTAGAAAAACAACTTGCACAGAAAGAAAAATATGGATCAGTTTAAAACTTGTTTCGGGGATTATTCCAAGAAGCCAAAGTGTTAAGGACTAATTTCCTAACAGTGGTTGGATCGCTGTCTGATAAATTTTGATTTCAGTTGCTTCATAGACTTAGCTAATAATTGATCTCAGGTTTAGACAACTATTTGGTGACTGCCCTCTTAAAAAGTTAAGTGAACATTTGCCTATGTTTGGTCTTTTTGTACACGATAAAGTTAAGAACATCAATGATATAAATATAAACAACAAAAAACTATTTTCAACAATTCATGGGTTAAACTCTCTATTTTATTTGTTCTCTATATCTCTATGCTATGGAAATTCCCTTAAATTTTAGAAAAAGTATTTTTTGTCTCTTTTTGTATGATTTTTTTACATTTTTTTAAATCGGATTTTTTCCCCAATGGTTTTTTCTGCTATGATTGCAACCATCTAATCTTGCAACCATTAGCAACCGACACTTGTTTGAATGTTTGCTGTGTATAACCTGAAAGCAATCAAACAAGGGATTGGAGTGTGGGAACCATTAAGGAAACACAACTCTATCTTATGCAAGATAGACAGACACATTAATGGTCTGTGGGAAATTGAGAGTTCACTTGTTACAACCGAAGGGTAACTCCAAAATCCTAACGAAAGGACTTATGACACCACAGTAGGCCCACTTAGGTACATGGCAACATCTAACTATTTCTCCTTGGACACTAATCAACAATTGGTTCTTGATCGGGTTTAGATCCTCAAACATACAATAAAGATCAAGGTTGGGGTCCACCAGGGCATATGTGGAACACTTTTAATCTTGATGTTAGGCAACAAACAATTGGCTAGATCAATCACTAATAAGATGTGGCATCATCCTTGCCACATTGCCTGTCACATGACGAGATGTGGCTTAAATAAGGACTCTTTGATTGGGTGATCTGATTTTACCCTTCAATTGGGAGACTTTGAAAACCAAATTCCTGGTAGCCAGTTTTTAGGTCACCTCGCCTTAGTGCCTTTTTTGTCTTTTCAACTGTCCACTAAATGGTTTAACCTGTGAATGTTCAATCAAGCAAGGGACTTTTTGATGGGTGTTTTATGACCACACCATCACAGAATAAAGTTTCAATCAAGTTCAGAGGTGATGGAGCAATTAGAGGTGAGAAAAACAAGGAAACATTGTGAATACAAGTATCAATCAAATTCATAGTTAGCAAAATGCAAAGTTCGAAGGATAAAGCAATAAGCACAATGCATTTCTCAATACATCAAAACCCTAATTCTCAACTTGATGACAATATTAAGACTGTATCCTATCTAGGTTGTATACTCTTTAAGAATCCATTCCCTGCTTAGTCATTTCATTATTTTCAAAGATCAAAATCCAGACCGACAGGACCTTACAACTCATTCCTTAGGGTCGAGAGACAACACAGACTTCAAAAGACTTGGTTTATTCAGCAAAAAGAGGGGGTCCCCATTTGCACTGGGGCTATGTTGAAAATATAACAACAGGACTTATCATCAACACCTCTTTGATCAGAGTTTGAAAGGAACAAAAGTCTGGTCAATAAGCAAAGACTTTGGGGAAAATGGGAAGGAATACTAAAGCATAAGACACAATTCCAATCTGGTCAACCTACGACATTAAAGACTCAACAAATGAGGCTGCTGTTGACTGGATAAGATTTGACATTCTTTGGAGAACCTGAGACAGGTCCAAACTAGGAATTAATGAATGGTAGAGCCAGCTTACAGCCTTAGAATCTTTGAAACACAAAAAGGAAGGCTGATGTC
Source organism: Cryptomeria japonica (assembly GCF_030272615.1). NCBI lineage: Eukaryota > Viridiplantae > Streptophyta > Pinopsida > Cupressales > Cupressaceae > Cryptomeria > Cryptomeria japonica. The sequence goes on along the minus strand of NC_081411.1, from coordinate 573,763,087 downwards.
TGAACATTCATGAGAGAATTAAGTCCCACAAAAAACTATTGACATCTTAAGATAAACAAAGGAATTGAATGTGGGAAACCTTGGGATTTTATAAGATATTCCATCCTCAAAAGATTTAAGGGTAGATCCTTTGATTGGATAGTTGGGCATTGGTCCTCATCTGACTACATTGTTGTCTAAATGCCAGCTTTCCAGTCAATCAGTCAAACCCTTTGAGTGTGCTATCATGCTTACACAAGGCTATTGGCTAAGCCAATCAGAAAAAGACTGATCAAATACTCTACACCCTTTATCTGTTCTTTGATTGTGAATTTGGTCTTGTGAGAAAGTGAATGCCTTCCAAAAGAAGAATTTCTGATCAAGTCATTACCAAAGGCTTAAGGTTCAACCAACTTAGGGTTTCAACAATCCCTTGGCAACAACACCATATTTTCACTGGTTTTGACTGAAGTCCAAGCCAGTGGAGGAATATTATGACACTGAAACAAGGTGAACACAAGGACTTCACTGTTAAGTCGTGGCTTCACTTTTAATGAAGATAAGTTACATCTTCTCTCAGATAAACTACAGGGCTTAACACAGACAATTTGACTCACTGACAACGAGGATTCTTGCTGTGGTACTGGAAATGACTCCAACATAGACAATAATGTAATGTCCCTTTTTGTAAATGCCCTATTTTTTGCCCTAGATCTTAATCTCAAGTAAAATAAGAAATGAAATAGAGATATCATTTACCAATTAGATCCTGATTGAGACCCTTCAATCATGTTAGATATAAAATTGATCTTTCCTACTAGGGTTAGGAACATTATCTTAACCATCATTGTAATTTACATAATGTGCATGTGGATTCCCTTAAGGCTTTGCCCAACAACCCATCCACATTATGAAGCACCATGGGAGATCATACAAGGTGCCTTGAGCCTATTTATCAAGCCTAGGAGCATGGAATGACAGACCATTCAGCCTGCCAGCCCCACTCGGGGTTACTCTACTTGAATGGACCCTTATGCTACTTGCATTCCTTGTATGTACATTCTCCCCTCCATAATGGGATGGCAGATTGGCTATAAGCTTTAAAAGGAATCTTTATCATATATGTGTGTGTGTTGTGCATACTAACAATAATATGTTAATTGCTTATCATTCCAGCATATTAATGAGTATCTCATGCATACCCATGATAATTAATAATGCTACAGCCTGCAATAAATAATGGTTTCAGGACTATTTTGTATGCCTAATTCACTAATGTATCCATAACTGTTCTTCTTTTTATGAGACTGTAGCTTATTTTGTTGTTCTTCTCCCTACCTTCTCCCCATCGTGGCCTTCTATTTATATATCTTAATATTTTTTGAAGATATGCATCCATCGGAAGTGGCTTTCCTTCCATAAGGGATCTTGTCTCCTTACTGCTGCCTCTTTGTAATAATGACCGTTGCGTTTGCTAACTACTTACTCGGCCTTAAAATAATTAATTTTGAATGTGCTTAATCCCTTAGCCTAGTTGGCCACTGCTTATATTCATTGCTTTCTTCCTAGCCAGGTTGGCCTCTTAGATTAATCAATAACTATTATCCTCCTGGGCTGGGTCGGCCCTTCAATAACCATTATTATTATTATGTCTATTTCTAATCTTAGTCATCCTTTGTGGCTAACGCCTAGGTTTGGCTGTTGCATTGTATATTTATTAATCGCTGCTATTTATATTAGTTTGCCTTCTCATCTTTCTTATGAAGATAACCACTCGTGAAGTCTTATTAATAAGACAATTTTCTGAATATCTCTATTTGAACTTATCCTAAGGGTGGTGTGGGAAATGTTATTAAGGCGGGGGCATGACAAATGATCACAGAAAACACTGTGAAAGGACTCAGTGAACATCTCAATATCATAATCATGGGCCACATACTAACACAGAAAAAATTCATTTAACCATCAACAATTTGCAACCAATAAGGGACCTATACTACAAAATCAAAACTTCCTTTAAACCACACATTCAAACCAGTCATATAACCAAAATATAAGGTTTCTACTATTCATTTATTTCACAAATTTTTTATGGGTTATACAACAGATTGGAAGTGGTTCACTCTTTCAAATAAATCTTATTATTCAATTTACTATGGATACTGAACTTGATTCATAACCTTAATTGATTGCACAGATTATTATTTTTGTATCATACAAATGCAAAGCTATATGAGGAAATAATTCTTGAGTAGTATCTGAACTACATATCATTTCACAGAGATAAGTTCTGAAACAGTCAATCTAAACCTTCAGGACTATCTCTTCTATCATTATAAGTTCACTTAATTGAACATGCTGTAAGAAATTTTTGCAGTATGAATCTCTTAGTATTAACAACAACGAATACTTTTCTTTCTTACAAGGTACACTATTTCTTTACAGCTACTTCACTATTAGCTAAATAAAACATTCTTGAATTCTTGACTCTTGGTTTAGTCTTCAAGCCTCAGATTCACTCCTTCAGCTAGGCCTCACTTGTTAAACCAAGCCTGCAAGTTAGTGTATTTTCAGAAAGAAGAGAAACATGACATATTTTAGGATGAGATTCATTCGCAGGCATCCTTAGACATTTCAGCTTGACAAGCATAACTAATTGAAACATTTGGAATATAATAAAATAAAGTGGAAAGATATTGCTGGGAAACTCCTGGTGTGTTACTATCATTTCTCCATTGACCAAACTAAGCACATGGTTTTGTTGTTCCACCTAACCATCCTCACAAGGGATAACCATGTTCCAGAAGGGGTAACGAGTGTGCCATCTAAGTTCATAGAATGGAAACTGATGCTGAGTAACATTGTGTTCATGTACCTATTTCACTATTCCCATCTGGCATCATGCTCGACAATATTTCTCCATTCTCATTCACCACATTGACTATATTGGGCTTCACCCTGACTCAAGGCTCAATAAAAACAGACACATTTATAAAGTACAAATGAGTCTAAGACAACACAAGAACACAAACACTTATTCATATTCACTGTTTATGCAAGGGGTCCAAGCAAGTATAATCAGGTAAGAAGGGGTCACCAAAACCTCTGCCAGGCACCAATCATGGTGGTGGAGCTCCAATTTCTAGATTGTGGTTGCAACTCCTACCTACAACCGAGTCTTATAGCTGGATGAATAAAACAAGAAAGCGTATTTGCTTAAGATGATACACAAACATGAGAAGATGATTCTCTGAATCCTTTCTCTCCTCCACTCACTACAATCATTACCTTCCACTTGTTCAATCTGCTGCCTGACTAGCCAATCCTGACTCTTGCTTGGGATATTCACACACCCTTATAGGAATTCACTAAAATGAATACTGCCAAGATAGGCTATCAAAAGACTAAAACCAACATTGAAATGATCTTAGCAAACTGATATTAAACAAGATAACAAACCAAAAAAGGCTAATCCTTGCTTTCCAATTCATTCTCTATTTATCTGTAATCTCCCCATTCCCTTTCTAGACATGTCTTCCCTTTCTCATTGATTTGACTTAGTTGCACGTTTATTCTGCAACAACTGCCTAGGATTTTCCTGATAGATTCATCATTCCATTTCTTTAGGCTGTGTTGAGCTTGTTAAAACCAAAAGCAATATACATAGTTTCTTAAAAATATACATGTCGACTGTGTGATCCAAAACGTTTATTGAAAAATATATACAGCTAAAACCAAAAGCCGTCATACAATGCTTTGAACTTGTAAGACCTTAATCTTCAATCCTTGCTTGCTTTTATATATTTTTAGCCAATTGTCTTTGGCAGTTCAGTATCAAAATACCACATATTTCAATGCTTTTACTAGGGATGTAAAAGAGATGCACAACGACTCTAGTAATGTCACCATAGAATTCAGTAGAAAATTGGCATTTCCATCAGTTTGTATATTTGTTTTGACTATATCTTCATAGCCAATTGTCGTAAAAGGGTTCCAACTACTTGGAAGGATAAATGAAATGAGAAACACTCCCAATTGAACTAGCTTTGTCAATTCTATTGCTTGCCAACCCCTCATCTATATTCTCAGTTTGAATTTCAATTTTTAAATCCCCAACCTCTCATCATTATTTATTCTATGAGATCTCATGGTGACAATGCAAGAAATGGAATTGCTGCTCTTCCTTCTCTTCCAATGGGGGGCACTAGAGGCTAAAAGGAGATAGGGCTCAGGTTGCTCATCCTACACCCTTTTATAATAGTTTTTGTTGACCTTTTTATAGTGAAAAATCCTCACTTCGAATATAGGCGATCAAATATTTGCATGCAAGGAGGTTTGCACCCGCCCCAAGAAAGGGCAATCAATTGGGATGATTCAACTTAGTTGGGGCTTGGGTTGAAAAAAAGTTTTGTTTTTGCTTTTGAAAAACAACACTAGCTCATGGATGGTTTAATTTTATTGCATAAGATTTATGCAAGGACTCAAGATGCAAGGATTCTCCTTTTGTTTTTCTCTATACTAGTTTGATATGCTAATATGACAACGTTTTTTGGGGTTGGGTATGTTTAAAACATATGAAAATCATAAATATAGACATATTTCAGCCTAAAAATAGGAACTAGGTGTTGATATCCACATGACATGCATCTAATAACAGATCTCATGCTTGTTTATGTAGTGGCTCTCTCACATGTTTCTGCAACCCTTTCGTCTCTTTTGCTTGTGCTTCTTTATTTCTTGTCACAACTCCTTGTATTCATGTGTTACTCTTGTGAATGCTATTGGCCTTGGTGTTGTGCTTAACCCTAAGGCAGCAAAAGTGGTGCTTAATCTGCTTCTTTAGTTTCGTTGGATGCTAGTGCAATTTTGGATGCCTTTGATGTGGGTGTCTTGCCGCCTCTTGTGGAGTCTAATAAATATTCTCCACCCCTTGCTCTTGCTGATTTAGGCAATGTTTTAGCATCTAACTTCCACACCCTTGCTGGTGCTTGTTTGGTTTTTAAGATTGGTAATGGATCCACAAACTTGTGGGTTTCTCTTCTAGCTATTGAGGTTTCTCCTAGTAGACATGTTGTTGGTGTTACAAAGTTTGCAACTTCAGGTGCAAGTCATCAGTGTTCCGACACAACCATTGCAATTTCTGAGGGTGCTTCATGACCTTTATGGGATAAATTATGGTCATTCCTATGCACAATCTTCCCTTGTGGTGGTTTGTGGGCAAGATATGCTTGATAATGAAAACCTTTATTAGTGTAGCAGCTTGGTTTTCAAGTTCAACAATTTTTGACATAGTTACAAGGAGATGTGTCTTTGACCCCCTGGGATGCCTCTTGGAGACCGAGATGTGTCTCTAGTACCAGAGATGTCCCAAAAGACGCACCTAAACGTAGGAAACTCGACAAAAAGAATCCCGATGTCTCTTCCTGTCTCCCGTGAGAAAGGAGACATCTCTCGCTAGAAAAATAAGAAAAAGCCATTTGTTTTTGCTAAAATGTGGCAATTTGTTGACGTGTATTTTGTACACTGCCTAACACAGAATAAAATACCCAAGGGTACCTTATCCTCTCTTGAATAAAGCCTCTGATTGCTGAAGATGTCGCAAAAAAGGATCAATCAAGATGACTCCAAGGTTCTTTGATGTAGGGTCTCTACGTGTGGATAAGCACCAGTGGTCGTTGTGAATGCTGTTTCATCAAGGGGCCTTACGTTTCCGTACAGGAACATAATTTCCTAAAACTAACAAGTTCTCAAAAAGATCAAAAGGTAGGGTTTGCAAGAGGTAGATTCTAATCTAATCCTTAGAATGACTCGATGTAGGCTAGACTTGGTAGGATTCGACCAATTTTAGTATTGCCAAGGAATTACAACTCTACTGAGATTGATGCGATCTTCTAAGGTGATTATTGATTTTCGAATCATCAAGAATCATAGACACTACCATGAAGGTACATATCAATAGTTCAATGATGATTGAAGGTTTAAGTAATCCAAATATCTCCAGTTGGCCACACAAGGCATCCTTACAATCAGCAAGAAGCTAGTGGTTTGGAACGTGAATCTCACCAAAGATCAAGCTCAACACTTAGTCCTTCAAATTTAAATACTACTTCAACCAAGAATGATTCAAGAAAGTAAGCAACCATGAAAGTAGCCACAAGATTTGCAATAAAACACCATAACTTCAATATTTTATTGATCTCAAAGCCAAAATAGACAACAATTGCTTGAAATTCTGTCTTCAAAACTCAATCTTGCTACAAAATAACTTTCTTCTCTCCAAAAGCTCTAATTCTATTTTGCTATTCTCTATCTATACTCTAATTTCTAATGACAAAATGAAAATGAATGAGGGTATATATAGCATCCTCAATTATAATGAACGACCTAGATCAAAAGAAGATCAACGGCTGAGATTCTGACACCTAAACCCTAATTAGGGTTTTATTACAAAAAGTTCCCCTTTATTGAACAATATTAAATGCATAGCCAAATATTTAATTGGCACAAAAATCTAGGAAACATAGACCAATGATAATTAAGGTGCCACATCATCTATAACAACCTCTCTTCTAGAACCTTGTTCCCTTTCCAATGCTCCTTCTTAGCATATGCAGTGAATCTAGACACAATTCCCTCGATCTCAACAATAGGAATCTTTGGAAGATTCCTCATTCGTTCCTCCAAGTGGATGACCTGATCAAAAGCCTTGAGAAGAGCTATGTCCCATCCAGGCTCAAGGTCTTTGATTTTCTCAATCAGGAGCATAGTAGCGAACATTTGATCCCTTTGCTCATCTGTGATAACATTCTCATCTTTGCAAAAGATGACCTTGGCCTTCTCCTCCAACTCTTGAAGATTCACATCTGTCTCATCTTCAATCCTCCTGCCAAGAATAGAACATAACACCTCAAACACCTTGTCCTGAATTGGATGGATGACCTCCTCAACTTGATTGCATTTCGTACTAATGTCTTCGAAAAGAACTTCCTTCATCTGAAGTAGAGTTGACCACTGGAGTAAATTATGAGCTCCTCCATCCATTATCTTTTCTTGTGCTAAGATCTTCCTTGGTGTTTGCCTGATTACTTGCAGAACAGGAATGATAACATCTCTAGTGTGGGCAAAGGCGGCTACTGTTATCATTAGGTTGTGAATGATCTCAAGGACCTGGATAGCTCGATGGGTGGTCTGCATCATTCTTGTTGCGAACTCAATGGCAATGGTATGGGATTTGTCAATCCAAGAGCTCATAAGCTGGACCAAGCTCTTAACTCTTTCTGCCTCACCAACTGATTCAAGGGGAAGTGCCTGCACAGGAGATACTGCTGGATCCTGATGTCCAAAAGGCTGATTGAGATGGCCAAAGTAGCCTCTCCAAGCACCGACCTCTCGCTCAAGCTTTCTATTCTTTTCCATTTTTTCTTTAAGCTTGTCTTTAAGTGCGTCAAATGAATCAGTTGCCTCATCCATTGTCTGCTCGGCTGTGAGTGGATCAAGTTCAAATGTTTCTACATCATACTCTTCTGCAAGGATTTCACCTTCGTACTTGTCCACTGCTGGTGTAGCTATCTGGAACTTCCTGGACCCTGTCTCATCTCTGATCATCTTGGACATTTTGGTGGCCTTCTTCCTTTCTATTACTCCCTGAGAATTTCCAACAAGGCTTTCTAAATCAATCACATTATCTTCGTCCTCGATCACAATTACCCTTGTTAGCCTCTCCTTTAACCAATCTGGAATGGCGGACCTTGTCTCTCTGACTTGTATCTCTTTAGGCAATGGTTCTTCTTCTCGGAGAGGAGATGTCACTTCATCGCTATTCTTGTCTTCATGTAGCTCATTAACTTGAGGAGATTGACTTGATGAATGTTGAGGTGCTTGCCTTTCTTCATGTTTATCATTCTGGACCATTGATTCCATAGATTCCTCAACTTCAAGTACCCTCCTCTCTTGTCCTTGACTTGTCCTTTTTTCATGTCGGGAAGATGTGCCAGATGAGTGATCTCGATGGGCCTCTTGCTTCTTCTTGGAGGGTTCCCTTTTCTCAGGTCTTTCTTTCCTCTTCGCGCTTCTAGGATGAGGATTGCCTTCACTTGTGCTCCTAGGATGAGGATTGCCTTCGCTTGTGCTTGCTCCTCCTTCCCTTGGTCTTTCCTCCAAAGTAAAAGTCATAGGTATGTTCTGTTCTCTTAACTTTTGATGTTGAACATCAACCCATCTGCGAGTACTAGACAAAACTGGAGCCATCAAAGCTCTCAAGTCTGTAATCTCAGGCTCGTTCCAATCTATCTTTACTGCTTTGTCTTCTCGGTCATAAGATGATTGGAGATGTCTGCCACTGTCCTGAGCTTGATCAGCCACTCTGTAAACTTTGCATTTCCTGAGGAGATCCAAAGGTATCCTGGAATGCAACTTTCTTTTCACTTCTAAATCATCTGAGAGATTCATCAAAAAGTCCTCTATCTGAAATTTGTGCTTGTACTTTCTACCAACTGTTTCCTCTATATATCCATAAGGATCAAAGTTCTCTCTCAAGGCAAAGAACGAAAATGAGTATAAGGCCAATTCTTTCTCTGCATCATCCATGGCTAGAGCATTAGGACATACCTCAACTGAATTCCCTAGTATGATAGGCACAGGAATTCCATTTCCATGCCTGTGTTTGAATGCCTTTGCATAAGCTGCCAACTGCCTAGTCACCTCAAGTAACACTATTCTGTCTGTCGGATATCTTGGCAACATATATGGAGGTGAAGGACACCCATGAACTCTAATATATGTAAACTTTTGGAATTGGATAAACCAAGCACCATACCTCTTCACAAGCTCTTGTGCATCTTGAGATATCCGATTGTGAATCCCGCCTTGCAATGTCCTGGTGATGTTCATCGTGAAGGTATCATTAACTAACTTGTAGTTACTTCCAGGTGGATGATGCAAATGAACATAAGATTCACAAACTCTGACTTCCCCGGGCCCTCTTCCGATCACTCCTCTGTGAGGTAGTCCTGCATATTCAAAACTCCTGATCAAGGCATATATGATGTACGAGCTCATGTGGAATGACTTGGTAGCCTTCAGTCTTCTCAACTGCACGTCCAAGCAATGGCTAATAATTCTAGCCCAATGAATTGTTCCTTTTCCTTGAACTATCACTTGGATGAAGTATAACATCCACTTCTCAAAATAGAAGGCTTGAGGAGCCCCTGTAACTCGATTGAGTAAAGTTATCAAATCTCTGTACTCCTCCTGAAAGTCGATCCTATGTGGTGTGTTGGGAATCTTGCTCAGGTGAGGACGACTTTTGAGTAACCAATTCTTATTGATGATGCTCAAGCAAGTGTCTGGATCATCTTCGTACATGGATCTAGCTCCTTCCAAGCTTTTGTAAATCATATCTTTATGTTCTGGTAGATCGAGAGCTTCACTGATAGCCTCCTCTGAAAGGTAAGCCAAAGTGTTTCCTTCCTTGGACACGATTGATCTTGATTGTGGGTCATAATGGCGGGCACGCTCGATCATTAGCTCATGACACTGGACTGCTGGAGAGAAACCGGCCGCCTTAATAATGCCACTTTCAATTATTCTCCTTGCGACAGGTGATGGCTTTCCAATGTAAGGGACGTCTCGAAACTTCTTCACACTGAAGTTTCCCAAGTTGGTATCTCCAATGTTGCTCCATTTTGACACGATCTTAGTCTCCAATTCTTCATTCTTTTGATCTTCCTTCATGAGGGCTGGACGACTGGTGGATGCTCCTGCCTTTGGGGTCGCCATCTTGATACCTACATAACATTTCATAATGAGCAATATACTTTGCCACGTAGAAATATAGACTAGATTTAAGTTTTAAATTTAGGAAACTTCATGATAAATCTTTGAATTATCATTTCCTAAATATAACTATGCAATTGGAAATTCAAAATTCAAAATTTCAACATTAAACTAGGAAGATCTCGCCATACCTCCACTTGAGAACTAATTCTAAGAAATAATGCAAAATTAGGCAAGTTCGCTAGGCAAAATGTGGATCGAGGCTCTCCCTTCAACAAAATCGTCTTCCTCTAGACTTCGCAAGCATTAACTTTACCACCTCTAGCCTTCAACCAAATTCGCTCCTTCTTTGACCAGATTTCGCACCTTTATTGCTTCTTCAAATCGCACTTGAATGGATGATTAAATGATGGATTAAAATGCTTCAAAACACCACAACTATATAGGCGCTCATTACCTCATTCCTCATAGGCCGACTTGGTGAAAATAGGCCAAAAAATAAACAAAATTTAATAAAAGAAGAGGCTGACTTTTATAAAAAATATTAAAATAATACCCCAAGTGCTCTATTTTTAAATTTAATTTAATAATAATTAATTTTAAATGCCTTTATAATTAAAAATTTTGATTTTTTAAAGGCTTAAATTAATTATTAAATATCAACGCACCTTTGTTAAATGCCAACTTAATTAGAATATTTCAAGGTTTTAGCGAATTTGGCATTTAATACGAGTTTTTCAAAGCACGTGCTCAAGCATGGGAAAATAGTAGACATGAATAACATCGCTTTGGTCCCTTGGAGAGGGACAGGAGGGCCCATACATTTTAGACCTCGCATTTCTAGTTTTTTTTACGTTCAAAATCCCATCCTTGACGTTCAAAATGGCACTCTTGCTTGGAATTTTGAGTTTAATTCACGTGACCTTTGGAAGGAGCTTGCCTTAAAACATTTTCGCCTTGGTCCCTTAGTGAGGGACAAGAGCAATCCCACCTTTTGTCCTTGGACTTCATTTTCCAAATTGCCAATTCATGATGTGAGGTAGGCAATGATCATTATTGTTCGTTCTATGCATGCTTAACTCGTTTCTCCAAGGCAACATAGACTCTCCAAAGATTTTCGCCCTGGTCCTCCAGTGAAGGATAGGAGCGATTTTTGCTCTTGAGCTTAGGATTGTTGATTCTTGGGGTCAATTCTTTGTTCACCATCCTCTTAAAGACATTTCTGACTTTGCACAACCTTGCCTTGACGTGGTCTTGGAAGGAAATGATTGATTTTATGAAAAGTCGCCTTGGTCCTCCAGTGAAGGACAGAGTGCTCTTTAGCTTATTGCACACATTCATGATCGCATCAACTTCCAATGACCTTCGAGGCATAAAACATGATTCTCCATTCTATCTTGAGTCCTGGAAACGAGAAATAGTATTTCAAATGTTAAGTTTATTAGGCAAATTTGAAGATTTCGCTCTGGTCCCTTGGTGAGGGACCAGAGCGCCCTAGCCATTTTTCATCAAGTTTTGTGGTCCTTGCAACTTCATTCTTCCTTGAAGCATTTTAAATATCATCGCCATCTTGTGCCTTGGCCTGGATTCGTCCAAATTTGGAGGGGAAGACTTGATAATGTGTTTTTCGCCCTGGTCCCTGGGTGAGGGACAGGAGCGCCTAGGCAATTTTGAGCTCACTTATGTTTTGCTAACTTTCCAAAATTATCTTCAATGGATTGATTACGCCTTCCTTCATTCATGTCAAACTCGAAACTTGCTTTTCTTTTGCCAAAAGTTTGTCTTGTGAGAGAATCGCTCTGGTCCCTTGGAGAGGGACAGGAGCGCCCTTTGAAAAATCGCCCTGGTCCCTTGGAGAGGGACAGGAGCGAACTTGTTACTTAGGTTGATTTTCTTCATTGTGACCTATTCAAGTTATATTCAATGGACAGAAAACATTCTCCTTGACCTCTTCAAATCGTAAAGTCACTTAAATCTTGCAAGGATAATGCAAATTTAGAATTCAAGCTCCGGTCCTTCAGTGAGGGACAGGAGCTCCTTTTGTCCTCAAGGCCAAATCTTTTCACTTTTTACATCGAAATCTCTTTGCTGGGGGAGATATCATCTTTTACAAGCCACGAACGAGAGCCCAAGTCTAGGAAAGGTCCCAAAAGGTGTGTGTGGAGAAAATCGCTCTGGTCCCTTGGAGAGGGACAGGAGCGAACTTGTCTTTTAGACAAAGAGTTCAACCTTTCACTGCTTTTTGACTAAGTCTGGATATTCAATTACACTCACTTCATCCTTCCTTGTGCCTTCGATGCTCAAATTTGACGAATCAAGGCCAAGAATGACCTTGATAAGCCACTTCGCCTTGGTCCTTCAGTGGAGGACAGGAGCGAATTCACCTTAAACCTTCAAAATTTATCATTTTCGAATCCTCAAAATCTTCAAAATCTTCAATTCACGCTCGATCACCTCCCCTGGAGACCCTGCACAAAACAATTTAAACAAGTCAGTTACCAATATGCATTAAATAACATTTTCGCCTTGGTCCCTGGGAGAGGGACAGGAGCGATTTTGCCTCTATAAGCCAAAATATCCACAATTCAAATATTCAAATCACTTCACCATGCAGAGTTAGGTCATCTTCAAGGCCGGGAATCGGTCATCTTGCTTCCAAAAATTTGGTCAAAATTTATCTAGACAAAATATGCAATTTCATCCTCAAAATGCTGTCACTTAGAAAAATTTGAATTTACCCCAAAAGAATCCTGACTTCAATAATCAATCTTCAGGAGGATGCGTAATAACCTTCAAAATTTGACTGGATTTGGCTTGAAAATATCCAAAAGAAACCCCTAAGGCTTAACCCTAGCCCAGACGACTCACCCACTTACTCAAAACCCTAAAAGCAGAGAGAGAACAAGTAAAACAAAAGCAAAAAGAGGGGGCCCCCATTTGTATGGGGCGATGTGTGAAATGGTCACAATATAATTAAAACCCTTAAAAGGTCAATTACTGTTGTTTTAATGCAAAAATACCAATGCTTATCTAGACATAGGATACATGTTATATTTTTCCAAAGCATTTTATTTTCCTTGACATCATGTGGTCTCCTATAGGCGTGGGAAGTTTTATTAAAACAAATGGTGACTCCAAGTACCCTTGTCCTTTTTTTCGAAAAATAGCCATACTAATATTGGCACCAGTCTCTTGTACTACTACCAATCTTTTGGTAACTATGTTTTTTGGCCTTATCTTCCCAGTATACACAATTGGTTCTTGGATTCATGAAAGTGTCTTATTAAGGGCAAGATCAACTTTTTTCCTTGTTCTAGGGGCTTCTTCATTACATTGTTTGCTTCTTCAAAGGACAGGGATTTGGTGCTTGAAAATGGGTTATGGATGTGGCGAGAGCACTCTCTCTTGGTCAAGCCTTGATCTACCATTTTAACTCCCCTTTTGAACCTCTCAATGATAGATTTGTGTGGGGTTGGCTTTTGCATCCTCCTATCCAATTCTCGGAAGATTCTTGCCATGAGGCCATTGGCAATGCTATTTAGACATTTCTTGAAAGTTGACTACTACTTCCTACCTGGGTCACTCTATGTTTGCTCGTATCTTGATGGACATTGATATCTCTATGTTGTTTCATGGGGATATTCTTTTGATGGTGGGGAATAGGTCTTGGACTCAACCACTTGACTATGAGGGTCACCTAGTTTTTTATTGTCTTGTTTTCTAGCACAAGAGCATGGCAATGTGGTGGAGATGTGCCCACAGAGATCACCTAAATGTTCGTGCTTCCAACAACTTGGTTGATGGTTCCTCTCGAGATGGCGAGTCTTCTTAGGATGTTGGTTATTCTCTTCCTATTCTTCTTGTGGTTCTCAAGGGGGTTTCCCATGTGGTTCTTAGTAAATCTTGCTTCTTTCGCTCCTTCAACTCCTATTGGTGATCCACATCCACCATCTATTTTGCATGCTTAGTTTGCTATTCCATTGGCTTCAGATCAGCTTCAACCTACTCTTATGGTGGTTGTTTGATGTTTGGCTACTCCAACTTGACATTTCTCTATTTTTGTTACGCCTTGGATGGACCCTCCATAGGGGAATTTTGTCATGCCCCAACCATGAGACATTTTCATGCTCATCCTTAAGTAAGAAGGAAACAAAAGTAATAAACAAAATAAAATAAATTCGAAGATCTCCCTCTTATTGGATAATTGAATAAAGAACCTCCACTTATGATCGACGATCTGTTTTAAGCATAAGGGATAGTTATCTTTAACAAATCCTAAACAGCAGTGTTTCCAAGCAGTCACAAGTTGATGAAGGGGCAGCGGTTAGTTTAGAGGAGACGCTGCATTGGAAATGTGTTAATAGATGTGACTCTTCACCCTCTCTTGAGGGCTAGATAAGGCAGATCCTCACTTGGAGAAAGGCATCAATCAAAATCAGAATTCTGAGATGTAAATTAAATTCAGAAAAGGCAGCCATTTGTATTTAGCAGAGTGAATGGTGTTCAATATGGTTGAATCTATTGTTTCTTATGAGATCTCTAATAAATCTTTAATTTATTTATTGAATTAAATTGCCAATCCATCAAGACATATTAGTAATTATTCATTTAATTCTCCTACAAGCAATCATACCTGATTGGTGAGAAGATGTGGTAGGGAGGTGCAGCAGTACTCGTTTTTTCCCCAATTAAGTAGTCCACCCCAAGCTGGTAGCATGTGGGCCAAGAGGTTGAATTGACTTGGTTGGTTGTTCTGCGCTCTTGGTCTTACTTATCAGGAACTAGTATCTGGGCGACCTTCAATTAAGTAGCCCACCCCGAGTTGGTTAGCTTGTGGGCCAAGGGGTTGAATTGACTTGTTTGGTCATTTCGTGTTCTTGGGCTTAATTGTGGGGACAGTCTTCGGGCATCCTACCAGGCCTTCCCATTAAATTCGTACTATGATTGACTGTTGGAAATATGTTAAGAATTAGATTCAATGCATTTAGGATACTATGTTTTTCAGTAGGAATTATTTGTATATGATCATAGATCCTTGATATTAATTGATTACAATTTTCCCTAAATTGAATTGCAATCATGTAATAACATACTATTTGTAAATAAAACGTAGTCTGAGAATTGTTATTTTGGGCAAGAACAAGTATATCCCCAAAAGGGGACATTACAAATTTCCACATGCTTCACCTAGGTCTTAGGAATTGGAAGATAATATGTCTTGGATAGTTGTACAAAGGTAGAAGAAAGGTCTTGCCAAATCTCTCTAAATTCAAAATAGAGTGACAGGTGTGAAATTGAATGGGGGTTGGATCTGACATTGTTTACATTGGAACCTTGGGTACTCCTTTGTTTTTTGGTTGCAGTTGTGTCTTACTCTCATTTGGGAGGTCATTGTGTTTGTCCCTGCCTATGGGCTTGCTTTGTAATAGGGTTGGACTCTTGTTTCCCATTTTATCTAATAAAAAATAAAATAACCATAAAATACTACAATGTCAGTTTGTCAAACTTGAATGTCATGGTACGTATTCATTGTTCAATATGAAAATCAAGAAAAATAAAATCAGCAATCATTATCATATTACTCTTCATAAAGAGCATCATCATCATTATCATTGACATTTAATGATAAATGTAAACTAGAAACTATGAGTAGTGCCACTAATAATAAAACTATGTTGGCTATCTAACTCTTCAAAAAATGATTGATTGTTTCACAGTAGTAGCACCCAAGTCAAGTTGCTTTGGTTCTAGACCCCACAACTTTGTTGCCCCTTGTAGTTAGTTTGCTGGTGCAAAAGAATCTGAAAGTTGGCATAAATGTAAACTCGCTTGCCTTTTTTGATGCCTATCAGTTGTGCTTTATTGAGTGGACAGAGCATGCACTTCGAATTTTCTTAGATGAAGACAAACTGGGAACATATTGAGGTAAACGTAGAGAGCTAGAGTTATAAAATTATAAATCAAACTTTAAACATGAAAAAATTGTTTCAAAAATGAAAAGAACTTAAAATTTTTAGAGCTCCATTTTAAAAATAAAAATCCCAGTCACAATAGAATTTTGATGCAAGAGGGTGTGAGTGTTGAAATGTTTGACTCTGGAGCTACCACCAATTGTTAGCATTCTTCTTATAATTGTCACAAAGAGAAGAAATACTTTGATTATTGGAGTCTGCAAAATCAACAAACCTATAACGACATCCTCCACCTTAGAACTAGGGAAAAGTTTAATAAACACTAGCTTGTACCCATTGCTGAACTACATCTTTCTATGGTGCAAGTCTCCTCAGCCAAAAAAGGATCTCAATGTTGTAATACTTTGGAGTCAATGTAAAGGCCAAAAGATGATGCAAGGTGATCATCTTGTTCCACAACTCAAGAATTGCATGTATGAGTTTGAAGAATTTTTCAAAGTCTTGCTCTTTCTCTTTAATGATGGTCTTCATCTTCGCAATCGTTAAATCAATGCCATAATATACCTCTCCCAAGCATCATGTAAGTAAAACAAATCATACTCAAGATTGCTTTGTTGAAACAAGAAGATATTCCACATGATTCCACCGAGTCTCATTTAGGATCATCCACTTAATGTTCATTGCTCTTTCACTATTGGATTTCCTTCATGCAAACCAAAGTTGACTGATGACCACGCTAGAAAGTGCTTCCCACACTTCCACAAGTCATTTCGAGTTGATTGTGTTCGAGGAAATTCAGTCTTAGCAACCTATTTGAAGGTTAAAAAACTAATAAAAGAAAAAAGAAAAAAACATGCATAAAATTAAAAAAATAAATTACTATGGTGAAATGTACAATTGTATTGTTTCATACTTTCATTTACCTTCAATTGCTGCAATTTGGGGAATGATCTAAATATGGCTTGTGACATGATGATTAGTGATGAACATTTGGATCTCTTCAGCCTTGACATATACTTGTTTTATGATTTATCCAATCAATTTTGCTGCCAAACTTTTGTAGCATTAGGTTGAGTTAGAAGACAACACAAGTTGTCCAAATTATGTTGAATAGCATGCTTCAACTAACCAGTTGCTCTATAATTTTTGTGTTGTTTGTTACGACTTAGAAAATGCTTTAGATCCCATTCATTTAATAGTCTGTATAATTATTGCAGCAATAAATTTTTGCATCCGTTGTGTGCTCTTCACAATTCATAGAACATTTCCTTGGGAAGGGGAGTAACCTTGTATGTGTTGAGATTCACAAAAGGAGCTTCAACTTGATGTGATTGAGGAATGCTGGCAATGGGATTAGCAAAATTTTTCATAATTTTTATAATATTAGGCTAGTAGGAAGAATGCAGTTGAGATCCTTCGGAGTCAGAGAGCTGGGATTAGTGGGAGAGCTTGAGGGGTCAACCATGTTGGAATTGACCTTATGCTTATCCTTTTTCCCAACACCTTTTTTTGAATTCAATTTTTTTCTTGGTATCAAGTTGGGTATGGCTAGTTTTATGGCAGAGGTAACAACTCAGCAAAACCTTCCTTTTCAGATACCATCTTTAGTGATCAAATTTACTAGGGAGAATTTTGGATAGATTACGATTGATACAAATGTATGTGTAGGTTCCAAAATGCCCTCCTTTAAGACTCTCATCCATGGAGAGAAAAGAATCCAAATTGTTACTGATCTGTAGCAAGAGCTTGGGGAATCCAATGCTCAATAGGGAAGGGAAGGCTGTATAACCTGAGCCAAACAAAGTAGAATCAATCTTGCAATTACTAAGATTGACTTGGATTCCAATATTATTGAAAAATCGATATGTGCCATTCCAAATCTAGGGTTCTTTATTGGGGATGTTTAACTTTGAATCCTGCAACTGTGCAGTTAGCAGTAACAAACCTTTAGGGAGTGCCCTAATTTTTATGTCCTTGTCCTATTGTTTGAGAGCCCAACTTTCCATTTGACCTAGGACAGGCCATAAATTAGCAAATTTGCAAAAAAGATCATCATCTTTGAGAGAAGAGGCCTAAACTTGTAATCTGTGTCATGCATATCAATCCGAGGAAGAAGGTTGGCTGCAAGAGGCTGGAGGATTAAAGAGGGGATAAGAATGGTGTTTACACCTGTGGCAACATGATTTGGATGGATATATGAATCCTCAGATCTTCTTCCCTCTCTGTTTCAAGTCTAGATCAAACTCAGCCTGAAGGGAGTGAATCCAATCCTGCATATTCAGCTTCTGCCAGCATTGAACAACTCTTTCCCATATGAACAGATTTCTGTGAAATTTTTTTTAAAGTGAATTGCTCCATCGCATTAATAATGTAATTCCTCAGGACTAGGAGTGTTGATTTTAGTTCAAATTTGAAAACAATCATTCCCTCCATGTTCCATTTAAAGGAAGTAACCTTACTGGGTATTCTTTGATTTTGCTTTTGAAAATCTTCACTAAGTTGGGGTATATCTGTTAAGTTAAAATCTATCCTTTAACTAATTTAAATGCTTTATCCCATCATTGCTTCAAACGCTGCAGTATTCTTCATTCTCATACAACTTAACATGTAAGATTATAAACATTGCAGTTTTCCGTAGGTCAGTGATCCTCTGCATTAAGAATGCAGTCAGAAATATCTCTAGCTGTAACTAAATAATAGTAATGGGAATTTAAGAAATTAACTAATTTAGAAGTTAAATAAGTCCTGGCCACTTCAACGAAACACAGCCTTTGCTTGGATTCAAAAAACTTTTGCCATCCATTGTTTGTGGTTTCCAGTGAGATCTAGTCATAGTGTGATTGTTTTCTCAGTTTCTGTCACATTGAAGCCATCAAAATAAAATAAACATTCAACTCTCACCTGCCTCTAATCCCAAAAACTTCAGGATTCTTTGGAGCATTAATCCCCTTGAAAGTGAACTTCTCTTGAAAAAAATGATGGCCAACCAGAGGCTACTGTTATCCTCAATGGGCTGGTGTGGATTATACTCTGAAGAATGCATACGTATAGGCTGGAAAAATCAATTGTGACGATTGACCAAGAAAAAGTAAACTTAGAAGGCAAAGGGTGAGATTATTTTAGAAAAATTGCTAATGACCTAATCTTACAAAATCGGTTTTCTAAGAATTTAGCCCTGATGATAGTGCAATTCTCTGATGTTTGACCACAAAGATCCAAAATCTGATGCATGAAACTCAAGAAGGTTGTGTTGTGTGTTGAAAACTCTTCTTTTCTGCTTCTCCTAACATCATCATTATCCATGTTTCTTTCTTACAATTTAAAAATTCTTACGGCCATCATCTGCTATATAATAGACTGAAATATTTTGCAGGAGAAAAGTCAAGGAGAAAAAGTCATTATAGCTGTGAAGCAGGGACACTTATTAGCAACAGCTTTTCACCCAGAGTTGACATCAGACACTCGTTGGTACGTGGCTCAATTGACGAGATAAAAAAATATTGAATGCAAAAACAGCAGAAAATATTGCAACTCACGAAATCATTTCATTACCTGGTTTTCTTTCTTCTAGTTCTCCATTCAATTCAGTTGATTATATTGTTTTTGGCCAAACACTGGTATTTTCTGAGATTATCTTCATTACCTTACTTTGCAGGCACAGTTATTTCCTAAAGATGGTATGTGATAGCGAACATACAACTTCAGCATGCATAGGATCAAAGGAAGATCCAGAAAGAATTCAACATTCACCTCAACAAAGAGATCTCCCAATTTTCCAACAAACAGAAGGATTAAGTTTTGAGTTGTGAAAATTCAATAAATATTCATTCTTTCTTTATGACTTAGGTATTCTTGTTAATTTCTAACAGTAATTTGTTTCAAACTGGTATATTCCATTCTCTTAAAAGTTGGGAAGATGTATTTTGTTCTAGATTTATTGAAATTTGTATTTGTTATCATTTATGATTTTGCATTATGCTCCTGCATACTACATGGCCTGGCCTGTGTTATGCTCTAAAGAGATTGTAGCCAAACCTTGCAACCTTGCATATATATTATTTAAACTAATTTAACTTAATATGCCTCTCATTTGCAAGTCCTTTGTGTGCATTATGGTGTGTAGTGCGTTCCCTTTGATATCCCTCACGTCACTGAAGTAAACTGTGAAAGTGGTGTCCATGACTCATCTGGCACTTACTTGGTATTGCCTATCATCCTCTATCTTGGTATGATTCTGTTCACTTGCCTTAACATAGTTTCAAGCGATGTCTTTCAAGTATCTTCATTCCCAGAGTCATATTTTGTTCAGGTTTGTGGTGCACTATACAATAGAATTGGAGTAATGGTGTTTAAGGGATTTTTGCCTGACTTTTGAATTAAGTAGTGTTTTAATGATCATAGTTATCCATTAAATTCATTCCTTTCCCGTTTAATCTTCTCTTATTATTGGTCATGTAAGGTATGTTGTTTGTAATCCTAATGCTGAAAAATGTGATCACCATGTGTTTTCTCTAATTTAAAAAAGTTCCTATTTTTAGAAATGAATTTGATACTGTATAGCAGATCTGGATATAAAGAAACCTATTTTTAGTAACCTTTTTTTTCTTAATTTTCTCAATATATCATAGATTTTAGTAACCATTTTTTTCTTAATTTTCTCAATATACCATAGAGTTAGGTTAAGGTTTTTTCAGACATTTAGAATCTTGTGCATGCGTTAGGCAGCTGACTAAAGATGTTGCATGGTTTAGTTTTACAGTCAGCTAATTAGATGCAGATCAGTATGAGCACTTCAGTCTAGGACAGATTCCTAGGGAGCGCTGAAATGCATTAGTCATGTTGGACTGATCTGAAAAGTATGCTTTAATTTGTCTTATGCTGTTATCAAATTTCTGTGCAAAAGACATTTATGCAGTAAATGTCTTGGACTCTAGGTAATGCATGGTTTGTTTAATCAAAGCAGTGTTTGTGTACCTTGGACTTGAATTTGCAGATCTGCTTTGTATTATTAATTTATTACAAGAAGCATTTGAGGCTATCAAATCAGATATGTTCTCTATTCTTTATTTCTTTCTCAGTATACATGTGAAACTCATGTGTTATGCAGATTTTTATACATAGCTTTCAGTCTTCAGTGTAACAAAAGGTTATTATTTCATGATTATACTTAATGGAAAAACATTTGTACCAGCGTACCATGTCACCCCCTAATGGATTTAAGAGTAAATGATTAATGTTAAATGCAACAGTCAAATGATTAAATATCCATTCAGCACAAATTTAAAAGCTGCTTAAAGCTCAACGGAAAGTAGTGTAAGGGAAAAAACACACCATACAAAATATGAATAAATTAAATTAAATGTGACACATATTTTATTAGTTGGGTGATGTAAATGGATTTATAGTACCTTAAAATGAACCTTACTTGATCAGACAGTGTCAGAAGATGAATGACTCAGATTAATACTTGATGGATCTGAAGGTTGACATGAATGAATTTCGGGAATTTGGGTGTTTCGGACAGAATTGCAGTAGCAATTCATCTTGCAAAATTACAATCCTATCCTCTACAAAATTTGGTCTTTTGTACTTGCAAAATGTCTTCGCATGGTGCTAATTGATGCAAGGAAAATGGGGGTCGTACAAGAGTGCACTGGAGAGCCTGCGGTGTAACTATTGAAGTTTTGGACTTTCTTGCACTTTGGTCAATCTATGCAATCGAATTAACAATCAAGTAAAGAGAGAAAATGGGGTGACAATGAATGCCATTGTGCAGGTCACAATTAATACTGCCAAGTGATTGATAATTGTAGATTGTTGTGGTTGTGAGTTAAAGTGTGATTATGCTAGATAATGTTCCTTTGAATGCATGCCTTGACAATGGATCCATTGCTTGTAGAGAGATCTTGTATTAGTGAGTGTTCCTTTCGATGTGTGTCCTCATAGTGGATGCCAATCCATTACTTGTAGAGAACTTGATGTACTTGCAATATTGTAAGAGATATGTTGATGTATTATTGAAAGGAAATACAAGAGCAAGGAAAGAAAAAAAATCCAAGTTTATTGATGAAGTAAATGTTACCAAGAGAAATGCAGAAACTTTGGAGCAATCACCCAAATGTGAAGGAGGCACAAAAACTTTTGAAAGTGGAAAAACAAAGAAAAACCCTATTGTGTTATTATGAATGAAACAATGTCTAAAATGAGAAAGAGAGCAAAAAGCTCATTAGAATAATGTTATTAAGAAGAAATGAGAGAGGAGATATCTCTTAAATAGAGATGAGGAGAGGAGTTACAAAGTAACTCCCAAATCTATGAATGCCACCATTCATAAAATGTGTGACGTGTCCACATCCTCTTAAGGAGGAAATCTAAAATTCCTTAATAAAGGAAAAAAAAGAAATGACTTGTTCTCACATATGTACTAGAGGACAAATTATATGTAGGGATTCCAAAAGAATATCTTAAATTAAATACAAATAAATCTAAGCCAAGTAAATATTAAATATTCTAACACCCCCCCTTAAGCTTTACTTGGGGAGTTTACATCAAACCTTTCAATGGGTTGCAAACCAAGATTTTTACAATGAAATTGGAACTTCTCTTTACAAAGTGGCTTGGTCAAAATATCTGCAACTTGGTGTTCCTCCTTGCAATAGAGGAGTGAAACTTGCTTGTCTTCAATTTGTTCTCTGATAAAGTGGTGTTGGAGAGCAATGTGTTTTGTCCTTGCATGGAAAACTGGATTTTTAGCCAAGACAATGGCCCTTTGGTTGTCACAATACAATGGAGTTGGTTCGTGTTGAGGTAGACCCAAATCTTCAAGTAGTCTTATAAGCCACAAGGCTTCTTTGGAAGCATTAGTGCATCCTTTGTAATCAACTTCAGTGGATCCAAGAGAGGTAGATTGTTGCTTTTTACTATTTCAAGAAATTGCTCCTGAATCAACAAAAAAACAATAACCACAAATAGATTTCCCATCATTGGGATCTCCACCTAGATCAGAATCAGTAAAACATTTTAAAGTAAAATATGAATTTGCATCATAAATCAGAATTTGCTTCATAAAACAAACCTACATTAATAGTTTTTTTAAAATATCTTAAATTTTTTTTAGCAACTTTAAAGTGTGTTTGTTGAGGTTTAGACATAAATCTTGAAACCAAACCAACACTATAAGCATTACCTGGCCTAGTAAGAGTTAAATAATTCAAACTTCCAACTAATTGTCTGTACAAAGTAGGATCAACAAGTGGAGTTTGCATATCAAGCATTAACTTAGTGCCTAATTCAATAGGAATTGAAACATGGTTAGCATCATTCATTTTAAACTTGTCTAAAAGATCTTGAGCATATTTACTTTGAGAGAGAAAAATACCATTACTTTTTTGTTAAATTTGCATTCCCAAAAAATAATGTAAAAGTTCTAAATCAGTCATTTGAAATTTTTGATTGAGTTGAAACTTAATTCTAGAAATCAAATTATTGGAACTTGAAGTTAGAATTAAATCATCTACATATAAAATAATAATCACAATGTCATTTTCACTATGTTTAATATACAAATTTGGATCATTTTTACTTCTAATGTAACCTTGAGAAAGAAAGAATGCATTAATCTTAGAATACCATTCCCCAGGAGATTGCTTCAAACCATGAATTGATTTTTTTAACTTGCAAACTAAAAGTTTATTACCTTCCTTAACAAAACCAGGAGGTTGAGACATATAAATTTCCTCATGTAAATGACCATTTAAAAAAACACTTTTAGCATCCATTTGGTGAATGGGCCAATTTATTCTAGAAGCTAAAGCAAGCTCAAGTTTAATTGTAGGCATTTTAGCAACATGAGCAAAAGTTTCAGTATAATCTAAGCCTTCAATTTGAGAAAACCCTCTAGCAACTAATCTAGCTTTAAATTTACTAACTTGATTATTAGCATTCAATTTAGTTTTATAAAGCCACTTGCAAGAAACAAGATTTTTATCATGAAGCATGGGAACTAAATCCCAAGTTCGGTTAGAAATTGAAGTATCATATTCTTCCTTCATTGCTTTTTGCCAATGTGGTTGATTTTTAGCTTGATCAAATGTTTTAGGATCATTAGAATTCCTAATAGTAGACATTAAAACATAATTACAATAATTAACTCTTCTAGCTTGAAGTCTATCCATTCTAGCTAAATATTCATCACTATCTTGAATTAAAGATTTAAACCATTCAGGTCTTCTTTTAGAAGAAATGGATTCATTACTAGAAGAAGAATCATGAGGAGTAGAGTTATTATTATCATCATCACTATCACTAGAAGGAATAGAAAGAGATGCATTAGGAGTAGGGTTAAGAGAAGGAGGTTGGTCCTCCACAAGCACAACTTTGCTTTGAGCAAGTTCACCATCCTCCACTTTAGAACAATCACGAATGCCTTTTTTCGCAATACAAACATCTCTTGCAACGTTTACCTTGTTAGTAATAGGATTGTAAACTCTATAACCTTTAGTATTTTCATCATAACCAACAAAAATGAAAGGAGAAGATTTAGCATCTAATTTTTGTCTTTTCTCCTTAAGTTTGTGAACATAAGCCGTGGAACCAAAAATTCTTAAATTCTGCAAATTGGGCTTTTTACGAGACCAAACTTCTTTAAGAGTTTTATCCTTTAAGGCTTTGGTAGGTGTTCTATTAATTAAATAAGTTGCACAAGCCATAACTTCAGCCCAAAACTTGTAATGCATATTTTTTGCATGCAATAAACATCTTGCCATTTCCACAATGGTTCTATGCTTCCATTCTGCCACACCATTTTGTGTGGTGTATAAAGAATGGTAAGCTCACGTTTAATTCCAAAAGATTTCAAATAAGCATTAAATGCATTATTGACATATTCTCTTCCATTGTCAGTACGAAGAATCTTAATTTTAGAACCAGATTGTCTTTCTACAAACATATACAGTTCAGTGAACACATCAAGCACATGATCCTTACTGTGAAGGAAATATATCTATGTTCTCCTTGAAAAATCATCAACAAAGGTAAGAGCATACCTTGAACCTTGGATGTCCAGGGATTCTCCATGGGACCCAAGAGATCACTATGAACTAGATGCAATTTAGTATATGCCCTCCAAGATTGATCACGAGGAAAAGGTTCCCTATGCATCTTACCACTCATTCAACCATTGCAAACAATCTGAGAAGGAACAATAGTAGGCAATCCATCAACCATATTTTCTTTTTGCACTAATGAAATATAATCAAAATTGAGATGGCCAAGTCTTTCATGCCATATAGTAAAATCAATAGTAGTAAGCAAGGAATACTTTGTAGGAGCAAATTCATAGAACTTGAATAAGTTATCAGTATCCATTTTACCAGTAGCAATAATATGATTAGTTTTTGGATCAATGATATAACACATGCCTCTATAAAAGTTAATCTTATAATCTTGACAAAGTTTAGGAACTGAAAGCAAATTTGATTTTAATTCAGGAACATAAAGAACATCATGTAATTTTCCATTAGGGACATTCACATCACCAATAGCTTCAACTTTGCAACTACTATGATTATTAGCTAATTGAACAAGAATATTGGAAGTATCAGGATGCAAAGATTCAAAACATTCTTTATGAGAAGTAATATGCTGAGATGCACCGGAATCAATAATCCACTCAAGTGGTTGAGAAACATTATAAGTACATGTAAATGTATGACGATATGAATTACCATTATTATTACCTTTTTTATAATGAGGTTTATGTTGTTGATTATTTTGATTATTTTGGTTCATGGGCTTTTTACCATTTTGCTTTTTAAAACATTTATTAGTAATATGTCCATCTTTTCCACAATATGTGCAATGGGGTCTTGTATGAGAATTATTCCTTTGATTATTGTACGTATTATTATGATTATTATTATGAGAATTGTTATGATAGGATTTAGAATGAGATTGATAATTAGAAGATTTGTGATTATTATTATGATTTTGATTTTTAGACATAAAAGCACATTCACTACTTTTAAGAGTACCAAACTAAATTAATTTGGCTTCCTCTTGATGTAATAAATTATGAAAAATATCATAAGTTAATTGAGTAGCTAAACTAGGAATAGCAAGTTGAGCATGAATATCAGTAATAAATTGCTGAAATTGACGAAGAATACATTTTTTAAGAATAAGATGAATTAAACGTATATTAGCTAGAATAACTCCTAAACCAGTTAATTGACCATTAATAGAATCAAACTTTAATAAGAATTCATCCATGGTTTTAAAATCTGTATACCTGAGATCTTTGAGTTGATCTTGAAGCTGAATTTTTCTAGATTCATTTGAACTATAATAAGTTGTTTTTAAAATTTCCCATGCTTCATATGTTTTTGTACAATTTTTAATTAAAACATACAAATCAAGAATCATTGAAATTCCAATCAAACCAAGTGCTTCCTCATTTTGAGCCTTCCATCTATCTTGGTCGATTTGAGGAGCAGTTGTAGCGGGGCTATGAGCTTTTATCAATAGCAACATCCAAAAGGTGCTTTAAACGAAAAATGAAAGAAATATGCGTTTTCCATGAATGATAATTTGAACTATTTAATTTAATTTCTGGAATTAAAATAGACATATTTGCAAAATAAACTTGAACAAATAATAGTTAGGTCTTAAAAAAAGCCACCTTTAATTAATAAACAAAAAATTAACCTCCTTGATTTAAAATGTCAATAATAATTTATTAAAAATAACGATTTATTTAAATTAAAAAAACAAACTTTTAAATCTTTAATAATAAATTTATATTAAATTTTTTTAAATCTTTAATAATAATAAATTATAACTATTTATATTATAAAAAACTTTATATAAAATGAAAACTTTTAAAAGAATTTCATAAACTTTATAAACTTTTTAAATACATATAAAACTTTATAAACCTTTTAAAAAACTTTTAAATAAACTTAGAACTTTAGTTTTTGCTTTAAAATATGAGGAACACAATTACTTTTAAATTTAAAACTTTAAAATAAAGTAACCATACTCTTATTTTTAAATAAAGTAGGCTTAATGGCCCTACTTGATACATGGAAGGAAAAAAAGAAAAAGAGAATATGATTGAGTTTTCAAAGAGACTTTAAAAAAAAAAAAGGGGACCAATGCATTACCAAGGGTGTAGAGAAGAGATAGTTAGAGAAGAACTGTTACATGCAAGATGCATAGAGGACGATTGGTGATAAAAGAATGTTTTACTTAATCAAATCAAACTCACCAAATAAACAAAGCAGAGCTGAAAGAATCTGATTCAAAGCAAGGAGGCAAAGATTCTGGAAAAGGTGAAAGCAAAGAAAAACACAAAATTCGCTCGAAAAAATGTGAATGGAAGAGCTTAATCTTCAAACTGATTTCTTCTTGACCAGAAGATAAAATAGACAGTTTCAAATGTAAACTGTAATAAGTTTCATTTAAAGTCAGACATAAATATTTTAAATACATTTAAACAAAAAGATTCAAGATTTAACAAAAGATTGAAACAATATTGAAAAACAAAAGGATTAAAGCAGAGAGACACTAAAAATAGTTTTTTTAATCCGCAAACAGAAATAGTTAGAAAAATAAATCAATAATAATTTGCAAGTGAAATTAAATATTAGAACTTGTAAATAGAGAATGTCTTAGCGGCAAACCTTCCAAAGTGAATATAAACTAAAGAAGTTAGAAACAGAGTTTTGACGGCAAGCCTTCCAAAACTAAAGGAAAATAAACTTTCTGCTAAAATCTAAATGGATTAATCATGCATTTAACAAGTTTGAAAAAATAAATAAATTTAAAACTAAAACCCAAACCCGCACAATAAAAAATATTAGAGAAAGAACTTCTTCTCCTCTTAAGAATGCCTCCAAGAAGGTGAACTCCACAGAATGATAACCTTCATCAATCTCAACTTCAAACAAGGATTAGAAACCGGCTTTGATACCATAAAAATAAATACAAGAGCAAGGAAAGAAAAACAAAATCCAAGTAAGTTTATTGATGAAGTAAATGTTACCAAGAGAAATGCAGAAACTTTGGAGCAATCACCCAAATGTGAAGGAGGCACAAAAACTTTTGAAAGGGGAAAAACAAAGAAAAACCCTTTGTGTTATTATGCATGAGGCAATGCCTAAAATGAGAAAGAGAGAGAGAGAGAGAGAGAGAGAAAGAAGCTCATTACAATAATGTCATTAAGAAGAAATGAGAGATGAGACATCTCTTAAATAGAGATGAGGAGAGGAGTTACAAAGTAACTCCCAAATCTATGAATGCCACCATTCATAAAATGTGCGTGTCATGTGTCCACATCCTCTTAAGGAGGAAACAAATTTTTTTAATAAAGGAAAATAAAAGAAATGATTTGTCCTCACACATGTACTAGAGGACAAATTACATGTAGGGATTCCAAAGGAACATCCTAAACTAAATACAAATAAACCTAAGCCAAGTAAAGATTAAAAATTCTAACAATTATCCTCTTAATGTGACATGTTATCTTAAAATGACTTAGAATGATGTATTTAAATACACACCCTTGACACATGAATTAGTTTTTTTTGGCACTTGTGGGTGATAATCAAATATGGAAATGTTAACCCCAAAATGCAAGAATTTGAAGATTGAAATTAGAAAATGATATCACATCAATGATCTTGTTCAATGTCATATGATGGTAGTCATGATTGTGTCTAAGATGATTAAATTTTTAGGAATTGGGTTGCTTTTCTTTTGGACGAGGCAATATGGCATGTTGTAATGTTACCATTTTTATGCCATCTTGTTCTATGAGCATTGGCTAGATTTTAGGGCTTTCCATAGGTTTCTAGAGGCATTGGGAGGGTTCCAATTTTCTTGGTGAGCTTAGTTCTTTGTTTCAATGGGTTTGAAAGTGGTTTCTATTTATTGTAAGTGCTTGCATGGCATCGTTTTTTCTGGGTTTTTTGGGGTTTGTTTTCTCTGGTCCACAAAGAACACTACTATTTTTAGTAAGTTCTTGCATAGCATCAATCCTCTTGGGTTTTTTTGGGTTTATTCTTTTTGGTTCTTAAAGAACATTGCTATTTATAATATATTCTTGTGTCAACATTAGTTATCATCTTTCAACTTCGGTTAGTTTTGACATGTTTGATTCTTTATTTTTTGTCTTCGCAAGTTCTTGTAAGGTGTTTGGAATTATTTTTAAATTTTACACTTAAGGATTAAAATGGTGTTTTATTATTAATTGAAGTGTTAAATATTTCGTAAAGTAAATGTCCCTGAGTTGGATGCTTAGATCATGGGGACTAAAGTAGTTTTAAAGAGGTGTTATGAGAGCCTTTTCAAGGGAAATAGAACATTAAAAATTGAATGCCCTAATTTCCCTTCAAACTCTATAATCTAGAGTTTGGGCTTTCATTTCTTCAAACAAAGTTTGCACACATAACAAAATGTTGTTGGAATGGACGAGGGAATTTCTTTTGAGTGTTGTTGAAGACAAAAATCCTCTTTAATCTGCTAGTTTCAATGGTGAGGGATCCACCTTAGCTGTTCTAGTGTTTTCATTCAAGAAACACAAAGGGTATGATGAAGTTTTTTGGATTTGAGGTTTGCTTGGTCATGAAGATTTTTAGTGTATTTTGAAAGGGAAGTTTTGGATTTTCAGTTGAAAGTGTTTGCAAAGATTTCAGAGGGTTTTGGTAATGGATTTTGAGCTATTTGCAGGACTTGTTGATGCAAGCCATACTTCTATTCTAGTTGTACCACACATTTTGAGATGCTATATATGAGGAAGCGATTCTCTAGTTAGGGTATTGATCCATTTTTTTTAATGGCTAGGTGATCATTCTCCTTATGTTTGATGGTTTTTTGGTGACCTTGATTTTTCTAGTGAAATTGCCCCTTTGGGATAGATGTTCACCTTGTTGGAAGGTACATGGAGATTAGGGAGGCTAAAGCTATATGACGAGGGTGCTAAACTCATTTTTTGTGGGTCAAAAGGAGACGTTATAGTGTTATAGGCTTATAAAAGTATTTTTGGTGATATTTAGAAGCAATTTGGGTGAACTTTTAGTTATGCTACCCTTGTAATAGGCTTTGGGTAGAGTATCTTGTATTGTTGGAGTGTTGTAATTTTGGATGCACACCTACTAATCGTAGACCTTTCTAAGTGTGGTTAAATAGTGGGAAAAATAATTCTAATGTTCATGAATTCATGGACAAGGCCTTGGAGCTTTTGGGAGTTAATTGTTGATGTCTTTAACCTATAGTTGAAGGTGATTTTTGAGTGTCTCATACTTGTTTTATTCAACTCTATGGATCAATCCTGAATGGAAAGTCAATAATACCATTATGAGGTACTTTTCATGTTTTTTAATGTCTATATCCTTAGCGTGAAATGCTTATATTACTTAAAGACTTTTTAGTAATCCAAATATGATATAAAACAACATTTCAAATGAGACTCAAATGATCTATTATTCATTACAATATTAATCCTTCAATTAGATGTTTGTTGGGTTAAATTGTTTGGCAAATATATTTTAAAAAACTAGGGGTATCCATTACACATGCTTGAGTTGTCGATTAGATCTTAGGTTAGCAAGTGCATTATGATGGTCAAATCATGTGCTAGAATCATACATCCAAGTCATTGCCCTAAAATAATAATATAAGCCAAGGCATAAGGTTTTTGAGTGGTAGATTAGATCTTAGGTTAGCGAGTGCACTATAATGGTAAACTCATGCTAGAACCATGCATCCAAGACATTGACCTAAAGTAATAATGTAGGTCAAGGCTTAGTGGTTTTGACAAGCTATTGAACAAAGCAATGAGATTGAAGTTTATACACAATGTAGTATTATTCCTATATTAACTTGAAAAACAACTTATTACAATAGGAGTACAATTTTGTAATCTAACAAGACTTACACATGCCTGGACTATCAAGCCTTGCAACATTCATGTAAGAAATTCTCTAATTCAACTCTCTCAAAGAGAACTCAAAAACCATTGTTTACAAAATTCAAGATGGAGTAAAGGTGACCACCCCACATTCTAACATGAAGGATGTCGTGTCAACTGCTTATTCTCTACTAGGATATGATCTTCAAGTCATTTAACTATTTCTAATAGTTGTTTGTCATTTTTGACAAGTGGAGAAATAATGCACATAATGACATTGTGGGAATTCAAGGGTAGATAAGATATGTTTAGAAGCATATGAAAGTTTCACCAGTGCATGAAGATAGTGGTAAATGGTGTTTTTAGTTGCATAAGATCCTAGTAGAAGTATTAGGGCAGACAGTTTGTTGCTTCTGGATTAAATTGTGTACAAGATTTTTGTATCAATGTTTCAGATCGTACTCTATGATCCATCATTAGGATATGATTCTTTTGGCTCCCATTATCTTGATGATGGTCACATAGTGTAATCTGAAACGTTGATATAAAAATCATGTATGAATTTAATCCAAAAGCAACGATCTATCTATACTATGGAGTGTGGAAATCACTTCTTTGAATGTTAGGGCATGTAGGCAATCAAGAGAGTTTCACAACATCTTGTTGTAGGCCAAATATTTGTAACTACTTAATTTAGCTCGAATCTTCACCAAATTTGAAATATGGACACTCATTTGGCCTTTCCACAAAGTGAAGTCATTACTTGGCCATTAACCAATTTGAATTTTTTGGGATTTGATCCCAAACTCCTACAAGCAAAAACAAAAAAAGAAAACAACTAAATAGGGAAATATTTTTGGTTAACATAAGATTGTTTGTGGATCCAAATGCTCTTGCATCAAATAACATAATGTTGGAGCAGTGAAGTGTTAAGGTATGCATATTTTGTTCTACATTTTGCTCCCACTTTAACATGCATGCATATGTGAACATACACGTCAAAGTAAAAATACATAAAAAAAAATAATATATTGAAATAAAAGGATATTAATTATTGGGGCCATTGAAATACATCTCAACTGTTAGTTGTTTTGCAATATCACCCGTGAATACTCCACCAGTATGAAAAGTCCTTAGTGTTAGTTGAGTTCCCGGTTCTCCAATTGATTGGACTGCAATAAGTTGAATTGAGAACCAAATAAACAAATAGGATGTTCTTGAATTTATGTTAGAAAAGTGTGCACAAAGTGAGTAAAAGAAAAAGAATGTGACAAAAATTAGATGATGGAAATGGAAATTCACAATTATAATTTTGAAATCTTGAATACAAAAAGTGAATAATGTTAGGAAGGTGTGCTCCATGTCTTACATGTCTTACATAGAATAATATTGTCATGACGATCTTCACGGATTTGGGTGTCGTATGGAAGATCTTGATATTTCTTTTTAAGATTGAGAATCACTTGGATGGTCTCTTACGATGCATAAGGGGTGTTAAAACCATACATATAGGCTATTAGGTTGCATGTTTGATTATGGCACTCCATTTGAGACCATAGTATTCGAGAAACACCTCAATTTTATAGTTTATCCATTGCTTATAAATCAAGTGCTTGTGTTGGTGTTTCTACATGATAATAGATAAAATTATTAGAAGTCCCTTACAAATATCTAAAAATTCTTTTCTTGTAGGTTTAATGCTCTTTAACAAGGTTAGACATAAACTTGCTAGAGATCCTAATATTTGGACAATATCTAATCGTTTATAGAGCATAACATACACCAGTCTCTCCCACATAAGGGGAAGTCTTCTCCCCTCCTCCAAACCCCCCTTTGTCCAGATTTGGGTGTCTCTCCCATTTCTTGATTGGGGTTTTGAGAGTTTTCCAGTTTGATAGGGGTTTCTTTGGCTTGTTTGACTGTGTTTTGTTCTTCACTGCCTTTGGGCTGTTGTTTTTGTTGCCAACATCATGATTTTTGGTGTTGTTTGTATGCAGTTGATAGTTTTTGACTATGTTAAGGGTTAGCACCCTAGTTAACATTGCTTTACTAATTAAAAACATACATCAGTCTCTCAAAAAAAATAATGTAAGAAGCATTAAAAATATCATCTAGCTCAGAATCTAACTTAGCACACTAATCTAATGATAACCGTGTACCAACAAATACATGAAATATTAATTGGCTTATAATCATGCATCGCGAACCTTTGTAAAATACTTTGAACATACTTACAATGACTAGAAAAATATTTTTGCTAGCCAAATCCTTGCTATTCTTTATACCTATAATGTACTAGAGAACCCCAAAATCCTTCATGTCAAAGGCACTATCCAAGTCAGTTTTGAGCTCTTTAATTATTTAGTGTTTCCAATGAGCATGCCATCATATACAAGATGATAATTAACAAATGACCATCAATTGATTTAAGATAAATATATTGATCACATTCACTTCTAACAAACCCAAGTTTTAATCTTAAAGCATCAAGCTTCCAATACCACATCTATGGTGATTGTTGTATACTATATACTCAAACTACAAACTAAGTTCTCCTTCCCTTTTAACATTAAAAAAAAAGCAATTTATTTTATGAAAGTTTATTCCTCAAGATCCCAATGCAATAAATTAGTTTTAACATCAATTTTCTTTATTTCTAGATCATAAGAAGTGTTAGCAGGTATTAGACTAGGAACAAAGCTAACTCAGGCTACTACATTTGGTTTACAATATAGAAATAGACCTCTAGGCCAACTCTAAGAGTGATATCTCATCTTGGGAGATCTATATAATAGCCTTGTAAATGATATTTGTAATACATATAAGTGATAGGAATGATTGAGATGATATAGATGAAATAGGAGATATAAAGATTGAGATCCAAAACATGTAATGCATTTTGGAGATCCATGGTAAAATATAATGATGATGTTGATGATCCAATTATATGTATTCTGATTATGCTTTATGATTTGTTAAGATATGAATGGTTTATCGTTTTGATTGATTTCTACATCTATTGATTTTCTTTGCATCCTCTAGGGTATAAAGACTACAATAAGACATAGTTGGGGTATAGATCTTTGGATTGTAGTTTCCCCATACCTCTTGCTAACATTGGTTTTGTTGTTAGGACCCTAGAGTGAATACTGGAAATTTTTAACAGAAGTAGGCAAAGTGGCTAAAATTTGATTTGTGCCATACCCTAGGCACCACCTTTATAGGAGGGGGGTAGGCAATAAGGAGATGGCAAATGGAAGAGAGCATGATTCGAAAAAACCCCTAAAAAGACACCACTATTTTATATATGTGGGGGGTAGAAGAATAGAACAAAATACTATGAAAAGAAGAGAGAAAGAGAGAAAAAGAGAGACTGGAGAATAGAGAATTGATTGCAGAAGAAATGGGCATGAATACCTCTCAAGGAGAGAAAAATTTAGGAAAGAGAAGAAAGACGCCGCATAAATTGAAAAAGATGTAAAAGAGATACAAAGTGAGAGTCGACAAGTTGGCAGAGGGAAAATTTAAAGGGAGGAGTAAGCACACCAAACAGGGTGCAACTGAGAGCGCCGATGTGGGTACAACCAAGGATAGAAAAGGGAAAGTAAAGATACTAGAAACCAACAATGCCACGGAAGAAGAGGAATAAGTTATAGAAGAAAAAAATGATGTCAACCTTTATTCAAACGTCACCTCTAGAACTAAATTAGTACCTTGGACAATCACCACCCTCGAACCAGGAGTCGTCGCCAATGCCAAATAAATTTGACACGATACAATGAACGAAGAGGAGTCTAAGAGGAATGAATACAGAAACAACTTGTGGACAACATTAACAATAAATTAGGATAATATTGAAGGCGATAAAAAGGTGATTGCATGGGGTTTTAATCCAACGACTGGTACACCTACAAATTCAAGTAATTCCTAAAGTCAGGGAGAGAATACCTGCGATGAAGAAGACACCATGGGTAGCATGCAGAAAATGCCCATCTCAGAGAAAGACAAACATTGCCGTAGAATATATTTTCTTGTTGGATTCAATATGGCAGAGCCAGAGCGGAAGTTGAGATAACATCAAACTGTTTGATTTTGTTGGATCACTAAGGAACGAATTGTTGAAATGGTATCGCAAAGCATATCTACGGAATGTCAAGGAATGGGTTGAAGTGAAGACATTTGGAGAATTTGATAGTTCAAAACTAGTGATAGGAGTAACCAAATTGCGGTCCGAGTTATCCCAATGGGAGGATTAATCGATCACTGAATTTGACATAAGATTTAAGAAAGTGATAAGAGACTGGAGAAACCCCTAAATGATAAGAAAAAGATGAAATGATTCATTTTGGCGATAACACCAAAATTGCAGATGACATTAGAAGGTAGTTTTTTAACAACATATTCGGAATTGGTATAGAAAGTCAATCATGGTGTAAGGCAAAGAAAGATAGAGAAAGTCGAAAGATTGACCAATTGTAATTAGAATTGGAACACTTGTGGTTGTGGCAACGGATCATAAAGCAAGACATAGGACCTCAGAGGCCAAACATCTGGTGCTCATATTGTAGCAGAGAAGGTTATGTGTGGAATGAAATTCCCTAAGGAAATCAAAGAGAAGGAGGAAAATGTTTTGAAAGTACAGTGCAAAACCTAGTACTGTATATTGTGGCACCTGTGGACAATGGGATGATCATGAGACGACAGATTGGCCCTCCCACCTATTCTGGGTGAAGGACCTAATTATGATATAGATATGGCATATGTGAAGGGGTTGGTGGAGATCAAGTTATATACTTAGGAGGTTAGATATGGAGTGCCGCTATGGCACAGGAGCCAGAGAAGTGCTAATGCAATTCAAAATCTAGAACATTTCAACAATTGATCATACCACGGAGGAAGAGGCTGAGACTGAGAGAGAGGAAAAAGATCTAATAAATTGTAGTAAAATAGGTCATTATGTGACAAAATTCTGGGGAGAGAAAAGAGATGCATGTCGATTTTGTGATCACGAGGAGCATGATTTGTTCAATTGTGAGAAGGCCAAACACTATAAGAATGTTACACCGATAACATAGGGTGACGATTCACAAATTTCAAATGCACCTAGAGGGCGAGACTCGTCTTAGAAACACCAAAAACACCCCAAGAAGGAACAAGGAGATGACGCATGGTTGGAAGAGATTTAGGATATACATGTGATGAAAGAAATACAGAAGGAGAGGAAACTCGCATGGACTCTGACTTGGACAACGAAGGGAAAGTCACAATGCTAACCATACAAGTGACCAAGACTAGGAAGCAACCAATAGTCACGATTGAAGAGGAAAGCTCTGAAGAGGAAGAACAATACCGATTGACTAAGAAGCAACATGATCATATTATGGAGAAAACCTAGAGGATAGTGGAGTAGGAGCATAATAGGGAGAAGGAATATACCAATTATTTCACCAGCAAAGAAGTCATAACAAATGGTGCAAATGGTAGGATAACATGACCTCCTAGAAAAATTGAGGCAATTTAGCAATTTAGTAAATACTAGAAAAGTAGTCAAAATAGTAAAAGATGATCAACAAAGTGATGGTGTACTTAGGAGCAAATGTAGATTTATTGCCAAGAAGGATATGAGAGTACTTGGGGAACTCAACATTGGAGCCAACCCCCTACAAAATTAGTTTGGAAGATGGAACCTAGAAGCGTGCTAAGGTGAATGTCCATCACATAAAATGATTGGTGGATTTTGAAGTGATGACAGTACAAGGTGTTAGCACATAACTTCTGTTTGCTCTATGATTTATGGTGGGAGCGCAGTTTGCACCATAATCACAATAGATGTTGCATGTTTTGCATTTAAGCTAACAACGGAGAACTAGAGTTTAACTCACTCTTCCTATTCCATCCACTCCAACAATTTCTGCATGATCTATGTTCATGCGTTGGTTTATTCTTTGTATAAAGTAATGAAAATGGTTGATGAGTTCTTTGTTATGATTTTCTTTGCAAGTTTTGCTCTTTTATTTTCCAGCTTTATCTTTTCTCTATTTTGTAGGATTAGCTGCAAATTTTTCACATGGTATCAAAGCCTGGAGCTAGAAGGAAGGAGCACAACAATTATTTGTTGTCAGATTTATGAAGATTATCATCACCATGGAAACTGAAGTGCATAACTTCTGTTTGCTCCGTGATTTATGGTGGGAGCGCAATTTGCATCGTAATCACAACAGATGTTGAATGTTTTGCATTTAAGCTAATAATGAAGAACTAGAGTTTAACTCACTCTTCTTATTCCATCCACTCCAACAATTTCTGCATGATCTATGTTCATGCGTTGGTTTATTCTTTGTATAAAATAATGAAAATGGTTGATGAGTTCTTTGTTCTGATTTTCTTTGCAAGTTTTGCTCTTTTATTTTCCAGCTAGATCTTTTCTCTATTTTGCAGGATTAGCTGCAAAATTTTCACATGGTATCAGAGCCTGGAGCTAGAAGGAAGGAGCACAACAATTATTTGTTGTCAGATTTATGAAGATTATCATCACCATGGAAACTGAAGCGCATAACTTCTGTTTGCTCCACGATTTATGGTGGAAGCGCAGTTTGCACCGTAATCACAACAGATGTTGAATGTTTTGCATTTAAGCTAACAACGGAGAACTAGAGTTTAACTCACTCTTCCTATTCCATCCACTCCAACAATTTCTGCATGATCTATGTTCATGCGTTGGTTTATTCTTTGTATAAAATAATGAAAATGGTTGATGAGTTCTTTGTTTTGATTTTCTTTGCAAGTTTTGCTCTTTTATTTTCTAGCTAGATCTTTTCTCTATTTTGTAGGATTAGCTGCAAAATTTTCACATGGTATCAGAGCCTGGAGCTAGAAGGGAGGAGCACAACAATTATTTGTTGTCAGATTTATGAAGATTATCATCACCATGGAAGCTGATGTCTATTTCTAGATTCATGCATATTATTTCCCTAATTTTTGCATGCTCCTTGTTGTTTTTTTCTCTATTGTTTAGTCCTGCACCGTATTTTATGGACAAGAGACGGTGCATATGCGTTGTGCATGTAAGGCTCACTAAGGAGCTCATTCTTGTTTTTAACTCCCTCTACATCTTCCACTTTTGTTTCATGCAAACAATTGTTGATCTCTAGAAATTGCATGCATCTAATGCATAATTTCTACTCATGTGATTTATAAACACATTGTAATTCATTCAAGTTTCAATATGGTAATGTAAATGATTTAATTACATTAATTCTTTTTCTTCAGATTTCAATATGCAAGTTTTGTTTCTTTTCTTTTCGAGCTAGATTCTTCTGCTGTGCAGAAAATTTTACATGGTATCAGAGCTTGAAGCTAGAAGGGAGGAGCAGAACATTTATTTTTTGTAGGTAATGAAATTTTGAGCTGTTTTAGAATGGAATTGTCATTGCTTTGGGGGAATCTATTGATATTTTTGTATTACAAATGAACTGAAATAAAGTTCCAAAAGGGGTAGTCTAGTCTAAAATGGGAATTAGATATCATCAATTTGTCATCTTTTTGGAAGAGGGAAATTACAAGTCTTGGCGTAATGGAATTCTAAAGCATTGTCGCTGGATTCAACTTTTGCCTCATTTATATGGACTTACTCCCAAACCAAGTACTTGTTGGCGGAAATCTGCATGGTAAAGTAGAAATGATCATGTCTTAGGATTAATTGGTTTAACTATTGGGGACTATACATCATGGGCTCTATCACACATTGAGTGCCCTCGCACTCTTTGGGCCACTATATGGGAAATGTATGGAGATCCCAATGAACCTCCATTTCCAGATGAAGACATGCTTCTCTCCCTTGATAATGATGATGATCCTATGTATGACGATGGCATTGAAGATGAAATTGCTTATTGGAAGAGACTTGATTGTCTTGATTACACAAAGACATCTCCTCCCGCTTCTCCTCTTTCCACACCTCCAGTATTGGTAGTTGTGCAGTCACCTCCAACTACAAGTTTGATAGAGATCTTGGCTTCTTTGAATGCTACTTTAGATTCTCTTTAGCAGGTTCATTCTTGTCCACTTGATGTGCGAGATATCATCCTATCAGACATTTATCATTTGTTTGTTGAATCTCTCCTTGATCATGATGACAATATTGAGGGTACATGTCTTCTCTCTGATGTCAGCCCACATCAAGTTGCATCTTCTTTTGGTTTGGATTCTCTTGTTCCCTCTCAGCCACTCCATGCTACTATCTTGACACATCCTAATTCACATTTGAACAAATCTCTCACTTCAGTTGTCAGTGTTCTTGAATCTTGTATGGAAAAGTCACATTTCAACATCGGATTGGAGAAACATGAGTATTTTCCAGAACCATTCATCTTTATTCCTTCATACATTTCACTTGAGTGGGAATTCAGCAGTTTGACAGCTCGAGGTTTCTATCTTCCAAAAGGAACAGACATCATTTGTTGCAGGGGAACCTACTACAGGATTCGTTTTGCTACATTCTGTATTGACATTCTTTCTCTTCTTTGTGAAGGAACAAATAGGCACTTTCTGCAAGATATTTGGTTGCAAGACATTGTAGCATATTAGGTATCAAGCAGAGTTAGTGTTAATTTTGAGGGGGGGTTTTATTCCCACTGGGTTTTCCCTCTTTCCTCTTTCCTCAATTCTTTCTTCTTTCCTCTTTCCTTAGTTAGAATTAAGGGGGGGTGTTGGTGGTTAATTCCAACTTCAAATAACTATTAGTTCACTACCGTAGATTATGGATCACTAACCGATCTCTGTTAGATTTAGATTCATTCTTTCTGCCTGAATTAAGGTTGCTGATTTCAGTCTTCTCTTGTCTTCACCGTAATGTTAGATCACGCAGTGGTTCAAGTGTTGTATAAATCATTCTTTTAGCTACTGAAAAGAACAATGAATTAATATAAGAATTTCATTTGATTCAGATTTCTTAATGCTCTGTTTTGGTTCTGTTTTCCTTTATTTCTAGCTAGATCCATAATCTCTTATTTTCTTTGCAAGTTCTAGTTGGAAAATAAATGTTCTGCTTCTCCCCTCTATCTTTAGGCTCTGATACCATGTTGAGTTTTGCAGCTAATCCTGCAAAAACGAGAAAAGATCTAGCTGGAAAATAAAAGCAAAACTTGTAGAGAAAATCTAAACAAAGAACTCATCAACCATTGTATATTTATTATAATATGCAAAGCATTATTTTATACAAAGAATAAACCAACGCATGAACATAGATCATGTAGAAATTGTTGGAGTGGATGGAATAGGAAGAGTGAGTTAAACTCTAGTTCTCCGTTGTTAGCTTAAATGCAAAACATGCAACATCTGTTGTGATTATGGTGCAAACTGCGCTCCCACCATAAATCACGGAGCAAACATAAGTTATGTGCTAACACCCTCCCTTAAGCCTAACTAAGCAGAGATTTGGGTCCTAGCAACAAAGCTTTATCAGGTACCCAATTACAAAGAAGAAAGAAGAAAACCCAATAGAGAAAAAATCCTAACCATTATTCAAACTATAGAAGAAAGTTGCAGACTTCATTAAATCCACAGTGCAACAGGTTTGTATCAGACTCATAGAAACCACTACATGAGTACCTTTGGGATACTTTAAAAATGCAGTTGTACATATTCTATATTGCTCAAATGGATGAACAGACAGGTACACGGTCTCTGAATACAGAAACCGATCATCTGAAGACAGGAAGATATCAATCTGTAGAAATGTGTTCCAAGCTGAAGAACTGCAAAGATGACCTTCAGTTGGGATGATGCCATTGTATATCCATTGCTCAATAATGTCCCACTAGAAAGAAACTCTGGAAGCACTAGAGGATGCGACTCTAGAATCTCATGTAGTCAGGAACCAGGAACCCTGCTAGAAAGAATCTCTAGGAGAAAACAAAGTTACAACATTGGAATCTCATGTAGATAGGAATTTAGAACAAAAGAATACTTTTGACTGTCAATTGAAGGAAGAGTGCATAGCAACTTCAATCTTCTATTTTTTTAGGAAACTTATTGAAATAAACCTAGACTAAATGCATTAAGCAAAACTCCATATAAACTTTCTAAAAGTTTAATTTTTACAAACCCCCAAATTTTCCAGATCTTCATCATGCGGTGCTTGCAAAGCACGTACAGTT
This sequence comes from Cryptomeria japonica, assembly GCF_030272615.1. NCBI lineage: Eukaryota > Viridiplantae > Streptophyta > Pinopsida > Cupressales > Cupressaceae > Cryptomeria > Cryptomeria japonica. The sequence continues at coordinate 573,722,357 of NC_081411.1, read as the reverse complement.
TTAAAGAATCAATATAGAAAAAAATAGCAAGGAGCATGCAAAAATTAGGGAAATAATATGCATGAATCTAGAAATAGACGTCAGCTTCCATGGTGATGATAATCTTCATAAATCTGACAACAAATAATTGTTGTGCTCCTTCCTTGTAGCTCCAGGCTCTGATACCATGTGAAAATTTTGCAGCTAATCCTGCAAAATAGAGAAAAGATATAGCTGGAAAATAAAAGAGCAAAACTTGCAAAGAAAATCAGAACAAAGAACTCAACATTGGAGCCAACCCCCTACAAAATTAGTCTAGAAGATGGAACCTAGAAGCATGCTAAGTTGAATGTCCATCACATAAAATGATTGGTGGATTTTGAAGTGATGATGGTACAAGGAAATTTTAATTCATTTGATTTTTTTTGGGAGTTAAGACTGAGATGGTTTATTAATGTAAAAGGGGTAACTGATGGCCAAATGAAGGAGATCTTGTTTGCTGATAGCCAAAGGATAGTTCATATCCCCTTGGGGAAAAGTCTGAAAGAAACTTATGTGGAGGAAGTAAATGCAATAAAATATGAGGATGATGATAGGAAAATCAATACCATAGCTAAATTGTTCATTACTGGAAGCCAAGAAGAACCTAATTTTTGAAGGATAAATTGAGATGAGTGAGACTGATGGGACGACAAATAGAAAGCCAGTATTGGAAGCATGGATGAATGAGGAATCAAAGGTGTACTTTTGCAGGATCTTTGGTTCTCGAAGGGTTTTCATGATTAGAAGACTTTCTCTAGATGAGTTACTGGAATAAGACTCTAGTAAAGAAGACACATCTGAAGAAGATTCCACCAAAGAAGACTACCACCAGATGAAGAATCGAGTGAAAAAGACACATCTAAATAAGATTATACTAAAGAATACTTGAGTGAAGAAGACACATTTGAAGAAAATTCCACCGAAGAAGACTCTTGCGAAGAGGAAGTACAAGAACACATTTGCACTAACAATATGAGTGATCAGGTAGAAGTAGCCCATCTAGTTGGTCCAATTTCAAGAGGCATATCTCACATTACACTACCAAAATAATTCGGGATTGGTGATTTGAGCACATACATTGATCGGATTAAGAGAACTTTCATAAATGAAGGTCACTATAATGTCCCCATTCAGGACATGGAGACAACTAAAGTTGATAAATGATTAAATAAGTTTAAATTAAAGATTTGAACTAATTAATAAGAAAACAAGCATGATATCAAGGAACCATTAATACCACTTCCAGTCATCATCATGAAAACTATGATGCCAAAGATATAGGATTGACAAATTGTGATATTGGTACTGCCAATTATTCATATGTTATCTTCATATATAGCAATACACTCAGCTACATGGTGAACACGTGTAATAGAGTCAACAAGGAAAATAGGAACGTAAGCACTGTGGAAACGATGATTAAGGAGGCTGTCATATTTAAGGATGCCATAACATATACAAACTATAGTTAGTGACTATTATTATTACCAGTAATGATTAATAACATCGACTCTGGCAAGGAGGCAAAACCAACCTCTAATTGACATCATTATGAGGATCAATTATGGGCTCAAAGATAACAATTAGAAGAACCAGTGATAGTAATGCTTCAAAGATAGAATATGATCATACTTGGTTCAGGTATGAATCGATAGAAATGGAAGTTATTGTATTAATCGATAATGATTGGAGTGATATCCAAGCTAGTGCAAACATTGATAATTAGTTAATATTAACTATGGATTATCATATCCATCCACCCCTCGGTATCTTATGAAATGGCACGATAATGACTAAAAAATGATTATGTTTACTCACTGACAAACAAAGAGTTATATTATGTAAAGGGATGCCTAGCCTAATCCATAAATGGAGAAGATATAATAATGTTATGATAAGCAATTATGAGAGGATTCGATAGTGACTAGTAATTAGCAGAGGCGATGAATATAAAAGAATTGGGTTGTAGTGATTAGTAATGAAGAGGTGCGCTTAGCACTAAGGATAAGGAAAAGGAGCTCCTAAGGAGACATGTCTATTGGCATCATGTCTCATCATTCCAAACACAAGATATAAGAAGATAGTTATAATCATTCAAATAGGATCATGTGAGTTTATATTTTGTTTTCTTTATTCAGTTTGGATCTCTCTTCTAAGAGAAGTTGCCTTTAATACATCAGGTTGTATGCATCCAAGTTCATTAATTAGAAACAACATCATCTTTGTTGGAAGTATATATCTCCAGATAAAAAACAACAACCTATCACTATAGGTGCTATCATCATATTCATAATTGCATAAGTATATCAAGGCATTAGATACAACAAAAACATAAGTGGACATCGATTGCATATTTATCAAGAGTCATTCTGAAACAACAATTCACTCTACATCAATTTAGATGAAAGGGAGAGTTTATTAACATTTCCATAGATTTATTGCATAACTCATATCAATATATCTAAAAGAACATGCATATCTATGTATATATAATTTGTAGATTGGAATACTATAACTTTGCATATTTCTAAGGATCATATTAGATACAACATCAATTTGTTGTTTAGTCCATATATTATTATTTTTTGAATAATATTATCATTGTTTATTAGTTATGTTTCATAATTCATATCATTTGCAAGATTACATCAATACCATCTAGGAAAGACATCTAGCTTGAAACTAATAGTTCATATATAACTTTTCTTACTTTGCAGGTAACTAAATAAGGGACATTACAAGTGGTATCAAAGCATAACATTTTGTGGTTATATTGCATTGTTCCTAAAACAGGCACTAACAATATGAGTGATTAGGAAGAAGTAGCCCATTCAGTTGATCCAATTCAAGAGGCATATCTCACATTACACTACCAAAATATTTTAGGATTGGTGATTTGAGGGCATGCATTGATCAAATTGAGAGAACTTTCATAAAAGAAGGTCACAAACTGGAGATATTGAAACATATGTTGATTTTCACATTTACCATGTGCTAATTCAACACACACAAGAAGACTATCAGGCATAGGGAAGCATTCTTGAGATCCTATTCAAAGTCAGATACTTGCCAAAAGACTTGGGGAGTTCCCAACCATACTAAAGTATGATGGGGATATATTATTGCAAGATCACTTGGACATATGCATTGAACATTGGGAGGAAAGGTACAAGTATGACAAGAGATTATATATACAATTTTTCTATTTGACATTGACATCGGTGGTTCAAACATGGTACATTAACCAAGAACTAAGGAGAGAAACCATAACATATAATGAGGTAAATTTGAACTTTCTCCATGCATTGTAAGATCACTTGGACATATGCATTCAAAACTAGGAGGAAAGGTATGAGAATGGCAAGAGATTGTATATACAATTTTTCTATTTGACGTTGACATCAGTGGTTCAAACATGGTATATTAACCGGGAACTAAGGAGAGAAACCAGAACATGGGATGAGGTAAATTCAAACTTTCTCCATGCATTTTATTTTTATAGTAAAGATGTGAAAACTTATAATGCATTGCAAAGAATGAGAGAAGTTATATTTAGTCTTGTATAAAATGAGGAGTTGGCAATGCCCAATCTCCTTCCCCCCCACCCCCAAAGAAGAAGGAATTTGGAAACATGTAAAATGGTTGGAGAATAAAACATCTGATGTAGGTAGATAATTGTATGCAACAAAATAGGATGATGAGAAAATAAATTAGATATTAATATTGAACAATGATAAAGGAGATAGAGGAGTCCATTGAGAATAAATGGAAATACTACAATAACACTGTGCCGAACTAAGATCCTAAACTGATCAAAATAAGAGACTATTGGGATGAAAAGATAATTTCACAAGTACATGAGACTCTCTTAGAATATCAAGACCTATTCCCTACGACATTCATAGGAATAAAAGGGATTAAGGAGGAAGTAGGAACAATGAAGATCCAACTAAAGGATAGAGCCAATTTGGTTCGAAAGAGGCCTTAAAGATTGATTTCAAACATGAAGAGGAAGGTAAAAATAGAACTGGACAAGATGCTAACTATTGAAATTGTCAAACCAAGAGAGGATGCACAATGGACAAGCCCCATCGTGATTCAAAACAAAAAACTAGGAGAGATAAGGATTTGTATAAACTTCTAGGAATTGAATGAAGCTTGCATTCATGATCCATTTCCTACCCCATTCATAGAAGAAATCTTGGAATCAACTGTCAGAAGAGAAATATGTTCATTCACAAATGGATTCTCCAAATACCACCAATTGAATATTAGGGGAGAAGATCAACCAAAGACAACTTTTGCAATAGAGTGGAGATTCTAAATGTATACAATGATTCCCTTTTGTTAGAAAATAATGTTATTAGGGGTCACATCCTTATAACATTTATATGCAATGTTCTAATATAAGGTTATAAAGCTTATATATTATATGCTTTATAAGCATATTCCATTTGAAATAATTATAATTATAATAACTATTATATTATTAATTATTTGTGAATGGGGTTTATTGAAAAGGTGTGACTAGTGAAGCCACCCTCCTATATTTAAGCATTTTGTCTCTCATTTGAGAGGTGTGTAAATTTGAAGATTTGTGGTGAGTTGTATCACTATGCACAAGAGGTATTATTGGCCATGTGGAAGTATTGGAGGAGTGTCCCGACGTTCTAGACTATTTTATGATAGACTACAATTGTAAGTGTTTTAATAAAATGTTGTTTTATGGGGTTTTTTTACCTGAAAGGGTTTTCCCTTGCATGTATATCTTGCATAATGTGTTAATTTATGGTTGTATATTCTTAATGCATTTATTTTATATGTTTTTATAATGGTTAGTTTCCTAAGACCCTAATTTATAACACCTTTAGATTGAAGAATGCACTTATGTTTGGAATTAGGATCTTAGGATACTAATCATTATAACCAAGATCATAAAATAAATAAAGTGAGAATCTTACAAGTATAAATGTACACATTAAACAACATATACATGGGTAAAATCCATTTCGTTAAAAAACCTCATAAAGCATCATGTTATTACACACTTACAAATATAGTCTATCATAAAATAGACTTGAACTCGGGGACACTCCTGTACTTCCACATGGCCAATAATACCTCTTGTGCATGGTGATACAACTCACCATACTCTCAAATGAGAGAGATCCTCCTTAAATATAGGAGGAAGGGTGGCTTCACTAGTCACACCTTTTCAATAGCCCCCATTCATAAATAATTAATAATCTAATATTTATTAGATTACAATTATTTCAAATGGGATATGCTTATAAAGCATATAATATATAAGGTTTTATAACCTTATATTAGAACATTATATATAAATGTTATTAGGATGTGACCCCTAATAACATTATGTTCTAACATTCCCCCTTAATGGTAATAGGGGATCACATGCCAATTTCCATTAAAGATAAATGACGCACCCTAGTAATGTAGGTCTTCTTTGACAGTGATAAACAAGGGCACAAATACATGCCAACATGAAGATCATGCATTATAGACTACATGAAAGTCATCTTGTCATAATTTATAATCCTTGTGTTTTAAAAATGATGCTATGAGGTCTTAAACATTATGTTGGAGCCATAGTCTCCTCAAACTAGCATCTCCCTAGGTTCATTACACAATGTCCGTAGGACTTAATACAATGCTTTTACAAGTGGAAGAATTACAAGGAGAATAATTTACAATATGCCCGTAGGAGTTGAGCACAAATGTGCCTATAGGAATTACTAATGCCTACCTGTAGTATTTAAAACAAAAAGGATTCACATATGCCTATTTGTAGGCTTAAAGGACTTAGTGATGCCTATATAGGTCATATGCCTACCTGTAGGATTTAAAACTAGGATTTAGCCACTAGGTGGTGTCATTGGCATGCACACTCCCCCTCAATGGCGTCACCTAAGGCCAAGCATTGTTTGAATTTGGAGCATATAATGCCTAAAGGTCTTATTCTTATTAGTTCTTACATCTAGGATTTAGTCACTAGGTGGTGTCATGTACACTCCCCCTTAACATCACCTAAAACCAATCACTGCATAGAGGATTTCAAAGTGATGGCTAAAATTCCAATATGTAGCATGTGCCCATGATATTCAAAGTGTGTTTATTATTGAATGATTTCACTTGAGTGAGGTTCTCATGATCTTCATAATGCCTTTATTATGGAATACTTTCACTTGAGTAAGGTGCCCATGATCTTTAATGTTCATTTTGATCTTTAGAAATGATATTATTTGGAAATAGTAAAATATATTTAAGTAAGATGGCACTTTAACATGTTCCCAACTAGAACTTTTCCATAAATCTTCAAAGCTATATTTATTCTTCAAGATCTACTTCCATATTTCACCTTTTGATTCAAAGACACATAAAAGATAGCCTTTTTATTAAGTTAATAGCACCTACACCATATGTTTTCAAGGCATAATCTCTCCATACAAGAAACAATATAGTTAGTAATGTAGTAATCAATTGAACTTAATTCTCGGTACAAAGAAAAACATAATACTATGCATTTGTCATTTGTCAAAGATTATATAGTATTCCTCATAAAGTCACAAGGAGATCAATATATATTTTCATGAGCATAAGTATGAAAATTAGTTGTCTTGTTTAAAAGAAAAGTAGACATGTTACTACATATATGGTAATGATCCACAAACAATTTAAGCAACAGGTGAGCTATCCTTTCTAGGTTTGCTCCCCAAATAGTTTATACGAGCAATATCCACCCATTATAATGATCGATAGAGGGGATGTATAGTATATTTTAAAAAAATGGATCAAATATAATTTAGAACAACAAATCTCTATGATCTAGAAAAAAAAAAAAAAGTTAATGAGAAATTTATCAATTTTGAATTTACTAGCTTGTACATTTCATAAAAGAATATTTTACCCTACATTTATGGATATATATAGATGATTTCTTGTTTATCATTGTGATAGTTTGATTTTAAGGAATTTTCTTATAAAAAATACTATAATCAAGAATATTCTTGATGTTAACATAAGGCATATCCTCCATCAAATACGTGTAAAAATTAATTTGAGATAAATCATGATGTTCCTTCCTTTATTCCAGCTAATTCATCCTTCCTTTATTTCGACTAATTCACATGTGAATTTATGTGATGCACTTAGAGGACTAATATAAATAATAACAAGTACTTTGGGAGGGCCACTTGAAAATAGGAATTGAGACTAGATGCATCAAATGTATTAAAATATTATATGGAAGGATCAACACCATTAGTTATGAGGTGCTTGCTTATTTGGTATTGTCTCACTAACAAGTTATTTATAAAAAGATAGCATAAAATGACAAAAGGGACATTTCTATATGCACTCATACTAAATGACTATCAAAAAATATTATAAAGAACCTTTATAAGGGAATTACAAAGTATCAACACTTATAATGATGATCTAGGAAAGTACAAGTCTACACCATCTCTTATAACATTGTGAAAGCAATCCCCCTTAAGACTATTCTTTATATAACATAACCTTACATTAATCATAGATAATGTGCTTTTCTTATATTGACCACTTTTACTGATAAGATTATTTAAATGTATTTGAAGTGTGCAAGTTTGGTGGAGACTTGTGAAGAATTTGAAGATGAGTTAATTAAATATTTCAAATTTGAGCTCTACAAGTATGTGCAAGATGGTGGGGAATAGTGAAGAGTACCCATAAGAATGTTTTCCCAAATGAAAATTATCCTTGATTTCAGAAGGTATTTCATTGTAACTAAGTGTACAAGAAAATAAGAATACTTTAGGATGTTAGTTTTCATTATAAATGAAAGGATTGCCACAAGAGATATTTAACTCCCTTTTGATAAAGGTGGCTTTCACTTTTATATTTTGATGAGAAGATTTTTAAAATCTTGAGCTTGATCTCTAAGTTGGAATAGTGTGTCGTCATTTTCAAAAGATATTAATGAAAGGGTGGTGGCAGGGTGATGTGACATGGATAGCACTTGGTGCTTACAATTGAGGACGGGTGGTGACTACATTTTAATATGGAGGCCACATTTTCCTTAATTTTTTTTTGATATTAAATAGTTGGTAGGGGCATCACCCTTCTATTGATTTCAAAAAAATATTTGTACATATAATATGGTATCAATACCCTCTCCGTGACAAAAAATTATGCAGCAGACCCCCCATTTAACCTTCTACATAATCCTATTGTTCCCCATTAAATTTTCTATATACGAGGCTTATTAAAACTCATTGTAACTGAAAAGTATCCCAGACCTAAATATATATGTCCTTGCCCAAAATAAAAACAAAATTTGGACAAACATATGCACCATTCTTGCACTGTAACCATCCTGATGCAAAACATCGCCAAAAACATGGGAGGAACATAAAAACAAAAGAACCAAGCTTACTCGTCCCCTGAGGAAAGAACCTCCTCCATCATTTCCCTTCTGACCACATTCGCCTGAGCTATCACTAGACAATTTGGACCACACCAAGAATGTTTCACATCAACGATAACTTCTTCCATATCTTTGAGGTCTTCAGGAATCCACAACTTGCCCAAACCAAGACCCTAGTTGTTGCCATCCATCTCGTTGCTATTATCATCTAACCCAATATCTTAACAGTCTAGTAGACCCTGTGTTTCCACGTATTGCCTCAACACATACTATTCTGGCCTCCACAAAGAACCCATGACATATAGAATGAGTGCCAAGCTATGCTTTCTAACAAAGAGACCCTAAGCAAAATTTTCTGGCTCCAGGGTTTCCACAAGGGAGAATTTCTTGACTTTTGCCTTCCCAACCGACCTCATATAAAAATTATGGGCTCACAGAATGAGAATTTTTTTATTGATTCTATCTAAAACCTCATCAATCGCCCCTAAAAATGAATGTTGGAAGAGCATCTAACAAAGCTTGTTTTTTATTTGCTTGCAGATACCCAAATGGATGCACATGGCTAGGAACATGGTCGAGATATCCACATTCACCCTATAATAGTGGTGTGCCTTTAGAAGATCCACCCCAGGGACCTACTTGACTAGATGCAAGATGAGGTGGTGCCCTATTGTCAAAACCATAAGGAGTCATTTGTCTGAAATGTTCCTAAGGAAAGCCATCTATTGCTTGTTCATTTCTAGGAGGGTAGGGGTGTCCATACTTGCCATCACAACACACACCCAACGAACTCACTGACAAGATTGAGAGAAATTAAGACCTACCATCCGCTATAAATAGAAATTTCCTTGAGCATTTATGAGTGATCTCATCTATTGAGCCATCATCCTTAGTCTTGCAAATCATCCTCCAAATCCTTCCATCTTATGGCAAATTTATTCCCCATGAGTAGGAATAATTGCACATGGCAAATTACCGCCCTCCACCCAAACTCTAGTATTGCCACCTATACACATACTATCATTCATATTGTAATGCCAAAGTTACACTGCCAGGGCAGTATGAGTACCTTGTGCATTAATCACTGGCCTCAAATCTTTTAATGATAAGGTCACACATTCGAGGCAACATCATTATACTTCAAGGTAACTTGTGATGATTATATCCATCACATCTATGCTATCTCGACATAGGCCAAGGAGTGTACCCATCCATTTGAGTCTCACATGTCATAAAGCATCAGCAAAGGGCATATAGGGGTTACTAGGTCACATTGCCATCCACCACCGCCTTTTCCAGCTCATTAACTAGACCATTCCCTTCTTGGTATACATGGATAATCTTGTACTCCCTCAGTTTATCTAGAATGTTTACAATAGCTTCTAGCCACCTCTAGGGCATCCAATTTAGGGTTGATTTGTTCTTGATGGCATTTATTGTGATCAAGGAGTCACCTTTCAAGTGAATCCAATCTGCCCCAAGAGACATTCCCAATTCTAGTCCACTCGGTGTAGCTTTGAACTCTGCCATGTTATTTGCACAACCAATGGACTCTGAGTGTTTGTCTAATAGTTCACCCTTAGAGTTTTGGGCCACACAAGCGATTCCATCAAGTCACGGGTTCCCCCAACATGCACATTCAAAATTAATCTTGACCCAACCCTCTCTTGGCGCTTGCCAAACAATGTTTTTTCTTATTTCAGTAATTTGATCCTTTTCCTAGGGACCTCCACATGTGGGAATGATTAATCCTTTGAAAATATGCATCATTCCATTGTCTCTTCTTGTGAACATCTTTTGTTTAGTTGTCTTTCTTTTTGCAGCCATGTTGGCTAGTTCCATGATAAACCCTTCCTTTCTTCCCACAACTCCCAACACACCACTAAGGGAAAGATTTACCAAATACAACTAAACACTCCTTTTGAAATCTAATTAGGCCATTGGCTAAACCAATCCATCAATTTTAGTGGGATAGGGGTCTGGAGGTCAAGTTTTGACATGAAATGCTTCCAACAGAACTCTACATATGGGCATGTCAGCAATTGGTGATTTGTGGTTTCTATGTTTTTTTTGCATAATGTACATCTATTCTTAGAAACTAGTTTTTCCCAATTTGTCCTGAGTGAGGATTTTATTTTGTATTGCCAGCCATGAAAAAAATCTAGCTTTAGGCAAGGTGTATTTTCTCTAGAGAAGTTTGATTGGCCATTGCCCATTAAATTTTGCAGCCTCTCTAATTTTATAACCAATATTCACTTTGTATTCTCCATCTAAAGAGGCACACCACCTGAGTTAACCCTCAGTGTTGTCTACTGGGATGACATGTTCTTTGAGTATGTTTGTCAGAGTCTACTTTTGATCTAGTGGGGTGTCGATTTCCTCAAATGATTTCCATGCCCACCTATAAACACCATTTTCAAAGATCACATTTCCAAAATTGCAAATGTTTTTCTCCCATACCCTTGCAGATTCTCTTTTAATCTCTTGTAGATTAGGATTGTTGCTGAGAATATTATATCCATCTCATGAATCCTCCCAAAAGGAGGCTTTTTGTCCATTATGGACCTCCCAAGAAACGTGTTTGGTTATGACTTCCCTGCATTCACAAATGAAGTTCCATATAGCTGAGCCCTTTAGGGGATTGAATATATTGATAATACTAATGGGATCTTCAAAATTCAAATACTTTCTTTTGAGGAACCTGGCCCACTTTTTGTTTCTTTTGAACAACATCCAGACTATTTTCGGCCCCATTGCTACGTTCATCGTGTTCAATTGTCTGATACCCACCCCCCTACATTGTTAGGTTTGCAGATCTTGTCCCAAGATATAAGAGACATTTTGTTGGTTTCATTTGGCCTGTTCTAGAAAAACTTGCACATGATTTGGTTGAGGCAATCCATTGTCAAAGAAGGGAGTTTCATACAGTACATGGCATATACTAGAATGGTAGATATGACTACCTTAACCATTAATAGTCTTCCAATACATGAAAGCCACTTCCCTCTCCACAACTCCATTTTCTTCTTGCAATTCTCAATAAGCTTATCCCAATGGCCTTTCCTGCAAGCACTAGCAAATAGAGGCATACCAAGGAATCTCCCATGAAGACTTGCCACTTTCAAATCTAAGATGCGAGAAATGTCTCTTTGAAGACTCAGTTGGACATTAAGAAAGAAGATTTATGACTTTCTCTTGTTGACAGTTTGTCTCGATGCCTTACTGTAATCATCCAAAATTTTCTTTATAGTCCTAGCCTCCACCCTTGAGGTTGATATAAATAGAATCCTATCATCAAGAAACTACTAATGTGTGACTGATTCAACACTTGAGGTAACTTCAATCCCAGCCTAGCTGCCCTCCATTCAGGCTTGAGTTATGCACATCCTCAACACTTCCACCAAGATGGTGAATAAAAACGGGGATATCAAATCCTCTTATCTTATGCCCCTAGTCACACTAAAGAAAACCTGAGCAACCCCATTGACAAGAAATGAGAATTTTGGTGCGTTGATACAAACTTTGACCCACTCCACCTTCTTGTCAAAACCAAATCTAACCATAACTTCCATGAGGAAATTCCTATCTACCAAGTCAGAGGCTTTTTGTATATCCAGTTTGATTACCATACTAGGAATTCTAAGTTTTTTGGTCATGTGGATGGCCTCATGAGCAATAATGATGCCTTCAACAATTGATCTTCCAGGAGAAAACTCACTCTACTCCACTGAAATTACTTTATCAATAACCCATTTTAGCCTATTAGCCATGATTCTGGTGATGATTTTGTATAATGTTGCAGAGTGCTATAGGTCTGAAATCTCCCATGTTTCTGGCTTCTTTCTTCTTGGGAATCGAGGCAATAAATGTGTGATTAATAGCCCCTAGTACTGTAGTTTTCTTCCTGGATTCCTCTATCGCTCTAAGTAAGTCCTCTTTATTACTTCTCAAAAGAATTGATAGAAGGCTGGTGGAAACCTATCTGGCCCTAGGGCTTTTTCCAAACCCTTTTGAAAAACAACTGCTTTGATTTCCTCCAAACAAATTGGTTTGTATAAATCTTTATTTTCTAATTCCATTATGATGGGTGGGATTCTATCAAGGAAATCATTTCTCTTGGGTCCCTGATGCTGAAAGTCTTGGTTCAAGATATCATGGAAGTATCCAACTACTTTTTTATTTATCTCCTCCCCTGTACACATCACCGTTCCATTAGTCCTCTCCAATTCTACGATCTTGTTCCTATTTTCGTTTATTAAGGCTATATTATGAAAATACTTAGTGTTTCTATCCACTTCCTTGAGCCAAACCTCCCTTAATTTTTTTGTCCAAAAACATTCCTATCTTTCCATAAGCTCAATCAATTATGATTTTAGGGTTTTTTCTTTAGAGTACTCCTTGAACCCCATACCATTCTCTATTACCTTTTCATTCAAGGTCCTGAGTTCTTCCTCAACCCTTTCCCTTTCTACAAAAATATTCTTGAAGTGCTTCATATTCCAATCTTTGAGCTTGCTTTTGATGTGGGATAACTTTTTGTGAAAGGAGTACATTTGAATGATTTCCTATCTTGATCTCTTTCCACCACTCATTCACCAAATCACACAGGGAGGGATCTCTTATCCATTATTCAAATCTGAAAGGTGAGGTCCCCATGAATTTATCCTAAGTAATTATTTGTTGGATAGGGAAGTGATCAGATCCATTAAAGGGTAGGATGCTAGCTTCAATCAAGTCTGTAGCCATGTCCCAGTGCCCTCCCAAAAAGAAATGCTCCAACTTTTCAGCAATATTTGTGCAACCCTGTCTCCTGTTCATCTAGGTAAATTTCCCATTTTGGGTTGGTATTTCTCTTACCGCATTGGAGTCCACAAATTCCTAGAAATCCTACTAAATCATTCTTGAATATCTCAACCCACCCTATTTCTCCCTCATACTAAGGGTAGCATTGAAGTCACCACCTATCATAATCCTATCCTCCTCATATTGCTTGAGCACCTGAAAAATTGTACCCCATAATTCCCTCATGGAAATGGTTGCAGTTGGCCCATACACATTGATCACAATCCCTGAGAAGTTATTACGATAACTTTTGAAACTGGCCATCATACAATTATGTTGAGAAACAATTAGCGTACAAGTTACCTTTGTTTAATTCTACACAATTCCCAATCCTCCAGAAGCCCCAACTGATTCCATAAATACCCCTTCCCACTGTCTCCAATAACTCATCTTAATTTCTTGTTCTTTCTTGCTCCATTTTGTTCCTTGTATGAAAACTACATCTGCATTGCTAGCATCGATCTGATGTCTAAAAAGATGTCACTTTCTATGAGCATTTAAGCCCCTAACATTCTGGATAATGATCCTCATGGCTCCCCGGGAAGGAAAAATTCCTTCCCGCTTCTAAGGGTGGTTTGACTTATCCTAGTTTTCCCCTTGGCATATCTCACTACTGCCAGTTTGGCCTTGTTGGATTTACGCCCTTTTTGCTTTGTTGACCTGAGCTTAGGAGCCTTGAGATTAGTTTGAACTTTCTCAATTCCTCTTTCTTCCTATATACCTTGCTCACATTCCTCATACCTATCCTCTGGGTCAGAATCTAGCATTATGCTTTCGATCTACATACCCTCTAGGCCACTGTTTGTGACCTTGTTCTCTATCTTCCCCTACCTGGGACTCAGGGACATTCTCTGAGTCTGTTTCCTTATTAGAACGGACTTGGTTGACTTCCTCTAGGCTATAGTCATGGTTCTTCCTATTGAAATTGACATATTTCATGCATTCCCCCTGCGAATCCATCAACTCTTCCATTTGCTCCTTGTTTCCTTCTTCCAGAGTTAAATTCTCCATAAGTACAACATCCCTTGGTCTAGGAGTTGATTCTTTTGTAGCAGCCAAATTAGCTCAATCAGTTCCTTTTCCATGTCTATTAGTAGGCCCCCCCTTGGGATAACCATCTTCTTTGGTGTCTTTGGGGAAGAGCTTTGCTTATACTTATTTAGTCCTACCATATTTGTGAAGGTGGAACAAGAATCCTCGCCATGATCTACTAATTTTAAATAAGGACAATTAACCAATTGATCTTCCCTCACTATTTTCTAGCTCCATGTTCCCACTCCCGACACCATCTCAATTTTGGTTGGGAGAGTTTATGTGGTTTTGATAGACATTCTGAAGTAAGATCCCCATGTTTGGTCCTCCAGAATGATATCCATATACATGAAGTTACCCAATAGTTGCCCCATGCTTTTGAGGGTCTCTTCATGTATTCTGATGGCAAGTTGTAGAGGTAGATCCAGGTTAAGCTTTCCTCTATTAGATGATTCCAAGGGTTGAAGTTAGGATTCCACTCGATGAGATGGATCTGTGAGCCATCTAAAAAACATGATCCTCCATTCCAATCCTTTTCTTTCTCCTCATGAGAGGGAAAGGTGATCAAGTAAAAATTGTTTGGGAGCCTCCTGACAACCATTTTGATTCCCCATTGTTGTTGGCACCACACTTTAATTTCCTCTTTTTTTTAATGTAACTCCCATTCCATTTGATGAAAAACCCTATGCTAGCTAGCAAGTCCCTATAATGCTTAACAATTTTTTTCTCTATTTGTAATATAGGCTTAGGGGTAAGCAAAAACTTATTAGCTAGTTCCTCATTTTGCCTCGGAGGTCCTACATCATCCACCAAGATCCTCGTTGTCACAAAAGTTGCACCCTATGATGATCAACCTTGTGAAACATGGAAACAACCTCACAAGTGTGGGATATGCAGAAGTAAGGTTGATTCTCTGGGGAAGGTTGGCTTCCTCTTCAATCTTATGCAATATGACCTAATCTAATGATTCTAATAGGGAAAAAGGGAGAAAGAGGGAATGCTTGAAAGAGAGGAAAAGGTTTGAACATAGATGAAATATTGATCTTCCTACCTATAACTGCACAAGACATTAACAAAACATGTCCAAGGTATACACAAGATTCTATCTAAATCAATTATTTGAGAAAAGAGGAAGGTTGGGGTTCTTGTGGATACAAATGGGGGATAACATTTAGCTCACAAATTACATTCAAAGATGGATTCAACATAATCAACTACAAATGAGAAAACTAAAAGAGATGCATTCATAAAAGGAGGTGATAATTCACACAGATTTGAACGAACTAGATCTAGGTAAAACAGAAAAGATTTATTAATGTAGGGCAAAGAAAAATTTACAAATGACAAAGAACATAATTTTCTGCAGAAGAAAAGAGAGAAGATCTCGAGGAAATATACAAAAATTGCCTTTATAGTTGAGGCATAACTCAAAATTGAAAACTACATATGGAAGGAGGGTTAGGTTACAAAATATCTGAGAGGAGGAGAAGATTGGATTGACTGATCTAATGACATGCAATAACCCTCTGCAAATGGTCATCATCTCTGAAAGAGGAAAAAAGGGTTGCAAGATAAGACACCTCTATAACAGATGCATCATGACAACATAATAGAGGCAAGAAAGTCTCCAAAATATATTAAATGGGCATGGGCAACATCCAAAATGGGCTTGCGGAAGTCCAATATGGAGTAATGGTGAAAATCTGGTGGTTGAATACAGAAAGGATTCGATTCGGGGTGCTGACTGAGTCCAAAAAATGTCTCGACCATCGGGTCAACAACCACCTCCTATAGAAGAATTGAATTGCAACGACCACCGAGAAAATTGAATTTCAGCAGTCGATTCAGAGATCTCGCATGTAGATGGACGCACAAGATCTCACCACATAAGCATCCAAAAGAGCCCAATGGAGGATTAAAACGCAACCACCCAATCAGAGATTAAGTGATCATCAACAGTGGAGAAATTTTGAGCCCACTATGACACATTTCGTTGAGACTAGGCATTTCAACAAGACCCGAAAGTGCATTCAGCGGCCTGAAAAGTTAGGCTGAAAAGGCCTTTTCCACTTGGGGCCCACCACATCCATTGCCTAAAATTTTGAATTCTGGCCCTTGGATCCTTGAAAATCACTATGAGATGGTGAGGAGCATCTATCTAACCAACCCACAACTTACTCTCGTGGCACCCTTGAATTGACTGCTTCCGCCCTACGAGGTGGCGGGAAACATGACCCACACCATGTGTTTTCTACCTCGCAAGGCCAAACCGTTTCATTGAAAAATGTTGTGGGGTAGTGGGGAAGCCCTTCTCTCTTTTTGTCTTCTATCCCATGAGCCTTTTCTACTTGGTCATTTGCCTGTGCAGGATACCGGGAAGACCATCTGCCTCTAGCTTGTATTTCCCCACACCACACCGTCTTAGCACCTTTATGCCTTGTGGGATAGCGGGAACATTTCCCACACTTCACTTTATTTGTTTTCTTACCCCGTAAGCCGCCCTTAGGCACATTGAAGTGCTTGCAAGGTGGTGGGAAATATCTTCGCTTCTCTCTATTTTCTTACCCCGCACCCATATTTTCTCTCCTGATAGCATCGCTTATCGCCTCATTGCACAAAAAATGGAACATTGGAACAAGGAACAAAAGTAAAAGTGTTCATGTTCGATGCGACAAAGCAATAAGCAAACTCCGCCAATCGGTAGTGGGTTAAGGGAGTCCGTCCTACCATGAACTTAGGACCCTTCAGCCGCTAGAAACTTAAGTGAGTTGATCGGCCGACCAGGTCAACTCAAAAATAGAATTTGGATCCCGAAAAAAATATTTTCCTCTACATGTTGCCAATACAGTGCGCATAACACATAGGTTATTTAGGTGTGCATAACACACAAGTTATGCAAAAAACTTTTGAATTTCTTAGATTGGATCTACAAATAAGTTGATAGGAAAAAAGGGTCAACAATCCCCTTACCCTTCGCATCCCATCTTGGTCTGATGTCGGGAGCTTTAGTCGCACCCTCTAAAAATTTCATTTTCCATTTTCTCGTGGTGTCCGCATTTGTTTTCTTGAACCACCCATTCTTCCTATTTTGGAAACCTTAACTGGAAAGTAGGTTACCTATATTCATGTCTTCCTTCCCTTCCCTCCTGGGTGGGTAACGATCTTTGATTTTCCATTGGGATTTGGGTTTCAACCAAGGTATCTCCTTCCATCGTCGCTTATCTTGTCACCTAGGGTTTTGAAATCCTCATCTTCCCCTTACATTTGTTACATTCACCGAGGTATTCACACTTTGGCCATGATTGGGATTCCGCCCTACTTGGTGAGACAGATGAGTTTTGTCTACCCATTGTCCTCATACAAAAACCTATTATAGTCTGTAACCCTGAGGATTCTTGTCTTAGCTTCCATGTTTGTCTTGCCCAGATCTTGATCATGGATCCCCATACTCATGTACCAACTATTATGAGCTCTTGCCCTTAGAACTTCCATGGGGATTTCCTGATCCATCTCCTCCCCCCATCGAGAAGACAAAATTTCGCTATGCCGCTCACCATGATTGGTCCAAGGCTCCCTGCGAGGCTCCTTCTCTCATGCCTTCTTCTACTCCTTGTTTGAAAACTCGCTCCTACACACTTCTTTGCACTTGCACACTCCTTTGGCTCACACCATATTATATATCATAATTTTATATATTAAATAAAAAAAATTTCCTACTAATGGGTCAAAGCTGAATCACTTTTGACTAGAGCTATGAACCATTGAGACCACATTACTCGAATCCAAGAGCTCCCATGTAGGAGGCTCATAGTTAACCACTACATTGTGGGGTTATCCCCCCACATTTTTGTTAATTACACCAAGGAAACAATTAGCATTTATGGGCAAAGTCACTAAGAAAAGAATGAAAAATCTTTTCAAATTAGATGAAGATATTTTCACTCAGATTATTGAAATCCTTCTAGGTGAAGAGTTTTTAACGACTAAACACAGTTACAAGACAAATATAGACATTGTGTCAATGGTGGTAGCATTGAGGTTGGAGGTTGGATGGAAAGAATATGTTGATTGGGTGTTGAAGGGTTGTATGGAAAATGATTGGCTATATGGTCTGCATTTGATGTTGGAAAGGGCAATTTTGGGGGCAGGATTTATGCTTGCAAAGGTAGCTAAGGGCATAGATGAGGAGACTCCTCAATAAATGATGTTGTTTATTCACTAGACATAGGGGATGAACATGGATGAGCACAGGGAAAAAATATATATTGGTTGGGATTCATTGATTCATTACCTGCGAGCGAAGGAACAAGAGTGAGCCAAATGAAAGAGGAAGGCAGGGGCCGAAGGAAGAACCAAATGCAAGACTCAAGATGAAAGACCATCAGGTTAATCGTCCTTTGAAACCAGTGAGGAAGAAATGAAAAGAAAAACACTATTTTTGTTTTAAAGCTTGTTTATATAGTTACTTGATCGACTGTTATATGTTTTAAACTGCTAAATTGTATAAATAGGTGTATAGGGCAAAATACTGGTAGGCGGGGGTAGGGTTTTGGTTGATATTTTGTCAGGCTATGGACATCATCTTGAGTTAAATTCTGGCAATGTTTCTTTGTCATGTGGGATAAGTGATACTACAACTTGCAGAGATTACTTTAGTGGCGAATATTCGCCAATGGTGAATTTTTCATGTCGGCCATGTCGCAAATGGCGAATATTTTGTACCGACTGGGGGGGGCATGTCACCATAACATTATCAATTTCTGTCAAAGTCATGGCCTGATCACCATATGTTTTATGCAATTAAATGTTTCTATGTGACGATTTCACCTATACAATATATGGTGGACACATGGTAAATTTAATTGTTTCGCCTACACTCTCCGAGGTTGCCTTAATAGATGACCTTAATTCGCCTATAGGCATGTGAAGATTTGTTAGCCAGGGGGACCCAATTCGCCTGAAATCTTGCCGATGCGTGTCTCCATCACCCCAACTTTTGCCAACTATATTGTATTTGCCTATTATTTGGACGACCTATAATCGCCTCAAAAATTACATAAGTCGTATTTGGACGACCTATAATCACCTCGAAAATTACATAAGTCATGTTATAGTTACGTGAGATTCACCAAATATTTTTATACAATATAAAATTCCCACGGAATTCGCCATATAAGGATTGGTATAAAATTTAAATACATGCAAAGATCAGATCTATCTCAACACAATATGGTGGGTTCTAGGCTATGAATTTTGATCAATAGCGAAGTTTCAGACCAAGGAAAATCATTGTTGTTGACTTCATTGGTGACTACTAGTGACCTAAAGCCTAAAGGTGAGCGATCATATTTTTGAAGCGGTATACTATACATTATAGTCTATTATTGTTTCTTCAACAAATTGATATTTTTTTGGCAGCCTTTATTTCATTGGAGATGTCGAACAGGAAGAGGGGTAGGAAACCTGAATGTGGGGAAGGCCAGGAGAGGCCAACAAAAAGCAGAACATTGTCTTTGTACTTTGGCATTGGAAAAGATTGTGGTGAAAATCAGGAAGGTACATCATCACAAGTACAAGTACAAAATTCGCCACCTGTACCGCATGTTGAAGACGGCGGCGAACCTGATATCTCAGATCAAGATGATCTTGAAGAAGATTATCTGGTACATACCCAAGTTAGTCGGAATGATATAATTGACTTGGGTGATAATGCCATTGATGATAATGCACGGAAGGGGAAAAGAAAAGCCATATCAAAAAAGGGTGAACCACAATCAAAAAAGGATCGAGAGTGGGATATGTCAGTGAAGAATTTTCAAATTAATTGGGCATCAAAGTATCCATTCATTGAACCAATGGGAATCCAATTGAAGGTGAGCCTCCAATAGAATGCAAGTGTAAGATTTGCACTTGGAAACATAACAAGGAAATTAGGTTGCAGCTAAAATTTGACACCATAGAAAAGCATATGGGTAAAGTTTATGAAAAACAAATGATAGACGGGGTTGAAAAATCAATGATAAGATGGAAAACAAAGGAGGAATGTAAGCATGTGAGGAATACAGAAGAGTATTATTTTCATGAGAAACTACAGACGAAGTCTGCTGAAGTTAAAGGTTCTATTGAAGCTATTTTTGGAAAAGCAATACAAATAGAACATCTGGGAAAAGTTGTTCAGTTAAGCGTTGTTTTTCATATTTTGAGCAAAGGGCGTGCTATGACAGATTTCCCATCAATTAGTGGTTTATTAAACTTTTTGAAAGTTCCTAACTATCCTAATAGACACTGGTCAATAAACAGTGGATGGGAATGGGCAAGTTGTCTTGCTGAGGTTGAAAAAGAAGATGTACAGGAAAAAATAAGAGTCAAACTTCATTGCATTTTCTCTAGACGAAGTTACGGTAGTAGACAATACTTCATGGGTATGCATGCATGTTTATACTATAGAGAATCATACCTGCCAACCTCATCTACTATCTGTTGCTAAAATGAAAGAGAGTGCGACAACGGAAAATTTATTTCAACTAGTAAAGAGAAGTTTAATTGAATATGGATGTATGGATGACATGACGATAGCCAAAAAATTGGTTTGTGTTGGAGCAGATGGAGCTTCAGTAATGCAAGGTCACAAGAACGACTTTGTACAAAGATTGAAACTTCATTTGCACCATACATTACTGCAATTCACTGCATGACTCACAAAATGAATCTATCTTTTGGAATTGTGGGCAAGTTTGCTTCGGTTAAAAAAATTGAAATTTTAATCAAAGAGTTCTACTCACACTTCTGTCAAAGTCCCAAGCGATTTATGGAATTTCAACACTTTGCTAATGGATTAACTGATGGGAACAAGATTCTCAAGGATAATGATGCCAGATGGATCTCTTTGGATGGTCCAGTGCATCGAGTGTTTTCAGAATATCCATCCTTGATCAGACTATTTCACACAACTCACGACGAATCAGATCAACCAAAAATTCCTAAACTTCTTGGCAGGTTAAGTAATTTAGAGACACTCTTAACTTTAGTAGCTCTTCTGCCCATGCTAGAGAAAATGATGAATATTATGAAGGCTGCCCAAAAAAGAGCTCTGTATATTGCAGAATATGCTATGCTGCGTAAGATGACATGCATGACCCTCGATAATCTCTATCGAAATCAACCAACACTATCTGATGAGAAAATTTGTTAAGTGGTGGACACTCACAGATTTGAACAATCCTGATAACTTTTTACAAATCGGTGCAGACGAGGAGGTATGTGCCAATGTATGAGGAGTTGAGATACCAATGCACTTCTATGCCATGGTCGACCCCAAGGAACTAGGAAAGCACCCTAGGAAGAAACTAGCAAGAGTTACAAAGGAAGATTTTGACAAGATTGTTGAGACTATAACTACTTCTGTGAAGAAAATTGCATATGATCTTTCCTCACAAATTAGAAGAAGATTCCCTCCTGACAACCTACTCGAAGCCATGTCTATTGTGTTTCCTCATTATTGGAGCCTCAACAGTGCATCTGATTTTCGAAGTAAGCTACTGACTTTGATAAAACAATTTTGCATATCCAGAGAATTGAATGGAGTAACTATAAATGGAATATTAGATGAAACTCATCTTTGAGAGCAATCGTCTCATTTTTCATACACTATAAAAGAACAATATGCCAAAATGGAGAACCCTCGTGAAGAGGGATCAATAACAAGGCTTTGGAAATATATAGATGAGAACGCAACCTTGCATGATTTAATGCTAGAATATGTGAAGCTTGCTGATTTATGTCTTACCATGATATTGGGTTCGGTGGAAGATGAGAGAGTTTTCAGTGCTTTAGGGTTCCTAAAATAAAAGCCAAGAAACAAACTAGACAAAAATTTGGAAAATTGCTTGAGGTTCTATACATCTAGGTATGATGTCCACACTTTTCCTTAAGATAGGGCATTGCAAATCTGGAGATCCAAATGTGAAAGAAGAGGTTTGGGAAACACTTCAAACCAAAGTGCTAGTGGGACTACTAGACCTATTGGTAGCATTGAGATGTAGTTCGGCGAAGATATGCAAACTCAGACTCAGAGTGAAGAAAC
This sequence comes from Cryptomeria japonica, assembly GCF_030272615.1. Classification (NCBI taxonomy): domain Eukaryota; kingdom Viridiplantae; phylum Streptophyta; class Pinopsida; order Cupressales; family Cupressaceae; genus Cryptomeria; species Cryptomeria japonica. The sequence goes on along the minus strand of NC_081411.1, from coordinate 573,699,954 downwards.
CACATACGAGAATCAAGAAAGCACTAAATTTGATGAGGATGAATGGCAACTGTAAGAGATTGGTATTTATTAATCTTATTATTGTATCTCATCATTCATATTACAAAAGCATATTACTTTTTATAATTAGAATTTAATATTGATTTGTAATTGTATTTTTCAACTTTCTATTTCCAGATTTAAAATAGCATAAAAAAAACTATAATGTGTTTATTGATACAAAGATGTTTATCGTTTATTTATACATGTTTGAGTCTCAAATTTGTGTGATACATTTCAGAACCATATGATACAATTCATTCAATAGTAATACACATGTCAAGAACTTAGATTTTCATTAATTCTTTCAAAATATAGCCATATGATACAATTCATTCAATAGTAATACACCAATCTGTGTGATTCTCCATGCCAATTACAAAAGTGAATACAAAGTTTTAGAACCTTTTGCAAATGACCCTGAATTCCCTTTTATAGAAACAAGAGAGCAACAACAACTCCTATGTGATTCTCCAATGTCCATGCAAAAGTGAATACAAAGTTCCAGAACCCTTTGCAAAATTACAAATGACCATGAATTCCCTTTTATAGAAACAAGGGAGCAACAACAGCTTCAAGTTGAATTGCAAGTTTGCATGTGAACATTGAACATCAAAATCACAAACTCAGCACAAATTTATATGGCCATCATAGGCCGTATTAGCAATTTAACATCTGCTACATGTTTGATGTCTCATGTTCAAAAAACAGAGTTCAAAATTAAATATTAATTCACGCCATGACAAATTAAACATAGATAATAGTAGTGCCTAAAACCTACTAATCAAAAATAGAGAAATGCATAAATGTTAAAGAAAGGGAGAATTTGAGAATACAAATTTACTAGCTGAAGTTTTGCACTGTGCATCATAGATTCATAGGCTGGATTAGCAAAATAGAAAACAAAAAAAACATAAAACCTTGAAATTAAGAATAAAAGAAGAAAATTGTGTAATACATATTATGATTCCTAAGAATTTTGTGCCAGTTTTTGTAGGGTGCTCCACTCTTCATCTGATGGAAGGTCGATATTTTGTAAACTATGGAAAGGCAACTCCAACTTTGTCAACATTCCATATTTAGAAGATTTACTTGACATCACTGTTTCATCCAATACCGAATTTAGAGTTGTAAATGGTTGGATGAATTCCAGAAAGCTTTTGGGAGTTGTGTCCTTTGGAAGCAAGTCTAAATCAGACTTCCTTTTTATCTCCTTGATTTTTTTGTAAGCTTCTTCTCCAATGAATTTATTTGATGTGTCAACAAGCTTAGGAAAACCAAGTTTAATCAAATTATTTTTCTTTTCTTGCAGCTTCACTATCTTTTTTCCACAACTTTCCATAACTTCTGATGTTTCCCTTAGCTTCTGGCATTTTTGAATGATAGATGATGTCTTAACTGTGGCATCAATGCGGCTCTTAATTCCCTTGGATGTCAAGTAGCTATCACTAGAACTGTAGACTACTTTCAGAATCTTTTTTGCCATTTTCTCTTTTGAATAAACATGTATGCTCTTCTCATAGTGCCCTTTGATTTTTATAAAAATTAGTCTCATACTTTCAATCAATTGAAACCATTCACACAACTTCTCACTCCTCTGCATTATTTGCCACCAAATGTTTTCTTGTATATACTTCATTGTATTTTTCATATTATCTTTCAATCTATCCTCCAAAGTTTTTATTTTATCATTTGCATTGTGCAGGTCTTCTTTCATTTGTGCACATTTTTTTCTTTCTTCCTCTTGCAAATGTTTTTCTTTTTCCTTCCCATGATCCAATAGGTCCTGTAATTTTCTCATTTCAGCGGCAGCAGACTCATAACTTTTGTATAATGTTTTAAAACTGGCTTTTTCCTCAACAATTTTTTTACTGCTTTTAGCCATTTTTTCTATCAGGTCCTTCAATTCTACATTCTTCTTCTCCTGCTCTGCAATTTCTACTACAGAGCCCAAATTTTTTATCCTTTACTGTAAATCATTGCACTTGTTATCTGCTGCTTTCCTATTTGATTTTTTGTTTTCTAGGTCTGCTTGTAACTTTTCTATTTGTTTCTCCAATTTATTTTTTTTCTCTCTCCACCTTTAGCAGTGAAGTGTAGACCACTTCGTTAGTCCTTTTTGACACACTAATTTTGTCCACATTATGTGCTTTGGAAAAATCCATTTGGAGGGTGCTAACTTGAAATTGAGAGGGATCTATTTGACTGTGTGGTGGATTTTTATCTTTGGATGGGTTTGGGGGCATAACAACCATGAACTCCATATCTTTCTGTGGGTCATATGTTGGAAATACCCTATTCCTTACAAGTTGTTCATTTGCAACTTTAGACATGGAAACCCTACGAAATGATTTCCTTTTTTCTTTATTTGCTTTTGTTGTGTGTCCATATTTTTCATAGTAATCACGAAATTGAAAATCTGGGCTTGCTGAAGCAATTGAATGTTTGAAAGGTGACATAGGAATACCATAGGCTCCGATTCCACTTATTCCTATGGTTTTAACTAATGCTTGACTAGGATTACCAACAATAGTTCCTGATGTTGTCCCACTCCCACTGACACTTTCATGTGTAGTTTTCATAGTCTTTTGAGGTGTGTGATCTGAAGCTGCAAATGATTGATTTGTAGTGTCAGTGGCACTTGATATAGGATTCTCAATAGTATGAGATTGAGTATCTACCTCTAGTGGCCTCTTGCGAGAGATATTTTGTTGTTGCCCTTGTCCAACACAAAGACAACTAGTATCAGTAGTAGTACCCATGCCAACATCACCAATCACAGTGGCACTTGACTGAACAATAATAGGAATATTGTCCCCAGATTCCCCACCAATGGCAATGGCACTTGATTCACCACCAATGGGAATACCATGATGTGGTGGTGGTTGTGGATTTGAACCTGAAACAAATGTAGGTGGATTCTGAGGGTAATGAGTAGTACCTATCGGTGATGAATATGAAGAATCAAGTCCAATGACTGGTTTATAAGGACCTTTTGATTTTGACCCTGATGGAATTTGTACCTGAAGCGGATACCAAATGCCCTCTCCTCTAGGACCTAGACCACCACCTTCAAATCCCATTTTTTCCACAATGCTTGCCCCTTTGCTATATTTGTCTTTCATTGCCTCATGGATTGCACCTAATATTTTAGGGACTGTAGTAGTTGTTTGAGTTGGCAACCTTAGGCTCATACTGATCAACATCTTCACTCCTATCATATGATGTTGTGGGATGATCCATATTCCACAATTTGCTAAACTTTGCATCCTCGTCAATTCTCTCAAATTCTGCACTTGTCTTTGGTTCACCGAGATTCCTCCTCATAGTCCAAAAATCATTTATTTTGGTTTGAGTCCAATAATTCTCTTTACATTCGTGCAAAATTGATTTGAGAATAGTTTTCTTAGATGGATTAGCAGATTTTAGGTAGAAATTGTAGGACCTCCTATTTTGGATGCCCTATCCCTCCTCTGTTGTCCTCTGTGTGTGCAATGCCATAATTTGTGATGAAATTTCTTTTGTTGAAATGTTATTGTCAGCTGCAATTTTCTCCATCTCTTTTTTAACCTCATCCCAGGAGTCCTTGTTTCTAAGCTTTTTTAGTAATGGTTTACTTTTATGTTGACATAATGCTAAAGAGTTCCCATTTTTCTTAAGCCTTGCTTGAACTACACCGATTGGATCATACTGCCAAAGACCCTCATCACCAAAGTTCAAAACTGTCAAAAAATCATGTGCCACATTGAATGTTTTTCTCTCAAATGTGAACCCTCCACATGAGAAAGGCAAGGAAGGAAATATGCTCTTCTTTTGCTGACCATGGAAGTGCCTATCTGTGCTCTCCAATTGTCGTACATACTCTAATGCAAATACCCTCTCTGTCACATGTATTGGAAGTCTGTATGGTTTTATTGTCGATTCGTAAAACCTTAACACAGTGAATTCTTCCATGAAGAACCAATCAGCCAATTCTATTTGACTTCCGAGTTGAATGCAATCTCTACAAGGCACAGGAAACCTAGGCATTGGAGTGCTTGTAATTTCATTATACATTGGTGCCAAAAAGAAGTCTACAAAATGGTTGTAGTTCTTTCTGTTATCATGCATCCTTATCTTTGGGGTCCAATCATATATTGGACACTATGTTCTCTTCCCAATCTTCTCATCAATCTTATAGCTCATAATTTGAAGCTTGTTGGTCTTGAATATTGCATGATACTTGGATAGAAGGAGATAGCACAAGTAGGATGAGAACCTAAATGTCTTACAGGAACCTTTATTGATCATTAGTAATTGTTTTTGCATGGATTTTACAATATGCTCAATAAAATTATATCTTACTGGCTGACCTACACAATAGATATTATAAATCATTTCAAGAAGGCTTGCACCCACTTTCCTATCATTTTCCAATCCCAGGCAAAACGACAGCAAGGAAATACTATCCCCAACCCATGGAACAAAAATGTTAGAATCATAAGGAGGCTTATGATTTTGATCCAACACAATACCACTACCACTACCACTCTTTATTAGAGCTTTGACAAATGAATCTCTGCGACTTGGATCGAAACTCTCATAATTCCCTGCAAGCTTTTCAAGGTCAATTTGGACGTTTGAGTTTTGGGCTTCAAATCCTAGGTTCAACAAACGAGCAAATTCTCCCTCGTTTATGGATAGAATTTCCTCTTTTGTATTTTTGTTGACAATTGTTTTTTTTATCTTCATCATAATTTTCGGCGCAGACCATGACAAAATCTGGGCAAGGGAATACTTCAGGTAGCACCATGCTTCCCAATCCAACATTCCACGATGCGATTTTATTTGTTTTTTGTTGTAAAATTGGGTTGAAAATAGTAAATTTTGCCCTGGATGCATCTCCCGCCCTACTAGACAATGTATATCTAATATCTATGATACGCTTTTAACCATGGATAGCGGGGTCATAAATATCATGGTATTCATCAGTGAAACCTGGTGTTTTAACCAGTTCGGTTAGGTACATTTTGTTTTTCACTTGGCTTCTTGTTGAACTACTGCTTCCCATTTTCCCCATCACTATTATTGTTAATAATTCAAAATAATGCTAGATAAAAACCTGAAAATGCTAACCCTCAAATTGGACCACGAGATTACCAAAAGCAAAAAAGGCGGGATGTAGGTGTTCTAGATTTTACTTGGAAATTGGAATTTCTATTTCACTAGATTGGCGCAGACAGTCTCTGTTGCAACTTGCATTCCTCAATCTAGTAGATGTTTCTAAATCTCCCTTGATTTACAGGTTTGTCCATGAAATGAAAGACGATTATGATTTACGAGTCTCTTATTTTGAAAAATCTGAAAAGTAGAAAATTAAAACCTAAAGGGAAAAATATCTAGAATCATGTTGTAATTTTATTAATTACTATTAATAACTATTCGATGTCGAAGGACAAAACATTCATTTCTTCAGAATAAATTCTGAGGACATTATGAATCATGTTGTATAAATTCTGAGGACATTAAATGTAATACGTTCAATTCCAGGCAAAATTCTCCCAAATGTGTTCACTTCCCACATTCGGGCCGAAATCCATCCTAAGTCGTTGATCTTTGCTCATCCAACAGACGAGAGACCCCAAGGTACCTGTTGTGACTTTACGGGTCTATTTTTTAAGTCTGTTTAATAATTTTAAACTTTCGCCCGAAAAAGTGCTTTATAGACTTAATTATATTTAATTAAATTTAAAATGTTTCAATTCCGGGTGAAGTTCTCCCAAATGTGTTCACTTCCCATATTCGGGCCGAAATCCACCCTAAGCCGTTGATCTTTGCTCATCCAACAGATGATGGTACCTATTGTCAGTTGTCGTGGGTCCCATGACTTCTGCCAATTTTTGGGCACATCACCATACTCATGTCACTTTTCTAGGCAAAGTTCTCAGAAAGTTGTTCACTTCCCACATTCACCTCGAAATCCACCCTAAGTCGTTGATCTTTATTCATCCAACGATTGATGGTACCTATTTTCAGATGTAGTGGGTCCCATGACTTCTGCCATTTTTCTGGCACATCACCATACTCAGACACGTCACTTTTCGGGTTTGATTTTTAAGTCTATTTAATCATTAAATTTAAAATGTCCAATTTCGGGCAAAGTTCTCAGAAAGGTGTTCACTTCCCACATTCAGGCTGAAATCCACCCTAAATTGTTGATCTTTGTTCATCCAACGGTTGTCGGGTCGATGGTACCTGTTTTCAAATGAAGTGGGTCCCATGATTTTTGCCATTTTTCTAGCACGTCACCATACTCGTGTCATTTTTCGGGTCTGTTTTTAAAGTCTATTTAATCATTTTAAAAGTCCGCCCGAAAAAGAGATTTATATTCTATAGACTATAGACTTAATTATATTTAATTAAATTTACAATGTTCAATTCCGGGCGAAGTTCTCACAAATGTGTTCAATACCCACATTTGGGCCGAAATCCATCCTAAGCCGTTGATCTTTGCTCATCCGACGGACGATGATACATATTCAGAACTTGAGTGTTGTCAGATGTCATCAGTCCCATAATAAGAGACATTTAAATTTTAGAGCTGTGCAAACTGCAATAGTTTGAGATAACTATTAAATATAATGCTAATATTATTTATAATTAAAGATGTGCAATAGTTTGAGATAACTATTAAATATAATGTTAATATTATTTATAAAAAATTGAAATTCAAAAATAGTATAAAACATGAAACTTAGATTCTAGAATAAAACAAATAACTAAATAAAAATATAAATTTTGATATACAAATGTGAAAGGTAAAAGTTTAATATTAAAAAGAAAACATTCAATATTAAATCTAAAATATTAATTTAAAGTTTAACAAAATTCTTTGAAAATATGTTTACGATATATAATTTTAAAAAATAGTTAAAAAATATATATAAATGTTCAACATAAGTTTAGTGTATTAATTTTTGAAAATGTGCAGTTCTCAATCTGTTAAGGCAAGCAAATTTGGAAAGTACAAATGCCAAGGTGGCGATTAATTGTTGCAGAAGGAGTTGTTTGCGGCATGTCGCACAAACGGAGGAAGGGGAGGATGGTAGGAAATCTTTTTCTTGATCTCATGGCATTAATGCCTTATCATGCACATTCATTACCCGACCTATAAGAGTTAAGACAGGGGCATAATTTATTACCTTATGATCTGTGTACCAGTTTTTGCTTTGAAGCAGAACAAATCTGTAGTTTGTAGAATTGTAGCTTCTAGTTTTTGCTTTGAAGCAGAACAAATCTGTGGTTCGTAGAATCGTGGCTTCTGTAAGACATTCTTTTGCAGGAAGTGCTTTTGAAATTGCAGGTGACCATGGAGGCCAATTTCACACTTCGAACAGACAAGAAGTTGGTGCCCTTTTTGGGCAAAGTATCTAATAAATGAATGCAAGGACTGTTCAGGTTTAAGAAGGAGAAGTTGTGGGCAGCAGCTCGACTAATGCTTGCGGAGGAGGTGGCACATATCAGTCACCGGTATCGAACTAACATGGAGGTTTACTCTTTGATTCTAGCGTGGGCCTGTGAATTCGAATCGGAGGTGGAAAAGGTAAAACTCACATTGGTCAAATTGATTGATGGGGATTTTTTGATTAACCTGGATTCAATCTTGGAGTGGGTGGTGCTAGGAGTTGGCATTCAAATTAAGGAAGGGGATGACCAGGACAAATTACTTTCTTTTATTTGTGGCCCAGAGGATGAAATCAAATACCAGTGTCGTGAACGTGCCCGAGTGGGGTGGGAAGCAATGAAACTCTTTGTGAAATTAACCAGGGTGGATGAAGTCCTGAAGGCTTTGCATGTGGTGGCAAGGATGGAGGTTGGTAGGGAATTGAGAGATAGGGTTTAAGAAGGAAGGGCCATACAGCTACTAGCAAGCTTGGAGGGCGACCTCGACTTCAAATGCCTAAATTGCATTCCAAAAATGAAAGCTGAAGCAGCAAAAGGGAAAGCCAAAGCATCGACCTTCAAGGAGGGAAGGGACTAGAAGGAGGCAACCCAGAGGGATAGTGAGACTGAGTGAGCGGCCTATCGGCAATGAATTGGTTTTTTTGTCTGCTTGTTATAAGCTATGGGCAATATGGTTTTCTCTATGTCTGCGTTTATGCATGAATGACTGCAAATTTTGTATCTTGAAACTTTTGAATTAATAGAATGAAAAAACCTTTACTGATAAACTTTTGTATCTAGAAACTTTCAAAATTTCGTATTTCGAATGACTACATATTTATAAAATTATAATCAACCATATTCAATGAACAAATAATTAATGGAACAAACTTTTTTTTTTTTTATAGCATTACATAAAAAAGATCATAGTATTAAATTTATTTCCATTGCTAAACAAATAATTGAAATAACGTAGCTCATATACAAAAAGCATTTGAAAGAAATTAATTAATAAAAATAAAATAGAATCATAGAAAGCATTTTTATATCCATAAGATTGTAAGAGGCAAACTGAAACAAACTAGAATTTGAAAAATTATCATTAATATTTATTCTTTTGAAATTTATAATTTGTTCGTCTGAGACTTGAGTCCCCCAAAAACTTAAAAGCCAAAATGAGTGAGCCACTGTCACTCAGCCTGTTAGGGTTCGAGGACATAGGAAAAAAAAACTACAGGCGGGCGGGGCTAGGGCACAAGTAGTGGAATTGTTTACAATTTTGCCCTAAGAATCTGGCCCTCCTTCCATGTAGAATTCTTCAGATGACATAAGCTTAGAGAATTCTTCAAGCCACATGTAGTTTGGAAAGTGGTCCAAAAGGAACCATTTTCGGAGGAAGTCCCTGCCAATCTGCACCCATTTTCTGTGACGCGTCAGCTGCTCTGCTTTCAGGTTTAGGAGAAATGGTTTCCTGGTCACTAGCACTGCTTGGTCAGGGAGGAGAAGCTTGGATAATTCACTCACCCAAGGGATCCCCATCCCTACTTCTGCAAGGACGACAAGAGTAATGTTGTCTCCAAGGAAGTCCTGCTTAAAAACCTTCCTCAATAGCATCAACATATCCACCTTGTCTCCTCCCAGGTCTAGAAGAGACGCTAAGAAGCGGGATGTAATGTCCGTGTTAACACAATACCTATTTGCATTTTACGAAACTCTCTACCCAACACCATCCGCACAACCTCATTGGTGAATGACCCAACCTCATTGCAGATTGATTTGAGGGTTGGGTCTCTAACGGAGCCTAGAAAGGCCCTCTGGTCCTCTACAAAAATGCTTCTCAAGCGGATGGGAGTGTCCATCTTGAGAAAACAGATTAACAAATTAAACAACCTGAGCCTATAAACTTAAAATACCATGAGTCAGCTGAAGCTCCGATGATTTATCTACCAAATGGCAAAGGCTAATTGAAGATGAAAGAAGTAGAGATCGTATATAAATTGTTGAAGCTCTTGATTGTAATAATTACTTCTTTAACCGTATTAACTACTATAATTTTTTTAAAATCTTTCATATCTTTGCAAAGCTTTCCCATAAATGCACTATTGTGAGAAAATGGAAACAGCTATGAACTAGTACCAAATTAGCAAGTATCACATTGGAATTCAGGGGGACATAGTGGATTGCCGTAAGTGAATAGATATATATTAAATGAACAAAATTATCGATCATGATTCATGACATTTGATACGTGTCTATTGAATCCAATTCCATTTCGGGCACTTTCTGGTGAGCTATGTTCTCTTCAGAAAATTGGGCCGAAATAAAACTTCAACCATTGATCTACGATCATCGAACGGTTTAAAATCATTGATAGATTTTAGGTATGTGTCACCCTTCATGTGTCAAAGAGGTCACGCTTATTGATACATCGTGCAGAGTCCAGACTCATTGTATTATGAACTTATGTGATGTGATGTACTGATGTGATGTGATGTGATGTGCCTTGTCTATTAATGGCAATGAATTCATGAAATCGCCAATAAATTATATATTTTTCCATAAATAACAAAATATTCGCCAATACATTTGAATAATTTTCAAGCGGTGGATAAAAATTGCCAATACATTTAAATAATTTTTCCTTCGAAGTAAAAATTTTCACTCATACAATTATATATTTGTTCCTTTTAACAAAAATTATTTGCCTCCCACAATAAATATTTCCCCATAGAACAAGGTATTATTCGCCAAAAATTTAAGGAATTATCGTACCCTAGAAAAAAATCACCAATACAAAATAAATTTTTTTCCCATTTTAAAAAAAATTTTCGCCATCGATATGAAAATTTCCTCGTGAAAATAAAGTCCGATTCACCAGGATTTTACACAGGTGCCCGGGGGTGGTTTCTTAAAGTTATCCCTGACTACAACTTATGTACTTTGTTTTGAATATCAATAAAATACATATAATTATCAATTTAAAAAATGATTAAAAATTTTATGATTTTTAGAAAGTATAAAAAAATAAAATGATTTCAAAAAGATATATAAAATATAATTATAAAGAATATATATAATAATTAGTTTTTTTTATTAAAAAATATTTATATTTAATTTAATTTAATTTAAACTGAAACAAATCCCTATAATTGGTTTTATTATTACCTATCTTTTGACATAAAAAATAATTATTAATTTTTCTATATATCTATCTAGAAAAAGAATTTTATTTAAAATACTATAAATAATAAAAAAATGAAATAAAAAACCATTTTAAATAGACTTTTGTTTTTTTAAAATACAAAGATCCAAAACAAACCTTAAAAATCTATCATTCCTAAAAAATTGTTCCTATAACACCAAAAAATTTAAGCCAATCATAGTGTAAATAAATAATTTCTACAATGTCTTAAATTTAAAAATAAATAATTTCTACAATATCTTAAATTTAAAAATAAAAATCTCAACTTTACAAAAACCAAGTTTATTTTGAAAGGAAAAATAATAATCGCTTTTGATTAGTGCAAACTAATTGATTGATTGGGCTTCAATGAATGCAATGGTATTGCCTAAGACAAGTACTAATAATGGAGAATTATATATATATTGAATATTTTATTTATATCAAAGTTTTGGTTTTTTATTTTGAATTTTTATAATTTGGTAAGGCTATTAATAATTTATCCTTTAGTTAGCAAGTGATAAAAAAGTTTGTCATAAATTTTAATATAATTGAAATAAATATATAAAAAAGCTATAAAAAATCATAACAAATATTTGATATTTATGAGGAGAAAAAACATGGAGAGTTTGAGAAGACTTGGATGGTGTTTTTTCATTGTTTGGAAGAATCAAAATTGAATGAAGATTAAAATGTATTTTCAAAATTTTTAATGTATAGATAAAGATTCAAAATTATGTGGCACCATAATCAATCTATATGAGATGAGGTCAACTAGATATTTATCCACGAAGTCTTTAAATTTTGAAAGGATGTTGACTATAAATATGTACAACTTGGAATGGCATAGGAACTTTCAAATGGTTTCATGATTTTGACTATAAAAATATTGTAACCCTAAGGATAATGGAATAATTTTGAATTAATTGTGATATATAATATTAAAAATAATCATCATACATTACTTAGCAATCAAATAGAGGGATAAAAATCTTATGCTATATGAATATGTTAGCAAGAAAAATATGAAAGCTCTCTTAGATATTGCCTAAAATTTTTTTTTTAGAATTTTCTAACTTAGCATTTCAAAAACAATGGAAAGGAAACACCATAAATATATTGCACAAATGTTGATTGAGCATGAAGAGTTTCCTTATCACATTCAATATGTCTTCTAGTATAACCTATAAAAATGATTAGTACTAGCCTAACCCACTCTAATACCATGCTAGAAATTAGGATCTTAGGATACTAATTGTAGTCATATAAATCTGTCCAGTTTAATTAAATGAATATTTGCTATTTATTTGATTAAAAATCCACTAGCCATTAGTTAAATTAATATTTAATTAATTCATCTTCAAACATTCTCCTATTAATTAAATAAATTATTTAATTTATTTTAATTAATTCATTATACCAAATTCACAATCAATTAAATGAATAAATTCTATTTATTTAATTAAATCCCCTTTTAAATAAATTAAATAAAACATTTATTTAAATCATTTATACCCCCCACTTGCATTTTCCTAAAAATGCAACTTGCACACAATTATTGAAATAAATTAATTTTATTTTAAATAAAATCCTATTTTCTCTCACCCACCAAACCCACTTACAATCCTAACCCCCTTCTAGATTCTTCTAAACCCTTCCTAATTAACCTAATCCATCCCCTGATTATTGTCACATTCCTAAGCAACTTGGAGTCACTTCTCAAAGACTTCAAAGTCTTTGAAAAACATTTAATGCTTTGTGTGTTCAACAATCTAACCTCTAAAGTCTTCCAAAACCATTAATGGCTCTTACATAACCATTTATGGTTAATTCAAGTTGCACTCATGTGTCTCCTCAAGCATTTATTGCTTTGACCATGGTTATCCATTTTGTCTTTGCACAAGAGTTATCCATTGGATAAAAGCTTTACTCTTTGAATAAAGAATTTATCCATTCAACCTAACCTTGACCTTAACTCCCAAGTTAACTCTCAAGTCATGTCAAGCATTTAATGCTTATTCCCTCTCCTCTCAACCTATCTCACATTGACACTTGTCATCCTAGGATTGGGTTGAAAGCCTTCACAAGGATTGAATATCATTCAATCCTGACCCTTGTTGAGATTACTCAATCTCAACCATCCATTGCTCCATTTTACCTATAAATAGAGCTCACATTCCTCATTTTCAAATCTTCAAGCATTCTCAAGCATTCTCAAAAATCCTCAAGCATTCTCAAGCATTTAGCATTCATAGTCATAATCCTGAAACTTGTATGCATCTAAATTATAGTGAATTTTAGAGAGCATTTAGCATAAATCACTAATATCTTGTTATTTTGGCCTAAAATAAATCATTTTAGCATCATAGCATCTAATATTAGCTTGTATTCACATTTGCATAACATTTTAGAGTAAACATTTCAAACTTGAACCTCCATAAGCATCCATAGTGCAAAAAGCTGCTGAGAGCTACACTAATTTGGAACTTGGAGAGGAGAGGAACAAAGGAGAAGGAGCTAAGAGCATATTAGGAGGCATTTGGAGATGTGTCATTATATTTACTTTCCTAGTTAAATATTTCTTCATGGTTTTGGTGTCTCTTTTGATATGCCTGCTTAGATTAGTTTTTGAATAGATTAACACTAACGGTTTCTTGGGTTGTTGTGTGTTATTCCACCACAGGATCTAGTCTAACCTTCCCCCATTTTGCAGAGCATCATTTGGTGAACCCGACGTGAATCCAAACACCCAAAAACAATTTTTTTTAACACAACTGACTTGTTTGAATGTTGAGATTGACACACAGGTCGCGCTTTAGCGCTTTTGATCGCGTTGTAGCGCTATTGTAATTTGACATTCTAGCGCTATTGTCTCAAATTTGGCGCTATTGACCATTATTTAGCACTTTTGTAGCTTAAGTAGTGCATTTGTGTTTATTTTGGCGCTTTTGTATTTGCTACCAACATTTTACTTTTAGCGCCTTTGTCTTCGTATTAGCGTTTGTGTTAAATAGTGCTTTTGTTTGCACACAGAGTAGTGTTATTGTAACAGAACGTTGTAAAAAAGACCATGTAACCAAAAATATAATTTTTCTTAGGCTTGTGGAAACCCTCCATGGGTTCGGATTTTCCTAACCATTCGTTTCTTGTGTAGGTTTTAAAGTAACTCCTTTTGTTGTTTAAAGTTAAAATTTCCATTTGGTACTCTAAAATTAAACAACACAAACTTCATTTCTTGCAAGTTAGGATCAATCTTGTTTTGGTGCTCTAAAAATTGAACAAAAACAAATTCATTTCTTGCAAGTTAGGATACACTCTCTTTTTGGTGCTTAAAACAAGACAAAAACAAATTTCCTTTTATTTGCATCAAACTTAAGCAAAACTCACAATCAACACTTCAAATTTTGGTGCAAGTAAAAAGAACAATCAAATTGTCTTAGTTTGCAAAAACGATTTACTTCATGCATGCATGCTCTTATTTCAGTTGATCAGGATTTCAAATTCTAGTTTACTCAAACACATTGCTTTTGAAGTTAAAAAGAACCTCATGATTGTTGGAGCAACATCTCGAAATAGATAAAAAATCATTGCAATGACAAGTTAAAAAGGAACAAGTGTATTTTGTGTTTGGCACACTTGTGTAAAAGAGTTGGTCGAGTGGTCCTACTTCTAACACACACTATCCTCTCCCTTGGCTTTCGTGGTCCTAGGTGCAAGAGAAAAGTGTTAGTAACACTCAAGTTTTATCTTTTTAAGAGAGGCCTGCCAAGAGACACATCACTCTTGGGAACGACCTCATGTGGTAAATCCTTCGAGCCGCTATAGAAATTAGGTGTGAGTGAAAATTGTAGCCTTGGGTATAGTTGTTCCTACAGTGTAACTTGCCGAAAGGACAAATGGGCCCTACCACAAGTTACAAGGCTCTTAAGTGAGTCACTACAGAATGAACTTATGTCCAAAAACATCGAACATTACTAAACGCCTTTAAGTAGCAGCCCACTTGTTCTATTGATTGAGGATATTTGTGATACAATTTAGTGCAAGAGCATAGATGGTTTTTCTCCCAATATACTCACCATACATATTTCCTTGAGTAGAAACATAGGTTTTTGAAAAGTCACTTGTGGCTTGATGAAAGTGGTGACTCCCCCATCATAGGGATCATCTATTTGTTATGCTCGTGCAAGACTTAGTATATCACATCCTTACCTGCCACGACGGGATTCATAAGGTATGTAGTACCAAAGTTGAAGAAATATCAAGATGTGGGCTGAATTTATCACAACTAGCCATTTGACCTTAGGGATAAAGAGTGTTTGAAGTGTTTTCATTTTTGAGTCAAGACCAATGCAAATTGAGCTGACTTCAGGCTTTGGAAAACACCTAAAAATAAACTTAAAGGAAAGGGTCATAAAAAGTCCAAGGATTGGGTTGATCTAGACCCATACTTATTTGTGCCTTTTGAGGCAACATTCTTGTGTTTGTGTCCTTGCTTTGTTTTCTTGTCAAAGAAAGAACCAAAAACCAAATTCCAAAGAACAAGTATTCATCCAACATAAACATTTCCTTAGGGATAAAGAGTGTTTGAAGTGTTTTCATTTTTGAGTCAAGACCAGTGCAAATTGAGTTGACTTCAGGCTTTGGAAAACACCTAAAAATAAACTTAAAGGAAAGGGTCATAAAAAGTCCAAGGATTGGGTTGATCTAGACCCATACTTATTTGTGCCTTTTGAGGCAACATTCTTGTGTTTGTGTCCTTGCTTTGTTTTCTTGTCAAAGAAAGAATCAAAAACCAAATTCCAAAGAACAAGTATTCATCCAACATAAACATTTCCAAACACCAACAAAAGATCAAAAACAAAGAGCAAGAGTATCAAACTATATGACCATTCTTCACATCTTGAAGTATCTTCATCAACACATCAACTTGAAGAAAAGATCATTGAGCTCAAAGGCTCTTATCAAAAGGAGGAAATTCTTCTATCTTAATAGACAAATCTTTGTCTCTCATAGAGCCTTCTTACGTCACATGCATCTTTATCTTCAAGGGAAATCAAATGAATTTGATCAAGAGTCATTAAACCGCAGAGCTTTCACAAAATATTGAGCTTTGAGTTATCACAAAAACAAAGGAGGCAAAATCAATCATGACTTCTTTCTAGACATTTGTATCACATATAACGTAGCTCAGGAAGAACCACCAACTCTCGAAAGAGAAGAGGAAGAATTTGTCCCATATGTGACACAAAGCTTTTATTGAGGTTAAACATTTCATCCATTATCATATCCATATCTCATCAAATCCATTCCAACTTTCAAAACATTAAAGAGGTTTCTGTCCTAAGTTCTATTTTCAAAATTGCTTGAATCAAACACAAAACATCACTTTTCAGAGTGTCTCTACATCTAGGATAAACTTATCCTAAGAGACATTTCTACGCAGGTTAAAACTAGTCTATGAGTGAATCCTCTCATTACTAGGTAGTTGAGTATATAACACATCTCAGATTCCTCTAAACCTTATCACATCAAACCTTATCAAAAACAACAAGCAAATTCAAGAAGAAAACTTTGGCCACATCTACCTCTAAAGTGCTAGAGATCCATATGCAACACACCACACCAACCATAAATCTCTCATTCCATCAACAACTCATCATCATTTTCACCCAACTTCAACAAAAAATTGTAAACAAAATGGCTCATACTAGGTCCAGGTCTAGACAACAAGAAATTGAAGAGGAAGAGGAGGAAAATATCAATGAATTCCAAGAAGCCCTTGGAGGAAACGGAAATGATGACAATCCAGGCACTCCTACTCCCGCGGCAATAGAAAGGGCACAACACAACCCTCTCTTCAATAGAATTTTTGATGAGATACTCAAGAGTAATGTTGATGCTCACTTTTTAAAATTTGCTCAAGAAGGAGCCAAACTCCCCTCTAACTTTGATCTTGCACAACTAAGACACGCATCAGAACGTCAAAGTCGTAATGAGGATGAAAGAGGTCAAGAGCACATTAGATACAACTTTCATCAAGGTAATCCTCCTCCTCCTCCTCCTCCAAGTGAAATAGACATGTTGCGGCAACAAGTCAAAAATCTCGCCCAACAACTTCATAGTGGTGTAAAAACAAATCAATTCTCACTCAATGACATTTGTCCCTATCCCTTTGATAGGAATCTTCATATGCCACCTTTTCCATGAGGGTTCGAAACACCCAAGTTTGAAAAATATAGAGGAAAAGGAGATCCTCGCAATCATGTCAGAGAATTCCATTCAGCTTGCCTCGAAGTGGCATACGAGGATACATACCTAATGTGACTTTTTCCCCAAAGCTTGGGAGGAACAACCACATCATGGTTTTCCCGATTACCAGGTGGCATTAGGACATTTGAAGAACTCATCCAGAAATTCTTGGCACATTACTCACACAACATTGAACGTGATATCACTATGGCTGATCTATGTAACACTAAACAAAAACCAGGTGAACTATTCTCAGTCTTTCTGCAAAGATGGCGTCAAATGTCTAGCAAGCGTTCTCTTCAGTTACTTGAACAAGAAATAGTGGAAATATTTATTTCCAACTTAAACGAAGAAATGGAATTTCACCTGGACGTAAAAGACACAGACTCTTTCAATTACATGATCACCAAAGGCTTAAAATGTGAGCGGGCTCTCATCAAGAAAAGACTTATCAAAATCTATAATGAGCCAAAAGACGGGCCTCGCCCATGCTTCAATAGTGACAAACCAAGCTTCTGGAACAAAAACAAAAATATCGTCAATGACGGGGTTGTGGATGCAAGAACTATCAAAAGTGCACAACCTGTAGTTTGATTTGCAGGACAGAATCCCCCACCTCAGACTAATATAGTTGCTCCTCCAAATCAAGGCCGCATCACATCTCAAGAATGAACTCAGACCGCGTAAACAAAAACCAAAGCGAACATACACTCCCTTAGGGGAACCCATCGAAACAATGTTACGTCAACTGGTTTCTCAAAATTTGGTAACCTTACCCAAAACATCAAATTATGAACCTCAAGTCAAACCTTCCTGGTGGAGGGATACTGAGCATTGCGATTTCCATCAAGGGAAAGGACATAAGACTAGCAATTGTCACAGATTGAAAGATCTTATTTAGGATCTTATTGACCGAGGCAAAATCAAAATCGAAGGACATGACCCAAAAACAACAAACAATGATCATCTCATGTTTAAAAATCCACTTCCATCACAAGATCAAAGGGGTCCTTCCACTTCAGGGAGAAACACAGATACCACCAATTATACGCAAGCCACATATAATTATACTGTGAATCACCTATACGATGCCAATGAATAGATTGTAACTATAACCATCAAAAATCCCAGCTCCACTTGCAATGTTGTTACATGTTGTAGCAAGATTACCATAAAAGCAGCTCCACAAGGCACCCCATCTATCCCAAAGCAGTATAACCTTGTGGAACAGTTAGACAAAACGCCCGCACTGATATCTATCTTAGAGTTACTGCACATATCTCCATCCCATAGAACAATCTTGGATCAAGCTCTCCAAGAGGTGTCAGTCCCTGTAAACCTAAATATAGATCAATTCCAAGCCATGGTTGGAAATCTAAGATCATCACCTTGTCTCACTTTCTCAGAAAGTGACAGCTCCTCCTTCCAGCAACCTCATAACGCTTCACTCCATATTGAAGGGTTTATCAACCAGCATAGGATCAAGCGAGTATTGATCGACAATGGAGCAAGCCTGAATATCTATACTCTACAATTAGTCACAGCTTTGGGATATGCAATAGAATCAGTGGATATTTGCAAGAAGATCACAATCAAAGCCTATGATGATGCTGAACGTTCATCCAAAGGAGTTGTGGTGCTACCAATCCGAGTGGGTCCTATGGTGAAACACGTTATCTGTCAAGTTCTGGACCTTCCTCTGCCATACAATCTATTGTTAGGAAGACCTTGGATACACGCCATGCAAGCCATTCCATCCACCTACCATCAGTATATCAAGTTCCCGCATAATGGTGTAGAGATCACAATCCTGGGCGATGCAAACCCCTTTGCATATTGTCATAATATAAGTCATCAACTAGAGATTACCATTCCTAACAATAGAGAAGCCGTCTCCTCCACATCATATGTAAGTCCAGCCTCTCTTTCCAGTTCAAACACCACTATACCCAAGCAAGAAAAGCTTAAGATGAAAATAGCAGAGGAAGGTCCTGGGGAATACAAT
Organism: Cryptomeria japonica; assembly: GCF_030272615.1. Classification (NCBI taxonomy): domain Eukaryota; kingdom Viridiplantae; phylum Streptophyta; class Pinopsida; order Cupressales; family Cupressaceae; genus Cryptomeria; species Cryptomeria japonica. The sequence goes on along the minus strand of NC_081411.1, from coordinate 573,681,058 downwards.
TTGAGCCAACTCTTTTGTGTGGGACAAATGCCTACTTCTCCTAGGACACATGGTAAACCTCAACAATTACTTCAACAACCACTAATCGAACCAGCATGTACTTTGATGCCTTTCATCCTTGGAAAGAGTCAAGAAGAAGAAACCAAAGATGGGGACTTAGCAGAATGGATCTATAAAGATACCATCACCACCAATACTTCATAACCTAAGCTTCCCACATATCAGTATAGCAAAGGCCTTCTCATCATGCAAAGAATGGGTTATGATGGTCAAAGTGCTTTGGGACCTTGCAAACAAGGAAGACATGAACCGCTGCAGCTAGAATTAAAGCCCAAGGATAATATAGGCCTAGGCTTTCAAAAGGAGATTCTTCCCAAACTCAAATTCAAAGGAAAACCCAGCAAACCACTATATCAACCTATTACAAAGAGGTCACCTTTGATTATAAAAGCAGCATCAAACAACATGGCGACTACCCCATCAAGGCTAAGAATCCCAACACAACCATCTACAATACCCATCATCCCACCAATCAAACCAGTGATCCCATTAGCAGCAACAATAACATCAATAGCACCATTAGCAGCAACAACTATATCAAAACCCACAGCAGTATCTACAACACTAGCAGTTCCAGCAGAGTCAACACTACCGATACTCCCCATATCGGATTCCTTGATCCCCATAATCCTTCCTGCAGCACCGATTATTTCATCTACATAGGTACATCAACTGATCACACCTGCAGTGTTTAACTCAAAAGACATCCCAGTATGGTATAGTAATTGGATATTGGAAAGCGACTCAAAGACCGACTCACATGAATGGGAATTTGATTCCATCTAGCTTAATACTTTAGATGAGGAAGACACATCACTACCTCCACCCCGCAAAGACATCCCTGTTTACGGAGAAGCATAGATAAAGACCTCTTGGGTTCCTGAGCTGGAAACATCTTCCACAAACCCTACGTCCCATCCTACGCCTGATTCTAATAGGGAGAGTACCATCAACGACCTTCACCACAACGTCTTAACCCTCACTGACACATCTAACGAACTTAACCTAATCGATGAGGTAATGCCCATTGTCCATCCTGAACTGATCGAATGGAACCAACCTAATCCCCCATTTCTTGACCTTTTCCAAAATGATGAGGCGATCATTGAATTTTTGGAACTACGGGATAAAATACCAAGTGGGGATCACAAAGATGGATTTGCCATTGAACTTAATCGCGCAGTATACTTCGGGTCGGATGCAAAACCTTTCAGCCGCAAAAATATAATGATAAAACATGGATCTTCCAATGAAAACCACACTGTGGCACTGTTTGATCCAACAAAAGTGAAAAGAAAGAGCGTATCCAATGGTGAAAACCTCTCTGAGGCACCGGAGGATGAAAGGTTTGACATTCTCCCTGCTAGTACACAGTAGGAACGGTTGACAATTCTCATTGAAGAGATAAAAGAATACAACGTAGGGACTCCTGAAACACCTCACCACATACATCTGGCATCCCTTCTAACTCCAGAGGAACAACTTAAGTTTGTAGAGTTCTTCCAGAAGCGTCAGGTCAACTTCGCATGGTCATATGCAAACATGCCTGGGCTTGATCCTGATTTAGTCATGCATCACCTCACCGTAGCAGAAGAAGCCAAACCTGTCAAGTAGAAGCTTCGCAAGATGCATCCTCAAATTGTAGTACTAGTCAAAGTAGAACTTAAGAAGCTCCTAGATGTTGGTTTCATTAGACCAATTGATTATGCAGATTGGATATCCAATATTGTGCCTGTCGGCAAGCCAAATGGGGGCATCCGTATCTGTACTAACTTCAAAGATCTAAATAAGGCATGTCCTAAAGATGACTTCCCCCTACCAAACATCAACATAATAGTAGGCCATGCCATGCTTTCACTCATGGATGGCTTTTCAAGGTACAATCAGATAAAGATCGCACCAGAGGATCAACATAAGACGACCTTCACATGTCTATGGGGAACATACTGCTGGAATGTAATGCCTTTCGGTCTCAAGAATGCAGGAGCAACCTATCAACGAGAAATGACCACCATCTTCCATGACATGATGCATACTATAATGGAAGATTATGTTGATGACTTACTGGCAAAATCACTCACAAGAGAAGGTCATCTGGAAATATTAGATAAAATCTTTGATAGACTGGAACAATATCATGTTCGACTCAACCCAAAGCAATGTGTCTTTGGAGTAACCTCAGGGAAGCTTCTAGGATACATCGTCTCAAGCAAAGGTATTGAGGTCGATCCAACAAAGGTCAAAGCAATCATGGACATGCCACCTCCAAAGAACATCAGTCAGCTAAGGGCATTACAAGGACGACTTCAATCTATCTAAAGATTCATTGCACAACTGGCAGATAAGTGTCACCCATTTACACACCTATTACTCAAGAACATCCTCTTTCAATGGGATACCAGATGCTTAAAGACTATCCCATGAATACACCATTGCTAATCCCACCAGATCCGAATAGGCCTTTACTACTTTATATATCAACAACAAATACAGCATTGGGTGTACTATTGGCACAACACAATGCAGAAGGGAAAGAGTGTGTTGTTTACTACATCTCTCACACACCGGTTGGCTATGAACTCAATTACACTCCTATTGAGCAAGCTTGCCTAGCAGTAATCTTGGCAGCCACTAAACTGAGGCACTATCTGTTAACATACAAAGTATAGCTCATTGCAAAGATCGACCCACTCAAGTACTTACTCAGTAAAGCTGCATTAACAGGCCGCTTGGCCAAATGGGTGATGATTCTAAGTGAATTTGACATTGAGTATGTGGACCGTAAAGCTATCAAAGGTCAAGTTATTGCAGATCAGTTGGTCGATGCTCCACTCATAGGCAATCATCCTCTCATTTCCAATTTTCCAGATGAGGAGATATTCATGATCACAACAGCACAACCATGGAAATTGTACTTTGATGGTTCATACACTAAGCATGGCTCAGGGGCAGGCATTTTGTTTATCACACCTCAAAGTGATAGCATCCCAAAATCTTACAGACTCACATTTCCATGCACCAACAACATAGAAAAGTATGAGGCCTTGATCACAAGACTTAGGCTAGCCATACAATGGAAGTTACAAGAACTACAAGTATATGGAGACTCCCAACTGGTCATTCGACAAGCAATTGATGAATATCAGACTAAAGATGACAAACTCATGCCGTACAAACAAATGGTGGATAGTCTAAAGGCATCATTTACTACTATCACCTTTGAGTAGATACCAAGAGATCAGAATCGAGCTGCTGACGCTATGGCTACCATTGCATCTCTCCTAGATCTTCCATAGAATTCAACACAGTAGGAGTTCTTGGTAGAAAAGATTTGGATCCCCATTTATGATATTCCCGAATCCGAGATGATATGTTGCCTTGTCAGTTCCGAATCCCCATAGTACGGTGAATTCTACACCTACCTCCATGATCACACACTTCCTCCTAACCAATCGAATAACCAACATAAAACCTTCATTCGCCAAACTGCTCGATATACCATTATTGTTGAAACCCTATACCAACGCAGTCTGGATGGTACTCTCCTTCAATGTCTAGAACAGGATGAGATAACAAAGGCCTTGGAAGAGGTACGTGAAGGAATTTGTGGAACTCACGCAAGCGGTCCGTCACTAGCCAAGAAACTCCTGCGCACTAGATACTATTGGCCATCCATTGAAAAAGACTCCTACTACTTTGTCAGAAAGTGCAAGAAATGCCAAGTTCATGGAGACCTGATACATGCACCTGCGTAGGAATTGCAACCAATCACAACACCATGGCCTTTTTGTCAATGGGGCCTTGACCTTGTGGGTAAAATCCATCCATCATCTAACGGCCACAAATTCATTATTACCACCACCGAGTACTTCACAAAGTGGATCAAAGTTGTTCCACTTACCCAAGTCACTGGCAAGCAGATTGCCTCATTCATCCTTAATTACATCATCTGCCGGTATGGTGTACCCATGTCCATCATCACAGATAATGGTCTTCCATTCAAAAATTAGTATGTTCATGACCTCTGTGAGAAGTTTCACATCCAACACCACTTTTCCACTCCCTATTACCCACAAGGCAATGGTCAGGTTGAAGCATCAAATAAAAACATATTAAAAATCCTCAAGAAGATAGTCAATGATGTCGGTCATGATTGGCACGTCCAATTGAATCCAGCACTATGGAATATCGAACTAGCATTCGAACCCCTACAAGAGCAAATCCCTACTCACTAGTCTATGACGCAGAAGCTATCTTACCTATTGAAGTTGAGATACCATCTCTACGGGTTTCCTTGCACAATCTCATCGATGATGAAGCATACAGAGTATCCTGTCTCCAAGACTTAGAGCTACTTGATGAGAAACGACAAGCTGCATACAATCATCTCAAGGCCTATCAACAGTGCATGAGCAGAAGTTATAATCATCGGGTTAGACCTCGTACATTTGAGGTAGGTGATCTTGTTCTTCGAGAGAATCCTCGTAACCAACCAAACTGCGAACATCAAGGAAAGTTTGAATCAAATTGGCTGGGTCCATATGTTATCACTGATATATTTGGGTCTGGGGCATATCAGTTGGCTACTTCAGAAGGAGAACCACTAGCAGATCCGATCAACAACATGCACCTCAAACGGTTTTATACATAAGCTGCACAGAGCATCAGGCTCCCATACATACCAGAAAAACACCAAAAACATTCAGATAAATGACCTGAAGAAAATACAAAAACATCAAAATAGTAAAGCAAAATCACGCATCCAAATGGTGAACAACCACTTCGGTGGCACCTTGGGTTAGTACGAGGGTGAAAACCTAGCAAACAGGCGCCACTCGTAAAGGCTATGGCTCCATTGTCTTTCAGGCTTGTTGCGATCACATTCATTTCATACACACATCCATCCATCCCAAACCATGACTCGTTATTGATCTGCAATCAAGGAAAGTACTGCATGCATCTTGCATCCCGCTTTTTCATAGTCATGACTAAACTGGGGGCAATGCCCTTAACCTATTTATAGAAGTGGATTCTACATTATTTTGTGTGTGCGTGTGATTCATTGAGTTTTTCATTCAAAACTATCTCACAAAATACCAAAAACATTCAAAAATATCTCACAAAATCCAAAACATTCAAAAACAATCATCAAAATCCAAAAACATTGGAAAACAATCATCAAAGTCCAAAACATTTAAAAATCACAAAATCCAAAAACATAAAAAAACATCGAAAATCAAACAAAAACATGGCAACACATTGTACATACTTATCTGAGCAGATACCAAACAAGCATTGACAAAATACTCGCACGATGATCACTTCTCAAATCGACCAAACAATCAACATCAAAACTAAAACTGTCTTCAACAAGGATGCATCCTTCCTTACCAAGACAAAGACAAGATAACATTTTCTTTGACAAGAAAATTCTGTTTAAGCTATCAAATACTTGGTTGATTTGTGGGTTATTTATTCATATCAGGTTCCTACAGCATTGTTTATGTATCTTCGGTGCATTATTTCGATGAAGTTCTGGGGCATGTACTAATGGTGTCTTCATGGGAAGTTCACTAAGCTACGTGATCATAGGCAAAATATAGTCATAGATCACTACGGCTTGCTGACTACAGCGTATACCTTGACCATATGAGCATGAACCATTACCAAGGATCCATATTCTTTATTCTTTATGTATGTTGTCTACTTACTGGCCCAATGCTCTTTCTTTGGTTCCTCCTACCTCATCCAAATTGGATAAAGCTTTTTGTCTCTTATTATGGTATGAACTTGTCTCAGGATATGATCAGCCCAAGATCAAGGAGGACATTCCAAGTCATGCATGAAAGGAGATGATCCTTGTCTGTTCCGCAAGCAATACTCAGGTCAACTTGACCCATTATATCAAGTTGTTTATATTAACTTGCTATATTAAAATCCATGTAAGGAATACTCAGGTCATCTTGAATTATTATGTCAAGTTTCTTGTATTTTATTACAACATTTTAAAGCTCAATGATGAAAAATAAAGCACTATGGATGGTCATTTCACCTCATCTGTATATATTGCATTTTGTTGCATTCCATCCATCCATACATTCATAAATAGCTGCATATCATTCATACATAGTAATGACAATGAATGCATACTCTATTTTCCTCTTCTTCCATAGGAATGAGTCATAGGTCCTCCATTTCTTCTATTTAACATCGAAACCCCCCCACCCTCCCCATCTCAATAATCAACATCACATACCCTACATCATGCCAGATCAAATCAATCAAGCCACGTTCCTCACCATCCATCTCTAAATAGGAGGGATTGTGTTTCATATCCTAAGCCATCCTATAAGCCAAGCAAGTTACTCTGTCTACACGGGTGCATCGACTCATACACACCTAGACTCTGAACAGATACTTTGATCAAGTATCTTCAGGTCTCAACAGGTAATCGATCATGGTAATCCTAGACTACATCGGGTCTTTATCATAATGACCTAGTCTCAACGGGGCTGCCATGATTCTCCAAAACCATCCATCCCACGCCCACACTATCAATTGATCAACCAATCCAAACACAATCTAACAGACAATTACATCAATTGTCTACATCTCAATGAGTATTTTGCTTCATATACTTTGACTTCATCGGGCAATTACATCAATTATCTAAGTCACATCAGGTCACTTTGATTCACTTACTCAGACTTTATCATGTCCAAGCGACCAACTGACATCAACTATCATGCTTTGACTCGATAGGGGCAATTAAACCGATTGCACCAGATTGTCCAACCAATTTTGATCAATTATATAGCATCACTCGAAAGCACAACCACTACATTTTCATCGTATCTCTTGCATGACCTAAGGGTACTCACTTGCTTGATGTTTCTCTATATTCACTCTGATTTCTTCTATTCTTTCTAAATTCTTCTCTTCTATTTTTCCCGCCAATTTTCATTCTTTTTCGAGAGATCACCCGATTTTTCAAAAAAAATTGGCCCATCTCTCGAGGGGGCATACCACTCATTAAATTAACATTTTATGGGGCATTTCTTCACACCTATTTTTATTTCTTTGAAACAACGCGATAAACCGCATCGTCTCAAAGAGGGGCAAATGTAGTCATATAAATCTGTCCAGTTTAATTAAATGAATATTTGCTATTTATTTGATTAAAAATCTACTAGCCATTAGTTAAATTAATATTTAATTAATTCATCTTCAAACATTCTCCTATTAATTAAATAAATTATTTAATTTATTTTAATTAATTCAATATACCAAATTCACAATCAATTAAATGAATAAATTCTATTTATTTAATTAAATCCCCCTTTTCCTCTTTTAAATAAATTAAATAAAACATTTATTTAAATCATTTATACCCCCCACTTGCATTTTCCTACAAATGCAACTTGCACACATTTATTGAAATAAATTAATTTTATTTTAAATAAAATCCTATTTTCTCTCACCCACCAAACCCACTTACAATCCTAACCCCCTTCTAGATTCTTCTAAACCCCTCCTAATTAACCTAATCCATCCCCTAATTATTGTCACATTCCTAAGCAACTTGGAGTCACTTCTCAAAGACTTCAAAGTCTTTGAAAAGCATTTAATGCTTTGGTGTTCAACAATCTAACCTCTAAAGTCTTCCAAAACCATTAATGGCTCTTACATAACCATTTATGGTTAATTCAAGTTGCACTCATGTGTCTCCTCAAGCATTTATTGCTTTGACCATGGTTATCCATTTTGCCTTTGCACAAGAGTTTATCCATTGGATAAAAGCTTTATTCTTTGAATAAAGAATTTATCCATTCAACCTAACCTTGACCTTAACTCCCAAGTTAACTCTCAGGTCATGTCAAGCATTTAATGCTTATTCCCTCTCCTCTCAACCTATCTCACATTGACACTTGTCATCCTGGGATTGGGTTGAAAGCCTTCACAAGGATTGAATATCATTCAATCCTGACCCTTGTTGAGATTACTCAATCTCAACCATCCATTGCTCCATTTTACCTATTAATAGAGCTCAAATTCCTCATTTTCAAATCCTCGAGCATTCTCAAAAATCCTCAAGCATTCTCAAGCATTTAGCATTCATAGTCATAATCTTGAAACTTGTATGCATCTAAGTTATAGTGAATTTTAGAGAGCATTTAGCATAAATCACTAATATCTTGTTATTTTGGCCTAAAATAAATCATTTTAGCATCATAGCATCTAATATTAGCTTTTATTCACATTTGCATAGCATTTTAGAGTAAACATTTCAAACTTGAACCTCCATAAGCATCCATAGTGCAAAAAGCTATTGAGAGCTACACTAATCTGGAACTTGGAGAGGAGAGGAACAAAGGAGAAGGAGCTAAGAGCATGTTAGGAGGCATTTGGAGATGTCTCGTTATATTTACTTTCCTAGTGAAATATTTCTTCATGTTTTTGGTGTCTCTTTTGATATGCCTTCTTAGATTAGTTTTTGAATGGATTAACACTAACGGTTTCTTGGGTTGTTGTGTGTTATTCCACCACAGGTTCTAGTCTAACCTTCCCCCATTTTGCAGAGCATCACCAATCATTATAAAAAAGATCATAAAATAAATAAAATGAGAATCATACAAGCATAAATGTACACATTACACAAGATATACGTGGGAAAAACTCTTTCGGGTAAAAAACCCCTTAAAGCGTCATTTTATTAAACACTTACAAATATAGTCTATCATAAAATAGACTTGAACTTGGGGACACTCTCCTCCAATACTTCCACATGGCCAATAATACCTCTTGTGCATGATGATACAACTCACCATAAAGCTCCAAATTCACACACCTCTCAAATGAGAAAGAACCTCCTTAAATATAGGAGGAAGGGTGGCTTCACTAGTCACACCTTTTAAATAATCCCCATTCATAAATAATTAATAATTAATAATTAATAATATTTATTAGATTATAATTATTTCAAAAGCTTGGATATGCTTATAAAGCATCTAAATAAGGTTTTATAACCTTATATTAGAACATTATATATAAATGTTATTAGGATGTGACCCCTAATAACATTATGTTTGAAAAACTTATAGTATTCAATTGGATTATGATCAATACTTTCAAAGACATTAGACATGATTTACTAAAGGTTACTTGGATGACTAGACAATATATGGACTAAAGAACGATCACATTCAGGTGCTCTGCATGATGTTAAAAATGTGCAAAGGTATGCAAATATCACTGAATGAAAGGAAGTGTGTGTTTGTTGTACCTTTTGGGACACTATTAGATCATATTATATGCAAGGAAGGACTGATTGTAGACTCCATGAAGGTTCTTTGATACTAAACTTACTGCCACCAAAAATTAAACCAGAAGTAAAGACATTCTTGGCATATATCGGATACCAACAAAATTTCATTAAGGGATATGCTAGTATTGTCATACCAATGGAGGAGTTGTTGAAGAAGAAGAATGGCATGAGTATAGCCTAGAATGATGAAGCACAAAAGGTGTTTAATACTTTCAAGCATAAGATTGTAGAAGCACCTATTCTAACATTCTCGGATTGGAATACACCATTTCATGTTCGTGTGAATGCTTTCAAAATATCCATAGGAGAAGTGTTAGACCAACCTAAAGGGAACAAAGATTATCCAATTGCATTTACCAACTGGAAGTTGTGTACAATAGAGAAAAATTACACTACCATAGAAAGAGAAGTGTTGGATATAGTATATGCATTGTAGAGGTATAGAAATTATTTATTGTCTATGGCATTTATATTTCTCACTAACCATGAACCTTTGAAGTATTTATTGAACAAAGTGATGACACACAATTGCATATGCAGATGGTTGTTGTTTCAGGAGTTAGATTTCAAAATCATGTTAAAGCCGAGGAAGAACAATCAAGGTCTGAATTGCTTGTCTAGAATAGAAATTGGGGAAGAACCAAAAGCCCAATGAGAGAATTTATTGGGAGCACATTAATTTCGTATTAAGGTGGTACTAGAGGAACTAGGAGACATTGCTATTCTACTTTCTAAAGGGGAATTTCCCAAGGATATCTCACCACAAGATATGAAATCACTAGTGCAAAGGGAAATACCATACACATTGGGTAAAGGAAAACTACAACATTTGGGGAGATACGAAGTGTTGAAAGAGTGGTCTATAAGCATGAAAGACAATCCATTTTGAAGCAAGCTCATGAAGGCATTCCTGGAGGGCACAATGGTAGAGAATCCACAATTAGGAGAGTGTTACATGCTAGATTCTAGTGGGCAACACTGAATAAGGATACCAAAGGTTGTGGCATTTGTTAAAGGGAAGGGAGAGGTATTGCAAGGGATGAAATGTTACTAAGGCTAGTACTAGCACAAAATCCATTTCAGAAGTGGGTGATATATTTTCTTAGACCAATTGATCCATTAACAAGGCATTCAAAGGTTAGATTCATAATCAATTGAGTGGAGTATTTGACAAAGTGGGAAGAAGTAGAATCAATAAGGAATTTTACAACCAAGACTACCATAAAGTTCCTACAAGAGAATATAATTACAAGTTTTGGATATCCTTTAAGTATTGTTAGTGATAAAGGGAATAATTTCATCACTAATATGATTAGGGAGATACTTCAAAATTTTGTGATTGTGCACAACAAGATTCCATTGTATCATTTCCGAACTAATGGGGCAAGTGAAGCATTGAAAAATATAATTGGAAAGGCATTGACCAGGATGTGTGACAAAAACAAGGTAGATTGAGATATAAAAGAAATTGTGGTATTGTGGGCCTACCGTACTGCACATAATAGGACTAGTGAGTACACTCCATTTTAATTGGTGTATGGTCTAGATGTGACAGTTTCAATGAACTTCATTATACCCAATATGTGCACTACTTTGACATTATAACTAGAGGATGATCAATCTTTTGTATAGAGGACATAGGATTTGAGAAAATTGGATGAATTCCAACATATTTTAATGTATAACCATCAACTATAGTGACAAAGAGAGAAGGCATGACATGATAAAAACTTAAGGTTGAAGACATTAAGAATAAGGGACCTAATATTGATGTATGATAGCAAGTTCAAAAAGTAGGGGAAGTTGCAAGTGCGATTGTTAGCACCCTATAACATTCATGATATCTATGAATCAAGTGCATTAAGACTTAGACACTTGGATGGAGATTTGATATTAGGCCACATTAATGGCACAATAATCAAGCATACCATCAACCTCTAGTGCAAAAGTAAGCTAGAAGAAAAATAAAATTTTGTACCATATGTATCATAGTAAATTAGGAATAAAATTTTTTTAAAATCCCCAAAATATTATTAACCACAAAAAAGAAAACTAAAAAATACAGATTTAACAACTAGGATTCTCTGCCAACGAACACTGCATTATTTCTCACCTACACCTTGGCCTATTTAACAACTCACCACCACTAATTGTCAGTCACTTTCTCTCACATTCACTTGGAATTTTAAGTTGTTTCAATTAATCAAATCCCTAAAAATCCCTTGCAAGCCCTAGAACATCATAGCTACCATCCGAAAGTTATCAATCCTTCTGCTAGTTGCAATTTCACCATGGTCATCCCACAAGTTATTAGCTAAAATGGAGTGAAAAATCAGGGTTTCCACCACAAGATGTAGTAAAACCACTAAATTTTACTCAGGGACCACTTACATTCAAAAGAGGGGTTGAATCCAATAGATTTAGTCATAAACCAACAAGGAAGGATTGAAAATACTGATTGGATTCAAGTTGTGAATTTGTTTAACCCCTTTGTAAGTTGAATTGCTGAAATTAGGGTAAAGTGTTGGAAATGAGAATGAAAACACATAAACAGTGAGCTATAGTCATCGGATTGGGCCATGCACCTAGATTTAAGAAATATAAGAAAACTTGGATCCAATCCCTGAAGGAGCTCCTAAAATGTCGAGACCATGGTGGTGATCGCCTTGGCCCTCCAAATTTTTTGCACACCAAAGGGGGATTGATTCATCACTCTAAATAATGCTTATTTTGAAGATCATAGCTTCACACCTATTTCTTACACACAAAAAGAAGGGGAAATAGGTTGAGGAATCAACCTTGAATAAAATGTTGTAAATACTAGAATAAATAATTGAAATATATACCTCAGATATGCAATGACTGATAATGATATTTTGCTTCTTGAATGTAGTCACATGTGTTGTATGAAATGGCATGAACATGACAAAACCCTAATCACACACAAATGCTTGCATATGATGATACAATGTTGCTCCATAATAGATGAATGAAAAATATGCAACCTTGAAGACCTTTAGAAATGATTGATGATGAAATAATTCAATGCATGAATTCTTGATGCCTTGTGATTATAATTTTGTTTTCCTCTATCTCCATATATTAGAATGAGAGAGGAAGTCCTCCTTATATACTTGCCTATTGGGAAAACAACTTAATTTTCTGACAAGAGATGACATGGAGATCACATTCCGTCCAACTCATTATGATTGTTGTGAGGGGCCAAATTGGGGTCCTATTTGGGCGGACCAAGGCGTCATGCCCTAGTCCCAATGAGAACCATGGCGCCACGCCCTGGTCCTACCCCATTTTAAGACCAGGACCAAAGGGCCATGCAAGGTGTAAGGTGAAAATAAGGCTTGCTTTGCCTGATATAAGCATAAGTAGGTATTAATTAAGCATCGGGGTACAAACACTAAGGTGAGGGTCCCAAATGTGGACCAAATTGTAAGGGTGTACAATTTAGGATGCTACATTAGCCTTATCGATAAACCCCACCCATATATGATAAATTCTTGTATATATCCATGCTAACTAATAAATATGGTGTTTTATCAAGTGTACCAATCAATGTTGTATTCCTCAATGATGTTTGAAAATACATTCATGACAATTTCTTAAAAATTGACCGCCGAAGGTTCGACAAACTTAGACAGACATTATTGAAGAAGGATGATTAGATATAAAAAGAAATACCACAATATCCCAAGAAGTAAGTTGGATTTTTGGAAGGACCTACCAAATTTTGAAGACAAGCACTCAAAGTAGATCAAAATAACATTTAGTATGGTACATAATGAGTTTATCTATTTGGATAAATCCTATAAATTCACCAAAGAGGGAATTTATGCAATTACAGACCTATTGGTAACAAGGGTCATTCCAACAAAGAAGGCAATAAAAAATAATGAGATGGAGTTGACTGGGGCTTTGTCAAATGGAAGATGTATGAGGGTAAGCACAATCACCGATGATGGAGTTTACTACGCCACCATGGGCAGTGTATATGAGTATTATACAAACAAAGAAGACTTGACAACGATTGCTGCCATCTACACTGTATATCAAATGGTCGTCGAGGGGAAGGATTTTGATCTATGTCAGAGATTTAGAGAGAAACTTGGAGGACTTGGGCAAAGTGAAGAGTAGAAAGTACCCCTTCTAATATGGAACCATGTACTAATTTTCTCATTATTTTATTTTCTGAATAAATTTTTGCAGTTCAAAGGAGTCACACAGAGACCAAACCAAATATTAGTGGAACAAATAATGTACCATATTTAAAGGTTTCTTGATGATGCAACTTAACACAATATATTAGAGGTTTAAAACCTTCTTAGAAGAGATGCATAAGAGAGAGTGAGTCCCCTATGGGCGTGTGTTAACATACAAACACAATCATATTCATGGTGGACAAGCACTTCACCTATATGGAAGCAATGGAGCCAAGGATGGTATGGGTACCTTGGTTACTCTATAAAGTATCCAAGTAAGAAGTGAATAATTATTTTTTCTTTTCTATTGAGAAGTGAAAATAATTTGGAGGGCCCAATATTTGGAATATCCAAGGTGATCATAGACACTAAGATCAAGAAGGAAGCACATGAGAAGGCATAAATAAACAAGAAGTTGTTTGAGAAAGTAGGAATTCCTAACGAGGGATTTTCTCAATTTTATGCTGAGCTTTGACAAGTTAGACCACCACCCACTACAAAACCCTCCACCATAACAAACCCATCTGTGAAAACCACTTCTTTCACAACCATATACATTGCGACCACCTCTTCTAGAAGGTTAAAGAGATTTCACATAACCTCACTAGCAACAAAAAAAGGTGCAACCTCTTCCATGCCACCATCCCAAACACCTAAAAGGGGTAGAACACTACAAAATCCTTGGGGACCAAGACCTAAGAAGTAAGAAAATAGGTCATCTCTACCAACCACCATGAAGATAGAGAAGGATGTAGAGATTCACGATTTGGAGGAAGAAGAAGAAGAGGAAGAAGTGGAAACCCAACTGAAGAGGTAGTCAACAAAGAAGAAGATAGTACATACACTTTTCAGAATAGAGGAGAAAGGATTAGACCCCGCAAGGAGAAAACTGACATAATGGAGACTTTTGATGTCATTGTCACCAGTGAGATACTAATAGAGCTACTGTCATCATATCTAGAGATGATAAAGTTGAAAAAAGATAAGATAATGTAGTGTTTGGTACAATAAGCCAATTTCCTAAATAAGCCAATGACTTTCTTCCATATATCCAAGTAGAAATTAGGATCAAATAGGAAAAATAATTAGATATGGAAGGAGGAATAAGGAATGAAGTTGTGATTTCATAGGTTGGCCCAGATATGACAAAGGAGAAAAAGAGGGAATTGTTATTGGCACAATCACAAGAGCTCTTGACAAAGCATAGGGTAGACAAGCTGATAGAGGTAGAAAAGGAGGATGAAGATAAACTTTGGGAGGAAGATCAAAAGGTCACAAGAAGGTTATATAAAGACATGATGTGGACTACAGAGACGTGTGGTGAGGATGCACAATCACCATAAAAAAATAACATTGTTAGAACTGTACCAAATATCATCGATTTGGTAGGATGAGACATAGAGATAAATTAAAAGATACCATGGAGTGGAGGAAGACAAAATATACTACCACAAAGAAGAAAAAAGACAATTGTAATAGAGGAGAAGGAGAAGGTAGAGAAGCAAGCAAAAGAACTAATGGATGTCGAAAAGGGAGGCATGGAGGATATAGAGAAAGAAGAAAACATGAAGAAGGGACAAGAAAATAATCTAGAGGAATATAAAGGCTAGGATGATGATGATGAACTATCTACAACTGAAGAGAAATAAAATATAATAAAGATGTTCTTGGAGGAGAACCAACAAGTGCAAGTGACTCTGCAACTTCTCCAATTACCAATGGTTGGGCAATAGGTGACCATGTTGAGCATTTCCCCACTACAAAATATCCACATAGGAGATTAATTCCATGCTAAAGAGAGGGAAGATATTTTGAACACACGTGTAGAATATAGAACAAATAGGAGAAGTAGTGATGACATTGCAAAGTAAAATACCACACATTCAAATGGATGCATCTCTACCGATGGCACAAAAACTCAAATTTTTGGTGGATAGTTTAAAAGGTGATCTAGCCTCTAAGAAATAGGATATTTAGAGGGAAGCATAGGAGTAAGTCATGATGCATAAAATAGATGAATATGTAGCTAAGACCACCATAACATATTCCAAATTGGATGCAAAATTAAAGAAGATACAAGATGGTATTGGTGAAGGTGCAATAATATACTAGTTCTTTGTACAATGGCCGAGCACAATGAAGAGTCTCAAGGACTAAATTTTGTAGATAGAGGATCAAATCAATATGGTTGGTTGAACATACAATCCACTAGTAGACATCGATAGAGTAGAGTGCATGAAGATAGAAGCATTGAATGGATGACTACAACAAGTCCACATTTAGAGAGAGAAACTCAAGAGTCAAGTCATGGAGCTTTGAGGAATGGTGCATATACACTTGACACATCTTCAAGGGGTAATAGCTGACACAAAAATACTATAATAGCAAATCTAGACCCCAACCACAATGTCCAGGGTAAAGACATATACAATCTGGATTGAGTGCTATATATTAATGATACAACAAGCCAAGAGTAGTTGGGAGAAAGATATGAAATAGTTGAAGATAACTTATCTAGGAATCCTACCCTAAGTTTATGTCTCAAGGACAAGACATAATTTTAAAAGGGGATGATGTTAGAAGGGATTAGATCAAGAATAGAGTTGACTCAGGCTACCACATTTGGTTTGAGGTATAGAAATAAACATCTAGGCTAACTCTAGGAGTGATATCCAATCTTGGAAGATGTATATAATAGCCTTGTAGTTTATTTTTAGAATATATATGTGAGGCCCTGCCCCAAGCCGTCATAGCATTGCAGTTATTTTTCATGTTGGACCTATTATTGATACTTTATTTTGATGCATTATGGATATAGTTTCTATATGATCCAGTGATTGGATAACATTGATATGATGTATGTCATCTATTTGTAGTACTTTATTTATGATGTTAGAAAATATGGATGCATGTCTTATGAATGATTGAATTTCATGATGATTATGATGATGCCATTGAGTAAATTATTTCATGTGGATTCTATTGGATAATTGATAATTTGATTGTTATGATGTAAATTGTATGCAAAGTGTCAGATTTGTATTATTTTCATATATTAATATTTCATGTGATTATTTGAGATTACTAACGTGCAAAGTGAGATGTGCAGGAAAACTAATCCATGTGACCATGGAAACTATTCGGAGAATCAAACTAAACCTATGTGCGTTAGTGAAGCCAAGGGTTATCTATTTGGAGAGAAAACACCTTGTATGTAATATATTTATATTTGTAAATGTGAATGCTTGAATGTGTGTTTAATTTGTATTTATTAATTTTGTTAATTCCAAAAGAAGGACATGGCATGCATATTATAGTGATGTGTATTTTTTATGGTGTCACTTGACACTTGTGTTGTGATGTGAGTTGGCAATGACATGTCCTTTGGAGGGAATTTGTGTAACCAATGCATTATTCAAATATCTTGATGTGGTCCCAATAGAGTCTTGGTTAGAGAGCCATTAGAATGGTCAACTCAAGTTTGTCTCGTAGACAAACTTTAGGTGGGTTTCTGGAGGGTCAAACTAACTCCTAAGATTAGGTTTAGGGCACTTTTGAAAGCCCATATGTTATACCTATGGTTAAAGGTCAATTTTAGCCATGTGACCACTCACATGTGACTGTCAAGTCACCTCAAAAGTGAGTTTTTCAAGATGGACGAAAATTCAACTTTTGAGGATTTCTCCTTGGTTAGACAACCTTCCATTTGAGTGATAGTTGCTTCTCCCCACTTTCTCTTACCTTTTTCAGTTTCCTTTTTTAGAAACCATGCAAGAGGTTGGGAATACAAACCTATGGGATCTCACATCCTTTCCAAGGAAGTTGGAAAGTGGGAGGAGATCCTACTTAGGGAAGGGATTCAAACATAGGATTTTGATCACCCACTCTCCAATCTTGGAGACTTAGAATTGTTTTGAAAATTTGGGATAGGAGATGCATTTTTTTTGGTTTTGGGAAGAAAAGACTAGTGGATTGGGCAACTCTTCTTCAACCATTCCTCATACCATTTGCATGATCAAAGGTTGGTAGTGTTCTTCCATGCATTTTGATTACCATAGTTTTATGTGAAGGAAAATTTGCTTTTGTATTAGCTTTTGTGTATATGTGATTTGTGGTGTTGGTTATTGAGTTCCTTCTTTGTGTTTGCCTTTATGATATTTATGATTTTCTTGTGTTATGGGTGTTTCAAGGCCATACTCACCCTTGGCAGGGAAGAGTAGCCTTGGGGTCAAGGGTTGCTTGACAGCCTAAGAGTGTCGAGACTCTCTTCTTGTGAGAGAGAGATACACAAGGGTTATGGGACCCTTGCTGCATTGTTTTATGCTTATTTAAAAGGGGAGATTTGGGCTTGTAAGCCATGGGGGACATAAGGGATGTTTTTGGGTCAAGTATGTGACCTTGAGTTGGTTGTATTTTGGTAGCCTTGTGAAGGCATTTGTTCCTCTTTCTTGTAGATTTCCTCTAGGTGCTTGGTCCACTTTCACCCCACAAAGTTAGTCACATAGTGACAAATGTGAATCCTTGGGTTGGGAGTTTGTGTTTTGTATAAGTCTTTCTTGCATGTTTTATTGAGTTTATTTGTAACCCATTTAGCCTTGGTTCTCCTAGCTCGGGGGTGGCTTCTTGTAAGCCTAGGTTGGGAGGTGAGCCTCCATGGTCACAACCTAGAAGTTTTATTTACAGGTTCACATTTGGGTTAAAGGATAAAGAAAAGCCAAGTTCATTTGCAAGTGTCCTATTAGATTTATTTGGAATTCTGAAAAGATATGTTGTAACAAAGCTCCTTATTCTTGTAAAGTAAAAGAGAGGCTTGAAGTTGTAATTTTGTTATCATTGTAAAGTGGATATAGAAAGAAAAGAAGATGTATTTACTTTTGATATTTATTCATTACATTGAAATCAAAGAAGCATATAAATAGTATTTCTCTATTGTTTATTCATTATCATGAAAAAGGAGTTAAAGTTGTAATTCTATTTTCAGTTGTAAATTCTTATTGAAAAAAAAAGAAAGATACCTTGTAGTTCCCTTCTTACTATTGTATAAAAAAAGGATGCTTGTGAAGAGAAGCAAATAATTTTGTATTCATTAAGTTCATACTTTCATTTATGTTTTTGAATAAATATAAAGGAAAGAATTTATGAGTGACAGATTTAAGTTATTGTCAAAATAAATAATCTCAAAAGCTTTAAACTTTATATGCATCTTATTTTTAAATATGTCTTAACTATTGAGTAGATTCATTCAAAAAAAAATTATTCATTTGCAAAAGTAGGAGTAAAGAGGAGTAAATATGTATTTACAATTTTGCATAATTTCTTTATAAGAAAAATAGATTACATGGGAAGGAAAATAGATAGTTAATCTTTTTGCTTATATTCTGATTTAGTTTCTAAATCTAGTTATTAACTAGTTTAAAGTTGAGTTATTTTAATCACTACATTAGTATTCATTCAAACTCATGAAACTAGTAATATCCTAAATTTGAAAGTAAGAGTTCATTGTAGCATTTCTATTAATTTCTGACATTTAACAAATCTGGAAAATAACAGTGAGCATACCCCTATGAGAATACAATGGTTTTAACTTCTCTCTCTCTCTCTCTCTCTCTCTCTCTCTCTCTCTCTCTCTCTCTCTCTCTCTCTCTCTCTCTCTCTCTCTCTCTCTCTCTCTCTCTCTCTATATATATATATATATATATATAAAAGAATGCATTACATGTAGATTTTATAATATTGCTAAAACAAATGAATCTGGATATACACTGTGTATGTATATTCCACAAATAAAAGAAACCTTACTGGCTTATGAAAACAAAATGAACTCCATAAATATATTTATATTTAAATTTAATGAAACTAATGCTACTTAACTAAACCAATCTATAAAAGAGAACTGTATTTAAAACAATATATATAAATAAAAAATTTATATAAAAAAGAAAACTGTGAGTTTCCCTGTTGTCGGCCACTGTGGGCTGCGAAGCCACCCATAGGGGGCGGCTCAGCCACGCTATAGGCGGTGAGCCGTAGGGACGGTCTCGACCGCCACTGCGGGCCGCGACCCATAGGGGCGGCTTCGGCCACATTGTGGGTCGCAGCCCGTAGGGACGACTTTAGCCGCCACTGCGGGCCGTGACCCACAGGGACGACTTCGGCCATCACTGTGGGTCGCGCCCCACAGGGAAGGCCTCGACCACCCTGTATTGCATTCCCCAGGGGTACACCCTTCTACACGCGTTGCCCTTCCATTCGACCTTGCACCCTGCCCTTTCGTTCGACCCTTCTCCTTCCTCCATGATTGGCCCCTACAAAACAAGTTTAGAAAATGAAAACCCTAACCCAATTTCGGGTTAGGGTTAGTAAAAAGAAAACTATGGAAGAAGTGTTAGGGTGGGTAAAAGAAGGTTATATAAAAATGATGCATAAACCTAGGGTTTATAAGATTTTTTAATAAAAGGGATTTCAAGTTTGAAATAAGATATTGGGGGAAAAATAAAGTAATTTTATTATAGCTAAGGGGGATTTATATTTTATATCATAGGTTAATTGATTTTGTAAGAGAATAATTCGGGTTTATATTTTCTTGTTTATATTATATATATATATATATATATATATATATATATATATATATATATATATATATATAATTTTATTTTAATTTTCATTAACATTTATTAATGGGTATTTTAATTATAATGATTATTTAAACCCCTAAGGGGGTAATTTAATTGTATATGATTAAGTTATATTTATAAGGGTTGATTTAATTATAAATGCTTATCTATAGGAAGATTTATTTTCTAAGTCAACTTAATAATGTTATTTTGATGACGTTGGAGACGTTTCAAATATTCGCCTATTTAATTATTATTAATACAATGAATTGTATTAATGTTAATTTAGTGAATTTTGGAGTTATTTAAATATTGTAAGGGATTAATAATAACTCATAATATAATTAAGATTCGAGGATTTTAATTGGGAGAATTAATTAATTATAAAGGTTGTGATGACTTTATAGGGTTAAATTATTTAGTTTAGATAATGGTAATTAGTGTAATTGTTAAGTAAATTAAAATCTAATGTGTTTATTAAACTGCTTAGGAGTTGGGAATTAGTCTTAAGTCTCCTAATTAAATTAAATAAATTATCGCTCTTTAGAAACCCATTCTTAATGACACTTGAGTTATCCTTTAGTGAAAACAAATTAAGTTATCTCACCTTTTGAACTTAGAACATCAAGTATTATAGTGTAGTTAAAAAAAAAATTGTTGTTGCATTTTTGCCCAAAAGTTTGGGCATGACAATATAGAAGTGATGGGAATGATATAGATTATATAAATGAACTAGAAGATATAAAGATTGAGATCATGAACATGTAATGCATTTTGAGATCCATGATATAATATAATGATATTGTTGTTAGTCCAATTGTATGTGGTGATTATTCTTTATGATCTGTTAAGTTATGAATGGTTTATTGTTTCAATTGACTTTTGCATATATTGATTTCCTTTTTTGCATCATCTAGGGTATAGATACTAAAATAAGACATAGATGGGGTATAGATCTTCAAAGTATAGTTTCACCATTCCTCTTGCTAACAAGAAGCAATAATGGGAAGAAATAATATAATAAAAAAAATGCAATAAGAGAGAAAATTTCACTGTAGCCAACTCCCTCAACAAGAGTACTCTTTGGCCACCAATATTACCTTATACCTTTCCAACTATTCATCTACTCTAAATTTTCTCTTAAATTCAAGCTTAAAAATAATAAATTTATTCTCTTAGGGAGCTCAACTAAAACCCTAATTCTCATATCTATTCATTGTCATCATATCATCATCTATGGCCTTCCTCCAAGATTCATGCTCATTAAAAGAAAGAGCTACCTTCATAGATCTAGGTTCATCTTTAGTAGATGATAAAACTAATATCAACTATAGTGTCTTAAAATTGCACCCTTTGCAATTTTGACCGTATTTGGGGCCCTTACCTTAGTGTTTGCATCCTAATGCTTGGTCAAGACCTATTTATGCTTGTACCATGAAATAATGGCCTTTATATCACATTCCACCTTGTTGGGACCCTTAACCATAGCCCAAATATGGGGTAAGACCAAGGCATGGCACCTTGGTCCTCACTTGGACCATAGCACCATGACATGGTCCTCCCTAATCGGGCTCTAATTTAAACCCTTTTTTCTATCCAAATTTTGAGCGGGAAACCTTCCTTCATGTCGGCTTGTGTCAGAAAATTAATATGTTTGACGATGGCCAAATATATAAGGAGGTGTTCCCCTCTAATTTTAGGGACAAGACATTCATAACAAGAGAGATATTGAGAGCACTGCAATCAAGTAATAAAGCATTGAAGTATTCATCATCAAGCATTTCTAGAGGTCTTCAAGGTTGCATATTGTTCATCTATCTATTGTGGAGCAACTTTACATCATTCTTATGCAAGTGTGTGTGTGTGTGTGTGATTAGGGTTTTGTCACGTTCACGCTATTTCATACAACAAATGTGATTACATTCTAGAAGGAAAGCATCATTATCAGTCATTACAAATCTAAGGTATATCTTTCCATCATTTATTTCAAGTATTTGCAATATTTTTCAAGGTTAATTCCTAAATCAGGGTTTGACTTAGGCAAACCCTTATTTCCAACCTATTTCCCCTTTTTTCTATGTGCAAGAAATAGGTACGAAGTTGTGATCTTCATAATAAACTTTATTTGCAAAGACAAATCAACCCTTTTTGGCATGCAAAAAAGTAGGAGGAGAAGGGCACCCACCATCATGATCTTGACATTTTTGGAGCTTTTTCGAGGATCAAGTTCGAATCTGCATATATTGCTCAGATCAAGGGGCATGCAAATATCGCACGTCTATAGCTCATTGTTTTCTCGATTTTACGTTCATTTTTCAGCATCTTACCTTAATTCAACATTTCAACTCATAAAAGAGGGTCAATAAATTCACACAGCCCTTAAATCCATTCAGAATTCAGTCCTTATCACTCTTCATTTGGGATTGGATCTATTGGATTTCACCCTCATTTCAATGTAATGACAAATTAGTGGTTTTCATCTCTCTAATGGTAGAAACCCTAGCTTTTCACCATTAGATTTTGGTGAACTCGACTCCTTACTCCCTTAATTCTAATTTATGTTCTCAGATCTGAGTGTTTATGCAATTTAAAACTTAAATTTTCATTCACAAGTTTGATTTCCTTGCAAATTTTAAATTTATCAGTAATTTCACTAAAATCCTAATTTTAAAATTTTAATTTGAACTTGTGAATTGCTTAATTCGGATAAATTATTTCAGATTTGAGTGTTTTTCAGTTTCAAAATTCAAATTTTCATCTACAAATTTAATTTCAAATTCAAATTTTAAAATTAAGTGGTTAATTTCAAAAACCCTAATTTAATTTTTTTTTTAAATTAAGCTAGAGGATTGTTTAAATTTTGAATTTATCATTTTAGAGTTGCCTCAAATTCAAAATTGCAATCTTAGATCAAATTTCAAATTAAGTGGTTAATTAAAAGAGCCCTAATTTTTAAATTAAAATTAACCTTGTGCATTTCCCAACTTTGCATTAATTATTTCAATTTCTAAATTTCAACCTTAGATCTAAATTTAATTTTAAAATTAAGAGGTTCTTTTTACAATGCCCTAATTTTAAATTTAGATTTCCTTCAGATAATTTTAAATTTATTTTTTAAAATTAAGAGGTTATTTTCAAAGCCCTGGTTTTAAATTTAAATATCCTAGGAGGATTGCACAAATTTTCTCAATTATCCTTTATTAATTGAATAAATCATTTTTCTAAAATTTTGCATTATTCAGTTATTTTGCAAGTTCCAAATTTCAAATTTCAACTTCCAAATTTCAAATTTCAAAATTAAATTCTCATTTTTAAATTTCACATTTTTCAAAATTTAAATCTCAAAATAAAAAATAAAAAATCAAATTTGTGACTCTCATCAATTTACATAAATTAAGAGGTTTATTTATAAAACCCTAATTTATTTTGATTAATTTGATTCAATCTAAATTTAAATATTCATCATGGCAATTAATGGATTTGATTTATTTGTCATTTCACATATGATTACATTGATTTTTACCTATATTTATTATAATCATGTGTCAGATAATGACTTCTTTCACTTCATGTTACTTCTTTTCATTAATATCACTTAGACATATTGCATTTTTTAGGATTTCCAAATTGCTTCCTTTTCACTAATTAGATCTCAAAGCTTACATCTATCATATATGTTGTGTTATGGTGACATTTTTGGGAAAATGATTTTCATACGTAAATCACTTCAAAGCTTTTGTAGATCCTAATCCTAGAGATGTTAATGGAAAACCTAACACTTGTACCTCTTTGAGGGTATCTAATGTGAATGAAGAAAGAGTTAATAGTCATATCAATTATCTCTCTAATGGAGAGCAAGCATTGAAGAGCAACATGGCCACATCTTCTTCTCGTACACATACCCTTGCGCAAGAGGGGTAAAATCAAAATAATGGTGTTTCCATCTCTCTAGATCCTCCTTATTCTCCTAGAGCCTATTTTAATCACCAAAAGATTTGTAGAGAATATTATTTAGTGCATTTCATTCATGACCTCTCTTGCCACATAACATTAAGAAATGATGAGGCCTTGGATGTGGTGCAGGAGCACCTAGTTGAGTACAACTCCCATTTTGGAGTATTTAATGCTTTCATGTTTGTAATGTCTTGTGTTAGGTTGATAATGTTCTTTTAGGTTTTTATGTGTCATTTTTAGTGGTTTTGATATTATTTTGGGCTCAAGAGATCAAGTTTTGCCTTTCAGGCTTTGAGTTGACAATTTTTGGCAAAAATGTGCAAAATTGCCAAAAAGGTCTTCTAATGCTTTCCAAAGCACTGAAACATGTTTGATAGTGTTTTTAGGTATATCAAAGTTTTTTAGACAAGTTGACAAGGTTGGATTGTCAAAAATGCCTCATTGAGCAAGAAAAGTTATCATTTGGCTTGAAAAGTTGTCAAAGTTGTCATTTTTGGGGGTTTTCTTGCAAAATGTAGTTGTGAAAGCCTCCTATCCATATAGGGCTTGATAACTAATTCGATGGACTATAAAAAAACCTCCCTTTTCCTTGAATAGGGTTGGTTATTGTACAAGCAAGAGCTTTTTAATAAAATCATGAAATTTGGCTTTTATGACTGGTTTTTCCTTCCTTTGTGAAACAGTTTGTACTGTAGCTCCATAGTTTGTACTGTACCTTTGGGAAGTGTGCATAACAGTTGTATAATTCTCTCTAGTTGATTGTTGTATTGGTTTCTCTTGTAAATTGGAGTGTACAAAATTATTTGCAATCTGTGTGCTCGCTGCCCTGTCAAGGGTTTGAAGTTCTAAAATGTCACCACTTGACTAATCCAAGTCTGGGATCCCACATAATGGATTTAGTCAAGTTGGAATTCATGTATATACTATACATATGCTCTATTTTATTCCAAGAGTGTGATTGGAAGAAGGACTTGAGTGAATACTAGGCAAGTATTGGTTATTTGGCTAGTAGCATGAACAAAAACTCAAGATTTGCACCCAAAAACAATTTGGAGTGAACAAATGAATGAGGCAGAGGTTTGGACATGTGACCAAGGATTTTTAGCATCATCTTGATGAATTAGAGTAGCTTTCTCCATTTAAGCGTTCTCATTTTGTAAACAAAACAGTGAGTTCACTGTTTTTGTGTATGTGTTTGGTAAAATGCTCATGGAATGCTTCAAAAGCATAATCCAAGCCTTGGAACTATGAAGGCTATGTAATAGGAAGGTTATTCAATGTTTTTCAGACCTCATTGAGGTCTATTTTCCAATTCAACTCTTCAAGTGCAGGTCCAAAGGAGTAATAGCTGCTGACTAGTAAAAGGGCAGCATTCCAGACTGTGACAGTGATAATTTTATTGTTTTCTCAATGGCTTGCCAAGTGTTTGGCATAATGCCAGTCAAACAAAGGTAGGGGAAGCTTCAATTTGATGTGGTAGAGGTATCCTAGTAGTGAGGGAGCTTGAAACAAGTTTGATGGAGAGTGTCTATGGTGGAAGCACCCAAACCCTCATGAAACCCTATGTTTAAGCCTAATTTAGTGGACAGTCATTAAACCAGGTTGAGGGAGTCCAAAACCTAAAAAGTATCTTTTTTTAGACCTAATCCACACTAACCAAATCAATTCCCATGGACAAGAAGCCCATCGGTGGGCAGTATGAGCAAAATTTGGCCAATTAGGCCTCCACAGGCTAGTAGCCTTTTGACTGCATAACACACAGTTTTCATAACCCGATTGCTAGGAGGTGTTTGGGGCTCATGAGACATTGTGTGGGAATTATAAAACAACAAACCAAATGACAAACAAGACCTTAGACAGTGCATTGCCTCAGTTGGAGTTTTTGACCCTTTGCTGGTGTTTTGAGTAAGCTAAGGGTTATGAGCCTAAGACTAAGTTTGATCATCAAACCTTGAACAAAAATTTGCTGCCCCTACATGTCCATGTTGGAGTCTCCTAATGCACTCTGAAACAGTGTGTTGAATGCCAAAAGAGCATGGTTTGAGAATGGGTGGAGTGAGCAATTGAAGTAAGTTGAGCATGGGTGTGAGCCATCATCAAAAAGGGAGGTTGTTAGTGAGGACTTGTTGAGAGACCTATCAAGTGTAACTAAACTTGTTATTGCAAACATCAGGAGCAGATACAAACAATACCTCTTGCTCCCTTCTATGGCCTTTTGACTCAAATTGGCCTTTTTGAGCACTTACCTAGCAATCTCCCTATCATAGTGGTATCAGAGCCAACAAAAGATTCAGGAGGAAAGGAACATTAGGGAAAACAAGGTGACTAATGCAGAGTTAGCCAAGAAGGTTGAGGACCAAGAAGAGGAAAATAGGGCACTCAGAGAAAGATTAGATCAACTAGCAATGAAACTAGCTGAAGTAGAAGTCAGAACTGAAGAAGTCCATGATAAGGTTGGAGATTAGGGTAAAATGATGGCAATAGAGGATGAGGTCCCCATGCCTGACCCTTTCATTGAGCAAGAACCATTCTTGAAAGCCTTGAGAGCTATGAGTGGTAAAACCTTAGAGGGGGTGGCTCTTTTCAGTGGGAAGATGGGTCCAGATGCTCTTATAGAGTGGATTGAAGGGCTAGAAAACCATTTTGAATGTGATGGAGTAACTAAAGCACAAAAGGTTAAGGTGGCAAAATCAAGGCTGAGAGGGGCAACCTTAACTTGGTGGAAGTTCATCCAAGAGGAAAGGGTGAAAGAAGGTAAGCAACCACTAGCCACCTGGAAAGCAATGGTAGCCAAAATCAAAGAAATCTACCTTCCTGAAGACTATGAAATACAACTTCATAGGAAAAGACAAAATTTGAGACAAAAAGACCTAGATGTCAGTAGCTACACTGAGGAGTTTCAAAAATTGTGCATGAGATCCAGAGTAGTAGAGGATGAGAGTATAAAAGTGGCAAGGTACTTGAATGGGTTAAGATGGAACATCCAGGAAGAGATGAGCTTGTTATGCCCACAAACAATACATAAGTGTTATCAATTAGCACTTAAGGTGGAAGAGAAAGGTAGGAGAAAGCAAGAACAAAACAACAGAGGCAAAGGTAGGGGAAGAGATGGAAGAAGCCATAGAGGCAGTTTTGGGGGAAGGAGAATAGATCAACGATCCCAGGGAGAGTCTAAACTTCTAGAGCAAAGTGGGGATTCTCAGAGCAAACCCAACTATAGGGGTAGGGGATCAAGCAACCCGAGTAGAGGTAGATCTAATGGACCAGGGAGAGGGTCCTACTTCTCAACCATAAAGTGTTGTAACTACCAAAAGTTGGGCCACCCTACCTATAGATGCCCAGAGAAGCCTAGTTCATCCTATGGTGGTGAAAAGAGGGTAAACTATGTTTAGGAAGATGGAGGTAATACCAGAACTTCAACATTGAACCACCTAGCTTCAGAAGATGGTGATAGTTTAATGATCAAGAGATTGTTAATGAAGAAGCCACATAGTAAAGAGGTCTCACAGAGAACAGAATTGTTCAGGATTAAGTGTAAAATCATGGGAAAGGTATGTAAGGTTGTCATAGACTTAGGGTCCATAGATAACATCATATCAAAGGAAGCAGTGAGTAAATTAAAACTACCTAGGATACAACACAAGGAGCCATACAAAGTCACATGGTTAAATAAGGGACAACATGTGTTAGTAAATGAGCAAGCCTGGGTAGATTTCCACATAGGTGGATATATAGATAGGATCCTATGTGACATCCTTCCTATGGATGCTTGCCACCTATTGTTGGGTAGACCATGGTAGTTTGACCGAAAAGCACACCATGATGGGGAAAGAAACTCCTACTCATTTCATAAAGATGGAGTAACCTATTAGATTCAATCCCTCATTGAAGAAGGAGAGAGCAACAACAAAGTACCTAACATCTTGTTAGTGAATGAGAAAGAGTTCATAAAAACACTAGAAGAAGGTGAAGGAGTGGGATTTGCACTCATAGTGAAACCCAAAGAAGAAAAGGTAGAAAATAAAGTTGAGATACCATATGAAGTGCAAAAAATCCTTGATAACTTCAAACAAATAATCAATGATGGTACACCTACAGCCTTACCACCTCCTAGTGCCATTAGCCATCAGATTGACTTCATACCTGGAGCCTCTTTGCCAAATAAGGCAACCTATAAGATGATCCCTAAACAAAATAAAGAGGTAGCAAGACAAACACAAGAGCTCTTAGACCAAGGGTTGATTAGGAAGAGCATTAGTCCTTGTGCAGTACCTAAAGTGTTGGCACCTAAGAAGGGTGGAACATGGAGACTTTGCACAGATTCCAGAGCCATAAACAAGATCACCATCAGATACAGATTTCCCATACCCAGGATAGAGGACTTGATGGATTGTTTGGGGGGTGCACAGTATTTCAGTAAGATTGACTTGAAGAGTGGTTACCATCAGATAAAAATCAAAGAGGGGGATGAATGGAAGACAACTTTCAAAACAAATGAGGGTCTCTATGAGTGGCTTATCATGCCATTTGGACACTCTAATGCTCCCAGCACATTCATGAGACTCATGAATGAAGTTTTACATGATTTTATTGGCAAGTTTGTTGTTGTGTATTTAGACGATATTCTTATTTTCAGTAAGACTAATGAAGAGCATTTGAAGCATTTACCTATTGTTTTGAGATGGTTATCTGATGAAGCTAACCATTAATCTAGAAAAATGGGATTTCTTGAAGGAATAATTGGTCTATCTTGGTTTTGTTGTATCAGGAGACAATCTAAAAATGGATCAAACTAAAGTTGCAGCAATAACCAGTTGGCCAACTCCTAAGATAGTCGGTGATGTCAGAAGCTTCCATGGTTTGGCACAATTTTACGAAAAGTTCATCAGGGGATTCAGTGAGATTTGTGCTCCAATGTTAAGACACCATCAAAGGGGGTGTAATGGTAAAATTTCAGTGGACAAGTGCAGCCAATAAGGGGTTTGAGTTATTGAAAACTAAAGTAGCTACTCAACCAGTGCTCATTTTACCTAGTTTTGATAAACTTTTTACTATTGAATGTGATGCTAGTAAAATTGCTATAGGAGCCGTTTTAAGTTAGGAAAATAGACCAGTTGCATTCTTTAGTGAGAAGTTGAATGATGCAAAGAAAAAGTACTCTTCCTATGATTTAGAGCTTTGTGAATTAGTACAAGCACTTAGGAAATGGAGACATTGTCTTCTTCCTAAAGAGTTTGTTGTATACATAGACAATCAGGCACTAAGTTTCTTGAACTCACAGGATAAACTGAATCATAGGCATGTTAAATGGGTAGAATACTTGAAAGCTTACACTTTTACTCTTAAGCATAAGAAGGGTCAGTTGAATAAAGTAGTAGATGCTTTGAGTAGAAGGTTGTTAACTATTCATGAGATTCAAGTTCAGAGCATTGGCATTGATAGTTTCAAAGACATGTATCCTACTGATGATGATTTTGTTGAAGCTTATAAAGTTTGTCAAGATTTTGAGAATAATTTCCATGGTGCATATGCTGATTTCACTTTGCAGGATGGTCTGTTATTCAGGGGTGGATAGTTGTGTGTTCCAAACGGTTCTATGAGAGAGAACCTCATTCAAGAGAAGCATAATGGGTGCTTAAGTGGACATTTCGGTCTCAACAAGACCTTAGAGTTGGTTCAAAGGTTCTATTATTGGCATAAGATGCAGAGAGACATCAGGAGGTATGTTGAGCAGTGCTTGGTATGTCAGAAAGCAAAAGGGAATTCCTCTAATGCTGGTTTATATCAGCCTCTTCCCATTCCACATAGGCCTTGGGATTGCATTAGTATGGATTTTGTGGTAGGATTACCTATAACTCAAGCAGAATTTGATAGCATCTTTGTAGTAGTTGACAGATTTAGCAAAATGGATCACTTTATTCCTTGTAAGACAACACATGATGCAAGTCATATTGCTTTTTTTTTTTCAAAGAAGTTGTTAGAAAAAATGGTTTGCCTACTAGCATTGTTTCAGATAGGGATGTTAAGTTTCTTGGTCATTTCTGGAAAACATTGTGGAAGAGATTGGGTACTAATCTCTCTTTTGGTTCAACTTATCATCCACAAACTGATGGCCAAACTAAAGTTTTGAATAGGTCTCTTGGAAACATGCTTAGGTGCTTGACAAAGGAATATGGGCAGAGTTGGGATCAGCTCATTCATCAAGCAAAATATGCCTACAATGACAGTGTTAACCAGTCTACAGGTAAAATCCCTTTTGAAATTGTTTATGGTATGCATCCAAGGGGTATAATGGAGTTGAGGGATATCACTAATTTGCAGCATAAGAGTGGAACAACAGATGACATGGCACAATCCATGAAGGAGGTTCATGAGCAAGTGAGGAAGGCTCTCCAAGATACCTCCCAAAAAGTCAAGGCAAGAGTGGATGATACAAAGTGAGATGTTCAGTTTTCCATAGGTGATTATGTGATGGTTCATTTGAACAAGGCAAGGTTACAAAAGGGAGTTCCAAGCAAACTTCAGATGAGGAGAATAGGCCCTTGTAAAATCTTGGCTAAGTATGGGTCTAATGCTTAC
This sequence comes from Cryptomeria japonica, assembly GCF_030272615.1. Classification (NCBI taxonomy): domain Eukaryota; kingdom Viridiplantae; phylum Streptophyta; class Pinopsida; order Cupressales; family Cupressaceae; genus Cryptomeria; species Cryptomeria japonica. The sequence continues at coordinate 573,650,309 of NC_081411.1, read as the reverse complement.
AAAGTTGATTTGCCTACTGATGTTTCTTTGTCTCCCATTTTTAATGTTGCAGATCTGATTGCTTTCAAGGGGTAGCCACCTGAGGAGATTCAAAGAGTTTCAGATGTTGCAGAATCCCTTTCTAATCTATCTCTCCCTTCTCTTTCTTTTCCCCAAGCAGAACAGGTTCTAGACTCCGGGATTCTCAAAAAGACAAGGAATCACACACACATGGAGCATCTAATCAAATGGAAGGACAAGCCTATCTCAGAGGCCACATGGATACCTGAAGCTAACTTTTAGAAAGTTAGAATACCTTCTTCTTTGCTGCCTAAAGGAGTCACATGACTTCTTTATTTTTGGGGGAGTATGGTGCAGGAGCACTCAATTGAACTACCTTGGGACTTCGGAACCCCGAAGTCCCAAAGTCATCTTTTTTCGTCCATTCTGGACCCTCAGAGTTCCAAACCCCATTTTTTTAATCTACTTGGAACCCTGGAGCCCTGGAGTTCTGGACTTAGTTTTTTAAACCTATGCTAACCTTAGAATCCCAAAACCCCGAAGTTTCGAAGTCAGTTGTTTGTTTTAAAGGAAGTTATCCACCCCGAAACCTCGGAGTCTCGAGGTGGATGATGTTACTGATATTTTTGAGTATGCAATGAACTAATTTTTTATTCTTTCTTGCAGATCAGAGCATTTAGATGGACCCAACCTCCATCAAGAGAGGCAAGGAGTTGGACAAGCTTCCTATAACCATGAAATATCAGTATCAAGGGCAAGTCTATGTTTCAAAGTTGGATGACCAAATCAAATGGGTGACGGATACAAAGGTGGGGCATATCGAGTTAGAAGATATCAAAACACAATTGGACAGACCAAGGCCTGAGGCCCCTCTGAGGAGAATTAAGAGATCAGGTCTGGTGGAAGCAACCATTTTCCCGCAATCAGTCCAAGCCCCTGAATTTATCATGACTGTTGCACAATTCTACATTGCAAACACTAGAAAGTGCACACATGATCAAGGTAGAACTATGATTGATTTATCAGTGGATATGCTGGGATTTGTGTTTGACATCCCTATGAGGGATGAAGTACTCCTGACTACAGAGGAAGCTGTCGGAGTATGGAATAAGAATATTGCTTTAAACAAAAGACATATGAATGAGAATTGGTTGGAAGAGGAGAGGAAGACAGGGCTAAAGGCCACAAACATTTTGAGGGCAGATTTCAAGGAGCCACAATGAGACTTAATCATCATTCTGAGCAAGGACTTCGACAAGCCAGATTGTTGATACTTCCATCCTTCGATGTTCCATTTTATGACAACTATACTAATAGGGAAATAATAATTTGACTGGGCCCAAATTCTTTTTGACAACATACATAAGCAGATGAAGGAGGTGCATCAAATGAAGAAATTCTTCTTTACCTCCTATGTTATCTGGGTAGCTGCCCGAGCAAGCAAATTCTCGGGCTTGCAAATAGAGGGCCAGCTAGGCGATGAGGAAGGGCAAAAGAAGGTGTGGGAGTATTACTCACAACTCCATCTAAACAACACAAAGGCACATTTTAAAAGAATAAATGATGCCTTCCTTCCCCTATCATCATCAAACTCACAGGTGATACAGGTTATAGAATAAGCCCAAAAGCAATGGCAATTATCAGGGAATGGGCATGTTGGTTCATTCAGAACCAACACTCTACATATATCAGGGTTAGTGGATTCACAAGGAACCCTATGATGTTGTCGTGATACTGCAATGATCGCATTATATTGTTAGAATATGTCAGGCAGATGCTCAACCTTCAATCACTTTTGTCTTCAAAACACAAGGCGGGTATAGATTTTTCAGTTTCTATTGGTTACTTATCTTGTTCCAAGATTCAGGTAGCAAAGATAGCAAAGCAGGAACTTCAGGATTTAAATCTTAAAGAATTTAATTATGCAAGGGAGTACTATGATCCCTACGGAAAGCTAAAGCAAATAATGCCAAAGGCATATGATGGGCATAAGTCTAGATTGGAGGATTTTTAGGAAAACCTCCAAGATAGTTTTGAAGTTAGAGAAAAGAATTATTATAGGCTGTCAGTACCACAAATAAGAAATTTTGAAATAGAGACCAATCTCCCTAAAGAATTAAGGGATTATGGTGAATTATTAGATTTTGTATATAAGGAGAAAGAAACTGACAAGAAGTCTCTCTCTCCAATAAGGTGGTCGGCACATTAGGATATAGATATACACAAAGTAACTCAAACTGTTATAGATAGAAATAGGCAGTGGCTAAGTTTGAGGGTTAGGCCAAGCACTTCGAAAGGGAAGCAAAATGAATCGACTTCAAGTGTTCCCCATTCAAGGGGTTATAAGGATTATGCTCGTAAGACAAGGTTCGACACTCAAAAGAACACATCAACTGACCCAAATGAAACTGCCAAACCTGAAGAAAGTACTGAGGAATTATTGAAGAAATTAAAAGAAGAAATGAGGAGATCTGAACTTTTGAAAAAGGCTATAGATTTTGGAGTAAAAGAAGGGCTAGGAGTTGTCCCACTGGCAGAGGTACATCTTGTGAGGACGATAATTGGACAAATACCAAGAGAGGGAAATCAAGAGGAAGATCAAAAAGGGAAAGCAGATGAAAGTGCACAACCTCCTCCTCCTAATACGACAAGTGCATCTACTCAGCCTTTGTCTACCGCCACAACACAAGCTCCAATTTTGACGTTAGCTGCTACCACCCCTATGCCACTACCAACTGATATTTATGTTACAACAACAATGCCTCCCATGACACAGGTGTTAAGACCTACCATAGAAATAGTAAGTGTCCATAACATCGAATTAGATTCTGACCAAGAGGATGAGCAACCTATGGAACAATAGCCACTTGGAGGAGAGAAGGAATCAAAGGAGTCTGAAGATTCACAAGATGAAAGGTTGGTCTTAACTCCGCAGGGCCAAGAAGATTTACTGAAGGAGATAGCTGCCAAGCAAGGTATGGAGGAAATTGATAAAGATAGCAAGACATTTGAAGAAGAGATCAATCATAAGTTAGGAGAATTACATAAGCAACAACAGTTGAATGTTGATACTGCTCTCCAAGCTAGTGTGGCTCGTCAAATTGCTTCATCCCAAGACCCTGAGCATACAAAAGAAGAGGAGAAAGATGAATCAGAAGAGAAGTCAAACATACATGTACTGACCACTAACATCGTGCCCCATGAAGGTGAAAAAGATAAAGGTGTGCCGCAATGGTTAAACTTAACCTTCGAGAAAAAGAAAAGGAAAGTAGTGCTACCAAAAGTTACACTACAACAGGTAATCACAGAAGAACCAAGGAAAGGAAAGAAGGCCAAGACCATACATCATTTATCAAGAACAGGTTTTGGTGAGGTGATTGCAGATATAACAGTTCCTACACAAGCAGAAGGTCAGAGCTCTCCAAAGTACCAAGTATCACAGGTGAAACTGGGTAAGCAGACTAAGTGGGGAGAATTAGATACGTTGGAATTGGCTACTAGTGTCATCAGGGGCCGAATAGAAAAAGAACATACCTCCCATTTAGAGGTCAAGGCACAACTGGAACAATATAAGCAGCTATTGGTAGAGATGGGCAAGCCCTTGGATACTTGTGTAAGTGATAATTTACCTTCAACCTCATCACTCCCAGAGGGAGATATAAAAGCATTGGTTGAGGTAAGACAAGTGGCATCCACAACAAAGTCATGTGCACAAATAAATGCCTCTAAATTTAGACTAGTTTTGCTAAACACCATGAAGGAATATAGGAAGGCCATGCAAGTTGGAGGAGCATTAGCTTCTTGTTCTCAATAGTGGGAGCGAAAACTCAACACTTTTAGCAAGGGGTCTTGAATAAAGTTTTGAGTCTTGGGGAAGAAGAGATAATAAGGGAGGACCTCTTGGGTGGAGACAACTGTAAAAAATTGCAATCCTACATATACATTTTGGAGTTGAAGATAGAAATGCTTCAACAGTATGTGGGGGATATAACAAGTATTTGGTCTCCCCTCCTAGGGGTAGTGAAAAAGTATGAGAATTTTGTAGGACAGTTATAAGGAGTTTTTGGGCTTGGAATAACCAATGCAGGAGGTATGGAGGAAGATTAGGTACTCTGCCAGTGGGATGCATATGAGGCACAACATATTGCAGCTTTGGCTAAGTTTAGTATTGCATTAATGGACATGTATACATATTTGATAACCCAGTGTCAACAGGTTGCAGAGACAATAGAGGAGTTACAAAGTGAAAGAAAGAATGCAGAGGAAATTTTGAAAAAGTACAAGTTTAGAATCAAACATGTTACTGATCCTCCTACTGAAGTGATTGCATGTATCATCAGCAATTATAAAGCCTATAAAAAGAAGTGAAAGATAAACATATAGTTGCTAATGATAGCATGACTTTTAAAAGGAGTTTTTGCATGAGCACCCCACTGGGACTTCAACTGCACATCTAACTCACGCTTCAATTTTGAGAAAATTTTTACATGTCTACGAAAGCCTGGCTCATGCAGCACGGTCTTCGTAGTGCTCACCCAGTCTCTGTTTCATAATAGTTAACTGGAGTATAGAGGCAGAGACTTGCAAGTCAACTGCGACTCCTTGCTTTTGAGTTCTTAATTTAGATTAGGTTTATTTCCTATAAAGTAGGACAAGAAACTCTATAAATTGAGGAGTTTGATTCATTTGTAAGGGTCCACAAATTGATGATTTGAGGCCCACTTAGAGATTTTATATTATTTTTGTAGATTGTTATGAATTTGAGAAGTTTTTGTGATACATTCTTTGAAATTAATACAAGAATCAACTTATAGATTACCTGATCTATGCATATGTTCTATGAGTTTGTTCTTTGCAGTCTGGTAATGTCTATTGTTTGAAATCAACAACTTGTTTTGATCTTTTGTTTATTGCTTTATGAATCATATTGCACACGTAAGTGGTGTATGAGAATTACTGGGATAGATGATATTGTGGTGATATTCTTTCCATGAATCTATGAGGTTGCTGACTTGGCAGGTTTATTGGAGGTCCGTTATTAAATGTTGATTTGGATAATATTTGATGATTTTTGGATTGCAGGGTACTAATTAAGTAGTTCATTAAGTTGTTATTGAATTGGTTTCATTGTTATTTTCTTGTTTCCCTATATTTTGCAATTTATTTCCAGGAGAATCTTAAATCATAAAATACAAAAGAAGAAGAAGTTAAGCTATTAAAATTATTGGGATTTAGTTTCAACCAGTAGGCCCCTTAACAGGTACAACCGCATCAACCATTGAGTTTCCCATCACTGTCGAGACCCGAGTATAGAGACCTAGAAGTGATCAGTTCCCCAAAACTTATTGCTTTTTAGGAGAGGTAGTGAGTGTTCACATTGACTACCTGATTGTTGGCGAGTGCATCAAAACATACGTCAATAGGTACACATCACCAAAACTAGAGAAAAACTCTTACATGGGATGTCCTCAAAACTATAGAAAAACTCTTAAATGAGATGTTCCTGAAGTTGCACATTTGCCCATTGGCGTTTGCAAAAACAGTCGCCTCTTTGAATTTGAATTTACATTACATGTCTTAAACAGGTTGAAGCACACTCAAAACCAAAGGAAACAAACTCTTATATGGGGTTCTATACACTATAAACCAAACATCACTTGCACACACGCATGAGGATGAATGGAACTAGCGGAATAGGGCTAGACTATTCCTACTCTCCTCCCCAACATAGATCACCTAGATGCAAACATCTAGGGGTGAGGCGTCAATTTTTTCCTCTCTCATCATTCTTCTCATGGATCACCTAGAAGAACACATCTAGTGTGTATTCATGTTCTCTCTCTTCTTCTTCTCATGAACTCGTAGCTTTGCTATTTGATAGTTCATGAATGATATTTTCTTTTCTCTTTTATGTGGTCACTTGTGTTCGTGAGATGACATTTTTCAAGAATGACATTAGTTGTTTTGATATTTTGATATCGAGGTCCCTTCAACTAGTTGACTTGAGGTCTTGTTTTGGTCTTTAGCTTTTTTTGTGTCTTTTGTCTTTGCTTGCCTTTCTGTCTTTGTTTGTATTTTTGTGTTTGTCTTGTTTTTTTGTGTGCCCTTGTATATGTTTGAGTGAGTTAAGATCCTAAACTTGGGGGCTTGGTTCCTCGAAATTAGTGACATTTTTGTACTCCTTGTGATTTTTCTCTGCATTCCTCCTCTTCTTCATCTCTCTTTCTTCTACTTTATCGTGAGTATTTGCCTAATCTTATACTCCTACTAAAGTGGGGGCTAAATGTAGCATCCTAAAATTGTACCCTTTGCAATTTTGACCACATTTGGGGCCCTCACCTTAGTGTTCGCATCCTCATGCTTGATCAGGACCTAGTTATGCTTGTACCATGAAATACTAGCCTTTATATCACTTTCTACCTTGCTAGGACCCTTAACCCTGGTCCAAATATGGGGTAGGACCAAAGCATGGTGCCTTGGTCCTCACTGGGACCATGGAACCATGCCATGGTCCTCCCTAATTGGGCCCTAATTTAAACCCTTTGCTCTATCCAAATTTTGAGTGGGAAACCTTGCTTCATGTCAGCTTGTGTCAAAAAATTATTATGTTTGACAACAGGAAAGTATATAAGGAGGTCTTCCCCTCTCTTTTTAGGGACAAGACATTCATAACAAGATAAATATTGGGAGCACTACAATCAAGCAATCAAGAATTCAAGCATTGAAGTATTCATCATCAAGCATTCTAGAGGTCTTCAAGGTTTCGTATTCTTTATCTATCTATTGTGGAGCAACTTTACATCATTCCTATGCAAGCATGTGTGTGTGATTAGGGTTTTGTCATGTTCATACAGTTTCATACAATATATGCGATTACATTCAAGAAGAAAAACATCATTATCAATCGTTGCAGATCTGAGGTATACCTTAAATCCATAATTTATTTCAAGTATTTGCAATATTTCATTCAAGGTTAATTCCTAAATCAGGGTTTGACTTAGGCAAACCCCTATTTCCCCTTTTTTATGTGTGCAGGAAATAGGTACAAAGTTGCAATCTTCAAAATAAGCTTTATTTGCAGAGAGAAATCAACCCTTTTCGACGTGTAAAAAAGTAGGAGGACCAGGGCACCCACCAACATGATCTTGAAGTTTTTGGAGATTTTTCAAGGATTAGGTCCAAATCTACATATACTGTTCAAATCTAGGTGTGTGTGAAAATACCGCATCTGTAGCTCATTGTTTTCTCAGTTTTACCTTCATTTTTCAACATCTTACCTTAATTCAACATTTCAACTCACAAAAGAGGGTCAATAAATGCATGCACCCCTTAAATCCATTAATTATTCAGTCCTTATCACTCCTCATTTGAGATTGGATCTATTGGATTTCACCCTCTTTTGAATGTAATGGAAAAATAGTGGTTTTCATTTCTCTAATGGTGGAAACCCTAATTTTTCATCTTTACAACAACAAAAAACTAGTAGGTTATACATGTCAGGTAGTTTATATTGCCACGTGGACCTATAGAAAGGTCTAACAAGTTGGCATTTTTATTCTTCCTTAAATTTGAATTTAAGTCTTCTTTCTCTACATCCTCCTCTCCAACTCATTGTTATTCTAGCTATGCATCTTCTTATTTCTCATTTTTTAATTTTGAAATAAATAATTTTTTTTTTCTTTTTTCTTTTGATTGTAATTTAATAAAACTTAAATCTAATATTCTTAAAAATTACATCTCTAAAATATACCATTCTTGAGTGATGCAGGAGCACTGGAGTAGTTCAAACCGGCACCTTGGATTTGATCTCGGTATTGGCCTGGTATTGGTGTGCTCTTACCGGTTGGATTTGATCCCGATAAGACATCGATCCTGGTATTGGCCCGATATTGGTGTGCTCTTACCGGTTGGTTTTGCAGTGTATGGAACAAAGAGGAATCGGGTTGCGGGTGATTTCTGTAACTTGGGGATCTTTGAGCAATGTTGTTTTGGGCCTTGTCCGATGTTCCCGGAGGACCGCATGAATTTTTATGCATTTGAAGATGTTCTTGGTGATTTGGGATGACATGTTATCGTTTACACATTTCATCATGAACCGGTTCGTCTTTGGCCGACTTGATCAAGTTGTTATTTCTTGCAGATGGTATAAAGGGAAAGTTTAGAGATTCATTTTGTAGGACGGAGGTTGAAGAAATTAGAGACCAAGCAAAGATGTAATTTCCAGAGAGATTCTGGTCTGGGGGGACTAAAGTACGGAGGGACTGAAGTCCGGATTAGTGCAGGTTGTTATCAGAGGCTTATTTGTGGAGCAGAAGATCTGCGAATCTTAGATTTGTGTTGCATGGATTGTTTTGTAATCCTAGGTTGCAGTCCATCATGTGTAACAATTGAAGGTTTATGTAATTCTTTAAATGATTGTAATGACAGATTTATTTGTTATCGATTATATTGTGTGTTTCTTCTACCGGTTAGGGTTGCTTACTGGTTAGAACTTGTGTTCTATTATCAATTACCGATATCTTGCATAGTGTTTTGTTTTATGCTAGTATCTTGCATGGTGTTCTATGTTATGATCTTCTAGGTGGGGATGTCCTTCATTGGATCTCCCTACCTTGACTGCGTCAAGTGGTATCAGAGCCGGTTTGTGAACCTGTTGATCGAGGAAGACCTAGTTATGTACCAGTTGGTTGGAAAGGAAGTTGAGGCAACTTGTAGACTTGTTCAGATCGCTGAACGTGAGGCAGTGGAAGGCTTGCAAGCAAACTGTTGAACCTACATCTTGAGTTTGAGGCATTTAGTGGGTGGAGACTTGAACATATCGCTGAACCGAGGCAGGCTGCAGAGTGGACCAGTAGATCATCGAGGAGAGGCAACCAGAACCTGTAGTTAGACGACCAAACCCCTGAGGCAGTTGCAAGTACCTACTGACAAATTGCCAAACCGGATCAAGTGATGGGACTCACTTTTCAATCAACCCTGAGAGTCTGATGTAGGAGCACCATAGTAGTTCAAACCAACACCTTGGATTTGATCCCGATGAGACGTCGATCTTGGTATTGGCCCAGTATTGGTGTGCTCTTACTGGTTGGATTTGATCCCAGTGAGACATCGATCCCGGTATTGGCCCGGTATTGGTGTGTTGTTACCAGTTGGTTTTGCAGTGTATGGAACAAAGAGGAATCAGGTTGTGGGTGATTTTCGTAACTTGCAGATCGTTGAGTGATGTTGTTTTGGGCCTTGTCAGATGTTCCCGGAGGACCGCATGAATTTTTATGCATTTGAAGATGTTCTTGGTGATTTGGGCCGACATGTTATCGTTTGCATGTTTCATCATGAACCAGTTGGTCTTTGGCCGACTTGATCGAGTTGTTATTGCTTGTGGATAGTATAAAGGGAAAGTTTAGACATTCATTTTGTAGGACGAAGGTCAAAGAAAGTAGAGACCGAGCAAAGATGTAGTTTCCAGAGATATTCTGGTCTAGGGGGACTAAAGTCTAGAGGGACTGAAGTCTAAACCAGTGTAGAACAGTCAAGATTGTTATCGGAGGCTTATTTGTCGAGTAGAAGATTTGTGGATCTTAGATTTGTGTTGAATGGATTGTTTTGTAATCCCGGGCTGCGGTCCAGCATGTGTAGCCACTGAAGGCTTATGTAATTCTTTAAATGATTGTAATGATGGATTTATTTGTTACCGATTATATTATGTGTTGCTTCTACCAGTTTTGGTTGCTTACTGGTTAGACTTCGTGTTTTGTTACCGGTTATAGGTATCTTGCATAGTGTTTTATTTTATGCCGGTATCTTGCATGGTGTTTTGTGTTATGAGCTGCAAGGCAGGGATTTCCTTCATTGGATCTCCCTACCTTGACTGCGTCATTAAGGTTATGAGATTCAAAAGCTTAAAATCTTTAACATTATCACCATAACTAGTGAAAATATATTTTTAGCTTTAAAGTCCAACCTACACTATTTTTATTTAAGCATGCATATAAAAGCCTCATATATAAATACTATAATGCATGAGAGAATATTTCTTACCTAGATCCACACTTCATATAGTTTTCTATCAACCAAAGAAGATCATTATGATCTATTAATAGATAGTAGGAAGTGCTCATAGCCTTAGCAAAAAATACTAATCTAATTGAGCACTATTTAATATGCTTATAAATTTTTCCATTAATTGCATGTTCATCCTTGGTGATATTGAGAGTTGTTTTTGCCTTAAAATATTTTAATCCTCTATAACAATATTCCTTCCCCTCCATTATCCAACTTTCATTTTTTTTTTGTGAATCATTTGATTTATTTATTTTTAAATAGTTATTGGCAAACTTTTTAATGTGACTAGTGATGTTGGCACAACATGCCACCACAACCACCTTCACAATGCACGAGAGAAGCAACAAGGTTATCTCACCAATGCAAAATTACTATATTGAAATGCTAAAACATGTACACACATGCCATAATAATAGAAGAGTTGTGATGAGGTAGAGCCAAACTGATGTTTAACTACCAGCTACAAATTTTAAATATTATGCAACTAATATCTAATAAAGTATTATGTTGACTACCTAAATAAAAATCAAGCCTATATAAATGGGATAAAACTACATTCACTCCAATGCCCACCCTTCAGTGCAACTTGGGGAGTAGATTTTTATGCAATATGAGATTCAATATGTAAGATGAGTCCCGCCAACTAGGCCATGTTAGGTACCATGTACAATGCAAATGCAATGCAATTAAATCTCTCACAAGAGGGGAAAAGCAGAAAACCCAATGGGACAAAACTCCTCTCTAAAAGAGAGAATAAAAAAAACAAGATGATGAATGGAGGACTCAATGATAGCCCCCAAGGACTACATATATCATGCATATACAATCAATGATCCCCCCATAGGAAGGATTGAAGAAGACTACATAGCCCCCCATAATAAATAATTTCCTATAGAAATGGTGAGTGCTTGAAGACAAAAATATAGTCCAATGCCTACAAACAACTTTTATCCCCTTAGGTAGAACATAAACCAAGTAAAAATGCAAGAATGCTTCCCATTTCAGATAAGAATTGATAGGAAGCAAAATCCAAATGTGTGAAGATGATGTCTTTAAAATCTGCTCATGTATCACCAAGTCCTTGGATGATAAAGATGCCACGAACCAATTAGGTACATTCCCAATCATAATAGAAGGTGACAAACAAGGAACCAATGGAAAATGATTTTGGACAAGCTCTAAAGAAAAAGATGAAATGACAAAAATTGTGCCATGATTGTCATCAAATAGAAGAGATGAACCCTCAAATTGGTCTCCCAAATCTAAAATGCAAGAATCCATAAACAATGAGCCAATGTATGTCAAATAGGAATTCCAATCCTCAAGACAAATAAATACCTTTTTTAATGAACCATTGGTAATACTCAATAAATCACCAACAAAAGATGAATGCCTGATCTCGACTGGAGAAGTAGGAGTTGCAGGTGGAGTCTCTAGATCAACACAACTCTCAAGTGTTGCATCATATTCAAACTCCTCTAAGTTACAATCATCAAAAGGAATATTGTCAACATCATCAAGTGGAATGGGGCAATTTGAAGCAGGATCATCTAGGAATGGAGGAACATGAGGATCTCTAAAAGTCTCCCAAATAAGGATCCATGTTGTGTGTAGGAATTGAATGCCTTTAAACTTGGGGCATATGTCATGGATGAAGCTCTTACTAATACTACAACCAATCAAAACCATGATACAATCATTCTTATTTCCTCAAATTTATTGCTTCCATTTTGTCTTTGGCTCAAGAATGAGTCCATAAAGATAAGACAATAGATTAAGCCACCTACAATGTGTTATAATGCCTTTTGCCCATCACTCGTAATTGTCCTTAGTTAAAGTGATAACAAAGGGATGCATTGCATAAGCCATAATTACATCAATGATATAGTTTTCACATCACAAATTGAGATAAACAACATCAAATTATAAGTACAAAAGTTAAAAATCAGCATCAAACAAGAAAACTACTGAAAAATACTTGTAACATTGCGAAGTTGACAGAGACGGAGTTAGGTTTTTGTCAATATATGGTTTGTGAAAAATAGCCTTTGTTTGTAAAGGCACTTGTGAAGCACTAGGGGGCTTAACTCACAATAGTTGGTCACTCCATATGACCATGTCACATGTCATGGGAAAACATATTAGCCCAACTCCATATGACCATGTCAAATGTCATGGGAAAAATATAAGCCTGTGGGTTGAGAAAGTCATGATATCAAGTTTGTGGCAAGTGAATTTCACCACACAATCATCCACCATAGTCCTTAAGATTTGCGCCACTATAAGCTCACACATGAACTCGCACCATAGCACAAGTACACAATCAATATAGAGAGCAAAAAAATTGGTCCACAAACAATGTGAGACTAAAGTCCCAAATGCATGCCCAAATATTTGAATTTGAAGACCCACCTTCAATCTTTTCATGACAATATAAAACCCTAAATGCCATATATCTTCCAAAAATATATATATAATTCATTGCAATAAAAAAATTAACCAATTAAAACCACCATGTGCTTGGACAATGATGAACCAAACTCTATGCCAAAGTCTAATCTTAGGCTCTATGCCAATATTATTAACCTGCAAAACAAGACTAAGCATCCACACCAAAGAGGAGAAAATGTCGATCTTGGCCAAAGCAACTTCACATGCCAAATCTTCCTCCCCACATGAACTAGAAAAGAAGTAATGCCAAACAACACAATTTGATCTCAAAAGAAAATAACACCTCTAACCACAATATGTATGGGTCTGAGCAAAGAAGATTTGGTTTTGGCAATAAGAAATCAGGTCGAAGCAAAGTCACAAAGCTTTAAACATTAATAGGAGGTACAAAAGTGCCAAATAAATCAGCCACTGCAAATCAAACAAGCTTCCAGCCGAAGTGGAAATGACAAATAAAGTAAAGTTTGAACCCACAATTTTACAAAAGGAGCATCAACCTCTTTAATACCAAAATGACATGACCGACTACATGATACAAGCTCAGCTAAAAGTGAAAACCTTTGACCAATCAATATGCTGGTCAATCCACACAAAAATCGATACTCAAAATAATAAATTTGTTCAATCAATATAGCAAAGAAGGATGATGCATGTACAAGATTTCCAATGTATCGTTCAATAGCCAATTCCATGATTCATTGGAGAAAATTGGAGGTCGATATAAAACTAAGAACATAAATCTGGAGCAGATGGAGATGCATCAAATATAATGGCACATATATCACCAATATGGAACTCTTGGAACCTCAAAATTCACTGATTCACTAAGAAATGGGATATAGATTGATTGCTCTAATACCATGTTGGTGTAACTACTCAAGAACAACAATATGCAAATATAACCATCTTTACAATGCACAAGAGAAGCAACAAAGATATTTCACCAATGAGCCAAAAACTATATTAAGATGCTCAAACGTGTACAAAAACCCTGTATAAATAGTAGAGATGTGATGAAGTAGAGACAAACCGACATGTAACTACTCTACAAATATTAAATGCACTATGAAAATATTAAATACTACGCAATTAATTTATCTAATAAAGTATTATGTTGGCTATCTAAGTAAAACTTAAGCTTATGTAAATGGGATAAAACTATATTTAATCAAACATAAATTACCAATACTACCACCATATGTGCTTGTCATGGCACACATTAAGTTTTTTCAAGTAGTTGAGGCAAGACAGTACACCAATTAGGATAATTGGTACAATCTTTACTAACTTAGAGATTAAAGTTTCCTCTAGTGATTGAAGACATGATGACGACCATTATTTCCAAGGAAATGATGGGTGGTTCACATGAATTTTCCCATATTACCAGAGTGTTATGCACATTATGTAACTCCCTACAACAAGGATTTATTTTGTGAACATTTATAGTTGTTATATTACCTATAAGGATGCCCAATCTCAACACCATCATAAGAAAGGATCAACCATTGGACACAATTCTACTCCAACACACATCTTATTAGTGCACAAAATACACAACTTTCATGTGACTCATATGATAGATTGTCTCCTCAAGTTACATTGTGTGATGACAATCTATGTACACAAAGTATACACCTTGTCAGCATACCTATGTTTGGATCCAAAGATAGATTCAACATAACTTATAAATGACACACAAGACATAATTTCATAGATTTAATATGATAATATATTATATTTAAAAATAAGGCTTTTGGAAACTTATTTAGTGATTATTTAATGACATGTTTTAATCAAATAGGTAAAAAATGCAATACATTCTAACAAATATCTGCAAGGTCAATTAACATTTAATTTTACAATTTGGATGGACTAGGATATTTGAATCTCTTTTGAGCATGACACATTTTGTTGGTGTAATTAATTATTCATGTTGGATATTATTACACCTTACTTAAGTTTACTTAGGATAATGCATTTCATAGTAGTTTGGGTATGAGACACTTGGGTGTTTGTGCCACATTGGGATAGTGTGTGTAGGAGAATTTACACCTTTTATGGTGTGATCTTGTTATTACTTTATCATATCCACTTATTGTGGAGTGATAATTTCACCTTCGGTGGGTGATCCACCTCATGTGGAATATTATATTGTTTCTCCTACCTACCACACCTATTTCCTACCTACCCTTGTTTCTTATTGAGCCACATGTCATGTTTGTGTCCTCACATATCCATATAGCCTTGCCTATATATGCAGGCTCATCTTCATTGTATGCAACAACTATTGATCTATTGATGAGAATACAGTTTATTATTGTCCTATATTTTGTCTGTCTATTTTATACTTTTCATTAAGCTTTTGATCTTGGCAAAATCTCACATGGTATCAGAGCCATTAGAGCATCATTGATTTGTCTTTGAGAGGCATTATTGCAGCATTAAGAGGTAGATCTTTGTAGCAACATCTTTTGGAGGTGTCCTAGACCAGATCCGACCTCGCCATCTCATCTAGGAGGCTATTTCCATGAATTTTGACTATAAATTTGCTTATATTGGGTGAAAGTCAAATTCGGGGCTTGGAGGAAACATTTAGCCAATTTCGCTGTGCGGTATGTTTTTTTTCAAAAAGAAAATAAATTTTCTGCGAAATATTTTTTATTTTTAAATTCCAATTTCTTTTAAAAATATTTTGCAGTTTTTAAAAGACTTTTTCAGAAAATCAAAAAAAAATTTGTGGGGGGGTCTGTTGACCATCCCCCAACACCGTACTGCCTCCTCTAAATATTCCGCAAGTTTTTTCGAGGCCCAACGCCCGTACTACCTCTGACCATCGTGCCCGCTCACAACGGCCCGTTCTTTCTTCTCGGTGGCATCTCCCATGAAATCCCCACCGTAACACACCCCTACTCCACTGCCAACCTGCCCCGACCACCACACACTCCCGACCGCGTCCCGGCCGTCGGTGACCACTGCATCTCCCGTCGTTGACCAGAAAACCGGCTCCGACAACTGGCAACTCCTCCACCGGTCTCCCGCCGCCGCTGCTTTACGAGACCCTCGCCGACCGTCATAGCTTCACTCGCAGTTCTTTCTCGAATCGCTTCCGCTGTACTCCCACAATGTTGATAGCTCCGCCACTGACATTGACCTCTAGCTGCCGAACAACGACCTCGCCTGCCATGCGACCCCCGCCAACCACGCGATCTCTGCCACGTGGACCCTGAGCCACCACGTGACACCTATTTACTCGACGTACTCCTGCACACAGTCAACCACCACTCGGGTTCCACATCAGCAATACCATGTGCCACATCATCACCCATGTCAGCAACCATACAAGTGCCACATCGTCTTCCATATAAACATGTCAACATTTTCTGCCAATCAGATCTTGCCACGTCATCAAGTCCATACTGTATGGACGCCACGCAGGCAGGGAGGATAATTTTTGGCAACGGCCATACGACTGTCAAATTTAGGCTCACAAATTGTTGATGTCATCTTTTTTGAAAATTTATCAACCCCCTCCTGTTGAGCTTTTCAGTTTTGTAGTTCAACTTTGGAAGGCCATATCTTGCTCATCTTTGCTCCTTTTTTGGTGCAATTTTTTTTAAAATGGGATAATTTTTTGTGTACTTTCTCATTGTGGCATTATTTAATAATTTTAATGGACATATTTTTCATAAATCTTAGTTTTTGGTGACTGTACCTATCCAATCCCCGTTTCTGCAACTTTTGGGACTCCGTTTGGGCTCATACAAACTCCTTTTCAAGTGCTATTTTTTTTGAAAGTGCATAATTTTTCCTCTACTTTCATAATATGCTATCAGTTTGTAGTGATTTTGAGTAGAAATTGTACTTTCAGCATATGGTCTTTTTTGGCCAATTCGACACTTGTATTGCATAGATCTATCTTTCTGGTCTTTTGCATTGTAGTTCTTAGGCTATTGGGGCAGTTGTAAAACAAAATTAGAAGTCTACCTTTCCATTGTTTTCTAGTGGCCTATTGTACACGCACTACATATAAAGTGTCAAAATCATAATTTGGGGGGGGGGGGGGTACTTTGATTGAGTGAATTTGGGGGGGTGTCTCTTGTGCTTTTTTGCTCGTGTGTTCTTTCCTTTTTGCTGCTATGGGTTCTCCTAAGTTTCCTCTCTTAACTCCTCATAATTATGCTACTTGGAAAATTGATGCATGGAGTAAACTTATGGAAAAAGGACTAACTCATTACATTGATGGAACTATTGTTGCTCCCACTAATTCTAAGGTTGATCATGTTGCTCACTTGGATTGGCTCACTAAAAATATCATGGCAATTGGTACCTGAAGAAAGTATTTATCAAAGGATCTCATTTTTTATATTGAGAAATATACCTTAATTAAGGATTCTTCACAAAATTTTCAAGACTTGTATGGTCAAGTTGATGAGATTAGGGGATATCAAATTGATAGCGATCTCACCATGTTAGTTCCCAAGAACTTTGATAATATACAAGATTATGTCACTAAGGCAAAAGAGTTGAGGGCACAACTCAAAGAGTGTGACATTGATAAGAATGATACTCAATCGATCTTCAATTTGATGGGCAAGCTTCCACAAGAATATGCAGCATTTATTTCTAGTTTCCAAACCCATAGGATGACAATGGGTTCAAGCTACACAATGCCTGCATTTGATGCTTTCACCGAAATTTTGATGATGGAACAAACTAAGTTGATAAGCATGGGAATTCTTAAGACTTCTAAGTCTCAAGCATATGTGGCAACTCAAGGGAACAAAGGAAATCAAGGAAAGGACAACTCAAACAAGAAGAAATGGCAATCAAAGCCTAAGGACAAAGCATCACCTTCTCCACAACAAGGAGATTCATCCTCTTCCAAGAAGGACAATTCACCAAAGAGGGAGAGATCTACTTGTGCCTATTGTAAAAAGGTTGGTCATGAGGAGCGTCGTTGCCATTCTAAGAAGATTGATGAGCTCACACACATCTTCAAAAAGCACAACATTGATTTTCCTAATGCCTACAAGAAGGAGGATTCATCACCTTCCACTTCCTCACACTCAAAAGGGAAAGGGAAAGGATTCATGACATCTACAAGTGGGAAGAGTCACTCTTTTTGGAAAAGAAAAGAACAAGCTCTTTGTGCTACTACAAGTCATGATTTAGGGAGATGGCTTCTAGATTCAGGGGCTTCTCATCATATGGCATCTTCACAATCTATGTTTTCTACATTTGAGCCTTGCACCATGCCGCATATTTTGATGGGCAATCATACATACATGGATGTGATTGGGAAAGGACCTATTGCTATTGGGGATAACTCCTTCAATGATGTGTTGTGTGTACCCCATTTGACAAACAATCTCCTTTCCATCTATCAAATCACACATGGGGGGCAACTAAGAGAATTGTGGAGTTCACACCTGAGTCAGTATTCATTAGAGACTTGGAGACTAGAGCTATCATTGCGACTGTGGTGGTTGATCATGCATCTCGGTTATACTCCTTTTCAGATTTTGTTGATGAGGATGATTTTACATATGATGATTCTTCACATGATGATCACACTTCTTGTGATGATTTAGATTTTGAGGATAACTTTGGGTACTTGAACTTGGGGATTCTCACATGTGACCCCGTTCTTGAGCCTTGCATTACATCTCCTCCTATTGATATCACATCACCTATTGCACCTGATGATGCAGCTAGTGCGACAATTTTGCTTCTTGTGATTCAGTGCAACAAGATATTTCATGTCTTCCACCTTCAGTTTCATGGGATGAGTACTTGACAGACATTGCAGGTTTGTTTGTGGAGTCCTACATTGCAGATTTGGGGGACATCATTTATGATATTCATCTTCTCTTTGATGAAGATGATCCTTCTTCGATTGTTGTGAGAGAACACTCTGACCCTCTTGTTCGTTCTCTACATGATCATTCTTTCGAGGTTGACATGATTGTGGATACTTATGTACAACAGTTGGAGGAGGTCTCTTTATCCTTAGAGGAGACATGTGAGTCTTTGGGACATGTTCTACATTCATCTCCTCTAGATCTTGGAGTGCTTTTTTTAGTAGTGTGGACCAGTTTACCACCTTTGGAGGGGGTATCTTTCAACATCGACATGGGGACACTTGAGCAGTTTTTAGAGACTTCTTTCATCATGATTTTTTTTCCTACATCTTCCCTTCATGATTGGGGAGACTTCACAGATACATCTTTGGTTTTGTTTCTTCCTAAGGGAAGGAATGTTGTTCGACATTCATGGAGCAGTTTCTTCATTCATTCTCAAGCTTCTATCATTGGTGCAAATTCTACATTGAGGGGGGACTACCTAGCTTCTCTTCTTCTCTCATATGGGGGGGACTTTTTCCTCACATGGGGTTTTGTTCCTCACACACTTCAATGAGAGTTCTCTTGTATTGTTTTCATCTCTCTTTTGGGGGAGGGTTTTTTCCCATTGGGTTTTTCTCTCTTTCCCCTGTTTCTAAGAAATTTCATTGGATTGGTTTGCATGCATTTGTACATGGGTACCTAACATGGCCTAGTAGCTTGGACCCATCTTGCATTGCTTAGTTGCATTGTAGACTTAAGTGCATTCCCCTAAGTTGTACTTAAGGGGGGGTGTTGGTGTAATTAATTATTCATGTTGGATATTATTACACCTAAGTTTACTTATGATAATGCATTTCATAGTAGTTTGGGTATGAAACACTTGGGTGTTTGTGCCACATTGGGATAGTGTGTGTAGGATAATTTCCACCTTTTATGGTGTGATCTTGTTATTACTTTATCATATCCACTTATTGTGGAGTGATAATTCCACCTCATGTGGAATATTAAATTGTTTCTCCTACCTACCACACCTATTTCCTACCTACCCTTGTTTCTTATTGAGCCACATGTCATGTTTGTGTCCTCACATATCCATATAGCCTTGCCTATATATGTAGGCTCATCTTCATTGTATGCAACGACTATTGATCTATTGATGAGAATACAATTTATTCTTGTCCTATATTTTGTCTCTCAATTTTGTACTTTCCATTGAGCTCTTGATCTTGGCAAAATCTCACACATTTCAATCTTGACATAATATAATATTTTTGTCATAAATTTTACTTTGTAGCATAAGAAGCTGTCGTTGGATTGAGCTCTCCACATGGTCACCATTATGGGCTTCTAGATAATATAGTTCTTAATTTTGAAAGTTGAGATACTTCTCATTTTTTGTGTTAATAAAATTTGTTCTTTACACTCGTTAGGTGGTTTCTTTTATAATAAAATTGCAACTTGTACATTTTGAGAGAGCATAAAAATGAGATGCAAATAAATGTTCAATAAGAACATCCATATCAACTTTTTTTACACATTATCATCCCAAATTACATCATTTTATATAAATTTCTTAATAATTTCAATTTGTAATCAGGGTTGGGAATAAGAAATAGGGTGGGTGGGTGTCACTATCACTATATCCACTTACCTACCCACCCCGAGGGGGATTATGGTTCCCTAGGTGGGCAGGAAGCGATATTCCCCACAATGTCGTTAAGGATGATAGTTTGATTGAGGATTGGTCCCACAAGGGTGGGGGAATTATAGTTATTTAGGATACAACATTTCAAGGTTCAAGGGTGGATATGAATGATGGTATGATGCATTCACTTGTGCAAACAAACATCATATAATATTTTTGGCATATACAAATCAACTTATATATACGATTTTAAGAAAACGAAAAAATGATAGTTGATACAAAACAAGAAATACGAACCAACTAAAGATAAAAAATGCAAAAAGGATAGTTGATACATGAAAAATTTGACAAAAGAGGGCAGTATATAGATCAAGCTTCCACATATATAGAGAAAAAGAGGTGTATTACCTCGTAGAGATAAAGCAAGGGACAGATGGAGGAGGGGGCCTCAGTAGATGCCAAATTCCCATAGAAATGAAGTATGGTGAAAAACATGGAGGCCACATCTGAATTAATCTTGTAGCTATAAGATCAGGAGAGATTGGCCTCCTTGACACTTGCTTTATACTTAATTAAAATTATAATTAATATATCTATTTTTAAATATCTTTCGAGGATACATACATTTACATATGTATACATACACATATACACATATATGTATATAATATGATGTATATGTACATACAAGAAACATGTTCATGTGTATATATGTATATATATACATATAGACATACATACATGCATATATCTATGTGTATACACACACACACACATATATATATACATATATATATATATATATATATGTATATATGTATGTATACATATATATATATATATATAATTATTTTATTAGATATACATTTTCTATATATTCATACATATATCTATCTATATACATACATACCATACTTATATATATATATGTATATATATGTATATACACATATATATATATGTATATACACATATATATATGTATGAATATATAGAAAATGTATATCTAATAAAATAATTATATATCTTATATAAATTTATATAAAAGTGTAGATATCAATCTTGAATTATTTTTTATTTGTTTGAAGAATTTAATTTTTATTTGAAAATTATTTTATTGTTCTTTTATTTATAATTAAATTAAAATTTAATGAAGTAAATTTGAAAAAATAAATTCCACGTTTAAATTTTATGTTAAGTAATTCAATTGATTTTATATAATCAAAATTTAAAGTAATTTTAAAAAAGAGAGTTGATAAAATATGAAAAGAGAGAAAAAATTATAAACTTAAAAAACTAATAAATTGATGTACCGTCCCCAAATCCCAAATGTTTGACATGACATCTTACACATTAAAAATCTTCTATTCTATCATTTTAAACGTTTACAGTTAATGAAATTAGGTGGCGAAAATCACGTGACGTTGACAGACGTATGAAGATAGAGACAGGGTCTGCGACGGCTTGAATGGTAATTTTATATTATTAATTTTACAACCAAAAAAAGAAAACAGGCAAGTAAATCCTTATTAAAACATTCAATCATTAATCTGTCTGAAGATTTTTATTTTGTATTCAGAAATCATAAGCCTTCTATGATAATGTTAGATGCTAATGTTCAGGGCAATTATTAGATTAGTTGATCATCTCTCGCATTCCCATTTCAGATTAAGGTTAGTAACGCAGAACTTATAGTTAAATTTTTTTTGGGAGTTCTTACACCAATATTTGAATGTCTCTGTTCCTTTTATATTGTTTCTGTTATTTTGAATTTTTCTATTAATTTCTTAGAATAAATTTGAAACTAGTTGGTTTTGGTATTTGTTCACAAGTTGAAACTATTTGTTAATGAATTTGTAGTGCTTTTGGAGAAACTGTGCAGTAATTTTTTTAGGAGGGAAGTATCCCTACTTCTCACCATTTTGTATCAATCTCCCCCTGTAGTCTTCCCTGCGTACTCTGTGGAAACCCACTGGTAATGGCGTCCTGAGCTTTATTTATGTGTTACGAGATTATGCAATCTGGACAGTCTACTATTACGGAAGTTATTCTAGTGATGGATCGAGCACTGTGATTGAGATTCATTTATAGATGCTAAATTGACTTCACATTTTCTCTAAAAGCATTAGAAATTCATTAATATGGACTGTAAAAGTCTATTACTTCTAGTGATGGATTAAGCAGTGTGATTGCGAATGTATTTATAGATGCTAATTTGACTGCACATTTTCTCTAAAAGCATTAGAAATTCATTAATATGGACTGTAGAAACCTGGTACTCTTTAACAATATTTTAATGTTAGCTTATGTTCTGCATTGATTGCAGAGCCTTCTCTCCCCCACATTATGGTAGTCTCATGAAGATATGTGCTGGTTCTGTACCATTTAAGGGTTGAATATGATGGTGCAATCAGAGGCTTGGCCAAAGCTATAGAAAACAGAAAAATATTGATTCTTCTCAAGTGTTCGTCACATTTTTTGAGATCAGAAAATTATGTAACAGGGCCCCCTTTTCTCATTGTAGAACCCTTTTTCTGATTCCATTCTTATACCTTTATTTATCAGTAGTTTAAGAGTCACCTCATTCAGGGAGTAGAAAACTCTGGCCCTGTCTATAGAGGTGATACTATTGGCGTTTAGTTGTTTAATGTCCGGGCTCAAGTAGGTTCAATCACAGCGTTGTTAGGATTGCCAACTTCTGCCAACTAGAGTGTATGCCCTGTTAGAATTTTTCTTCACAGCTGAGCTTGCACTTAGGTATCCTAATAAACTTGGTCTAGCATTTAAGACCTGACCTCACCATCTCAAAATCAAATGAAAGAGTGGTATGACGTGTGTGAGCTCTTATGAGAAGCTTGGTTTTATCCCCCTTTTCTGCTGAAAGGGCATGGTGATTCGCAAGCAACTTAGTGCTTCTTGCTCGTCATTTCTAATTAGTAAATCAATTTTTTTTAACCACCTTAGAGTGTATATATACACTATTAACTTAAGGAGCCCTATTTGACCATGCAGCCAAGAGTGAGGAGTTTCTATCCTTTCCAAAGTCATTTTTTTCTTGCACTGGAGTTGATGCAGAAAACATGGGCTGCTCCAACATAGTGAGCAAGCCTATCAATGTCTGGACTCTGAAGCCAAACTCAAAGTAATTGCTACTTGGTTGGGCTTACTGCTAGACTTACTGTAACATCTGTTAACTTTTAAGCATATGCTATGATGACAGTCTTTCTCCTAAAATATGTTAATCTTTGTAACTTTCTTCTTCTTCTACACGGTCCATTCCACTAGAGCCTTTTGTAAAAACTAAGAAAGGTTATTTTTCTTGTTGCATATGCATGATCTTATCCAACTAGCATACACACTCATCCTTGTACATTTGTTCAATTCCTGCTAATTAATTTCCTCTAGACAATCACAACATTATTGAAAATGATAATGAATTAAGGCTAATTAATTTGCTGTTTGAAGCTACTAGACAGAGCTATAGAAGGCATTTCAGGTGGTGTATTTCACTTATCAACAGAGTTGAGAATACAATGGTATCATTAGCAAGTTGATAGCTTTAGAATCTTGTGCCACCTTCAATTGATGAGAGTCTAAATGCATTTCCTTTACTCTGTCATCAAGCAGGTTTAGCGGATTTTTGCCCATTATGCTGAAGAGGTAAGGGATGAGTGGGTTGCCTTGCCTTAGAGCTTTGGAGGGTTTGAACCATAATCCTGGATGACTATCAATGGAAATCCTGAAATGTGGTGTTGAATTGTAGCTACATACCCATTCAATGACCTTGTAATTGAGCTCACACATTTGCATGGTTTTGTGGATGAGGCTCCACCTATGTTTATCAAAGGCTTTTCAAAAGTCTAATTCGATGAAGACCCCTGAAGGTGTGTCATATTTTTGTATGTGGGACAAAAATGGACTAACTTTTGTTTATCATTTTTGTGAGATCTTTCAGCTTGCAAGTGCATACTTTTGCTATTGTTTTGTGGACCATGTTATAGAGAGTAAATGCCAATTCTGGGATTAAAACTAGCTTTGTGGCATTTTGCCGAGTGAGCTTTTACCTATCTTTTTAGATTATTCAACAACCCCAAGAATATCTACTTGAAATTTTTCAGGAGGTTTGGAAGAAGAGGGCAGAGAATCTATCTGGTTCAAGAGATTTATATTTTACCAAAGGAGAATAGTATTTTCCTTAACTTCTCACCTCCCATAGATGTGGTGATGGCATTGTCATCATTTTCCTCTACCACTTTTGATATATGGTTGATGTCTTCTTAGGCACTGATCCAAGCTTGAGTCTGAACATCCTATTAGAGGAGATTGTTTAAGTGTATAGATGCATGAGAGACAGCTTTTTTGGGTCTGTGATTGAGTGACCATCTAAATGCTTCAACTGATTTTGTCTATTTTGAAAGGCTCAGTTTGAATATCCTAGCCTTATCAATTAATCTTGAGATCTTTGATGTTGAAATAATGCTTCTTTTTGTCCATGACCAACAAGATCCCAAGTTAATCCTCGTTCCTCTTGCAAAAGTTCCTTGGTGATTTCCTGATCTTCCATTCTTTTCTGGATGAATCCCAAATTGACCAATGTTTTATTGCTAGCTTCAAAGATATTTTCAAATATTTTTATTTTGTTCCATTCAACAATTTTATATCTTGAATATTTCAGTTTTTGGTGAATCTGTACGTAGCATGATCTTGTAGTTTTGAAGCTTGGATTCACCATCCTTGGAATTTTCTTTCAGAGGGAGGCTGTTGGTCACATACTTACATACCTGAAATAACTTTGTGGTCCTTTTTTCTCGCAAATTGGAGTTTAGAGTGACTAAACAGTGGTTGGAGGGACTTGTGCATCAAACTGCACGTTGAACTGTGGTCTGGGGCATGATGTGATGATCTGATATGAGGATTCTGACCAGATAATCTGCCATAATACTTTATGTTTTTTTTCCCTATTTCTCTAGATTTAGAGTTTTGTGTATTCAAGATCAATTATCCCTGTTTATTATATGAGATCCCTTGAGCTATCTACAGTCCATGAATTGAATCTTTGTCTGCACTTTTCTTTATCAGGGTTCTTGATTGTGTTGTTCCTCATTAGAATAAGGTGTATCACATGCTTGAGAATCTTTCTTTTTAGCTTTTCTGTATAATTGATTCTTTCATTCTCTTTTTGGGAATATTGACATGCGTTAGACAGAATTGCAGATTTTGTTTATTAGAGATGGATAGATTGGCTAAACCTTGTACATATGAGTTGTGGGAAATTGAGACATACTTTTGTGGATTCCATAATACCGCTTGTTTGGTGTTTATTTTTTATTATTTCTAGTTGTTTATGTTGTTTGATAGATCTGGGGATTTCCATTTCTCTTCAATCACATGGATCTTGATTTTGGCTTGTCTTCTGTGAATTTGTGGCATCTTGTCTCTCTTGGTGCATACATATTCTTGCCAGATAGCCATGTTCATGGTAGATTCCAATTTTGAAAGGAGAGGTGTAATAAGATTTTTACTTGCCAGGGAGAGATTTATTAAGATTTATGTTCACACAAATCCAAGCCTAGTTTAACACTCCTAGATTTTTGGTCATCTTGGAACAGCATCTATATTTTCCAATTCCTCCTCTCTTTTTTTTCTTGGCAATAAAGGGATGTGAGTCCATATGGAGACTAAGTTGGGATGATCCTAGGTTATGTTGAATGCAGGATCCCAAGACTTCAGTAACAGACCAGATTTGCTTAAGAACCATGGACCTCCTTGGAAGAGTTTGTCCTTTGCTTGTTTTGAGATGAAGACCGCTATGAAGTAGCCTTTAGGCATCATCAGGGTTTCATCTATAACTATTGGCTTTTAGTTCTGTACAATCCAGGACTTTAGAGATCTGGATGCTGGGAAAGCCCTCATAAATTGAAAGATCGGGGTTCACTCATTTAGTATCCGTGGTCTTTGTTCAATTTCTTCAGGTTGAGGCAGAATTTTTTAAGTTTTCCAATTTTTTTTTTTTCTTGGTTTGAAAGTTTGGCCTGCTGATAGTTTTATTTGTGGTATTGCATGAATCCTCGTAGTTATTTACTGGATTTTCTTGCATTTGGTGCTGTTGCTTCTTGAAAGTCTGTTTACTACTGTGGGTGGCTGATCCACAGAGGAGGCCATACACTCCAGCAATTAGAGAGAATTTCAGTAGCACAAGCAGCTTATGGAAGCTTGAAGCCTCTGGTTTTATTGGCTTGAAGTGGCATAGTCAGCGAGGTATGGGACATCAAAGGACTTGGGGTTGTTGTCTAGAGCTACAATGGATGATAACTGCTCTTGTATTGCTGTTCAGTTTGACCATTTAGGCCTTGAAGGATTGCACATTAGTAAGCATTTTGGATAGATGGTTTGCACAGAATTCTTGTGCAGGCATAGTGCATATAAATTTTATACTCATATTTGCGCAGTTGCAATAGGTGGGCTAAGGATTAGTGGATTGTCATGGGAATTGACAAGAGCAAGTAGTGAATACTTAAAGATTACATCTATCGCTTGCACTTCCTTTGCTTTTTGAGTTAAAATCTAAGTAAAAATTATTATCACTAGAATTTAGTGCTACTTACTCAAGTTCTTAATTGTTTAGTGTTGTTCCTTTAGGTCCCCATATATGGACATTGTGCTAGTTGATAGCCATACACATTTAGGTCATATATTTTTTAGGTAGAGCAGCTTTAGTAAGTCTTAATGTGGGTTCTTACATTTGTGAGATTAGATTTGTGTCATGCCCATGTTTAGATCTATCTATGTTGTTATGGTTAACAAGGTGCTTAACATTGATGTTATAGTACCTCTTTTTCTTGTCACAACAACCACTCTTCATGCATCTGTCTTTATATATTCTTTTAAGCTAAAAGAGATTGATTTATACTTGAGTAGCTAGAGGGAATGAGTGAGTGGATCTAAGCAATTGATTAGGAGAATTGAGACCATAATTCTGATCTTTAGAGGCCCTCAAATCCTGCAAGGGGTTGAAGCTGCAGGAAAGAAGGGACTTCACTAAGAGGGAGTAGAGTCGAGCTAGTTACTGTGAAGGCTACTTGCTGACTGCTAAATGCTAGAGCAGGTGTTCATGTTATTAGGACTGTGTTGGTTGATTCATCTATTGGTGGCAGGTGTCATCTATGTAAGGGAAGTGGTCAATGTCCCCTCCCACTCCTTATTTTGAGGTGTTCCAATTCTACTCTGGTTGAGTTATGGAACATGGCTGGTTTTCAAAGCTTATCTGATAGTCATGGTGCATTACCTAAATGGATCAAGATAGAAAGGGTATGCTTATGTTACTTCATGATGGGAAGTTAAGTGTACATCATTTAGGTAGTTGGTAGGTGAGTACTCATAGAAGGGAAGCTACTAGTTTTTGTGTTAAGTGTTAAAGTTTCTAGTTGTGGCATTTACCTTGGCATGGATAGTTCTTAGGTACTTGCCGCTTGTGGACTCACCACAGCATGCCTGATCAGGACAGAATGAAACCTTTGGTTGCGTTACCACCTTTGAGTATACATTAATCTGATAGGGAAACTTTCTTCCCACATACAAAGAGGTGAGACTATTGGGCCTTTACCATTTGCAGGGCTGCGGTGATCCCTCCTATGATTTGGTGTAATCCTTCTTGTAAGTTGGTGTAATCCCTAGGTCATTAGGACCACTTGAAACAAACAGGTGTCTATTCACTCCCTAGAGATCATTTGTGTTTGTAGCAATCCAGTGCATCTCTTAGGTAGCCATCCTTAATTGGATGGGCTAATATCTGTATTATGTGTTTAAGTCTTGGGCCTTGAAAGTTTAAATAAAAGTCATACATAGGAGGTGCTTACCACGAGTGTTTGAATGCAAAAGTAAGGCTGGTGCAAAAATATATGTTGCTTTATCATGTCATTGATAAGAGAATATTGAAATAGAACCTTGACAAGAGCCTGTTGTTCTTTAAATGTGGTTTGCACTTCTTTTGTCTTTATTTTGGCTTTTGGATTTGCAGAATTCTCTAGAATAATTGTACTGTCAGCACCCTTCACAAGCCTATGTTTTTGCCATATCAGAAGAATGGCTTTTAAAATAGAGGAAATGAGGTTGGTCTTGATTCTTGAAACATGCTATCTTGGATTCTAATATCAGTGTTGAACTGGTTGATAAATAGATTTTCAGTGAAAAAAAATATCATAAGGTGGCTTTAATTTTGAGTTCTCATGATTCAAAACTCACGTGTAAACATGCATTGTTATATAGTAAAATAAATGGAAACCCTTTGTAACTAGATTGCTTTAGGTTTTACCTTGATTCTGGTATTTATAAATTGTTTATTTTAAGATTTTTTGTTTCAGGACAATTGCTTCCTTGCTTAGGTACTGCTTGAAATGTTCACAATGCTGCAAAGATCAAACTTCATGGCTGGCTGTTTTCACGAGTCATTACCACAGTCTCATGCCATACATTGTAGCCCTTCATTGCTGAAAGGGAAGATGATAACAGTTCATACAAGAGGAATACGTCATTTTTGTCAAAATCCATGCAAGTTTAAGGAGGATAGGGTTCCTTCTCTAAGGCTGTTGGATGTGCGCTGTATGTCCAACCTTCCAGAAAATACTATATATGGAGGACCTAAATCCCAATCTCCCTGGAAGAGGATAACTTTGAAGCATCTTTCTGAAAAATATGGGAAAGAGGAGCCAATTACAATGGTTACAGCTTATGATTATCCATCAGCAGTTCATGTTGATCAGGCAGGCATTGATATTTGTTTAGTAGGAGATTCAGCTGGTGAGAGTAGTTTATGATTAAAACATTCTATTCTTGAAGAAGTACTGTCTTATTTGGGCTTCATTTGACAAAACTTATTCAGATACCACTTTCTTTTCCATATTTGAAGGAATGGTGGTGCATGGGCATGACACAACTTTACCTGTTACCATAGAGGATATGCTACTACACTGTCAAGCGGTTGCCCGTGGGGCAAGGCGACCCCTTCTTGTTGGTGATTTGCCATTTGGAAGCTATGAAAAGAGCACAGAGCAGGTGTGTTGAAAATTGTATCCAGAATTATGGGGTTTATTTCTTTCAAATCTTGTGTTGGTGTGAATGAACTACACTCGATGAACTCAGAAAGTAATTTTTTGGATGTCTCTGCTGGATTCTCAGGTCATGCAATCATTTTCATTTGTATTGAGCTCATTAAAACTGCAATGTTTTCCCCGCCATTATTTGTAAGATATGTAATATGTGTGCTTGGCAGGCAGTGGGAACTGCAATCAAGATATTGAAGGAGGGTGGCATGGATGCAATAAAGCTTGAAGGAGGTGCATTGTCCAGGGTATCTGCAGCACAAGCTATAGTTGAGGCAGGCATTGCAGTGATGGGGCATGTGGGGCTTACCCCACAGGCAATAAGTGTTCTTGGTGGCTTTCGACCTCAGGGTAGAACTGCGGAAAGTGCAATAAAGGTCTGCTCACACAAATTTTAGCAGGAATAGTACTGAAAGTTGAGTTTTGGTTGCATCACTTAGTGAGTGGTGTATGCATGTATTGATCATACTCTGTGCAGGTTCTGGAAAGTGCGCTTGCTTTGCAGGATGCTGGCTGCTTCTCAATTGTACTAGAATGCATGCCATCCCCTGTGGCAGCTGCCGTGACTTCAGCTCTTCAAATTCCTACCATTGGAATTGGAGCGGGGCCATCTTGTAGCGGCCAGGTACCATACACTTAACTTCCAAAAGAAGATTCGTTGTGCTCTTGGTATAAGTTGATGTTAGTGCAGTTAAATGAAATAGCGAATTGCATGCTTGGTGATACAAAATTCTGAGATGTTGCTTCAAATAGAACATAGCTACATTTTACTGCAGAATAAAGCATGCAAATAATGGGAATACTCCTCTCTTTCTATCTGCTAAATGCCTAAGTAAAGGTTCAATGGCTCTTTTTTGTGGATATGTTAAAAAGTGCCATACCTTCTTTATCTCTATGAATAGATAAAATATTAAACTTCATTAATCTTGTCTTTATGCATTTTTAAAAAAGTGCATCTGATGCCTGAGGATAATCTAGAGAAGCTTAATTGTTTCTTTTTCTATCTCAAGTAAGCACTGGAGAAAATAAATAAATAAAATTTTCATTCCACCAAACCTTTCTCTTCTCATATCTGATGTTGGGTTCTAATTCAGGTCTTAGTATATCATGATTTGCTGGGAATGATGCAGCATCCACACCATGCCAAGGTACGAGCTGGACTGTTTGCTTTTTCTTCATTTTTTCTGTGAAAGTGTAATGCCATTTGTCCAGGCTTTCTTTTGTCTACTGTTGATAAGAGGAGACAGGAAAGGTTAGAAATAAATAGAGATTAATCTTTATTAAAAGTTCGTTTTGACAATTGCCATCTTCCTTCTAGGTTACGCCCAAGTTTTGTAAGCAATATGCAAAAATAGGAGATGCAATAAACAAAGCTCTTTCAGAGTATAGAGAGGAGGTTTCTTCGCGGTCATTTCCTTCTGAAATTCACACTCCTTACAGAATCGATCAATCTAACATGGATACATTTGTCAATGAACTTGAGAGAAGAGGGCTAAGCAAAGCAGCAAGTGCAGCTGTTGCCTCATGTGAGAAAGATGATAAAGCCTGAGGGCCATAAATCAAATTTTACTATGTGAGTATTTCAAATTAAAATTTCTACTTGAGTTCAATAAGAACAAAGCAGAATCAAAAATCACGAAACCCTTGTCACATTATTAGAGTCTTTAATTCTCTTACAGTTTGCAATGGTAGATAGAAACCAAGTAAACAATGCACTTGTAATAAAAGCACCTTCTTTTGTTCTTTAGAACATTTATTTTCTTCCCTTCTAATGTAATGCACATTTCACATTATTATCTATCTTTCAAAGAAATGAAATGAATTTTTTTAATAACGTCTATGTGATCAAATCTTTATGAAGTTTGTAAACCCTTATTGATGTGGGATTTCTAATGTGTATTTTGATATAAAATTTTGCATTTTGTCCAACCTTGCCTCCTCAACAAGGTGTTTAGATTGTTCACTCTCAAGTTGTCTTCATAATTGATATAGGTGTTGTAGGCCAAGCACTTCATAATGTAGTTTCATTCTATCTCCACCACACCCTTATTGCAAAATGACTTGTTCTCATTTCCAACTCCTCTTTAGGTATTGACCATTTGTTGATTTTACACCGAAGACTATGCAAGCTACTCCTTAATTGGGCCAATTATTTTCTGTAGTAAACTTCCTTCTAGCCAATTTGCTTTGATTCACATGCCAGTCCTAAATGTTTCTCTTACACACTTTTTATTTCCTCATTAATGTTTGGGCACTCCTACATATTGATGTCCCAGTTTATTTATCCACTTGTCATTTTGTTTCATCCTTGTGTTCTTTTTGCTTAGCTTTTCCTTGATAACTAGGTTGGGCTAGTGGTGATCCTCCATATTTTGAGACTTTTTAAGTACCTTAATGACCAAACCATCCTAGATGTTTCCAAAGGGAAAGCACTTGCTTCAACTGATAAATTTTTTTATGGAACATGTTGATTCCCAAGTTTTCATTCAAATACCAACAATGGGAAATTTCATGATCATGGGACTATGGTTCACAAAATAACCTCCAAATTTTATTGAAGTCGACTCTTCTTTTGGTTTTTTGGGTTCTGGGAAAAGAGAAGAAGAAAATTAGAAATAAAATTAATTAACTATCTAACTCTAAGG
The DNA here is from genome assembly GCF_030272615.1 of Cryptomeria japonica. Classification (NCBI taxonomy): domain Eukaryota; kingdom Viridiplantae; phylum Streptophyta; class Pinopsida; order Cupressales; family Cupressaceae; genus Cryptomeria; species Cryptomeria japonica. Next base: position 573,618,565 of record NC_081411.1, on the reverse strand, counting down.
CGATGTGCTGAGAATTGATATGATATTCCAATCTTATTAAGCATAGCATTTCATAGTTTTAGACAACAATAACATAACCAACGACTTTCAAAAGTGCAGACCGCATGATTAAAAAATAATGATCAATATATTTATGTCGAGAATTACACAAGATAAATTTGTAACAGACAAGAACCAATGACTCCAAAAATTGTGAGCACAAAATGCTACAAACTGTTCACTGTTGAAAGGAGAACAAAATACATAAGGCCATACATGCACAAGGTAAATATTCAGATCCCCTCATGAGAAGCCCCTTCTCTAGCTCTCCGGAATCAAAGGTTACTATCTATTCCCTTTTACATCTATTACATACATATTTAAAACACAGGCAATCGAGCATCATGGTAGTGATCTTTAGCAGAGCAAAGGCTAACTAGATGTCTCCACTATAGTTGCATGTTAATCATGAACATGCAATGTCTATCCTTGTTAGGACCTATAGGCACACCCCTTTTAATTTTGCATGAATTGCGTGATGGTCAAAGAAAATGTTCGACCAATGATGTGACAGTTTCTTCTTGTCAAAAAATTTCTCCTTCCGAAGAAGTGCGCTATTGACATGCGGCTCTTTTCTTTTTCTCCTTTGACGCCACACTTATTGTTTGTCTTTAAAACCTTGGACCAATGACTAAACTTTTAGTACCTTCTTTTTGGTTCTTCAAAACCTTGCACCTGAATGACATGTGGATCAAATGATGTGATGCTTTCTTTTTAGAACTCACGTCATGATGCTACATGGTTTTGTCAACCAATGGCGCAACAGAAAGAGTCTGTCAACAATCTTTTGTATGAAGATGCATGCGGAAGTGACCCACGTCTCACCCCACTTTTAAAATATCACGAAAACACTTAGACAACAAAATGTGCTTCCCTTTCTTTAATCTTTGCTCGAAACAATAAATGGAGAACATTGTTCTATTGATGCCTCTATTAAAATCTCGAAACATTATTTCTATTGCATCAAATCAAAATGTAGAGTTCATCTCTATAGTTCTAATGCCTCTTAGAGGATCATTGCTTGGGGAGATGGAGCCCCAAAATGTCAAAACTGTACAACAATGCAAAGAAAAATCAACCTCAAAGCTTCTAAAGGGCGAGCTACAAGGATGCCCACTTTGCTTCAAATGGTTGTGACTTTTTCTTTAGAGTTTCATAAACTGTCTAAATCAATGATCTCCTTGAATGAGAAATTGTGTAGAGTTTGGATCATCTACCGCATTTGAAACTCCAATTGAGAGAATGGTTGAAGGACTGCCTCCACTTTTAAGGAATTCGGTTATTGGCTCAAACTCTGGAAAGAAGTCTAATCCTTTTGTTTGTTTGCCAACAATTTTCGTATTTGATCTTCAAACAATATTGTCTTGTTGTTGAGAAATGGTGAGGGGAGTCCTAATTGAACCAATTGTCCAATGTGTCCCTGTATCTCCTTAACGACCTGTTCCAAGGCATTCAAATGTGCCTTACATTTCAAAGTAGTCTTATTGTAGCTCAGGAACTCATTTACCTTCATGGCTGCCTATCGTCTATTCTCTACACCTGTTGCTTGGAGAGTTTCTTTTGAAGCATTATACAATTTTTGCACTAGCAATTGTGAATCAACAACCTTAGGTGCAACAAATGACAGGGTTTTCTCTACAATGGCACTCACTTCAATGCTCAAAGGCTATGAATCAGAAATAAACTTGAGCATAGGCTTCAAATGCGAAGCCACTTCTTTGATGCACTCCCAAAAGGAAACATATAGCTCTTGAACCATGGGGAGTATGATAGAGGCTTGCAAGTGTTGAGTTGATTCTTCTTTAAAATGTGTAATTTGTTGATCTCTAGCTTGGAGTTCATGTTGCAATCGTTGCTAGGAAGTCATAGAGTTGGAGAGACTCTTGTGAGCCTAAGTGATTTCTTTTGTTCTCTCTCAATCGACTCTTAACATTCATTATCTTTCTTCAAGGAGTCAATTAGGGCTTGACCATCAACCAACTCAGTTTGAAACCTGGTCCTTTGACTTTTCTCAACCCAAGACATTTCCTTGGAGGTCTGCCTTTAATCAGCCGAAATATGTCTTTGGTCCTATTTTCAGTTGTTAGCCTGTCACCGATGCCTTTGACTCATGCCAATTCCCGCTCTTTCTTCTGAAGCCTCTTTCTTTCTTTAATGAAATCAATGGTCACAGACTTTTGGGTCTCTTCCACAAGCTCAACCTTATCTTGGGGCGTAACCTCAACAAGATTGAGACCAACAACATGGATTTAGTAATCCTCTAACCTCATTTGCTCCTACAATTTGATGACAATCAAAGTCATATGTGCAATTGTTAGCGATCTATGTGATGGATCTTACATCAACTACATATGGGGCGTGGTGGGAGACTTGCCTTCTTTCCTTCTCTTCTTCTCAAGATGAGCCTGGCAAGCTCTCTTGGTGGTCTCAATCTGCTAGTGATAGTTAGCTGGGAGCAAAATGACTCCTCCAACAAAAGGAAAGCCTTGTGGTAAACCTAATGTAATTGGTTACCTGCTATTGGGATGTAGTAGATTTAGTACCAACGACCAATGTTGGTTGCAACATTAAAGTGGATGGTGAGAAAGGAGGGAGATTGAGAGTGGGGCGAACAACTACACAGTGAGTAGGAAGAGAAAGTAGGTGGAGGGGATGTAAGATGAGTGGAAGAAAAGGGATGGAGTGATGGCGTTGGAGAAAGAATACAAGTAGGGATAGTAGATTGTGCAATAGGAAGAGGGGAAGAGATACTTACGCATCCTCCTATTGGCAAGACTTGTGCGAATTGAATTGTCATGGACACTTCTTCCTCATCCGAAGCTTACAATTGTAACCTTCTTCTCTTTCTTTTCGGCTCTATGAAAGAAATTGCGATAACTATTTCCACACCCTCCACCACTAATATTTTTTCAACCTATGAGAAGAAGGTTGCTCTCTCTGTTGTGCCACAAAGTACAATGGGGGTGGCCAATTTTATGGCTAAGAAATCTCAAGAACCCCTTCAGTCTCTCTCTCTCTCTCTCTCTCTCTTGAAACTTCGTGCTCTTCTTCGGTCTCCTAAAGCTCCTTAGCTCTCCCTTCTACTTGATCACCAGCCTCAAGGGAGAACCAAGTGATTTGTGTACCAAATCCCATAACTCCTCCCATGTCTCATCAATGGCAACATCTTCAAAATTTAGCTCCGGTTGACCAATTTCCTGCCTATATTTCCAATAGGCTTCAATCTTATTAATAGTCCACTAATTTTACGACATGATGTTGAAGACTTGGAGTCATTAACCTTGAGGGATCATACTTTCTAACTGGGTTGTAGAATGCCTCCCATGAGTGAATAAGCTATGCTAGGATTTGTGTCAACTCCATCTGGCAAATTGTCGCAATCATTGGGCCTCGAAGAATGGCCTAGTCTCATACACAAATACAGTTACAAGATTAACGCTAGCCATATTTCCATCATGATCATAGTTCCATTGATCATTAACTAGGTCTAAACCTAGCTTGACTAGCTTCAACAAAAGAAAGTGTTTAATTGACCTCTTCACAATTGTGATACCTCCTTTGGAAAGAAAGAGGGAGGTCATAAATTGCCTTTTTTTTTGGGCCTACTCCAAACTCCGAATCGATAAGATCCAACTGACGACCCAACTCTATGGTAAGTACACAGTCCGTCAAGAACTTTGGTAGCCTAAAGGGCTCCCTTTTGAAACCATGGACGCAAATCATAATGAAATGAGCTCTGAAAAACCAGTCACAAGGAAGCTTGGAGTTCATCATCCAACCCTTTTGTCTATCACTTTTTTTGAAAGTGATCTCCTCTGGGCATAAATCAATTAGCACTGAGGTAAAGATTTTTTTAGAAAACTCATAGTAGTCAAAAGTGACTAGGAGCAAGTGGTCCCATGTTAATATTGGGATGAGCCTTTGTGGATCAACAGAGTCATCCACCATAGCCAAATGCATGTAGGGCTGGGAAAACTAAGAATTCCGATATAACATCGAATGTAATAGGAAAGGTTGATATCTGAAGATTTTCTTATGACCAAAGCTAGACAGCTGGTGGTGCATCCTGTCTGCGAGGACTTTTGCAAAATCCATTTTGTAAGCCTGTTGGCGTGTGATCGTCTTTAGCCAAAAAATTGTTGCCAATTCAAAATCCTGCTCATCTACATCATGATCTAACCCAAAAATAAAATTCAACCTTGAGGAGGCATCCTGCACATCCTATGTAAAGCTAGAAGCAGCGATGGGTAAAAGGAGCCAACATTGTGTTGGCAAGGTCAAGTCAAAGCTTTGAATCTAAGAACTTGGGTTGATATTTCCTGGACTGCCACAATTGCTGCAATTTAGCATAAGAACGAATATCAGCAATTGGGTTGTGTTGTATCTGCAACATCTCTCTTGCTAGCTTTGCATCGATCACCACTTGAATGTCTCCTTGGTATAGTACTATTGCTAGGGTTATACTGGTGTACACACATGTGTACAAGCTCGGGGCAGGGATGGACCATATGCACCATATATTGGGCTAATGTCGAGCTCAACCTAAACCCAAAGAATTCAAGTTCTCTAGCCTTAGCTTTATTTATCATTGTGGTGCGAGCTCCTCTCAAATTTTTGGGATTCTTAGACAAATTGGGATCAAAGACATAATCTGCAGAGCTGAGCACTAAGGTCAAATATGTGCAATGGCCTTTCTTTAAAACCTTAACATTTGGAACCTATGGCATAGGTTGAGCAGGGGCTGAAGTGTAAGACCTATTATGCTTCAATTATGGTGGAAGCTCATACATCTTCCTAGCTGAAAAGGTCCTTTGTCTTCGTGGGTGCTTCCTGCCAGAAGTGGACTCTAGAGTATCCATGATATCTTTTGTCAAATACTTTCAAGATTGTAATGCTCTTTGATTGAAACCAAGAATTATGCTCAACTCACAAGATGCCCTTCTCTAGTGCTCTGCAATTCCTTATTCTGCATTCAAATAATTTTTTCTCAATACCAATGATGTTTATAAAGAGTTGTCCACTCATGTGAATTTATGTTTTAGACCTTGGCTTCTGTGCTCGACTTGACATGCATGCTTAGGGAGCCATTTTGATGAAGATTTGGTAGATTTATTATGGAGATCATGCCACTAACCCGACCTCAACATTAATTCCCATCATGATAGGTTGTTAAACAATCTTCACCCTTACTAAGATTAAAAAAGGGTGCCTTAAGCAGAGACACTTGGCAAATCCTTAGATTTATTTACCTACCTTGTGCCATTGGCAATTATTTAGAAGAAAGTTGGAAAACACACTGCAAAAAAGTAAACTATGTACAGACAAACCTTTGACATTAATTAAAAGGTTTTAGAAAGATCCCATTAACTGGATGTCAAGAATTTCCCCTTTTTTTGTTTGCCAACTCATAAGCATTATGCTACTTGCAACTGACAATCTGGAAGGGACCCCTCCACAATGATTCGAATTTGGCATGTTGTCCAGAATTTGTGGCTCTTTCTGTTGAGACATGGACCAGCTAGGACTCGAACCTAGGACCTTCCATACGTTGCTGGAGTGCTCTACCACTGAGCTACTGGCCCCTCTTGGACCAGTCCATCGTCGGTCTGGGTGTGGCTTATTTCCAACACCAACACCCCCCCTTAAGCCACACCTCTCCTGTGCTTGGGTCTCCTAGCCTGGACCTGGCTTTGATACCATGTTGAGACATGGACCAGCTAGGACTCGAACCTAGGACCTTCCATACGCTGTTGGAGTGCTCTACCACTGAGCTACTGGCCCCTCTTGGACCAGTCCATCGTCAGTCCGGGTGTGGCTTATTTCCAACACCAACACTTTCTTCCCATTTTATCACCTTCTTTGAAATCCATGTTTGAGGTCTTACTGTTGAACCATCTTTTCACTATTTGTTGGTGGTTATTTGTTGTGTCATGTGCTTGCTCTCTCCTCTCTTGAAGATTTAATAGCTGGACCAGTCAAATTTGCATTGCCTCGATTTCTTTGATTTTAGACTCTTTTATCAACTGAAGGGCTGAAATTTCTATGGAGATCGACATTGTAGTGCTCTTCCCATACAACAATTCATAAGGGGATGTGTTGATGTGTATTTTGTACACGACCAAACACAGAATAAAATACCCAGAGGTATCTTATCCTCTCTTGAGTAAAGTCTCCGAATGCTGAAGATATCGCAAAAAGGATCAATCGGAAGGACTTCAAGGTTCTGCTTTGTAGGATCTCTACGTGTGGATAAGCTCTCTGTGGTATGATGTGATTTTGCTGGAATCACAAGGGGACTTACACTTGATGACTAAACGTTTGATTTGCTTTGAATATTGCTGGAACATAGGATTTCACTAGCCTAGATTTTGAAAAAAAAGAAAAAGGATGAGGGCAAGGAAAGGATTTAATTCGGACACTAAGAATGTAGGAGCAATGAATAATCTTTGATGAAATTCTAACTAAGTCTTGTTTTGACATCCTAGGATCATCTCCACAAGGTTAGTGTGATCTTCGGAGGAAAACTTTATGATGTTCAGATCATCGCTACAGGCATAGACACCATCAGGCTGATGCATATCAGTGAAGAAGCGACAATTGAAGTTAAGCTTAAACTGAATGATTCCAGTTGACTACACAAGGCAAGTCTGCAATCAACAAACTGCTAGTAGTATGGATATACGAATTTCACCATCAATCAAACACATTTCTTCCACTCATCTAATAACATGAAATCAAATCTGAGAAGTATAAAGACCATGCAAATTGTTGAATCGACCCATAGATTTCACCATTTCTTCAATGAAGTTTACAAGTCTTTTACAACAACATCTTGGCAACAATCCTTGCCTTCTCTTTCTATTCTACTCTAATTGCCATTCTATCAACTGACTATTCACTATTAGCTAACTATTCACCTTCTAACTATTGACTAACTATTAGCCTTTACAAATGAGGAGCCAGGGCTTATATAGCGCCCTCAATACAATTTGATGGCTCAGATCAATTTGAGATCAATGGCCGAGATTTTACAATGAAAACCCTAATTAGGGTTTGTTACAACAAACTCAATTTTGGCCAATTAAATAATTGCATTATTTGGACACATGTCTTCTTTGGAATATTCGACCAATGGAGAATCGGGGTAGGTACATCGAAGTTTGTGCCATCTCCCATGAGTCAGGTACATTGAATCTGGACACGCTGAGGTGGACCAATCCGACTGGAGGAGTGATGACTAGGATGCCACCTTGTCTGACACTTGTAACTTGGTAGATATTCAATTTGATGTTGCTGAGAAGCTAGCTTTAATTAACTCTTCTGAAACTGTCTGTTTCTTCAATGAACCTTTGCTTTAACTTCCTTTGTCTTCGATGTGCAGGATGGATGGTGTACCTTTCCTTCGAATGCTAGACTGGAAGAGGTTGTCCTTGATGATGCTGGACCGGAGAAGGCCGTCCTTGATGATGCTGGGCTGGAGAAGGTCGTCCTTGTCTTGCCCTGGTCCCCTTTTAACTGCAAGACAAAGAAAAAGATGATTAAGGACACATAATAAATTCATTTCAATATAGCATTTTATACCTTAAATCATCAACAAGAAGACATCAAAATTAAGTTTGTTCAAGAGTCTTTCCAGGGATAGGCCCTATAAGAATTTCGCCCTGGACCCTCTGGAAGGGTCAGGAGCGAATTTTGTACTTTTGGACAAATTTCATCATGTCTCTATTCCAAAATACCTTCCAAGGCAAGCATACACTAGTCTTTTCTCCACCAAGGCCTGGGAATCCATTTCTTGATCGTCATTGTGAGCAATTTAGGTGATATTGGGAATTTCGCTCTGGACCCTTTGGAAGGGTCAGGTGCGAATTTTTTGTTTGTAGCTCACTTCTCCATCATTTCAACTTCAAATCACTTCACAAGGCAAGGAAACACTACTCTTCTTTCATCCAACTCCAGTTTGACTTAATTTTGCAAGGAGAAAAAGGTGATTGAAGAATTTTCGCCCTGGACCCTTTGGAAGGGTCAGGAGCGAATTTCTTCCTTTAGCCCAAAATCATCATTTCTGGAGACAACAATCAACTCAAGGGCAATCTCAAGGGCATCTTTCACCTTGGCCTAGGCATGGTTTAGCATAAATTTGAAAGGAATATGCAAATTTTAGGATTTTCGCTCTGGACCCTTTGGAAGGGTTAGGAGCGAAAATCTTGTTTTAGGGTTATTTCCCCATCCTTTCAACTTCAAATCACCTCCAAGACTTAGAACACCTTGCCTCACTCCTCTCTAGGCCATAAAAATCAAAATTTTACCTTGCCTTGCAAAGAAAATAGGTGGAATTGGGATTTTCGCTCTGGACCCTTTGGAAGGGCCAGGAGCGAAAATCACTTTTTGGCTCAATTTCTTCAAGTTTGATAATCATTGCTAAGTCAAAGTCATTCCTGAGGACCCCTCCCATCAAAACTCACCCTAGTCAGCACTTGGCTTGGCACAAAATTGGGAAAAAAGGTGATTTAGAGAAAATTTGCTTTGGACCCTTTGGAAGGGTCAGGAGCAAAAATCACTTTTTAGGCTTATTCCTCCATCATTTCAAGTTGCATTCACCTCAAAAGGCTAGAGAACACTTCTTCTCTCACGTCCAACCCAAGTTTGACTTGATTTTGCAAGGGAAAATAGTTGTTTGAAGAATTTTTGCCCTGGACCCTTTGGAAGGGTCAGGAGTGATTTTCATCATTTGGCTTAATTCCTTCAAACTTGATAATTATTGACCATTCAAGGACATGCCTAAAGACACCCTCTAATCTTGACCCACACTAGATTTGGCATAAATTTGAGGGAAAAGATAGGTTTTGAGAAAATTCGCTCTGGACCCTTTGGAAGGGTCAGGAGCGAAAATCTCATTCTTGACCAAAAATCATCATTCTTTCAACTTGAAACTTCATTGCAAGGTAAAATCTCATCTCTCTTCGCCCTAGGAACAAGGTTTTAAGCCTAAGAAAGGCCAAAAAGTAGGCTTGTAAGGAATTTCGCCCTGGACCCTTTGGAAGGGTCAGGAGCGAAAATTCCTTTCTTGGCTAAAACCCTCATTCCTCAATGCTATCAAACACTCTTAAAGGCAAGATCATGTCCATTTTCCCTTTCAACATGCTTTGGACATCACAATTTGGTCAAATAGGGAAGGAAATGAGGTCTAGGAGGATTTTCGCTCTGGACCCTTTGGAAGGGTCAGGAGCGAAAATCTCATTCTTGGCTTGATTCTCCATTTCTTCAACTCCAATCCACTCTAGAAGACAACTAGACATCATTCTTCACCCAAGGGATAAGGTCTTAAGCCAAAACAAGGTCAAAAGAATAGGCTTGCAAGGAATTTTGCTTTGGACCCTTTGGAAGGGTCAGGAGCGAAATTCACCTTCTTGGCTAGAATCCTTCATTTCTCCAATTCAAAACAACCTCAAGAGGCAAAGACATGCTATCTCACTTCCATCCATGCCATAAAAAACCAAGGACTAAACCTCCTTCAATGGAAAAATATGTATTTTTAGGAATTTCGCTCTGGACCCTTTGGAAGGGTTAGGTGCGAAATTCATCTTTTGGTCCAAAATCCTTTACATTTCAATGTTTTCAAATATTTCCAAAGGCCACAAGATGTCCATCCTTCCCTTCAAGATGCCTTGCAAATCAAAATTTGGTCAAACTAGGGAGGAAATGAGCTTTAAGAGGATTTTCGCTCTGGACCCTTTGGAAGGGTCAGGAGCGAAAATCTCATTCTAGGCTTGATCACTCACTTTTCCAACTTCAAACCATCTCAAGAAGCAAACTTAGATCATTTTCCACCTAAGGGACAAGGTTTCAAGCTCAAACAAGGTGGCAAATGAAGTTTATGATGAATTTCGCTTTGGACCCTTTGGAAGGGTTAGGAGAGAAATTCTCTTTTAGGCTAAAATCTTGCTCTTCAAAATCATCCAACTCCATCTCAAGGCAAGAACATACCAATTCATTCCCCAACATGCCCTAGAAACCAACTCTTAGTCAAAATTTGAAAGGAAATGAGAGGTACAAAGATTTTCACTCTGGACCCTTTGGAAGGGTCAGGAGCGAAAATCACTTTTTGGGTTGGATCCTTGACTTTTCCTATTTTCATCCTCTTTGGGAGGCAAACATAGATCCTTCCTCATGCATCTTCACCTTGGTCTTGACTCTTGCTAAAGGAAAAATGAGTGTTTTCAAGAATTTCGCTTTGGGCCCTCTGGAAGGGTCAGGAGCAAAATTTATCTTTTGGGCTAAAATCCTTCATCTTTCAATCTTGACAAGGCTAGAACATTCAAAAATACCTTCAAACATGCCTTAGGAACTAGAAATTTGGCCTTGATAAGTGAGAATTTGAGGTCTTCAAGGATTTTCGCTCTGGACCCTTTGGAAGGTTTAGGAGTGAAATCCCTATTCTTGGCCAAGATCCTGACTTCATTTTCACATTTCTTCATTCAAACAAGCGTTTTTACCTTCATTCAAGCCTGGGAATGCGTTAGTTCTAGGTTTTGGTCAAAGTAGAATGTCTTATGGAGAATTTCGCTTTGGACCCTTTGGAAGGGTCAGGAGCGAAATTTGACATTTTGGACTCTCCGTCAGGATCATTTTATGGAATATAACATTTATGATTTAAGTATAAGAAAGAAATACTTTAAGTTATATTCCATATATACTTCCAAGATGTTTGAGAGTGGTTTCGGACCTCCAGGAGTTATATTGCAAAATCTAGTTTTTGGAGGATTCTTCAGTTTTCCAGACTTAGTCAAATTTCAGGATCAGGACATTCTAGACAGCCAAATTTCAGGGCATTTGAAGATCAGGATGACATTCCAGACTTCATCATTCACCAACTTGACCTAGCTCGGACCTTCAAGAATGATACCCACTCACAAAGCAAGACACAATTAGCAACAAGAGCAAAACCAGGCCCTAAGGAAGACTCTCAAAGAAACCCTAACCTAGAGCACCTGCTGACTCCCCTAGCTCAAGCAAAGCCTACCATCCTATTGATCCCCTGGCGACACTCAAAATGCAAAGGCTAACAGACAAACCCTAAACACCTAGAAAGCAAAACCCCACAAGGCAAAAAGCAGGGGTCCCCATTTGCAATTGGGTGATGTGTGAATACGTCACAACAGGATGTTTTGATAATTTTCTTCAAAGTGATGCAGTCTGCCCACAAGGCTGTCGTCAAGTGTTTGTGCCATTCTCTTTGACGATTGGCCTCCACCCTTTGTCACGTCTCGTCTTTTTGGCTTAATTAAATTAATGAAATAAACTTGATTTTGATATTAATTAGTTACCCTTGATTAATTTGAAATGGTTAAATATATTAGAAATAGTGTAGCATATAAAACACAAATGAAAAAATGATGATCAAATTATGATATTATTATGTTTTTCCCTACCATGTACATATTTCAGTTATGATTTTGAGAACTAACCTATTGATGTGCGAATGAGTGTGATTCAGTGTAGATATGAGTTTAAGGTGAGAACATGATTGGGGAGAGAAGTCTAACCATTTAGTAAAAAATGGACAAAATAGATACCTATTGCACACACCACGTAGTTTCATGCAGAGATTGCATTTGAATGACATGATGGATGTTTTTTGAATGATTTGATAATGCATACACATAATTGTTATTATATTATTGCAATTAATTTGGAAATGAAGATAAAGCTGCATACCTTGTATTCACACATGTATGTATGTTTTGATAACAGGTACATGTTGATTTTCTGTGGAAATGAAATTTTTCGTCTTTTATTTCCATCAAATGCTTAAGTTCATATACGCTCATGCTCAAAAAATGGATATTTGATACCAAGTGTATAATGTATTCTCCTTATATATATATGAATATACGTACATACGTAGGCATATATATGTATATACATGACTGTACTGTTATACACATAAGAATGTGTATAGTGGTATAGGCACATATTTACACGTACTATTAGAAGTGAAATGTTTTATTTATATTTTGCTAAGCCTCAGACCAACCTTGGAGGCTGATATGTTTTGGGAATAAAGCTCATGTTGTAACATAAGTAATATGCATTCGAACCAAATGTTAATGCACCGAAATGTAGTGCTTTCAAGCCTTTATGTGGCATTGACCATAGCAATGATGACTTAAATCATTATGTTTCTTTGTTTTGGGCGACACCTTTTAGCAACTATGACTATTACTGCTATCATATTAAACCGTTTCCGGAAGGAATATCAACAAGCCAATAGGCTCAAGTTGTCGTCTTAAAAGTTAACAAAAAAAACAACAACAAATGAATAGAGGGAAGATTAATACGGTATTATTTTGAATTATCATATTCTATCACTCAACAAAACACATGCCAAGTGGCATTTACCAGTTGCAACTATTCAAAACGGGCTATTCTTAGAAGGCACCATTATGCATATAGGAAGTCGTTTCATTTACTAAGGTAGCCTGATTACTTTTTGAAAAAAAAAACATGGCATTACCAAGCTGAACCCTTCCATAGAATAGGAAAATATTAGGTCGATACCATGTCGTGATCTGAGCATAGTGTATGGGAATAATCACTTATTCAGTGAGGATAATTAGATAGGAATAGCTTGCCAGAGTGTGGAGAAGGACAATACGGTTCGAGGGAAGCTATCTCTGGAGGACATCACTCAATTCTCACTGGGTTTTCATCAATTCCTGCCCAAATTTCTATGTAGGGATTGTTTTTTTTTAATCTTTTGAAATATAGTTGTAGAACAATGGTTTTATGATAATATTCAAATTTTCATCTCAGTTATATAAGAATGAACAATGCAGATTATGTGCCAATATATACATGTTTCAACCATATATATTTTAGCATACATCGTGCATTCTTTGAAGCTGTACAAACTAAATGCAAGAAACGTATGTTAGAGCAAATTTTAAAAAGTAGGAAACTCAAATGCAATTTTTTACTGCTCATTATAAACTGAAAATATAAGTGTTTGGAAAGAACAAGCTATAACTAGAAGCTTTCTTATTTCTTGTGAATCTCAAACTATAGATGTTAGTTGGCTAAATTAAAACTCTATTTTATCTTCATTGTATTTTGAAAGGGAATAGGAAATCGTTATTACCGTTAAATACAAACAGAAAACCAGAAAGATTAAGCTTATTAGACAACTTCATTTCAAGTATTTTTTACTGCAATTAAATCCAATTGTTTTTGTGATTGTTATTATTACTAAAATTACTTGTTTTTATTAAGAACGTATGCACATGTATAAGTATGTATATTAAATATATACATACATGTGTCATACCTTCTTAAATGCAATATTATTCTTTGAAATGAAATGTGTATTATATCTTATCATGCACTTGAACAACCATGTAGTGAAATATATCATTATCTTGCATATAAATATCCTTGTAGTGAAATACATTATTATTTTTCTCTGTCATAAATAACCATAACATTATATTGCATATAAAGAGCCATGTAGTGAAATATATCATTAATTTGCGTACTCATAACAGCCATGTAGTGAAATTTGTTATTATCATGCATACTCATAACATGATTTCATCAATGAAAAGATGCAATGACATGATGAAAGAATGGATAAATTACATTTGTTGGCATGTGTGTTTGTCTGCATTATGTGTATGTTAAGCTATGTCTTTGGGAAGGGGTGTTGAATATGGGTAAATAGAGAAGGATGATCCTCTTTTAAGGAAAATCTATGATTTGAAAAATTCTTTGACCAAAGCTTTGTTCATTGAAATTGATAAATTGCCTAGCAAATTTCTTAATATGTTTCTTTGCCATATCTTGATAATAGGACATTGCATTATCATATATTAGACATGCATGTAGATGCATTATCATATATTAGACATGCATGTAGATGTATCAAGGTGCACCAAGGTTTCCGTCCTGCCATTGTTTCTAGGTAGCTAGGCTTTTCATGCAGGGTTGGTGGTTTTTTCGTGTCACAAAGAACTCCTAAGAAGCATAATTGCTTTGTAGTTGGGTAGAAAAGTGTTTGGGCCATGTTCTCGTCCTCGGCTTGCAAATGGCCATGTGGTTGATGGTGAGCAAGGACAATTGTTTACACCTGTATTTATTATAAATTGCATTTCTTTTTTGTATTGATATTCTCATGGTATGAGAGCCATCATTGTAATCATGTAATTCCAATATGTATATCATATGTGTATGTGCTTTTACCTAGATTAAGCACTCGAACTCTAAATAATATTTCATTATTTATTAATTTATGGAGTTAATGCTCAAATTATTAGTTTGATGACGGGTTAAATGAGTAATTAATTTAATTTGCGAGATATTAAGCTTAGGGACCTTACATTTTGGTATCAAAGTAGTTAGTTAAACTCTAGGGCCTATGACCAGTATGCTAAAGTGTGATCTATGGCATACGTCCACCTAGCCAACCATGGTAAACACAAGGAATGGTGGGTCCGGTAGTGGTCAAACCAATGAGCAAAACAAGAGGTTGGACCAAATCCTTAGCATCTTGATCTAACTAAAGGCTAGGATGCATAACTTGGAGAAAGAAACAAAGAGAAAGTAAGGTCTGAATGACGAACGCAACCAAGATGGAAGTATGATCTACATCTCACTATTTGTCTTTCTAACTATTGATATTTTTTCAAAAGGGCAATCAATCAATGGGGAAACAACAATTGACAAATCAAGAATATCAAGTAAGATAACAACACCTAGGATAGAGCCGAAGGGAATAAAAATGGGAGTAATAAGAAGGCTAATTACTATAATAACAACCACAACATAAAGGACAATATTCAAAGGACCCAAGGCACCTTGTGATGGATGTTGTGTGTGGCAGAGAGCACTATGGTAATGTTTGTCCTCAACGTTCAACAAGATGGAAGCAAGCAGGTCGCAACACCAAATTCATGCAATTGTAGATAATGCTAGGTTGACTTTTAAGATGCACGGATACACTTCACCAGTAAGCTCTATGACCATCATGTTTATATTCTAATTGAAGATGGGGCTACCAAATGTTTTGTTGATCCAAACATAGTTTCCAAATTACCAATTAGACTAGGATATACATCTAACCCATGGATTGTAGAATATGGAAATTAGGCAAAAAGGAGGGTAGGCACATGTCTATCTTGTAGTGAAAAGGACCATCCAAATTTTTGAACGAAAGTCAAACTTTATGTAATGCCCCTAGGTTCTTATGATGTGATTTCAAGGATCAACTAGTTGACCAAGCACAAATCCATTGTGAATTGTGAAGATAAGGTTGTAAAGTGTTTGGATAATTTGGAAATTGTGTAGAGATCCATGGCTCCCAGAGACCCCTTGAGCTTAGGAGGATTTGACTATGCAACTTAAGAAGGCCGCAAGGAAGGATTCAATCTATGTAGTCCAAGTTAAATGATATTGGTAACATGAAACCATATCATGATGACTACCCTATCCTAAAGGAGTTCCAGGATGTGTTTCTAATTGAATTGACTGAGTTACCATCCAAGAGGCAGTTTGACTTCTTTATCAAATTGCGACTAGGGATTGAGCCTCAATCCAAAGCTCCCTAAAAGATGGTCACTACAAAATTGTATGAGTTGAAGGCATAATTGCACGAGTTCTTCATTAGGCCTAGTTTGTCTTTGTGGGGTGCACTAGTTCTATTCCTCAAAAACAAAGATGGGACTTTACGCCTATGCATTGACTATAAAATGTTGAAAAAGACAATGGTCAAGAACGAGTACCCACTTTTGAAGATTGATGAGCTCTTTGACCAAATGAAAGGAGCCATGATTTTCTCTAAGATAGACCTTAGATCCAACTATCACTAGTTGTTGATTAAGGAGGACATTCCAAAAACAACTTTTTGAACTTGATATGGACACTCATAATTTATTGTGGTACCATTCAAGTTGACCAATGCTCCAATTGTTTCATGAATTTGATGAATAATGTTTTTCGAGATTGTTTGGATGATTTTGTTTTGATATTTGTAGATGACATCTTGGTCTGCTCCAAATCAATAGAGTGTGATAGATATTTAGGGATAGTTTTGCAACGCTTAAGGGAGCATAAACTCTTTGGTAAGCTATCCTAGTGTACCTTTTACCAAAGCAAGGTGCAATATCTTGGCCATGTTATTTTAGCAGATTGAATTTCAGTACATCCAGATAAGATCAAGGGAATTGTAGAGTGGTTGACACTGCATAATGTATGTGAGGTTTAAATTTTCATAGGGCTCACATGTTATTATTGGAAGTTTGTGGTAAAGTTTTTTAGGATTTTTGCACTGATCACCTCACTTCAAAAGAAAGGAAAAAAAATTGAGCGGACAGAGAAGTGAGAGCAAATTTTTTAGATATTGAAGGATGTTATCCCCAATTTTGATGTTTGGAAAAAATTGAGGTAACGACACAAATTTTTGGCCTATTTGTGGTTCAACTTCTCTATGCATGTTTTTTGAGATGACTTTGTCATCTCGCCTGCGATCTGTTAGACAACTCAGATAACTGATGGACAACTGAGAGGGGGGGGTGAATCAATTGTCAACAAATTATAGAACTTTAATCATTAAAACCTTATTACCGGAATATATAAACCAAATATCGGAATAGCAGATATAACAGTTAAGCACAAATATAAACCACAACATTTACCAACCATCCACAAAAGATAACACCAAGATTTCTATGTGGAAAACCCGGTAAAGGGAAAAACCACGGTGGGAAGCCTACCCATGGTCAGATAATACTTCTGCAGTAAGTATGTGATTGCAAAAGGAGGGGCATGCACATGCAGGAAGGCCAACAACCTAGAGCACATTGCTCATCACAAAAGGAGCCTCACCGACTACAAAATAAATCCAGACTACAATCCGGAAAGAAGAGTGAACTAGAAGAATAACATCTCCTATGCCTGAGTACAGTTCCGGTTAAGCTCAATATTGGAGGTCTTAAGCTTCTTTCATCAACCCAATTTGATCACCTATGATCGACCAAAACCTCTACATATGATTACAACCACATTTGCACACAGATAATCCTATATCCCAAAAACCCATGATCTACAAAGAGATCTTACATCATAGTTATACCAACCCGGGACCTAAACAATTAGGTCGGCCACCTAAAAGATAATGCAATAAATTCATAACATGAACCCGCAATCCAATGATCAACCAAGTCGGCCTAAGACCGAAACAACATAATCCAATCAATAGATCCAACCGAAATGCATCAGGATCATCCACCAACACGTTAAATAAACCTGTCCATAACCTAGCATAATAAGATAGCATTAGGTCTGGTCCAAAATGCAACACCACTGATCAACAGGAACATGAACAAGATAATTAACAACATCCTGAAAGCCATCTAGAAGCCGCACCAATACCACTTATCAAGTGCATCAAAAGATCTTCAACAAATTTCTCCTGGTAAAACCCTTATCGGTGACCAAAATGCTTACCAAAACAAATGATACCTCTCGAGTCATCATGATACACATCTGAATAGCATGAATGACGGATCCAAACCAATTCCACAAATCGAAGCATATCGGATCAATATCATAATCCAACCGCTCTACTGGAACCTACCAGAAATCGGTAAACAACCAAAACAGTCGGTGTTGCCATCAATGACAAAACATCAATACAACACATAATCAATTCCTCCAATTGCTAACAATCATCACTTAGTTTTTCCCTTTGTCCTAGAATTCTAGGTGTCAATTGGGTCTATAAATCCAATTTACACCAATTTTGAATTCTACATGGAAATTAGGTTCATAGACCTGATTTACACCTCTTTTATGTTAAATTAACTTTTTGCACTAGGTGCAAATTGGGTTTGTAAACCTGAAATGCACCTTGCCCATGACAAGTGCAAATCGGGTTTACAAACTCGACTTGCACCTATCTATGGCATTAGAGTTTTTTATTAATGCTTCTTGTTATAGTTTGAATAGGATTTTTATTGCTTTAAAACTATATCCTTCCTCTACGAAATCATTTGGTTTCCCTTTTTGAGCTAAGGCGACGTTGTGGAGCTCATGTCCTTCACCTTTCAATTTGCAGTTTTCTTCATTATTGATAAATTTTTCTTTTCTTTCATATCGTGTTTTGATTTTGGTTTTTCTCTTATCATATACCATTTATTTCATTTGATAGGGTTTTGAAAACCCTCGTTCTTTTTTCGTTTATTGCTTTTGGATTTCTTTTGATCCTTTCCCTATGCTTTTCACCAATGAATGGTGTATTCGAGTTGATGAACCCGAATCACACCATTGTAAGGTGGTATTTGGCTTCATCAACCCGAATACTCACTTTGTTCTTCTCCACATTTTTTACAACATTTTGTTTGAACATCCTCTGCCTCGTGGTGGTACTCGAGTCTATCGATCCAAACAACACCACATTCATGGTGTTGCTTGGGTCGGTGAACCCGAGCGGCACCAAAACCAAATGCATCGCTTTTCACATCAATTTTTGGTGGAGGTCGGAGTTATGGACCCACACTCTACTTTGCCCTTGTTTGTATGCATAGTGTAAGTCGGGCCCATAGACCTGACCTACATTGTGGCTCCTATGCATGGTGTAAGGTGTGTTTACGGGCTTGACTTACACCATCTTAAGATTTTGATGCTTAGTAACACCAATGTTAGGTGTAGGGCGAACTTGTAAGCCTGCCCTACATCTTTCTGAGTTTTGTATTCCCTTAGTGTAAGGCAAGTTTACAAATCCACCTTGCACATTGATTATCCATTTTTGGTGTATGGTGGACCTATAGGTTTGTCCTACACCAATTTTCACCATGCACTTTGTAAGTGCATTTCGGACATATAGATCTAACCTACACCAATGACAAGCTCTTCCCAAGGTGCAGTTTGGGTCCATAGGTCTGAACTACATCAAGTGTTTTTACCAAGTGTAGTTCGGGCCTATGAATTCGAACTACACCTTTGAACCACAATTTGCCTAAAGTGTAATTCAGACCTATGAACCCGAATTACACCAATTGCACACACGTAAATACGGATCATAGGCCCAATTTACACTTGAATTTCCATGATGCAATGAGGGTTTTTGAAACCCTAATGGTACCAAATGCAACTCATTCAGGAGCATGTTCAGTGCAAAATGATCAAAACAATTGATGTTTTCTCTTCTCTAGTACTGATTATTTCTCCATGTTACAATGTTATTATTGTACAGATGACAGAGCCATCTCTGAGCAAGAAAGCCATGAAATTCAAAAAGCAAGATCCACATCCAATCTCCTCGCCTTAGTTTCATCAAATATTGATCACATAAGAGACACTGAGATAGGTCATGTTGACCTAGCCGAGTTTCTCAAGAGAGTGGAGAAGCCACCATCATACTATGGGATGGAGTCCATCATCAACAATGACATTCATCTAGTTTTGGCTTTCCCCATGTCTCCTCAGGATCCTGAATTTGTCATGGTCATTGCAAGTCATTTTGATCCTGTCAGTAAGAGTGTGAAGGACACCAATGGCAAGAAGTTGATTAGACTGGATGAAGATTTCTTTGACACTTGCTTCAACTGTCCTAACATTGAGAAGTACTCAGATATCACTATGCAGTTGGCTCAAGCCTACTATGACAGGAACTTTGATAAATATAGGAAGAATGTGAATTATAATGGGTTGAAGACCCTAAGGCCTACAATTGCCAAGTGGCCAAAGACATTTCCCAGAAGTGACCTTATTGAAGAGGTCAATAATTTGGTAACTCTCTTGAGTAGGGTGAAAGGGCTTCCCACTTCCAACACCTATTATGAATGGATGTATCAATATTTCCATGTCATTAGGCAAAACAAGGAGAAGATATTCTGGGGTGAACAAATAAGTGATGCCATATGTGGATAGCTCACCAAGGTGTCGACTACTCTCAAGTTCTACATGACATCATATCTAGTGTATGCGGTAGCCTCCATGAGGCATTTCCCAGGACTATCTACATCAAGAGACAGGAGACAAGTTAATGTATATGACTACTACTCCCAGTTGGTAATGAAGAACAATTTCAATCATTTCCGAAGAGTGAATGATGCGTTCTTTGAATGTCACACATGCATGTTGAACAAGGACTTGTACAAAAAAAGAGTGTCAGATCATGCTTAGGAAGTTGTGAATGAATATGGGTGTATGTTTTTGCAATTCCCTACTTTCACCTATCTAAGGGTCGGTTGCTTAAATGCTAAACCTTTCATGGTCCCTAGGTATCCATCAATTTTATTTATTTTGATGGAATTGGCTCGTCAGATGGTGATGGTACATGAAGCGCAATTAGGTTCCCACAAAATAGGTTTGAAATTCTCTCTAACTATTGGTAGGTATTCTATCAACTCAATCTTCAAAGCAAGGGTGATGGAGGAGGAGATGAGAAGAGTAACTATGAGATTCTTCAAGACAAGAAGATATTTTGACTACCAAGGAATGAGGAACAAATTGAAGAAGACACATGTTCACGTTCATCGCATTGACGACATTTGGATTGATTGCAAGACGAAGCATGATAATAAAAAGCTTGATTATTGTCAGCTCATAGTGGACCAAATTTGGGAATTGATCTTGCTAACATCTTGGATGATCTTGAGGAAGATGGTAATGTTCTTGACCTTACCTATGTTGAAAAGAAGTTTCATCAACTCCCTTGCCTCTCATACAATGGTCACAAAACGAGTCAACTTCTATTAGGGATGAATTTCAGAGTATTCTTGTGAATACCAATGTATGGATTTCTAGCAAGGGAATTCAGTTGAAGCCCTTCTCTACTGGCTCTAATGATGATACAGCTAGACCGGTTAGTAGAAGATACAAAATTAGAGAAAAGAACAAATCAGATCCTTCTACTCCTCAAAAGGCTCCGAAGTTGAAATTTATAGTTGAGGCAAACAAAGGAAAAACCCAAGGAGAGTCATCTGATGCAAATGTTTAGGAGACAAAGGAGTCTGAAATACAAGATGAACAATTGGATGATGAACATCCTAATCAAGAGCCCATTGATGTTGATCAACTTCAACATGAGTAGGAGGATAATGAAGAGAATGAAGAGCATGATGAGTATGATGAAGAAGGACTACCACAATCAGATAAGTCCCATAAGTCCCTACCCCAAGTATCTCTCTCTTTTTATACTATGGTGCATGCTACTGTTTCTACCACTGAGTCAAGACCCTTTGGCTCTATTGTCACATGTATCGCTCCTAGCACAATTGTACATGTTTCTTCCACTAGTGCTGGTGATTCTGCCTTGGATACCTCGCATGACAATGTTGAGAATGTTTTCTCTACTTTCCCAAATTTGTCTGAAGTGTCAGCTACCATGTTGGATGACTTTGATAAGTTCATGACATAGACAAGTCCTAGACCCAATGAGTCATCTTTAGAAAATCCTCCTATTGTTGTGCCACAACATCACCTATTGTGACTATTGCTCAAGAGAAAATAGATCCTTCTCAAGCCCTATTCACAGGTGTTGATGATGATTCCTCTTTGCCACCGTGGTTATTCTCAAATGCCCCTAAGAGGAAGAAACAAGTTGTTTCCTCAGATGATTTTGATTTCAATCAACACATTCCCATCAAGCTGAAAACCACCAAGAAAATTACGACCATGTATCAAGGGTGACAGTGGATAAAGCTAGAAACACGTATGTAGAGATTGCCATTCCTCCTAATAAAGATATTGATCAAATTCAAGAATTAGATTATGTCATCAACATGGTTGAATTGTTTAAACAAACTCATGATTCAGCCTTAGGAGATGTTCAAATATCTCTAGATGCTCTTGTTGTTAGATATGATGAAGATAAGATAAAGAAGGATAAGCTCAAAGCACAAGTTGAGCAGCTCACCACTATGCTAATCAAGGTGACTCAGTCTTCGAAGGCCATTGAACCAGTGACCTCATCGCTGGATGAACAGGTTGTGAAGAAAGTTGAGCAAGCAGCTTCACAAAGAAGAGCAGTGGGTGAGTGTATTGATAGGATGCTTAGCCAAGGCACACGACTCCTAGGTCTAGCAGTTACCTTAGTCAACAATATTGATGTCGTGAAAACTAAGGTGGATAACACCATAGAACTCTTCTCCCAAGAGTTAGAAGCACAGGAAAAGGATTTTGATGCATGGTTGAAAATTGAAGATTTCTACCTAGATAATCTTGAGCAAAATGGTGTCATTCCTTCTCGATCTATGTATGTTGAGCAACAAGAGGCACTTGAACATCAAATGAACATCCTAGAGCAGCTTATCAAGGATATGAGGAAAGCCCAAAAGGAATGCATGGACAAGAAGGGAAATTGTTGACAATATATCAAAAATTCCTTGTACTTTCCTTGATGAAAATCATAAAGTAGTAGATGTTGATGTGATCATCAAGGAATTCAATTTATTGTTGATTGCTAAGATTGGGAGAGAGGATTTTTCTTTGTCCTCTATTGATAAATTGGTTTATCTATAGTTCATTCTGGATTTTCTGGATTCACAGTTTCTAAATAAACATGAGAAATGTTGTGTTGATTTAGGAGATTCTATCACATGAGTCAAGGTCATCACCAGCCATACCCAAGGATCCAATGAAGCTCATATGAAGATTGTTCTAAAAAAATGTGAAGACTTCTAGAAACAAGATTAACATGAAGAAAATGACACTAGTCAATTTCATAATTTTTCAGTGGCATTTTGTATTTCCAATCGACACATTAAGTGATATTTTGTATATGCTCTAGTGCACATGTAGGACTACACGTGTTCTAAGTCAAATAGGTCTCTACTTTTGAGTTGGTCCCAAATTAGTTGTTACTTTTCCTATTTTTGAGCATCATCCCTCTTCTATATATATGAGGGATTTCATTGTAATAAGGATCTTTTTTCATCATTATTTTAAGCAAACAAAACTCTACCAAAGTGAAAAGTAAAGTGAGACTTTGTGTTCATATTGTGAATTTACAAGCTTTATCAAAGGGAAGACAAGTTTGTCTTTTAGACTTTGTGTTGGAATCAATCTTGTGTATGATATGAATGTTCTTATGTCATTTATGTTGTATGTTCTTGAAAAGATCTAAGTTGTGCATTGTTATTGCTTTATAATATTGAAGAGTAATTTGGGTTTATATAAGGAGACTTTGTGTTACTTTGAGAATTTGAGAATAGGAAATTGGTGTGGATAATAGTGTGAAGTCTTTGAGTTTTTACTTATTATCTATACATGTTTGTATTAAGGGGATGATAAGATAAAGTCTTTGTGCTTTATTGAGTTATCTTGTTAGAGTAGAAAATCTTTTGATATATTTGAAAGTATTTGAGCTAGCAATATATTGATATTTGGGTTACATTGGTTGATAGGACTTAAAGTATTTGAAAGAAACTTTGAGTTCTTTTGCATACAAAAAGACCCATCCCTAAGTTCATTTTCAGAAAGGGAAGTAACAAAGGACTTTTCTCCTTCACAGACACTTTGTTTCCTATTTAGTATAGATTTTGGTATCACTGTAAATTTAAGTTATTTTATTGAGAAAAGGAGAAATATTTTCTAAATGGAGAATTAGATAAAAACTTGTTCTGAAAGAAGAGAATTAAGTTGTTGTATCATCCTGGATTAGTATTAAGTTGGCAAGTAGATTTAGAATAGGTAGTAATTGCAGTAGAAAGGGGGATTCTTCCCTTATAATTAGGAGAGATTTTATTTTGCCTTTTGAGAAGTATTATCTCGCGTACTATCGTGAAACTCATATTTTGTAAACCTTCACCAATTTACAAAATTTTCACCCAACAAAGGAGAAGCTAATTTTGGCATCGATTCGGACTATACTTGATCCTAATGGGAATTTTATAGTGATAACGAATGCATCAGGATAAGGTGTAGGAGGAGTATTTTTGCAAGAGGAATAGGTGGTTGCCCGAGTCTAGGAAGTTGAAGCAACATGAGCATAATTATGGACCAAATGTTCTAGAATTGGAAGTCGTAGTACATGCACTCAGATGTGAAGGCATTATCTTTTGGGTAAACCCTTTGAGTTGAGGACATATCACCTTGGACTCAAGTACATCTTCAACTAGCCCAATCTCAATGCTCACTAGAGGAGGTGGCTAGAGTTTTGTAGTGAATATGGTTTTGGGATTGAGTACTTCAAGGGGAAGGAGAATAGGGTAGCTAATGCCCTTAGCAGGAGAAGACACCTAGCAACCATGACAATTACCAAGTCAAATTTTGGACAAGTGCTACAAAATCTTTGGGATGATGAGCAGTATTCCAAAATGAAGCAAGCTTTAGAGCATGATCCCACTAGTTAGCGATTTGATGGGTATGCTTTCGAGGCAGATGGAATCTTGAGATATCAGGACATGACATGTATATTCCAAACATGGGGGATTTGAGGAAATTGATCTTAGAGGAGATCCATATGTACCATATCCAGGGCATCTCAGTGTAATTAAGATGGTAGAAAACTTGAGATCCTTATATTTTTGGCCAAGACTTGAGAGATGTGACTGAATATTTGGCTCAATGCTTGGAGGGCTAGTGAGTCAAGGTTGAGCATGTACATCCAACATGACTTTTATAACAACATGACATGCCTAAGTATAAGTGGCAAGTGATTAGCATGAACTTTATTCATCGGTTACCAATGTCCAAAAATAGGCATGACATCATCTTAGGAGTAGTAGATAAGTTGACCAAGGTGGTGCATTTCATTCCAAGGAATCTTAGGGATGGCTCGTTGGCTATAGCTAAAATTTTTGTGTAGGAGATCTTTTGTCTTCATGGAGTTCCTGAGACTATCATATTGGATCGGGATACTTGCTTTACATCAAGGTTCTAGACTGCATTGAATGCAACTTTGGGCACAAGAATGAATTTGAGTTTAAAGCATATCACCCTTAGATAGATGGACAGATAAAAAAAAGTGAATTAAGTAGTTGAAAACCTCTTGAGGATGTGTTGTATGGACCAACAATATAAGTGGGAGTAGTATCTTACCTTGGAGGATTTTTCTCATAATAATTCCTACCACACATCCTTGGGAATAACACTTTTCAAAGCTCTTTATGGACATAAGTACTGTTGAAATGTGGCGATTGATCAGCAAAGTACTGTACACTTAGCACGTATCCTCGTTGGGGTCCAAGGCCGGGTCGGGCCTCGGGCAGGGGTTCGGAGGCAGTAGCCCCCGAGAAAAGCGAGGGTTCGGGGGCGGGAGCCCCCGAGAAATTTTTTTTTTGCCATTTTTCGTTGATGAAAACCAACATTGTAATAAAACCCTAAAAATGCCGACTTTGTTTGTTGCCCTAAAAACACATGTTATAAGCGGCTGGGATGCTTAAGGCATTGTAAGGTTGATGTACTGTTTTTGCTAGATAATAAGAAAGATTTGACAACTGTGTATGGTGGACGTAACCCATTCTGGGTGAACCACGTTAAATCTCTGTGTTATCTGTGTCCTGTTTTATTTCTTTATCTTTTGTATTTAAATCTGCATATAATTGTTAGTTCATATTTGCTTCGGAATTGCTTGAAACCCTAACAATTGGTATCAGAGCGAGGTTTTCTGTAAATTGCCAGGACTTTCAGATTTGAGTGGGAGCAATGGAGGATTCCAAATTCAAGGTCGAAAAGTTTAAAGGCCAGAATTATCAGTTATGGAAAATGCAGATGGAGGATTACCTGTATCAAAAGGATTTGTGGCGGCCATTGGAAGGAAAGGCAAAGAAAGCGACCACAATGTCAGATGAAGAGTGAGACATTTTAGATAGAAAGGCACTGGGATCCATTCGATTGTGCCTTGCACCATCTGTAGCATTCAATATAATAGAAGCAAAAACGACTGTAGATTTGATGGCGACATTGGTTAAGTTGTATGAGAAACCCTCGGCTTCGAATAAGGTATTTCTTATGAAGTGTCTGTTTAATTTGAAAATGAGTGAGGGAGGATATGTAGTGGAGCACTTAAATGAATTTAATACGATTACCAGTCAATTGTCTTCGGTAAAAATTACTTTTGCAGAAGAGGTTAGGGCTCTCTTGATTTTATGTTCTTTGCCAGAAAGCTGGAATAGCTTGGTTATGGCTGTAAGTAACTCTGTCTCTGGTAAAAATACTTTGGCATTTGATGATATTGTTGGTGTTATCCTAAGCGAGGATATGCGAAAGAAAAGCACAGGTGAGACTCTAACATCATCTGGTAGTGTTTTGAATGTGGAGAACAGAGGAAGATCAAAGGAAAGAGGAAAAGGCCCTGGGAATGAGAAGTCACGAGGGAAGTCAAAGAAATGACACTCTCAATCTAGAGGAAAGAAAGATTGCTGGTACTGCGGAAAGCCTGGTCATCTAAAGAAAGACTGTTGGTCTCAGAAAAACAAAGAAGGAGACAAAAATGAAAATGACAGTAAGGAAGTTAATATTGCAAGTAATACTTTACAAGATGCTTTAATCTTATGTTTGGATAATGTTAATGATTCCTGGGTAATAGATTTTGGGGCTTCATTTCATGCTACACCCCATATAAAATATTTTCTAGATTATGTTCAAGGTGATTTTGGACAGGTATATTTGGGTGATGATGAGCCCTGTCAAATTGTTGGAAAAGGAAAGATAAAGATCAAGTTGCAGAATGAAAATGACTGGTTTCTGCAAGAGGTAAGACATGTTCCTAATTTAAGAAAATTTTTAATTTCTGCAGGGCAACTAGGTAGTGAAGGTTGCATAGTTACCCTCTCAGACAGTATGTGGAAGGTTGCTAAAGGATCATTAGTAATAGCTAAAGGTGCGAAGGTAGGCACATTATATCTGTGTATAGGTAACACTTACTCTACCCTAGCTGCTACAGATAAAGTTACTGCAGGGACAACAACAATAAATGTTGCAAGAACAGATTCGATAATGTGGCACCATAGGCTTGGGCACATGAGTGAGAAAGGAATGAAAACCCTTCACTCCAAAAATCTATTGCTAGGACTAAAGAAGATTGATTTAGAGTTCTGTGAAAATTGTGTTTATGGTAAACAGAAAAGAGTCAGATTTCTCAAGGTTGGGAAAGAGAAGAAGAGTGAGAAGTTAGAGCTTGTACATTCAGATGTATGGGAACCGACTCAGGTATCATCTATTGGTGGCTCTTGTTATTATGTTATTTTTATTGATGACTCAACCAGAAAAACATGGGTATATTTCCTAAAACAAAAATCAGATGTTTTTGAAACTTTTAAGAAATGGAAAGCTTTGGTTGAGAATGAGACATGAAAAAAGTTGAAGTGTCTCAGATCGGATAATGGAGGTGAGTATTGCAGCAAAGCATTTGAAGATTATTGCTCCTTAAATAGGATTTGAAAGCAGAAGACAGTTCCAGGAACTCCACGGGAAAATGGTGTGTCAGAGAGAATGAATAGGACTATCATGGAACGCGCGAGGAGCATGAGATTGCATGCTGGATTGCCCTTACATTTTTGGGCAGATGTTGTACATACTGCTGTCTATTTGATAAATAGAGGACCTTCAACCCCTTTGGATGGTAGTATTCTAGAGGAGGCATGGACTGGTAAAAAGGTAAATTATTCTTTTCTAAAAACTTTTCGTTGCGAAGCTTTTGTCCATGTTGATAAAGAAAACAGAACCAAGCTTGATGCTAAATCTTAGAAATGTACCTTCATTGGATATGAGATAGATGAATATGGCTATCGGTTATGGGATTTTGAAAATGAGAAAATAATTATAAGTAGAGATGTTATATTCAATGAGAAGGTTATGTATAAAGAACAAATGCAGGAAAAGAAGCATGAACATGACAAATAAGAATATGTGGTGTTGGATGAGATTTCTGAAAATGAAATGCCTTAGGTACCTGATGTTCAGCAACAATAGATTGTCCCACAAACTCCTGTAAGTGTTAGATGTTCTACAAGGACAAGTAGACCCCCTGAAAGATTTTCTCCTTCTTTGTATTCTATTTTATTAACGGATTCTAGTGAACCAGAAGAATATGAAGAAGCAATGTAGGTAGATGCCAAACAACAGTGGGAGCTAGGCATGAAAGAGGAGATGGACTCCTTGATGAAAAATAAGACTTGGGATTTAGTCTCTTTACCTGCAGAAAAAAGAGTCTTGCCTAACAAATGGGTTTATCGGCTAAAGGAGGAGGAAGGAGGTCAAAAAAGATATAAGGCCAGACTTGTGATAAAAGGTTTTGCACAGAAAAAGGGTATAGATTATGATGAAATATTTTCTCCAGTTGTAAAAATAACTTCAATTAGAATTGTACTTAGTCTTGTGGCTGCAGATGATTTACATCTTGAACAATTAGATGTCAAAATAGATTTTCTCCATGAAGATTTGGAGGAGGAAATTTACATGTTGCAACCATAGGGATATGAGGTCAAAGGTAAGGAGAACTTGGTGTGCAGGTTGAAGAAAAGTCTGTATGGCCTAAAGCAAGCACCCCGACAATGGTATTTAAAATTTGATACTTTCATGGCTGAACACGGTTATCATAGATGTCATTCTGATCATTGTGTATATTTTAAGAGATTTGATAATGGCAGTTATATTTTCATGTTGCTTTATGTTGATGACATGCTTGTTGCTGGTTCTAACATGCAACATATAAATGATCTTAAACAGAAATTAGCCAGGTCATTTGCTATGAAGGATTTGGGTGCAGCTAAGCAAATTCTCGGTATGAGGATTACACGGGACAGGAAAAATAGAACCTTGAATTTGTCCCAAAGTGAGTATATAAAGAAGGTGTTGAAAAGATTTAACATGCAGGATGCAAAAGCAGTTAGTACACCTTTGGCTAGTCATTTCAAATTGACTAAGGAGATGTGCCCAAAGGCACATGAAGAGGTTAATAAAATGTCTAACATCTCGTATTCATCAGCTGTTGGTAGTCTGATGTATGCAATGGTATGCACAAGGCCAGATATTGCACATGCAGTGGGAGTTGTGAGCAGATTTATGAGTAATCCGGGTATGGAACATTGGAATGCTGTGAAATGGATTCTTCGGTATTTGAAAGGAACTACTATGAAGGCATTATGTTTCAAAGGATCTAATGTTGCTCTGAGTGGATTTGTTGATTCTGATCTGGCAGGTGATATTGATTCACGAAGGAGTACTACAGGGTATGTTTTTACTATAGGGGGAACTGCAGTCAGTTTGATTTCTAGGCTCCAAAAGGTTGTTGCACTTTCAACCACTGAAGCTAAGTATGTTGCTGTTATAGAAGCTAGCAAGGAGATGATTTGGTTGCAATGTTTTCTGGAGGAATTGGGTCAGACACAAGAGGATAGCCCATTGTATACTGATAGCCAGAGTGCCATTCATCTTGCGAAGAACTCTGCTTTTCATTCAAGGACAAAGCACATTCAGCTCAGGTACCACTTCATTCGGACTGTTTTGGAGGAGGGTCAGTTA
The DNA here is from genome assembly GCF_030272615.1 of Cryptomeria japonica. Classification (NCBI taxonomy): domain Eukaryota; kingdom Viridiplantae; phylum Streptophyta; class Pinopsida; order Cupressales; family Cupressaceae; genus Cryptomeria; species Cryptomeria japonica. Next base: position 573,589,066 of record NC_081411.1, on the reverse strand, counting down.
CGGCTTGAGAAGATTCACACAAGTGAGAATCCTGCCGATATGTTCACGAAGGCAGTTCCATAGGAGAAGCTGATTTCTTCATCAGTTTATGTTGGTCTTCTTGATTGATAATTGTGGAATTTATACTAGTTGAGTCCTAGTGTTTTATCTAGCGGATGCTGCATGTACAGTGGTGTTGTGTAGTATCAGTCTCCAAGTGGGAGATTGTTGAAATGTGGCGACTGATCAACAAAGTACTGTACACTCAGCACGTATCCTTGCCGAGGTCCGGGGCTAGGTCGGGCCCCGGGTAGGAGTTCGGGGGCAGGAGCCCCTGAGAAATTTTTTTTTTGTTATTTTTCGTTGATGAAAATCGACATTGTAATAAAACCCTAAAAAGGCCGACTTTGTTTGTTGCTCTAAAAACGCATGTTATAAGCGGTTGGGATGCTTAAGGCATTGTAAGGTTGATGTACTGTTTTTGTTGGATAATAAGAAAGATTGGATGACTGTGTATGGTGGATGTAACCCATTCTGGGTGAACCACGTTAAATCTATGTGTTATCTGTGTTCTGTTTTATTTCTTTATCTTTTGTATTTAAATCTGCATATAATTGTTAGTTCATATTTGCTTCGGATCTGCTTGAAACCCTAACAAGTACCTTACACCCATTAGTTGGGATAGAGTGAAGGACAAAATTGTGATAGGCTCTAATATGCTAAGAGAAATGGATGACCCAATGAGAGTTCTTTAGGAAACATTGAAGCAGGCAGTTGATAGACCGAAGAGTTATGCAAATAAGAATAGAACCTTTAGACAAATTTTAGTAGGAGACAAGGTCTTTTTGAGAGTCAAGTCACACAAGATTTCTATAACATTTGGCAAATCATCCAAGCTTGTACCCATATTTGTGGGTTTGTTTGATGTGTTGGAAGTGATCAAACTTGTTGCTAAATGTTATGAAATGGGAAACACTCAAAGCCATTGGATTTTGTAACCACTTTGTATTCGATATATGAATTGGATTAACATATTTATGGATTTCATTGTGATGCTTCCACTATTAGGAGGTAAATATGTCATTTTGGGTGTGGTAGATCACTCAACCTTGAATATGCCAATTTTTGTACATTACCTCAACTTTATTGCTACTATGGTCTCTCAACACTTCTTGGATTACATCTTCAAAATCCATTAGATGTCTTACTCTATATTTTACTAGCACATTTTGGCAAAGGTTGTTAAAGTTGTGGGGCACTACCTTGAAATTAAGTCAACTTATTATCCTCAAACTAATGGTCAAATTGAGATTGCCAATAAATATCTTGATACTTGTAGTATTTTGTGTTTGAGAAATAGGGACAATGGGACCAATGTGGTTGAGTGGTGGTATAATACCACTTATCATAGTGGTTTCAAAATGACCCCATATGAGGCCTTCTATGGTATTCCACCATTGCCTTGTGTGCTTATGTTTTATGTTCTTCCAAGGTTGCAACAATTGATAGAACTTTGGCAACATGTGAGGACACCTAGATTGATTCATTAAGGCCAATATAATAGTACCCTAAAATTAGATGAGAAAATTGATGAAGCAAGGTGAGACAACACATATCTTTGACATTAGTAGATTGCATTTTTTATGTTTCCAATCCTAGAAGAAACTTTCATTAGTAGTCAAACAAAGTCATAAGTTGGGTCCCAATTTTTTTTGGTCCTTATCAAGTGTACCAATGGATTGGTGAAATAGAAAAAAATTTGGAAGTCCCATGTTCTAAGGTTTGCTTAATTTTTCATTTCTTGTCTCAACACCGATTAGAATTGTTGTTCAAATTCCATAGAGCTACCTACCTTAGACGAAGGATACACACTTTTAGAACTTGAATTTATATTGGATCTAAACACATCAATCACTTTCACGAGAATTAGTTGAGGAGTTCTTAGTCTACTGGAAGAGGTTGAAGTGTGAAGATGACACATTGTAACGTTCCAACATTCTCTCTAAGTGACCTTATCTAAAGCTTGAAGGATAAATCTTTTCAAACAGGGACAAAATATTTTTGATTAGGGAAAAACAGGTTTTGAAGGGATCCAAAACCCTTTACAACCAAAAAAAGATAGGAATTGGAATCCTCAACCAGAAAGTTGTCCGAATAAAAGGAACAGGAAAGCACCAGACAACCATGGGTAAAAAGGACACCTTTAACTAAAAACAACAAAGTTGCAAAAAGAACAATCTGTAGCCAACCAAAAACCATCCCCTACCCAAGAACCATCAAGGTTTACATTTAGAATTTCTCTTATGGGATCGAAGAGTCATATGGAAAGAAGGCTTAAAGGACTTAGCTTTTTTGCCTTTAACAGAAATACATCCCTCTTCCACCTGCCTTTAACAGGGACAAAATGTTATGAACCACATTCTACTATATTTTGGTTAGTAATAGTGAAGAACATTCTTTCTATGTGGCTCGTGCATAATATTGAATAAAGGTGGATGCATATGTTTTATAAGTCATCCCATTGGTTAGAATATATTAATTATCCCACATGCATGGGATGGTAGGAGTTGTCTCTGGTAAGGCTCTAATATTGTAATGACTTCCTAAATGGAAGTTATCTTAGACATTTGTAGTTGGAGTCTATCGCCTATTGAGAAGCCCTCTTGAAGTGGTGCTATGAATATAATAAAAGCATTCTATTTCTCTCATTTTTTTGCATGTTACTATGCGTTTGAGTTTATTTTTTCTTGTGGATTCATTATATAAGTTTATTCATTCTTTTCATTTTCTTTATATTTTTGTTGATCCACATGGGGACTTTGTGAAGAGATAAGTCTTCTTTCTTTGATGTCAAACTTACTATTCGATACCTTGAACATTTGTGTACTAGATTGTATGGTAGGAGGTAAAGGAAAATGAGGAGAAAGGACGAATTTTGATGTTCAATCCCTTTAGGAGTTTCCTTTATCTAGGGTGGTCTTAGCAAATAATTTTTTTTTCAAAGGGGAGGGTTCATGAATTCCATATGTTTTTGAAGTTGAAAAAGTTCAATGCACTTAGGATTTATGTTCAAGAATACTTCATTACCAAGCCAATGGTCTTCATTGTGTAATAGAAATGGTATTTAGCACATGTTATAACTAATTTTGGACATTGGATTGACATGAGAAAAATAATAGCTTGAGAATGTGTACTATATAAAGTGCACCTAGCTCTCATTATCATATCTTTGGTACATATTCTTTGTAAATTTGTAATGTTGACATGCTCAAGTTAGTATATAATACCTAACCTAGTGTAGATGTGATCTCAAAAGCAATTGTCCCTTTTGAACTTATACCCCATTTCTTTGGCCTTAGATGGTGTTATATGAGGAGTTCTACCAAGGAATGGAGTAAGGAGGTGAGTTTATAGAAAAAATAGTAAGCAATTAGCAAACATGAGGATTGGAAGTGTACATAAGCTAGTATTTAGTATTGAGCTTTTCCTATGTCCATAAGAAGTTATTTAATCTAGAGAGTATGAGTATTGTGAGATCATGAGAAGTAGATGAAAATTAGTATACTGTCGTTTTTTAGTACGTGCTAAGAGTTTGTAAGGTATAAGTGTTCTAGAAACACATAATGTTGAATGTGAGAAAAACTCAACAATAAGTAATATTGTGTACATATGATCAAGATTTTGAAAGTTTGTAGGTTGCCCTATAGTGGGATAGAGAAAAAGAGAGACAATTTTTAATTTGCATATGAATGAGGCTTGTTCCTTAATTCACAAAGTTTGTGACAAAAGGTGGTGTGTGGAAGTCAATATTTAAAGTAAAAAATGTATTTGTGTACACAAATAAACATGGGGAGCTCATGTAAAGGAGCTTAAGACATTTTTGCACTAGGGTTTTATAGTGTAATAGGAAAGAAAATAGTGACAAATAATTTTTTTTAAACACTCATCCAATATGCAACACTTCATGATATGTTGTAGAAAAAAAACACAAGTAGGAAGGTTAAGGGAAGAGTACTCTTGATTATATACATGAATGGAAGTGATTCTATTGCGATTTCTGATGCCCAGAGTCATACTAGCATGCATTATCTTTTGACTAATAAGTTGATATACACAAATTTTTGAATGTGCAATTGAAAATATTTGCATGTGGTCTTGAGTGAACTTGTAATAAGGATTTTTTTGGTAGGGGTCAACGAGAGTTTTAGAACCAAGGTGCATAAACACATGCATGAAAAATGATGCATATAGGTTGCTTTTATAGAATTATGCTCACATGCAATAAAGTTGAATTTTATTAGACTTTAAATTATTTATACAAGTTTGTAGGGTTATGGGTTGCACATGCAATATCTGCAAAGGGGATTCCCAATTCCACGAGTAACAAAAGGACTACATGTTATGAAAGTAGGGACACAATTTTCAAATGTTCGAGGCATTTGTGCACACAAGATTAGTTTATTTACAAATTAACTATTATAAAACTAAGGATCATAAGCAATGATGCAATATGCAATACTTGTTTTATTGAATGGCATTTCCATGACAATATTTTTTTGCTAACCAAGTTATGCAAAGTAGCAAGTGATTGCAATAGAGATACAATTGGTAGGTTTATGAGATTTGTGCATGACCAATGTGTTGTCATGCACACATTAGGGAACATTGATCAATATACCTACATTTCATGGACCTAAGGGTGGTCGGTGCAACATTATTCAGCATCACATGTGCCTAATTGTTTAGGAACTTTGCAACTTTGATGCGTTGTTATACCTACATGCTTGTGGAATTAGCATATACACACACATATACTTGCAAATTTGCAAATAAACTTCACAAATCCACAAATATAAAAGAATTGCAAATTATTTATGGTTTTTAACTTAAAATTGGGAATCATGTTCTTTCTAGAGTAGCTTATACTTAGCATGATCATGGAAAACTTGAGAAAGAGTAGATTAACTTCTTAAACCATAACATCTATAAAATTTCATGAATGGAAGGCTTAATTTTTTTAACAAGGTAAGCTCATGTTAGGAAAATAGTTGTCTTTAACAAGGGAAAATACCTATAATGATAAATAATGAACTTAAACTATTAGTACAAATCAATTATTTATATATCGGACATATAGTTAAGGAAATAACACAACATGGAGAGTCTTAAAAAGACTGTGAAACAACAAAAATGGAAACTTAGGAAGCAATCACATAAAACAAAAATAGTACAAAAACACATCAAATCTTAAATAATCTATATACATGATAGAAAGCAGATCATTTTCATTGGTTGAGGAATTTCAAATATTGCCTACTATATGGAAGGGTTAGATTTGTGGCATATTTTGACAATTCATTTTAACATTTTTTCCCTCTATGTTTTGCTCATAGTTTGTGCATTTGATCCCATTTCACTGTCATTGATAATTGATCCAAGAGATCTCGAGTTTGGTACCATGTTCTTAAATTTTGTTTAAGGATGTTTCATTCAAAATAATTTCATTTAAAATCCCCTGAGTGATATATGTTAATGAGGTACAAGTTGTGGTCAATTCTTAGTAATTTGGCCTTTTCCCTAGGAGAAATTAGGCTTTCTAGAAGTTTTAGGGACATTTGAACGTCTCCCTAGCTCCCTGGTTCCCACATCCTCACAAATGTGAAATTGTGCAAGGTCCTGAGTTTGTGGTTGTTGGGAGTGTTGGTGATCTGAACTATAGACCCTTGATCTCTAAAATTTGGCAATCTTCCAAGTGTTAGGGGTGTCAAATCTAGGAAGATCACCACAATTTTATCTTCATGTTGGATAGTTGAGGACCAATTGTTGAGGTGGGTATGACCTCCTCCACTTCTAGCTTTACAAAATAAAGCGGGTATACCTAAGGTGTTGGATTGATGATTGAGAGATTGCACACTTCCTTTTTGCAAAAAATACCCATCGCACAATTTATTCTAATACTGGTGTCAAAAAAATACATATGTGCTATTTTAGACATGTAAGACTTAGCACCTTATTAAACATATAGTATACCATATGTGTTTGAGAATGTGTTTTACAATAACCCCTTAGATGCTATGGAACATTGCACATGGAAATAGGATCACACTAAACTGATGAAACTAGAAACATGTTCTAGTTAATATATTGTGAGTGTGTTGGAATGGTTGGGAGAGAAATCCAATAATAGATCATTGCCTTTATCCAACTGGGCAGCAGATTCTTTGAATCTACTCAAACATATAATAACTAAAACTAAGGTGTCGCATTAATCAACACGCCATAGAAGACTAGAGAGGTTTTCCAAAATGCACAAGCAAGTTGGGATCTACACATACATCTAAAAAACCATAGAAAGTTGCAAAATTTTAAATGAGTCTACTTAGTAATCCATGTACATAGCCATACACTTCCTTTATTGTTCTAACAAAAAAAAAATATATATATATTTACAAGAAATTTACAATCATCTAACTAGCAAACTAATCAGCAACACATCAAGAAATAGACACCATTCACAAGGAGGTGCTTAATCAAGATTGGATTTGCACTCAATCTATAATAGTTACATGTATTATTACAAATTCAAAATAAATCTAGATCTTTACAATATTGAAATATCAATTACCTAGATAAGCAACTATGAACCCTTTGGTTCTATAGCATGACTTCTCCATTATCCACTTCTTCCCCATTAATGTTATCCTCCCCTCTAACAGTGACAATCGAGGTCAATATCCTCTCCACAAGTAGGTGTGTAGGTTTTCAAACAATCATGGTGCACATGTATACTCTAGTCACCATCATCCCCATTGCCTAACTAACAAGTGTCCTTTCAAAGAGCAATTATATCAAAGGAAACATGAGAGAAAACCCCTTTAACCCATGTCATACTCCAACATCAATGAGTCTTAGGTTTTAATGTGAAACTTAAGATATCGCCCTCAAAAAAATTTCATACTTAACGAAGTGTGGGTATTGCCCTTCATCATTTTTCCCACATCAAACAATATTTAAAAACTTTTCTAAAGCTCTATAGATATGGGTACACGCTAATGGTGCTTTAGAGAGGATATGTAGAGAAAATAACATGCAATAGGGTGTATTGATACCTTCTCGAGCCTCCTATATTTTATCAATGGGGTATTGACATGTCTATTATCACTCTGACAATCAAACCTAGGACATTGTCATTAAATATCTTAAAGCATAGACATGGCCTTTATGATCAAGTCTTAGGATTGGAAGCTACCATTGAATGCATACAAATCGAGCCTAAGAAAAGAAAATGTCAATAACTGACACCTCAATAAGACAATCCTCCGTCAAGCATTGGGCATCAAGAATGTGTCATGATAGATGTTGAGAAAGTAGAAAGGGAGAGGGACCAATAAAAGTTTGACCCTCAAAGTACATAAGTGCTTTGAACTTCACTTTATTAATGGTTGGGGACCAACTAGGAACTAGGAAACTCAAGGGTTTTGGTGGTTGCACGAACCACCAAAGCTTCGATGTCTTTTGCACTTACTTGCCTTGGCCTCTTTTGTCTTCATTTAGCACCTTCATTCATTCTACTTTTCCTTGGACTTTTCATGTCATTATTCTTCCTCGCTACATGGCCCACCATTTTATTTCCACCTAGCTCCCTTAACCTTGAGCCTTCATTTTGTGTCAAGGGTCAAAGGTTCACCAAAAACCAAGAACCAAATCAAGGTTCTTGCGGTCCCTGGAATCACTAAAAACTCTAACTAGTTACAATTTTGTCAAAATTTCTCCAAAGGTTCTCAAATTTAAAATAGAGGCACCCATTAATCCTTTCTACAAGATTTCCCTTGGAGAATGTGCACACCTTGCCCATTATGCCCTTATCGACATTTTCAACTTCATCAGTAACTATATCGAATCTTTCAAAGGGAATAGGAATAGGAACCATCAATGGTTCCAATGGTTTTTGGAATAGCTATTAGTGTTGATGGTGACTCTTGGAACTAGTGAAATCTTGGATCAACCATAACTCCTTCATTTTTCACTCCAAATTTTCCCAAATTCAAAATAAAGATACCCATTTAGTTCTTCTATAATATGGGAAATTTAGGAACCCTCATACTTGGAAATTTTTTTGGATTTTTGAAGTTTGAGCATTTAGGCTAAGGACACAAGACAAGAACACATAGCCAATAACAAACTTCAACATGGTGACCCTCTTGCAATTCCTCAGATCGATTATGATCACAAGGTACATAACCTATTGGTGTAGAACTAGGCAAATTTAGGCACTAAAAAGTGAGGTGCCAACATTGGCTCTAGTTAGGGACTTGTGTCTCTTATAGGCACAACAAGAATCTAGATCTCTAGGAGAAGACCAAAATTAGGAACAATATGGAATATGAGTGACACACAATAAACAAGACATATACACATGATGAGACACAATATGTATAAGGAGGAAATACCCACACCCAATGCAATGAAGGCACATGAATTTGAATATATGGTTGCACAAAAAACTCACTATTTTACTTTGTAGGTTAGAACCTACATGGATACTCTTGGCTCCTGACCATGGAAAATTTGCTACATCCACTTGCCCCTATCAAAGACAATCCTATGGAAAGCGTTGATGTCCCTCAAACCAAAATTATCATTATTACCAATATGCATCAAATGAGACCCTATGTCTGCATGTATCAACTAATAATTGCCTCCATAAGAGTAAAGGACAACTATATTGGTAATTTTACAATAATATGGCAACCATATGACATAGACCACCAAACTATCTTGCATTGCATCCTTTCTTTTTATATTAGCTAGTGGAAAATTTTGAAAATATAGATCAACAATAAAAAAAAACATGGTATTCTCATACTTGCTAACCTCCTTGGGTGAATTGAGGAAAAAAGTGAATGCATCCAGTTCGCATTGCATAGGAAAGGATGCCATGTCATTAACTTGATCTACAATAGGAAGATTATCCTTTAGCAAATGAAACTAAAATTTTTCAAGCTTGGGCATATGGGAAGCTTGAGCAACTAACTAATTTGTTAAGAAATAATGTATCAATACCTAGTTCATTTAATCAATTTCCTACATAACCCTTGAGAGAAAATAATGCATACAAGCTTATAGGATAACCATTATGTATAGATTAAATAAATAGACAAACTGCAAGATACCACAAGATATACTCTAGGAAAACCCTCAAGAGGGAAAAACCTAGCCTCCAAAGGCATCTATACTCCTTATTAATCAACAATAAAGAAAGACATGCACTTATAGAGTTCCAATGAATACTTCTGAAATATCAAGCCTCTCCAATGCATCCTCCATGTGTCCAAGCATGGATCCGTACATCCTATGCCATGGTTCACATATGCACTCCTCAAAAAGACCCAACTTTATGCCAACCCACTCACCTAACCAACTTTAACCATTAAACATTTGCTTGCTTTGTAGACATAATATCACACAAATACAACCAAGTGGCAAAGTAAAACTATGTACCCCAAACCATGGAACACAAAACCATTGACCCCTCATTTAGTATTGGGTACTAAGTTTTCACTTTATTAAATATCTTGTCCCAATATTAAATAAATATCCTATATCTCCTACACACAAAATAACAAACCCAATCTTACAACACAATTTACAAGTGCTCTCAAATACTTATCTAGTGTGGCCTAGCAACATCTCCTAGATGTACAACAACTAAATAATTATTTAATTACAACATTATAATGAATCAATTTATGCAATGATGTACATTCTCCCATTTGTAATATGCATTGCATAAGGCTCAATAAATGAAATACATCATCATAGCCATACATGAAACCACATGAATCTCCAACATCCTCTTGTGCTCCATCAAGACACCTGCAATAAAACCAAAGTTACCACCATCTTACAACAACTATTAACCTCCAATATGCCATCTATGGAAGAAAAGGAACAAGACAAGTTGAAAATGCATCAATCCAAGAATACAAGCATCAAATCCAAGTGATAACAAAGGCTCCAAGCTACTATCATAAGGAAAAAATCTGTGTGATTGGAAATAGAATCCACAACACATGCCAATACACCCAACTATCAATACCTCTAAGGTATAAAAGCATCCATAAACTCATGCCAATTACATATAAACCCATAAACCACAATCAAACTCCATGTATCAAACTTGTTAATGAGGAACATACATCTCTAGGAACTCCCACTACATTGGTAATGTCAAATCTAAAAAAGATTCATATCACATCAATGCTACCAATCAACACTCATATCAATGTGTGATAAGTAATCAAAACAATGTAGTACCATAAACAATCACAATGATCCACACATGCAACCCAAATAGCTACATGATCTCTCATAATATGGCATCATCCTCTCAAATAATATTATCATGAATCTCATGGAAGAAACCATAGAATGAAGATATAAAAATTATAAACCATAACATGTCCTTCTACCAAAACCTCAAAGAGAAATTTTGTCTAAAGTATGATCTTCTTTCAACCCCATATGAAAAGACATAACAACACCCAATTATTCAATCTCTTAGATCAAATAAACATATGTAACATGAATAATGCCAATATGGATTTTAAGCCTCTCTAACCAAGGAAGATCAAACTCAAAGTAACCATTTCCTAATCAAGAAACAACCCAATAACCTTATCCTAAGATCCCCATAAAGAACATCAATTTAAATGAACAAGTGGATAACCAATGCCCAACATCTCTCAAAATAAATCCTCCAGAACTTACCATCCATCCATAATTAAAGATCCATATCTATGAAAATAAAGCATAAAAGATAATTCATCTAAAAGAGAAAATGAGCAATACCTCTCAAATGATAAAATGTCAAGTAGACTAAGAGTGGGGAATAAAAAGGCTCCTCCAAGATAACCAAGTCATCATGACTCACTTACAAGAACAATTTCCTCTCAAGTCCATGCTAGGCGAAAGCTCCTTGGTCTTGTTGAAATCACATATCGTCTCAACACATGTCTCCAATCACAAGAGAACATCAGTCTCACCTAAGCCTCCAAGTATCCATGAGCACCTAAATTGGATTTAATTAAATAGAGAAATGAACATAAAATATTCATTTAGGAATATGGTCATTTTTATACGTCTACACCTACCAATGATCAATCCATACTAAATCAAAATGTAACACAACACTATCAAGAAGCTCCAAGCAATGATCAATGTACTCAATACAAATAGAACCAAACAAGATCAACAATCAATGCTCCAACTATGGAATTAGAAACGTAACCATTCAATATCACAATCTAACCATCTCCTCCTAAGAGATCACATGCAATAAATGAAAATATTCCAGTCACAACACAACTTGTATAACATGTCAAACACACACTAGAATCAAGAGTGTACCATGACATAGTACCAATCACACTCTAAACCAAGAACCAATATCTTCAATCACATGAAGATGACCATCTCCAAATAGTGAGCCTACAAATGTGAAGGAATTCTTCTGGAATAATAGGATCTAAGAGTGCCTCAAAACATCTACAAACACTAAAGAAGATCATTCATCATTAGGTGATGAATCCACGTCAATGTCAACAACTCCCATTGAATTGTGATATTGAGTCACACATGGCATCATGATAAAGCTACCTCCTAATTTGAAGATCATCCAAGTCCCTACACACGTAACTAAAACATGAATAACACCAAGTAGAACCAAAATATTTAAAACAAGAAGATATAATCACCATCAAACCATCGATAATCAATCTTAAACTGCTAATCCGTCACTGTCAAAATTTCCCACTAAAAAGTATAACCAATCTATCATGACATCATGATAAACCAAATGCTACAAGTCCCAACAATTGACAATTCTATCAATCTAATCATCCATCCTCTTATCCCAAAGCAAACATACCATTTCACAAATGAACAAAGAAAAGGCCAACTAACAAAGTATACATCAACACCGAATCAATCAGGTAGACATAAGCAATCCACACCAGAGCCATACCACAAGAAGCAAATGGGTAGCTAATTCACAACCTGCACAACTTGAATATCTAAGCAATGAAACATGAAAACTTATAATCACATTAGTAACCTACAAACCAAGATATCAATTAATATAATTCTGTAGACCACGTGGCCCAAACACCAAAAAAACCATAGATTGGATTTGTCTAATATGTCCACAAACGAGTAACCATAGTCAATGAACCAATCAAGCATCAAGGAGATAAGAACAACATCCTAAAATTAAACCAAACCACCACAAGCCTAATTATGTCATGTTAACACACAAATGCACCTATATGTCCATGACACTATAATCAACACCAACACTATGCTTGCAGTTAACCATCACCCACACAAGACTCCAAGTATCAAATAATGTTTAATCATTTCGTCAAAATTGAAGACAATTTGTGTACCTGTCAGCATCAAAGACCACACTTTGAAAACACTTGTAAACCTATATCAAGAAGCACCAATTTGATAATTAGTTGTATCATCATGAATATCACACAAAAAACATATACTTGCTATAGTTTTTCCCTCTTGACTCATCTGGATGCAATCATAAATGCACCTTGAATCACAAGCACCTATAAGTTATCAAACAAGTACTCAACTCTCTCTTCTCATCAAATTGATAATCTAATAGCACCATTGCGAAGTACACTGTACATGCTCTCCAATGACTATTTGAAATAAAATATCTAATCTTTCATGCAAAAGTTATGAGTAAAACTATGAAACCAAGAACATTTAGATTTCAAGCTCCAAAAACTAGTCAAAATGGTAAAATTAGGGAACCAAACGTGTACCACTATGTAATGGTAAGCGAGAGATTTTTGTTGACTATAAGAAGTCGAAAAATTGACTCCCCTAGGTGAAAGTTATGCTCTTTTAAAAAACATTTCATTTTTCTTATAAATGGATGTACAGTGGTGGTCGTCGAGTGGTGGAAGGGTGGTCTATCAGTGGTGCATTGCTAGTCCAATTGGGTAGCTCATCGAAAGGGTGGTGGTGAGCATTAAGGCCACGAACTGAATGAAGAGTTAAATTTATTTATTTATTTTAATTTAAAAAATTTTGACACCATCCTTTTCATTGGACCCAACAAGCATTAAGAAATAGTTAAAGTTAAAAGTTTTTAAATATCAAATTTGGGCTGATTTAACATTTAACACAACACTTTTAATTTTCTTGTTGACTTGGCAGTTTAAGTGAAAGCCATATGGGCTAAGCATGGTCCATAATGGGACTAATTGTCGGTCTACGATACAAGCGGGGTCTGCAACGACAAACTTACTAGGTACAACCTGCATAGGCTCTTGTCAACAACCTTTTTAATTTTTAATTTTATTTTAAAATTTGCAAGTAAAAATAAATATTTCAATTCTAATAGAATTTTTTTTTGACTTTCTATCTCTCTCTCATCCTGATGATGAATCATGGAGTGTGATTCAAAACGTTGATGCAAAAAATTCTACACAACTAAATCCAGAAGCATATATGAATTTCTACCTTTGGTTAACACTAGATGACTAGAGTTGGGGCATTTTTTTTTGTTGCATTTTTCCAATTTTTTTTTAAAATGAATTTTATATCAATTGTCATTTTTTGGGCCTTTTAGATCCAATGGTGAGGTCCATTTTGTCCTAGAGGATCATTTAAAAAACCCTCATATGAAAGCACATCCAAGAAACCCTTTTGACCCAACATTTTTCAAACTTTAAATTTGTAACAAACCCATTAAACTAGCAAACCCAAAACCTTCATATCTACAATATAACAACTTGCAAATGTGTTCCATGCCTTGTAATATCCCAAATATTTCTTTCATAACTATGGCTTGAACTTTGCACTTGATCTACTCAAGTTAAGGTTATAAATTTAAAACTTGGGATCTCACACCTCCAACAACCATGAAAGCTCTGGTACTATTTGTTAGGAAATAATGCACCAATATTGTAATGGTGTAATTTAGAATTAGGGTTTTACCAATTAAGACCCCTAATAATCCCAAATTAACCAAAACAAGGAAAGAGATTGAACCCAATAGATCTAGCCCCAATCCAAATAAGGAAAGGGTTCAGATTCTAATTGGATTTGCATTGATTAGAAATGATTATCCTCTTTCTTAGTTGAATTTGGAATGTAGTTATGAAACTAGGGTAAAGCAAAGAATTATTGAAGTAAATTGTCGAAAACAAATTGCTATAGATATCCCACAGAGCCGCAAACTGAGATTTGGGCAAAATAAGATATTTATAACCTACTCCCACAAGTTTGGTCTGATTTTTAGGAACCAAATAGTACAAATCCGCCCTTGTCCTCTAAATTTTTCATCGTCAAAATCTTAAACTACTCGTCATTGTCAACACTACTAGAATTCTCGAGTACAACTCTTGCATCTATTTCCTGCACACAGAAAGAGAGGGAAAGATGTTGTAGATAGGGGTTTGCCTTAAGTCAAACCCCAATCTAGAAATTAACCTTGAATGAAATAATGAAAATACTAAAAGAAATGTTAAGGAGATATACCTCAGATCTTGAATTGCTGATGATGATGCAATGCTGTTTGAATGTAATCACAAATGTTGAATATAATGTCATGACAAACACATGGACATGAAAAACCCTAATCACACACAAACTTGTATGAAGATTCATGTAACTTTGCTCCACAATTCTTGAATGATTAATATGTAGCCTTGAATCTCTAAAAATGTTTGATGATGAATGCTTCACAGATACATAAATATTATAGATAGGTTGATGATGGAGTCTTAGATTTAAAATGATTTGATAGGATGTCTTTATATAGAGTTCCCTAGGTAAATCAATGATTAGGCTGACCTCCAATGGTCATGTGTAGCCATGGGGACCAAAAGCCATCGAGGAGATAAAGGGCTTGTTCCGATTTCAAATTGGGGCTTGTTTGAGGGGGACCAAGGTGTTTTGGGGTACCCTGGTCCTCCTACAAATAGGACCAATACATAAAGAAACGGGAGAGGCACTTCCAAGATGGGCCTCACCAAATGATGTTCATGACATCAAAGTTGGAGAATAGGGTCAAAACGGACCGAAAGAGGGAATGGAGATAGGACGTGCTAAAGTAGGAGCACAAACATGAGGTGTAAATTGGACCGGTTACAATTTATGACACTACATTTAGCCGCCACTTTAATGGGAGTATGAGAATATGCAAATACTCGCGGTAAAGTAGAAAGATGAGACAAAGGATCAATTAGGAGAGAGTTCACAAGGAGATAAGACATCACTAATTTTGAGGAACCAAGCCCCTAATCTTAGGATCTTAACTCATGCAATCACAAGACAAAGACAAAAAAAGGTAAACAAAAGCAAAAGACACACAACACAAAAATACTCCAATTCAACTAGTTGAAGAGACCTCAATAATCAAAATATCTCGGCCATTAATATCATTCTCAGAATGTTATCACAAGAATGTAAGAGATCACATAAAAAGAGTAAGATCATGCATCAAATGATGAACCACAATCCACAAATAGAAAAGCTATGAGCTCACGTGGAAGAGAAAAGAGAGGACATGGATTCCACAGGCTAGCAAGTTGTGTTATACTAGGTGAACCATGTTGGGGAGGAGAGTCAGAATAGTCTAGTTGTGTTTTTCCAGTTCCACCCATCCTGATGTATATGTTACTGTGTGGTTTTAGGAATTGAGCATCTCATACAATACTTTGTTGGTCTATTTTTGAGCATGCAAAAACATGTATAAGACATGGAATAAAAATCAAAAAGGTTTTAGGAACATCTTGTATAAGACTTTGTTGGTCTAGTTTCAAGAATGTATACCCCGTATAAGATAAATATATGTCTGGTTTAGAGAAGATCTTGTATAAGACTTTTGTTGGACTGGGTTCAACAATATGTACCCCATATAAGACATAAAAATGCTACATCTTGTTTTGGACATGAATCATCTCGCATAAAGATTTGTTTTTCTAGTTTCGAGAATGATCACCCTATATAAGACATGCAAAACATAGTACAAAGAGGGTAATAATAAATGCCCCCCCACCCCCGCTTAATATGTTAAGGTAATCCTATGATGATGTCTTAAGGAAGCTAGAAAACAAGGATACATACCTTCAACACCAAGGAGATATCCTTTTAGGAAACAATGTTCATAAATCCAAGCTAAAGAGGCATTACTCTTATAAGCAAGGAAAAGATAGTTGAAAAAGAGATATCTTGCAACAAGTGTAAAGCAATCCTTGGAGAGGAAGAGATATTTGCTCAAAGATATCTACCTCCAAGAAGAGATTTTTGAACAAAAATAACATCATCAACCAAAAGAGAGGAAAGATAACAAGATTGCATACCTTCCCTTATTGCTAAGTGAAAGGTATTCTCGATGAAGGATGACACACTTTTGACCTAAAGTGAAGGGTTTGTTTAAAATAGATATACATTTCCAAGTGAAGAAGAGGTTGTAGACAAGGATACACACCTCTTTCATAAGGGATAATCCTTGAGAAAACAAACAAATTCACACAAGGAATGACATCGTATTGTAAGAAAATATAACACAAAGGAAAAGTGGATCCTTAGAAAGAATAGGAGAAATCAATGCCTCCCAAGCATAGGGGAAATGAGAAGGATTACACAACCTCTAAGGAGAGATTATTCATAAGAAGATGTAGTACTTCAAGCAAAGAAAGGTCCTAAACAAGAAACACACTTCTACTTGCATGAAGGAATACACAATGCAAGAAAAGACATCAAGATATGCAAAATTCAACTCTAAAGAAGAAGTAATCTTCTAAAAGGAGAGAGAAAATTGAATATATATTTTCCTTGTCCCCCAAACAAGGAAACAAGGAAGAATTATACATTGCTACCCCAAGTATGATTGTTATTGAAAAATCATCACCACTCATGACAAAGAGCCCCCAATTAAGTTTACTACTAGTGTCATAGGGTGAGGAGCAACATGATAGGGTGAATGGAGTGCTAAGGCACTACCTATTCACCAAAAAAAGTGCAAGATCGGTTGTAAGAGCTATGCGATCTTGATCGTATTGGTCTTGAACAAATTCTTTAAAGGCTTTGCAATTTATAAGAGAATGAGAATAAAAATTATAAACAAGACAATGTTCATCACCTTCCTTATTCTTATAAGTATATTTTAGGGGAGGAAACACGATATTTCTATCATACTTCAATCTCCAAAAGATTCATGTAGCATTCATGAATACTAAGAGGGGGGGGGGGGAATTAGTATGCCAAAAAACTTAAACAAATTCCTAAGCAGTTTAACTGCAGACCGATGTAGCAGATTAAACAATAAACCGATTGAAACATAAACAAGCTAAATAGAAAATAAAGCATTCACCCACAAAAGCACAATCACCATAACACAAGATGTTTTGACGTGGAAACCCAAATGGGAAAAACCATGGTGATTAAAACTCACAAGTCAACTATCTGCAGAATAGTAACCAGACCGGTTAAAGCCTTACAATGTTCTTCACCAGAACAGATCCTGTTAGGAATCCAGATCTCTATTAGGAGATAAGTCCTGCTAAAGACTACCCTGTTAGAGGATTTCAGATCCACAGCTATGAACCATTCTATTAGAGGATTTACAATAGGCTTGGCTGGGCCTACCTGGTTAAGGGTTTCAGACTTGTCAAAGATATTAGTAATCAACAAGTGAATGATCTAGATAGTAGCACATAATGCTTGATTAGATCCTTGGCAGCTCCTTGTTAATGCATTTGAGCATTACTTCAGTCTTCTATATTTCAAACTCTCTATCTCTGTTGTGTGAGATCTTTTCTCGCACAAACCTTATCTTCGTTCGCACACTTCAACTTTTTTTTAAAACCCTAGACATGATCTCCTCATATAGGAACTTGATTTCATGTCGGTCCAATAAGATTAGACTACAATTTCCTAGGTACAATGCATCTAGACACATTTGGTAACATGATACAGAAACACCGCCAAAGTATCGGTGGATGATAACTCATCACACATTATATTGGTTAACAAAGTATACCGATTACCGGTTGACAAGTGAAGGCTAGAAAAATGGAACATAGTGTTCCAATCAAAAGATTAACTGTTGCTCGGGGTCTTCATTCTGCTTTGAGATCTTCATACCACTTGGGTCTTCGGTCATGCTTTGACTGGTAAGCATATTTTTGCAAAACACCGATAGTCTTCAACAAACAAATACTATACATTTAATGACATGCAATACCGGTTGGAACAACTACCGGTTGAGAATAATGCATACATTAAATAGGTGAGGTTGATAGATTTTACTTAAAAGTAGGTTACCTTCACCCATGGCTGAACTTATATCACCTTTTTGCTTAAGCAGTTGTGCCCTGTCTTCATCCATTTGTTTTACTAAGGCAACTGTGAGTGCCTCTTCATGATTTTTCTTTACAATGGTCTGGGCAACATCTTCCAAACATTGTACATGGTCATCCACTACTGTGCAAAGAAGTTTGAGCTTGGCCGGCAAGGAATCGGTATTGGGGAGGTTAGTACCGGGGATTAGATTGGAAAGGTTGTCAACAACAAATTGAATGACATCCAACTCCTTCATTTTCCTCAGTTCTTCCAATCTCTCCTGCGCTAGTTGAATGCTCCTCAGTAGCTCAGTCTCATCAACTGATTGAGTCAGACAGGCAAGAGTCAGATCAGTGTGACCTGTGGAATCAACCCGCTTGGCTTGATCTTTTGTTTTCTTCGGAGTTTGTCCTCCTTCCTTTGCCTTGATCTCCACTTGTTTTTTCTTCTCCTCTTCTTTTTTTTCTAGAGCTACCTTGGCGGCCTTCACTTTCTTCTCTTCCACTCTCCTTTTCTCCTCTTCTTTCTTCCGCTCTTCTTCTTTCTTTTTCTCCTCTTCCTTTTCCTTCTCTGCTTCCTCCTTCCTCTTTTCTTCTTCCTTCCTTTTCTCTTCTTCTTTCTTTTTCTCTTCTTCCTTCTTCTTCTCTTCTTCCTTCTTCTTCTTCTCTTCTTCCTTCTTCTTATCTTCCTCTTGTCTCGCTTTCTCCGCTTTCTCTTCCTCTTGTTTTTCTTTCTCCGCTTTCCCATCCTTTTCTTTCTCCATTCTCTCCTTTTCATCTTTTTCCTTATCAGGAGTGATATCCTCAATGTCCATTGCATCAACATCAATGGGTTCATTTTATTCTGCTATTCTTTCACCCAAACTATCAAGGAATTCATCTAGTTTGGCTGTGGATAGGTCAGGTTCTTGCTCAGCTTGCCGATTAGCTTCGAATACTTGTTGCATTTTGACAACGACTTTAACCTACAAATGGGTGTCTTTTTCCATTTCAGAAGTTTTGCCTTCGAGTAGCTGAAGTCTTCTTCTTCACATGAAGAAAATGCCTTTGTATTTGTCAATAATCTCAAATAATTCTAAGTTAGAGGCATCTGGAAAATATTGAGCAAAAACTTTCTCCCGGATGTCTTGCTCTTTTTCAATGGCAATGCGCCATTTGTTGTCCAAAGAATCATACAAAGATTTAGAAGTAACTAATTTAATTTCAGAAGGTGACCGATCATTAATACTTAAATATTTAATAAGTTCTTGTTCAACATCCTCCTTTTCACTATCATTGAAGTCATCAAAATAATCTTTTAAATCATCAAGAACTTTTCTTCTAATATTCTTTATGGTCCTTTGACAATGTGTCATAGATTTGTAAGAGGAAATATCTAAATTTACGGTGCAGAGGTTGCTGGTACATTACTGGTTGACTTCGTCTTCTTGCTTGATTGCCTTGTCTTCTTCATTTCTACCTCCGGTTCAGTACCTTCTGAATTCAGTGAGTTATTCCTGGTTTTCCTCTTTCTTTCGAATACCTTTGCCGAAATAGCCTCTAGTTTCTTTTTGGCTGGTGACCTTTTGGTCACTTTAGGACTGGCAGCAGATGTAACTGGTGTCGATGCCGATGGCACCGCTTTACCTTTTTTCTGCTCCGGTACCTCAATAGGTTTGATCCTTTCTAAGTAAGTACCGATCCTCTTCTTCTTGGGATCTAGTGGTGAAGCAAGTAGAGTAGAGGCATACCCTGTCAGTATATCATTTACCACTTCATACCCCATAGGCCCAACTACATCTTCTCTGGGTTCGACCGCTTCCATTATGCAGTGATCTATTTTGATGGTGAAACAGATGTCATCTTCATATTTCTTAACTAGATCACCAGATATTCTCATTCTCTGGTTCATCTTTAGTTTGAACTCATCAAAATATCTGTTCAGAGTCTCCAGATATGCAGTTCCTACTACTTGCAGACTCTCCTTTATTTGTCTGGAAACTGGTAGGTCAGTTGACCATTGAATATCACCAACTCCGGGAAAATATCCTTGAAAGTAGAAAAATAAACCGACAAGTAGTTGACCAAACTTAAACCTCTGGGTTTTGTCCGATTTGATCAACTTCAGGTTACTATGAGTTGCTTCTGCATACAAGTACATAAGTCACATTCTGCATTTTCTTTTATCATCCTGTAGGTGGCATGCACCGCAGCTAAAGGAATGAAATTTATTCTGCTAGCATAGAATATTCTATACCTGATTACCATACATGCATACTTCAACAAATCATCTCTAATGGTGTTGACTGTCATTGCCCATTGGTCACTCACAGAATTGGTGAGCTTTGTCACTTTGGTTTTGGGGATCTTCCAAAGAACGAGGACTTCCCCAACATTGCAGAATCCGGTCACGACATGAATTGCCTCCGGTGTAATATCATGGGTTCACTCAAGGCACACCTTATCACCATGAACCCTACTAAGGATAATCTCGATGTGTTCTTCTGTAAACACTTCAAGAAAATATACTGCATTATGCAATTTCTTCTTCTCTATTATGCTATATTCAGGTTTAATCTTCTTATCATCTCCACAGAACAGACTCAACTGGGAGTGAATTACTAGGGACCCTAGGTCTTCTAGTTTGCAATCAATATATCTCGAAACATCGCCTTCGATAATGACTCTGGTGGGATTTTGAGATAGGGTATTATATTTCATCTTAAGAAACTTAGGTGCATCCTCAGGTTCAATAGAACTAGAAGGGATTTTAGATGAAGAAGCCATATCTAGAAGATTCCAAATGATAAGAATGTTTCAATGAAAAATACCTTCACACTCCAAACTAGGGTTTGTCGTTGGTGAGCACAACACACCTCTTCAGAAGCTTGTTTACCACTTTGACTTCCACACTGATAGCTTGAAGTGGCTACAAAATCTTATGTAAGATTCCTTTCTTAATTCTTTTGAATGCAAAATGAATCACTTTGGTTGTGTTGCTCAGACTAGAAAAATTCTTCTCTGAAAATAGGTAAGTAAAAATGACGACAAAAGTCACTTTTAAACATGATCCCACCTACCATAATAAATGCATCACCATTAGGGCTCAAACCCTAATTTTATCTTTTACCGCTTCATTTCTTCTATCGATTGACAGGTAACAAATACCAATAAAGGTGCTTTACCGATTTACTCTGGGGGTTCGAAACATTTTACCAATATGTTCCCCCTAAGCTTTTCGAAGCTCAATTTGTCGGTTTAGGGATTTTCACACTAGGTGCGAAAACTGGTACATCTTGTGGCTTTTCTTCAGATTTCTTTTTCCAGGTTTTATCCATATCCGCCCGAACGGTTTCAACATCAATCTTCCCTTCTGGGTTGATTGGTATGTCTCTCGATGGATTCTTTCTTAGTTTGCATGCTTTGGCAGTGTGTCCAAGTTTGTTGCAATGATAGCATACCATTCCAGGTGTTCTGCATGGGTTGGTGTTCACATTTCCATTCTTCCTTCTGCATGTTGCAGAAGTGTGACCGCTACCACGACAGATCAAATAGGTTGCTCTCCAACTAGTTGCCTCTTCATAACCATTTGACCGGTAGTCATAAGTTCCGTACCGGTTTGGGTTTCGGTTCATAAGAGGTTCCAAGACAACTCCTTTAGCTCTTGGTGGATAATTTCCAGAGTTGTTCATAACCGACCTGCACTCAAAAGCTCTATGCCTAAACTTGTTGCATGAATAACAATGACCATTAAATCTACTAGATCTAGCCACATTGTTTTGAAAGTAAGGAAAGTTATTGTAAGCCTGGCTCCTACATACATTGGCAGTATGTCCTTCCTTAAGATAGTTAAAGAAAACGGGTTTAAACTTTTGCTTACCTTTACTCTTGTTGTTGTTCTTAGGTGTTGATTGCTCCTTTGGTGCATCACTCTTGGCTCCAAAGGTCTCACCTTCCTCGCACCTAGAGAAACCAAGTCCAGTGGTATCCTTTGATGGCTTTACCGATTCCAACAACTTTTGTTCTAACTTAGCAGCACTCTGGTTGAACTTAGCAAGTATCTCCTTTGTCTCAACAAGTTCCTTAGAAAGAGCATCATTGGTTTTCATCAAGGTTTCATTCTGAGAAATCGTTGCATTCAGTTCAGCTTGTATTTCTTCTTTCTCTTCTTTATCTTCCTACAAATAGGCGGTAATGGTACCGATTTCTTGTTTCAATTTAAAGATCTCATGCTCCTTGTCCTTTACCAAATCTTCAGCTTTTCTTCTATTTTCTAGCTCCTAACTCATCCTGATAGTCAGTCCTTCCAACTCCCTCCTTAGGTTAGTTTTGGATTCATTTAGTTTCTCCACTTCTCCAACTAGGGCATCCATGTCTGCTTCATCAAAAGAGTTGTTTTCAGTAAATTCCATCAATTGCTCAGCAAGTTCTCTTCTCTTGGCCAAAGAGGCTTTATGCTTGACTTTGAGTTCATCGTAGGCTCTCTCAGAATCAGTAAGACAATGAGTGAGTTCCCTCATGCTGTATTCCCTCATATCTCCTTCCAAGTGGTTAGACTTATAGAAAGGTTGGCTCTGATACCAATTGATGAATAGTAAGAGGGGGGGGTGAATTTGTATGCCAAAAAACTTAAACAAACTCTTAAGCATTTTAACTGCAGACCGGTGTAGCAGATTAAACAATAAACTGATTGAAACATAAACAAGCCAAATAGAAAATAAAGCATTCACCCACAAAAGCACAATCACCATAACACAAGATGTTTTGACGTGGAAATACAAATGGGAAAAACCACGATGAGTAAAACTCACAAGTCAACTATTTGCAAAATAGTAACCAGACCGGTTAAGGCCTTACAATGTTCTTCACCAGAACAGATCCTGTTAGGGATAAGTCCTGCTAAAGACTACCCTGTTAGAGGATTTCAGATCCACAACTGTGAACCACCTTGTTAGAGGATTTACAATAGGCTTGGCTGGGCCTACCCGATTAAGGGTTTCAGACTTGTCGAAGATACTAGTAATCAACAATTGAATGATCTAGATAGTAGCACAAAATGCTTGATTAGATCCTTGGTAGCTCCTTGTTAATGCATTCCAACATTACTTCAGTCTTCTATATTTCACACACTCTATCAATGTTGTGTGAGACCTTTTCTCGCATAGACCTTATCTTCGTTCGCACACTTCAACTTTTTTTTAAAACCCTAGACATGATGTCCTCATATAGGAACCTGATTTCATGTCGGTCCAATAAGATTAGACTACAATTTCCTAGGTACAGTGCATCTAGACACATTTGGTAACACAACACAGAAACACTGCCAAAGTGTCGGTGGATGATAACTCATCACACATTAGACTGGTTAACAAAGTATATCGATTATCGGTTGACAAGTGAAGACTGGAAAAATGGAACATAGTGTTCCAATCAAAAGATTAACTGCCGCGCGGGGTCTTCATTCCACTTT
The DNA here is from genome assembly GCF_030272615.1 of Cryptomeria japonica. NCBI lineage: Eukaryota > Viridiplantae > Streptophyta > Pinopsida > Cupressales > Cupressaceae > Cryptomeria > Cryptomeria japonica. The sequence goes on along the minus strand of NC_081411.1, from coordinate 573,565,264 downwards.
GAGATCTTCATACCGCTTGGTGTCTTCGGTCACGCTTTGACTAGTAAGCATCTTTTTACAAAACATCAATAGTCTTCAACAAACAAAGACTATACATTTAATGACATGCAATACCGGTTGGAACAACTACTGGTTGAGAATAACACATACATTAAATAAGTGTGAGTCCATCAATGACAATCACAACTAATTATCATCAAAATACCAACATACTACTAGTGTCATAGGGTGAGGAGCAGCATGATAGGGTGAATGGAGTGCTAAGGCACTACCTCTTCACCAAAAAAAAGTGCAAGATCGGTTGTAAGAGCTATGCGATCTTGATCGTATTGGTCTTGAACAAATATTTTAAAGGCTTTGCAATTTCTAAGAGAATGAGAATAAAAATTATAAACAAGACAATGTTCATCACCTTCCTTATTCTTATAAGTATATTTTAGGGGAGGAAACACGATATTTCTATCATACTTCAATCTCCAAAAGATTCGTGTAGCTAACTTTTCTTGACTTTCAATAGGGGTAGGTCTTATCTCTTGAGATGTAGGACAAGGTTTGCTAGAACGAGGAGGATTGTATTATATTATTTTGATAGTTCCATTATCAATGAGTCCTTTTATTCCCTTTTGAAAATCAGGACAATCATTGGCATGATGATCGTTGGTTTGATGATATAAGCAAAAGGGATTATTTGCAAAAGAATCACCTTTAAATGAACGATAAAGTTTGTCTTGCGAAATACTCCTCAAGCTTTTGCAGCCTAAGGAGACCATCCATAGGTGAATGACTAGAATGTCCTATACCTTTCGTATTAGCTTGTGAAGGAGGGTTTATAGGGACTTTGATTCCTTGTTCATATTTTACAAGTCCTTGTCCACTATAACCTTGTTTTGAGATTATTTTATAACCACTCCTATAAGAAATTTTTAACTATGAAAAAGAAGGACCATTATCATGATTCTCTTTAAAATTTGTAGTGTGAGGGCATATGGAGGGATCAAAGGGATGATTAGATGAAGAAGGAATATCCTTAGGGGGGAATTTCTCCTTTCTATCATCATTATTCATGTCCTCTTGGATGGGTTGAGATGGAAGGTCCTTATCATCTAAGGCTTCATCTTTGGTTAATGTTATGTGAGGAGATAGATCATGAATAAAATGTGTAACATAATATTCTCTACAAATATGTTGATTATTAAGATAATCTCTAAGATAATAAGGAGGATCTAGAGAGATTGATACACTGATATTTTGATCTTTCCCCCCTTGCACTAGGTATGTGTATGAGAAGAAGATAGTGTCATGTTGCTCTTCAATTATTTCTCTCCATTAGAGAGATCATTGATAGGAGTATTGACTCTTTCTTCATCCACATGAGATACACTAGGAGAGGTACAAGTGTTAGCTTTTCCAATGTCATCTCTAGGGTTATCATTGTCTACAAAATCTTTTATATGATCTACATATGTAATGCATTTTCTTAAAAATATCATGATAAAGCAACATGAAATATGGATAAAAGCTTTGATATATGATTGGTTAGTAGGAAATATTTTTGAAACCCTAAAGATACAATATGCAAAAGTACTATGAATGAAAGGAAGTAATGTAAAGTGAAAGAAACCACTATCCAACACATGATTTTGATAAATGTAAGTAAAAAAATAATGTAACCATATGTGAAATGGCAAATGAATCAAAGTTAGTAAATGCCATTATGAATGCCAAAAATCAGATTTGAAAATATAAGTGAAAAATTATGCAATCCACAAGTCAAATTTATTAAAATAAATTAGGGAAATTGTGAATTTAACCAAGTTAAATTTATGTTTTTAATTAAAAATATGATCTATGAGTGCAAATTTGAAAGCTAAAATGCATACAAATTTATCTATGAGTGATTCTGTATAATTATATAATCATATATGGGTAAGTTAATTAGCATGAAAGATGTCAAGCTCACCAAAATGTAATGGTGTAATTTGGAATTAGGATTTTACCAATTAAGACCACCAACAATCCAAAATTACCCAAAACAAGGAAAGAGTATTGAAACCAATAGATCTATTTGTTGCAAGGTGTGCGCCCTTGGTCTCCTTGTGTTGTGCAGCACATGGTTCGAGTTTGTGGCATGGCTTAATCACCTCCTATGGATTATATAAGTCTAGTTGATGTATCGGGCATTAACAGGTCGAGCTTTTGGTGCAATGACAACCACACTTGTAACAAGTGGTATCAGAGCTTGGTCACAGGTTCAAACCCCTCGTTTGTGCTGGGGGGGATTGTTGCAAGGTGTGCGCCCTTGGTCTCCTTGTGTTGTGTAGCACAACGCTTGGGTTTGTGACATGGCTTAATCGCCTCCTATGGATTCTATAAGTTTAGTGGTTAATTGAAAGAGTGTCACACACCCATTTACTTTGTTAGGTTAATGCATCACCGCCATATTGATAAATAAAAAATTAATCGGACTACAAATACATCATCAAATGCATGCAATTAACAATAAAGTTACATGCATTAGAATATCATAAGAATAATGATAAAAAATAATTAGAGGACTTTCTATTTACTAAAAATGTGAAATCGCATGGTTTACCAAAAGAAAAGATTAGATTAATATATCAATTTAATATTAATTTAACCATTAGGGCTCATTCCATTTTGAAGAGCAATGAAAAGTTTATTTTTAAAGATTTTTTCATAATCTATTAAATGACAAGAATAAAACTAGTTTATTTTTTACCATAGCGGCTAATTAAAAAAACCACCAACTGGCAGGCACATCCATTTTACGCAATTGGTTAATTGAAAGACTGCCACGCACCCATTTACTTTGTTAGGTTAACTTTAGCATGGTGTGAAACTGGAAAACGGATGGTAAAACCTAAAGCCTACTGGTTGGTGAGGGAAACTTCTCCATGGGATAAACTTATGCGTGTCATGAATTTGGAAAATTTATCTGGATAATTGGTGGTGAGATCAAAACCTGCTTTGTTTTCCACCCACTGCTCTCTTGTTGTTTAAATATGCCTAGGTAAAGAAGAACAAAATTAGAGGTGGAGGTCAACAAACAAGCTACCATAAAAATTTAGCTAAGGTGAGTTGTTATTTTGTTAAATTTTACTGTATATCTTTGAAAAGATCTGAAAACTTTAGAGTGGGACCAGTGTTTTAAAGATGAAAAAATTGAGAATGAGACCCACATTTGAATGATGAATCCAGGGCTTAGAATCATTTACAGTAGCGATTGACAGAGAAATAAAGAATTCGCGTAGGAATCAGGATTTATAAATGTTTTTACTTTTTCCTGCTTGACAATTTTTATAATCTCCCTTCCTAATAAAAACTAACTGAAATAATGAAAGAACATAGATTTTGTCAAGTGATTTCATAGCTAATATTATGCTTTGTTGTAAAGAAATCTCTGTCTAAGTTGAATTGAGCTTCTTTGATAATTTTTTTTTTTCATGTTTTTCTATTTATATCATTACTTGGTTCTCTACATATGGATCAATTTCCTTCTCATTAGCCTTTTTTTGTTAAGGAGAAGGTGTTCCCTCTATCAATGCATCCATGGGTAACAAGTATATGTAGGAAGCAAGACGATCGAAAGAGTCGTAACTATCAATTTTTTTGTTTAGTTGGTTTTATATTTGCCATTTTATTTCCTCTAGCACGGGCAAGTAAAATCCTCTTGAATCTTCATGACAATGACATTGGTCAACTAAGCATTATCTGTTAGGCCCAATATGGAAAGTTGATGTACTGAGAGGGGAGGGGTGAGTCAGTACTCCAAAACTTTTCTTTGATAATAACCTTACTGTTATGCATAAACATAATAGTGCAGTAACATAAAATAAAACTAAAATCAACAGATAACAATCATACATGATTCACTCCATAACACATATATTTTGGTAAGCTCTTGGTTAGAGAGAAAAATTGCGGTGGGGATGGCACCCACAACTTCAGTACTGCAATAATAAAGAATGCTTGGTTAGATCTACATTTAGCTATTTCTGATAGCTTACCCTATTAGGAGTATCAAGATCAGTTAGATCTACCTTACTAAAGGATTTTACAACACTATACAAGTGTAGCACCTAGTTAAAGGATTTACAATTTATAGACTTGGTTAGAGTCATTTACCCTGTTAAGGTTTCTCTTACAACTTCACAATATTACAATAAAATTATTACAAATATCTGCAACTTTACATCTAAAATGCTAAAGCAGATTCTATGTGCTCTGAATAAGATTACCTAGCTTGTAGCATACCTCGGTAACCCATAATGAAACTCGGTAAACCCTTCTGTTTACTCTGTTCTTTGACTGTTCACTGATAACCTTCTCGGTGACCTCTCTGTGTCTCTGTAACAGTCTTCCTTCATGCATACACACACATTCCCTTTTTTCTAACCCTAGAATCATGCTGTATAAATAGATCTCTTACAACGGTGATTTAATTCATTGCTTCGATCTTACAAAAAGATTCTTCGAATGAATGACTAAACAAAATATCTCATTGGTTAGATTGACCTTGTAATCATACACAATCTCCTAATGTAATTTCCAATGCAAAAACGGTTAGATGTGCCTCGATCTTGTAACACGTTTTCATGTGCATGTCCAGGTTCAATGTATCTGGTAAAACGTTTCACTCGGTGAGTTAACTTTACCACTCGGTAGCCATGAAACTTTACTCGGTAAACAGCTCAGTGAATATTGCATTCTGTGACTGCTTTCTTCTGTAACCGACTAGACTGTTAATACTGACTTCTCTGTGTGTACTGACTGCATGATTCGGTAATACTAACCGACTAGAATATAGTATGACTTTGGATATGAAACTAATGGCAATTTGATAAGTAGTAACAATCTCCCCTTTTGACATTAGTTGAGATGTTTGACAAAAACTACTTACAAAGTCATAACTCAAAAACTATATACTTGACAAAATGACTATACTTGACAATATATACAATAGTCAATAAAATAGTATATGCAGATATACTCCCCTTATCATTATTCTATACATAACTCTGAATTTTGCATGTTCTGTTCTGTTTTGTACTTGTGTGCTCTGAATGCTCTGTATATTCTGCTCGGTATACTCCCCTTGTATACAATACTCAAAATTGTGTTAACAAAACTGTATTACTCTCCAAATGTAGAATTACTCCCCCTTTGCTGGGCTTTCCTCTTTGTAGTATCATAATATTACTCCCCCTTTTTGACAAACATTAAAAACTTAATTTCCATCTAGAGGGGGTAACTGATAAAAAATAGTCTTATACTTGGTCCGGGCGTCGATGAGGGCGACTGAGAGTGAGTCCTTGACACTTTCCATTAATGAGTTTTGTGCTTGAATATCAGATAATAGTGATATCAAGCCATCAAGAGTGCTTCCCTCTTGTGTAGTTGATAAGCGTGTAGCTTGGTTGAGCTGTTCCTATACTGATGAGAGATGAGGAAGGAATAATGTTTGAAGCGTCATTATATCCATCCTGATTTTATGCTCTTCATTCCTCAGTTCTAACTGTTGAGCCATGAGCTGTTGTAGCTTTTTGTAAAAATTCTGAACTGAATTAGGCTCAGTGGTCAACTTAGATGAGAGATCGGTGATCTCTTTCTCAATTGCATCAATTTTATTTTTGATATCTTTAATAAATAAAGAAAATGTACACAATTTCTGGAATAAATAAAGAATGTGCTTGAGTTGAGGGGACAACTTAGCAATGAATTTGACAAGTTTTACCTTGCCAACAGCAATTGATTTTTGTACTTCCTCTATCATTTTTGTTGTAAGCTCTTTATCCTTGAGCTTGCTTAAGTACTCAGATGCATCAACTCCAGATGTTTCAATCTGATTGAGGAGTTCATCCAACTGAATATGGATGGCTGCATCGGTTGACACTGTTGCTGATGGTAGCATTTCTGTGAGTAGTGTCCTAACCTTCTGAAGTACTTTATTCTTTTTCTGTATGGCCAGTTGCTTCTCCTGTTCGGCCTTTTCTTTGCATAGTTCACCGAATTCAATGAGTGCTTGCCCTTTCAATTTGGAAATATCTACATTGGGCAACACGATCGGTTTAGATAAGTCAAATTTAAAACCATGCTTTCTAACCTTCTTTTCTTTTCCTTTGGTTTGTGGCACTAAGACAAGTGCTTGTGAGGCTTGCTGACCCTTGGTAGGTTGCTCAGTAGATGCAACACTTCAGTCTATTCCTGTAGCCATTGCAGTGTCTTTGGGTGGCTCGGTGATAGGGGTCTTAGTTGTAATAGTTACAGTGCTTGTCTGTGCTTGAGACTTCTGATCTTTGGTTGTATCACCTGCAGCTTCAGATTTGTTACCTTTGGTAGCTTGATCAGTGTCCTTGGGAGCTTCGATTGAGACTGGTGGCTTCATCAGCAGATAAGGCTGAACTTATTCTAAGACAGATTCACTAGAGACAAGTTTTGCATAAGTGGTGCCTTCAATCATTTCCTGCTCCGGTGTTGCTTCATCCATTACATCTTCATCAATTTGTATAGTGTCAACCGGGTCTGGACCTTGCTTGGTAACATCTGGATCTTTCTCGGTGACATCAAAAATTTCAATTTGAGATTGTTCACCAACATCCTTTTGTTTGAAGATCTCCTGCCACTTGGCTTTAGTCTCATTTTCCACAACAATGTATAGCCCATTCATCAATTTTAAGGCTCTTTGTTTCACAAGAAATTTTGAATTGTATGTGGTCAGATGCTCCTTGATTTCAGCTACGGACATGTCAGGAAATAGATGGACTAGACTTCTTTCTCTCTCTTATTTGTCTCTCTGAATCCATTGCATATTTCCATCTATTATCAATATGTGAGTAGAGTTCACTCGGAAGTGACTTTGCTAGTTCTAATGGTGCTAACCGAAACTTCAGAAGTGTACATATGACAGCTTCTTCAATCTGTCATTTCTCATCATTATTCCTAGTCTCATACTTAACATATTTGAATCCTGCAAATCCACTGTATTCTTTAAGATTGGTACAAAAATTTTCAACACTGTGAATGTTTACCTTTTTGCTTTTCACAATCTGGAATTTGTTTGCATCATCAGACTTTGTATCACTTGACTCTTTTGCCAAAATGAGTCTCCGAGTAGATTTCTTATAAGTTTTGGTTACCTTAGGAGTGGCAACAGTCTTTTGTTTCTTACTCGGTGATGCAGCTGATGCTCTGGTGTTGGGTCTCTTTGTTGGTGGAGTCAGCAAGACCTTTGTGATGTCCTGTTTCTTTCTTTTCAGAAATTTACCCTTTGACAACTCTATGCTCAATGTTATAGCAGCCTCCTGTGCTTCTGATTCCTCTTCGGTAATGACAAGATTACCTTTGATAGGTGTAGAGGAGGATTCTTCTCCGAATTTCTCAGATAAAGCCTTTATCATCTTTGTGGCTTTTCTTGTAGCCTTAGGAACTACAATGCTCATTTTTACTTTCTCCTTCACCTCTTCATAGGTTCCATACCTTAGTTCAGTTGCATGCCTTGGCAATGATAGATAGGCATCAATTTGTTGCTGTGTAATATCATAATCAATCTCATAACCCATTGGTTGCAACGATTGAGTCCTTGGTTCGACAACATTTACATAGCAATAATCAGTGTCAACTTCAAAACACATATTGTCCTTGTATTTTTCGACCAGCTATGGTGGGATCTTGTACCTGTTGTGCATTTTCTCTTGGAATTTGCTAAAGTAATCATCTATGATATCATTAAAGTTATCTCCTAACTTCTTGATGTAGTCATTGATCTGATGGGTGATAGGTCGGTGTAGCTCCCATACTACTTTACCGACTGAGGGAAAGAACTTCTCAAAATAGAAAAACATACATACAAGTAGTGAACCAAACTTTACTGTGTTTGCCGAGTTGTTCTTCTTCGACTTCCTTATTGTGTTCAGGTTCTCAAACAAGTTCTTTAGTAGCACTTCACATAAGTCTACTTTCATTCCCTTCTTCACTATTTTGTAGGCCAGGTCCACTACAGCACATGGTACACTGTTTTCCCTTGCAGATTGGAAGAAACAGTAACCAATAACTCTGATTGCAAATTTTAGTTCAACATCAATGACATTATTCAATTTCAGTCCTCACTAATCAGATTCTACTCTGGTTAGACTGATTAGCTCCTTTTGTGATATCATTTTCTGTGCACGAGCATGATCGTAGATGGGATATCCAGTGATCAGGTGAATGACTTCCTTTGTGATCTTGAACGATTGCTCTTGTAGCCACATGAAATCATCGTGTACTCTGCTCAATACAAACTTAACCCACTAGGGTTTGAACACACGGGGATAGACTAGGGCTTTAGTTAATCCCTTGATTTTGATATGCTCAAATTTGCTATCTAGTTTTCCATCAGTGCACAGTTCATCATATGTGTCACTAATCTCTACATGACCGAGTTCCTCAACATGGCATTTGGTAAAGAATCTGACATCTTCCACTAACAAGACTTGATCCGGGATGAGTGAAAATGCAGTTTTATCATCCGGTTCTGAGGCAACTTTAGGAGTTAGAGAATATTTCAGTGAGGGCTTCTCCACATTTTGGACAACTACAGGGTCTTGGATCTTGGGCGCCATGGTAGATTTCAGGTAAGATTTGACAAGTTATCCTTAGGGTTTACAAATGACTGAAACTTCACACTCGGTAGACAATAGCAATTTGACTAGATTGGAAACCAGCTTAACAGTGTGAATAGATTGATGTAAATACCTTGAAATTCACTCTGAATGAAGTTTGATCGCTTTGATTCGCTCTGCTCTGCTTCTCGAAAACTTGGGTGAATGAAAATGATCGCGAAAACACTTTTAAGAACTCAAAAATACCTTATCGGGCTCCGTACAAGTTAGGTCAAGATATTAAATGCACTCGGTTCACCTACCGATTTACTCTTTTTTTTTGTTTTCACCGAGTACCCAACTTTGATTTATTAACCGACTTGATAGGTTTCCTGTATACACCGACTTGACAGGTTTCCTATATAGTATATAAACTGACTAATTGCATCTTAACTATGTAGATTTTGAATTTTGTACATAATAGAATAGGAACTGTTATGATTTAACTTTTAAAGAATGCAGTCCCTTCATACCTTTCCTTGACTAATTTGAAATAGGTGCACCTAACTCGGTAGGTAAGGTGCTTTCTTCATCAGACATAATTTCTTTCTTTTTCCAAATCATCTTGAATTTTTCTTTTATCTCTTCAGTGTCTCTTCTCAGTTGATCTCTACAATCTCCAGCTAAATGTCTAGCTTTGTGACAATGAAAACATGCCATACCAGGATTTCTCCATGATCTCCAGTTGTTCATTCCAAATCTTATAAAATAGTTGGCACCTATATGTCCATATCTTCCACAACATTCACACCATATCCTTGTATTGTAATCCCATGGTACTGCTGCATATTGTCGGTAAGGATCTGTGTGAGTTCGGTAACCTCCAGTGTTTGCTCGGTGTGGATACTTCATGTAGTTCTTTTGCTTAAACCAACACTTCTCGGTACTATGTCCATATCTATTGCAGTTTTTACAAAACCCTTTGAATTTTGCCTTCTGATAGTTGTTAACAGAATTTGTCCTACATTAATTAGGTGTGTGACCATATTTATTGCAATTGTAACAATATCCATTGGACTTAGAGATATTCGATTGCTTACCTTTTCTGATCTGGCATATGTTGGCAGTATGACCTTGATTTCCACAATAGTAGCAAATAGGCTTCTTCCTTTTGATGTTATTCCTTTTTCTAGCTTGTTTTGATGATTCTCCTCTCTTGGTAGTATGAATTCCTTTCTCGGTAGAGTCTTTGCCTTTGTAACCGAGTCCTCCATCTTTGTAGAGTCTTCTTGTATTCAGTTTCTCATCCAACATCTTTGATGCTTCATAACTTTTCTCCAATGATTTTCTGGATTTCTTCTCTGTTTCAAGTTCACCAGTCAACCTTGATACTTCAAGTTTCAATGATTGATTTTCATCATTCTTCAGAATTGCTTCATGATGTGCATAACCTAGTTGATCTGTCGTATTTTGTTGAATACCAATTAACCTTATGATTTCATCATCCTTATCAGATACTAGAGCTTCAAGTTGTTGTTTCTCTCTTTGTAGATCTCTTGCTTTATCCTCAGCTATCCTTAATGCATCTAGATTTTCAGTCATCTGTGTACTGAAATGTTCATGTTCTCTTTTAATTGATTTTAGTTGATCAACCAATGCTTTGTTCTTTTCTTTCAACATTCCAATCATTTCTTTAGTTTCTTCAGATATACTGTTCTGAGATGATGTCTTGATTTGTTCCACTAGCTCTTGAGAATCCTGCAAGTCATCAGATAATCTTCTCCTTACTTTCAGAGATTTTTGCATTTGCCTCTGCATGTCTGCAATCACTTGATTTGCATTATCCAGCTCTTCTTGAAGATGCACAATCCTCCGAGATTGTTTGTAGCGTTCCATTGCTAAGATCTTTCTCTTTAGGTAATTAAACCCTTTTCCAAGATTCAAGCTCTGATACCAATTGTTAGGCCCAATATGGAAAGCTGATGTACTAAGAGGGGAGGGGTGAATCAGTACTCCAAAACTTTTCTTTGATAATAACCTTACTATTATGCATAAACAGAATAGTGCAGTAACATAAAATAAAACTAAAATCAACAGATAACAATCATACATGATTCACTCCATGACACATATATTTTGGTCACGCAGAAACTCTTGGTTAGAGAGAAAAACTGCGGTGGGGATGGCACCCACAACTTCACTACCGCAATAATAAAGAATGCTCGGTTAGAGCTACATTTAGCTATTTCTGATAGCTTACCCTATTAGGAGTATCAAGATCAGTTAGATCTACCTTACTAAAGGATTTTACAATACTATACAAGTGTAGCACCTGGTTAAAGGATTTACAATTTATAGACTTGGTTAGAGTCTTTTACCCTGTTAAAGGTTTCTCTTACAACTTCAAAATATTACAATAAAATCATTACAAATATCTGCAACTTTACATCTAAAATGCTAAAGCAGATTCTATGTGCTTTGAATAAGATTACCTAGCTTGTAGCATACCTCGGTAACCCATAATGAAACTCGGTAAACCCTTCTGTTTACTCTGTTATTCGACTATTCACTGATAACCTTCTCGGTGACCTCTCTGTGTCTCTGTAACAGTCTTCCTTCATGCATACACACACACATTCCCTTTTTTCTAACCCTAGAATCATGTTGTATAAATAGATCTCTTACAGCGGTGATTTAATTCATTGCTTTGATCTTACAAAAAGATTCTTCGAATGAATGACTAAACAAAATATCTCATTGGTTAGATTGACCTTGTAATCATACACAATCTCCTAATGCAATTTCCAATGCAAAAACGGTTAGATGTGCCTCGATCTTGTAACACATTTTCATGTGCATGTCCAGGTTCAATGTATCTGGTAAAACGTTTCACTCGGTGAGTTAACTTTACCACTCGGTAGCCATGAAACTTTACTCGGTAAACAGCTCGGTGAATACTGCGTTCTGTGACTGCTTTCTTCTGTAACCGACTAGACTGTTCATACCGACTTCTCTGTGTGTACCGACTGCATGATTTGGTAATACTAACCGACTAGAATATAGTATGACTTTGGATATGAAGCTAATGGCAATTTGATAAGTAGTAACATTATCTACACAAGGTATACCTTACATTGTTCAAGCCTATAGTAGTACTCTTTTGTCTCAATCACCTTCTGCTAATACTTGATTCCTATGAACTGTCATTCATAGATGTCATTGTTGCCTCTTTTCTTTTCACCATCATTATGTCTATTACATCAGATTGACCACTTGGTCTGGATCACCTAATAAATATAAATCTTTCAACTCATGTCAAAATTCTAGTCAAGTAGCATGTGTTGAAGTCTGAGTGCATTTTTCACCATTATACCTAAGAGGCTAAGACCTTATAAGGTATTCCACTGTTAAATAACATTGTTGGCCCTGATTGCGGATGATACATACCCATTCCATATGATCCAAATCTATGACAATTTAAATTATGCCACTATAAAGCATGATCAAATAATACCTAAAGTTGGAGTCACTTCATGGTTCATACATGTTTGTATAGCAATTTTAATTGGTCCACAAACTGATTATATGATTATAGCTCTACATTAAATAAGTGGAGCTTCTCTCCTTTCTGAACTTTTCCATGAGTCAAGGGCGGCTTGTACTTAAGGCAAATGTTTTCACTACTTAGGTTATCCCTCCTCCAGACAAAAAATGGTTGGCTAATATTTTCTTACATTTATCCCTTATTTCCTTGATTTTTTGTAGTTGCTCTTTGTAGGTTTCGATTTCTTCAACTCTTTCTTCCCTTTCTGAAATTATGGAATCTTCTGATCTTGAAGAGAAATCAAATTCTTTTGTTTGAACTAATTTAGGTGTTTTGCCTTAAAGTCATGGAATCGTGTATCTTTAAGAAATTGTGTTTTCTCATGATAAATCATTTATCACTGCCTCTGTTGTTTTTTGCCTTAAAAACTAATTTTTTGGATTATAATCAAACCTGTGACAACCAAATAATAATTAGTATAAATAATTTCACATTTTATGGATAATGAATGCTTGGCACGACATTTAATTTACGCAAGAGGTAAAGTGTAACATTGCCACACACATATTTATGTGGTGAGCTAAACTTCTTCTAGATTGGGGTTAATAGAAATGTGGCGTTGAACTAGAAAATAGATGGTAAAATAAGGACCTTGTTGTTTTCCGCCCACCGCTCTGTGAACCACTCTCCTATTAAAAGTAGTGTTAAAAAAACAGGTTGTCATAAAATTTTGGAGCAAGTGAGTTGTTTCAAAATTTTGATATAATAGAGGATTCTATTAAAGTTTATTGTAATTCTTTGTGAGTTTGAGTCTGAGAGCCATGCCTTCATTGAACAATGAATACAGGATTGGTTTACATTAGTGGCTCACATAAACTAGGAAATTACGCAGGAGTCTAGGTATTTATCATAGTGCCCTCACTTTATATTGGAAGTTGCATGTTGATTGTGGCCATAAAACATAGAATAGATTTCTTAATTTGCAATGTGATTCAATTATACGAACCATGTCTTCACAGTACACCTCTAAGTACTCTACCAACCTAACTTTATTTTGTTGTTGATTTATGTGATTTAGGTTGGCATTCATCGCCTCTAATAACTGTAGGTTTTCCTGGGATTCCCTCACCATGTCTTTGACCGAGCAAAATCACCCATAGCCTATCTATACATCCCTAAGAATACAAGGGTTACCTCGCAATTCTAGTGATGATTTTTTATTCGAAATATGCAATTCCCAATCAAAACTTGTCATTTAGTGCTCCAAATTGCTAAGATTTTGTCAGTCCTCGGTATGATTTAGGAAACCCTATTTTAGCCCATAATCTCTTCCAAATTTTATTAGAATGTCAAAATAATTTTAATATTTCAGTATAGTTTAATAATATATAGGAGAAAATAATTCATTAAGACATGTTTTTTATTGAATTTTATTAGGTTAAGTTTTTTTAATATACCCTAACCATAACTGTAACTATAACCCTAACCCAAAAATTTGATTTTTTTCCTACTTTAATTCCAATGAATTGAAAAATATTTATCTTTTTGTTTGTTGAGTTATTCCTAAGAAAGGTTTTTGCTTCTTCATCTATTTCGCATCTTCATTGTATAAGATATTTAAGGTCATAACCTTAACAAACAATGAAAATGGCGCCTCTGTGACATAATTTTTCTCTCCCTTTAAATTAGCATCATATTTAAGTTTATTAAAATATTTGTGGATACAAAAATATGGTATTAAAATTTTATTAAGTATTAATATTTTGGATTAAAGAAAAAATAGGTTTTGAAGGGGCCCCAAAACCCTTTACAGAATGATTCTAAGAGGATTAGAATCAGAAAGCAACTTCCAAAACAAAATGGGTTGCAAGGATAGGCATAGAAATTGGTAGCCAAAGAGACAGCAAAAGCCCAGTCGGGCACAAAAAGACTGCAGAGAGACCAAACCTAGACACAGAAAGAACCAGCAACAAAAAACAATCCAATTACATTAGGCTTCTGAGGGTCTCAATGACCTCAGTCTCTAGGGAATTCATGGTGTCAGCAGTAGTCTGCATAGCGTTATGATCCAAGTTCTGAAAGGCCACCTTCTTCTTCATGTTCCCCTGAGTCCTTTTGCAGGGTCCTTCACCACTTTGAGCCACCTCAACTTCCTCACTAATAACAGCAACAACCTTATCCAGTTGGTTCAGGATTTTCACCATGGTATTCATAACCATTGCAGATAGTTTAACAATTTTATGACTGCTAACCATAATGGTCTTGAGGGTGTCCTAGATTTTTTTGTAGCCATCCTCAACCCGGTTGATGTGTTCCTCCAGATTTTTCTTAAGTTGGTCAACCCCTTCCCCTATTTTCTTGATACAGTCCATGGCTGAATTATTCTCATCCTCAGTCCATTTCCCATCATTTTGCAGACCAAGAGAAGAGCCAGTAGGGAGGGAATCCATTTTTTCTACCCAAAGCTCTTTGGTTAATCTGGATCTCTTTGAGTTCATGAAATAGCCACTTGAACAAAATGAAGGTGTTGATTGCATGATCACGAGCTAAACCCAACACATTTTCATAATCCTCCCTCTTATCATTTAGCTCATCACTTTTAGGATTAAGGTCAGCAATACTAGCCACACCCATATTACCAGTCTCCTTAAAGGAAAGAGGAGAGGTCGTGATACTAGGGTTCTTATCATCATCAGCCTTCTTAGAAGAAGAGGGGGAGCCAATCTCAGTTGAATTAGAGGAGGAGGACATAACAATGTTCTTATGACCAATTGAACCCTTCCTTGATTTGGGTTTAGAGCTTGAAGGAGTTTCCACTTTAGCTTTTTTAAGGAGAGGTGTAGCCTCCTCAGACCTAGACCCAGAATTGTCATTCTCAGAGTCTCCCTCACTAGTCTCATCATTCTCAGAAGAAATATGGATAAAATCCTCAGGGGGGGGAAGAGCACAAAAATGTGCATCAATAAGAACCAACAAGCCTTCATGCACAATAGGAAATTTAGTAGGGTTCTTACGGTGGTCGCTGAAATTAGCCCTAAGGGCAGACATGAGGTAGAATGGGAAAGACACTTTCACTCCATGGCATAAATGATTTAGAATAACAAAATGGTGGCCATACACCCTAGTATATTGACCATCCAAAGTAAGATAACTCATAATTACCTTGAAAAGCTTTTTCCAGAAAGGTTTGGTGACCGCAATATCATAGTAGCTAGTCGTCTTCTTGACAGTTTTAGCTTGCTCCTTCTCCTCCTTATGGAAACCCTGCATAGCTTGCTTTGTGTACACCCTATCTCTATAATACTTCTTTCCATCCATAGATAACCCAGTGACCTGAGCAATAAGGGCTTCATCTACCAGGACCCTCCGATCATGAAGAATAATCGAGCCATCCTTCCAGTTTTTAGCAAAATACCTGGTAACATCTTGATTTCACCCTTGAAGCCTCTCAATGTAATTAGTAAACCCACCTTTCTTTAGAATGCGCCAAAGCTTCTTTTCATTCTTAAGCTGCACACAACTAGGCAGCTCAATTCTCTTTCTGGCACCACCCATTTTCTCAGGCTCTCTGTGATTCTCTATGCAATGAATTTCAAGAGTTAAGGAAATCCTCCATAAACTGTATGAAATCACCCACAAAGCATGCAAAATAAATTCGCATCGATTATTATGTCCTCTTTGGCCACCTATCTCAGAATGGAAGGTATTGGCAGTTCTAAAAATATGCAAAGTCATAATAGCACTAATAATCATTATCTTTACTCCACTGACTTCTCTCGTGGAGTAGATACATCGCAAGTTCAGAGTCCAACCTGGCACCATGGGTCCAACAAAGTTGGGTCTTACACGTCACTCCCCTGTTAGCAAGGAAGTCAACAAGAACATTGGATTTCCTATAAACATGAGCGAACATACATTTATCAAAGGTTTTAATAATGTCTTTGGCTTTTTTCATCCAAATATCAACATTCCAAGCCGGAGTAGAATTTCCTTTAAGGTAGTTGATAATGTTCTTAGAATCCCCCTCGACCCAAACAAGCTTACAATTGTTCTATTTTGCAAGTTTAAGACTTTGATATGACCCTATGGCTTCGACAACATCATTAGTTTGTTTACCAAGAGGGATAGCAATAGCAAAAATGAAGTTGTCATTGTGATCCCATATCACTCCACCACAACTAGCTTGACCCGGGTTCCCTTTAGTCGCGCCATCAAAATTAATTTTGACCCAACCTTGGGGAGGAAAGTTCCAACTAATGTTGTCCCGGAGGTTGACCTTAGGTGTAACCATATGATGACCAAGATTCTAGCCCTTGACAACATTGACTTCATACTCCTTAAGGATGCCACTGTGAGAGAGAATATTGGGGCTAACAACCGAGAGGTTATCAAAGATGGCTCTAGAAATTTTCTTGAAAACAATATTAGAAGGGAGATGGGTGTCCCTGAAGATGTGATTATTATGTTCTTTCCACAAGCCCCATGCCATATGAGGAAACACAAAAAGCCAAATCTTCTTTATGAAGGGATTTCTAGAGGGTGGATTCCATTGGTGGAAAAACTCCTTAACAGTTCCCGGTAAAGTCGAGCAAAGATCCAATTTTTGAAGCACCAGACTCCAAATCTCAGAGGTGTAAGAGCAATGTAAGAACATATGGTCCACGGATTCAGCCGCCTGCAAACACAAGTAGCATTTGTTTGGGATAGCAAAGCCCCTCTTAACAAGATTGTCACTATTTAAGATTTTATTAAGAGGAGCCAGAAGAACATATTGACCTTAGGAGAAAGGTTCTTAATCCAAACTTTAGAACACCAGGACACATAAGGTTCCTTACAAGCATCCACAGAAGCCACAAAAAACTTCCCATTGGGGTTGAATTTCCATATTAGTTCATCTTCCACACTTTCCTCCAAGCCAAAAGTATAAAGTATTAATGTTTGTGTAATTATATTTTACAATATGTACAAAAAAATACAATATCATATTATTTGTACATATTACAATAGGTTTTCAATATTAACAATATAATCTATATATATTATATAATTTATTGTTTTTAAAAAGATATAAAAATCATAGCTAAATGTAAAAAATTTCTATTTGAACCCTAGGTACACATTTAAGCATACCCACCCTCACTTCACCATAAAAACTAACTACAACTAAAAAAACATAAAGTTTACACTTATTAATGTGTTTTTTTTAGACTAATACGTTTCAACAACATGATAATTATTTCTATATAATATGATTTTACTACGTGTTAACAGATCATGGCACGATTAAATGAAGATGTTGATGTAATCACAAATTCGAGTGATTTATCTCAACATCAACTGACACCCCCAAGACCACAGGATGTTAATGCTTCAGCGTCGAACTCAAAATCTGTTGACTGGTTTGGAAACAATGAAAGTGATATTGAGTTGCTTGCAAATAACGTCATCACAAATTACCACGAGACCGTCGAAGAACTAAAGAGAACATGTGAAAAGGCGCACAACCTTCAAAACCAGGAAATTGAAATGGTTGAGGGGGCTATGCAGACGCTCAAAACAACCTACAAAGTACTTGAGACCTACTACAGATCGATCCAAGAAATGTGATACATAGAGTTTCATGGGATAAATGATTTGACTAGACCAAAGCATAACTTCAGTGAATTTGTTAATCATGTATGGCCCCTTGAATAGTATGATAATTGGAAATTGGAATATTTTTGTTGTACCTATCGATGTTGAATATGTGTAAATATGTAACCTTTGAGAAAATTGTAAAGAATTGCAGTGTATAATCAAGTTTCCAATTGGAATAACATAACTGCAATGTTAGTTTTCTTCCTTCTATGTATAGTGATTAGGAATTTACAATATCATTTAAAATACAAATAAAATACTTTATATTCCACATAAACTTCGAGGATAAAGTTCAAGGTTTACACTTCAACTGAGTGGGGCTATGCATACACTCTAAACGACCAACAACGTAGTCAACCAAAGTATAACATTTAGCTCACTGGATAGGAAATAGCTTTCTATAAGTTGGAAGTTTTTTGTAATAGGCTAAAAGGATATCGACCAACAAACGTCATACAAACTGTCCCTCTTAGTGGTAAGTCTGCAAATTAGGTGATTACAACAATTTATCATTTTCATTCCATATTTATTTCTTTAATTTTCACTATATATCAACTTACAATAATGAAAAAGTGATGAGTACGATGTAAAGAATTTAACCTTGTGCAAAAAAATTTAATTTACGCTATGTAATTACACCATCAAATATTTTGCAAGAATTACCAAACAATGGAAATAATAACTACAAATGCAATCAAGCTTCTGGTAAACGGAACTATAGACCTATCCCCATGCATCCAAGTATTCTTCATATCAAAATTTGGGAGCAACCCTAAACAATCTACACGATTTAGACTAGAGATTTCTGATGGTGCACACAAGCACAAAGCAATGTTGCCCAAGAAGTATAACGATTATATACTCTTCGGAGAGATCACAGTTGGATCCATAATAAATTTATCAGAGTACAGTTGTCCCAAGTCAAGTAAGACATGGTAAGGAGCTAATTATGAGAGATCATGGTCGGATCCATAATAAAGTTATCAAAGTACAGCTATCCCAAGTCAAGTAAGACACGATAAGGAGCTAATTATGACTCTTTTTTTTAAAAGAAAAAAGAAAAAAAAAGAATGGCACTTATAGAATAAGAAAATGTAATGTTGATAGTTTGTTTCATTAAACATGTGCAGGTGGATTACAATTATAGGCCTAGAGATTGTATCTACGAGGAATGAAATCATCGGAGAACCAGTGTCCCTTGATGCAAACCAAGACTGGCAGGAGGAACAAACAACACCACTTACACCTACTTCGAATGTTTGATTAAATACCCTTCATAATTCTGGCACCCTCTCTCAAGAAAAGGTACTATTTGGAGTAAAGCAGCCTCAAAGTTCAAGTGGACTACCAAGAATAATTACGCCTATAAATAACTTGAATCCATTCCAAACAAGGTGGACCATCAAAGGTCGTGTGACTATAAAGAAATAAATCCATCAATACAATAATCAAGGAGGAAGTAGCCGTGTGTTTAGCTTCGACATGATAGATAGAGAAGGGACTGATACACGTGTATCGTGTTTTAATGATATGACAGACATTCATTATGGTAACATAAACATTGGAGCTACATACAATATTTTGGGTAGAGTTGTCAAGATAGCTAATAAAATTTATAACAAACTTAATAGTGGGATAGAAATAACTCTTGTGCATGAATCAATTGTAACCCTCTGTGAAGATGACCCTTCTATTCCAAGAAACCATTTCTCATTCATGCCTATTAATGAAATACTTGAGCAAAGTAATAATTCAATCATCGATGTTATTGGTGTTGTTATTTGCATAGAACCAAGCTCTACAATCAGAAGAAGAAATGGAACAGAGGTTATGAGGCATACCATAAAGCTACTGGATATGTCTCGAACAACAATAGAAGTTACACTAAGGGGACCACCATCTGAGAAAGAAGGTAGCCAGCTCCAACAAAAATATTACCTTCAAGAGACTACAATCCTTGTAATCAAGAGTGGACGTGTTTGCGAATATAATGGAAAAGTATTGAGCACATCAAGAAACACACACCTAATTCTAAACCCAGAGATACTTGAAGCTGAGAAATTGAGAACCGAGTTTGACCAAAATGTAAGTGACACGCACAAAAATTTGGTTAAGTATGTTGACTTACCTCCGCCAATTACACGAATGACAATCAGTGGCATCTGACGAGAAGCAGAGTGTATAGTTCAACCTCACCATTGCATACTAAAGGCAACAACCCTACACATTAAAATAGAATCATTCTGCTATCCAGCTTGATCCAATCAGATAAATGGAAAACAGTGCAAGAAATGATTGATTCAAAATAGATATTCAAATTGGTATTGTTCTAAATGTGACATGACACTGGTTGAATGTGCTTACGAATACATAGTTCAGATAAAATTAGAAGACCATACAGATACAATATGGGCTATAGAATTTGATGAAGGAGCAACACAACTACTGGGCATGCCTGCAAAAACCTTATATAAGCTACAATTCAACCCAGATGCAGAAAGCAGTACCGAGGAAGTAATAAGGTCTGTGTTAAACAAACAACACCTCTTCAACTTAACGTGCAAAAAAGAGAAATATAATAAAGAGGAACGATTGAAAGCTGCAATTACTAAGGTTGAGCAAGTATATTTCATCATAGAAAGCAATGCCTTACTTGAACAAATAAAAACAATGAATGATGAAATGGGAGTCGAGGAATGAATTGATATGTAGTTCACGTCCATAAGTTTTTGAGCTTGAAAAAATGGCCCTACTCAACCAAGGATGAATATATGTAAAATACAACTATAGAATAGAGAAAAAGAGCCTCTTCTTGTAAATATTATGAAGACAAGTTTGTACAATGATTGTCAATTTTTCATGAAAAAAAAGAAGACGTATTTGTATACAATATGAATATTGAAGCATCCTGGTGTAAAAGGCCTATGTGCACTACCTTGTAAAAAAATTACATGTATAAAAATGTAAATATATATTTGTTTATGTTATATGTGTTACTCATAGCATCACATTTATCTAATATATTGTACTTTCATGAAGAAATGGAGAAAACCTTGCATATATTGTAATGATTGTGTTGTCTTCCACTTTTAAACTTTTAATTCCATAGCTCACACATTAAACTTGTATAAATAGATATAGGATACATTTAGCACTTTTAGTTATTTTCCTTTACGTATATTGTATTAATACCATTGCCTTTTCATTCATATTTTTTGATTGCATGATTGTTAGCTATCTAACCCCAAAATTTGTATATCAATAACAAACATTGAATTTGTTTACAGATGGTCAACTATAATGGTGGAAAGAGACAACTTAGCCCAAGGCAAATAGAAATAAGAAGAGAGCAAAGCCAAAAAAAAAGTCAAGCTTATTATGCACAACACAAAGATCAAATAGTTGCACGTAGGTGCCTCTGAAAAGAATAACAAATTACCCAACAACAAGAACAAATAGTACACATGCCTACATTTAGAAATAATCCTAACTTTGCAATGGCATTGAAGAGATTTAGTCAAAAAATAGACACCATAGCTATCCTACAAACATGCAGTATGTGCAAGGAGTCCTACCCAGGCATGCTCTTTTGTTCGTCAAACCATGATTCCACTTTTCGAAGGTGCTTTAATGAAAAAGGCACGCATTGCTTCTTACTAGCCAATAACATGGACCTTGGAGAGCAGCCAGTATTCCTAAAAAAGCTAACTCAGATAGAAGAAATACTTATTGCTAGAGTAAATCCTATCTTGCAAGTGAACCATACTATTGGAGGTCAATACAAGTATAGTGGACACATAGTTAGCTTCCCACAAGACATAAAAAGTATAGGAAAGGAGCTTCCACGAAGATTTTCTGACTTAGATGCACTTATAATACGTTGATTAAATACTTTAGGTCAATGTTATGAATTCTACGTGAGGATGTCACATGTTAGAGATGCATTGGAATATAAAGTTAGAAATGATTTGTACTATAAAGATGTTGTAATCAATGATGATTGTGTGTTAGAACTCCCTGAAAGAAGAACGAATATTTTTGGCATATTACATACCATTGAAACTAACGATGAATTTATGGAGCTAAATACTAGTGATAAGAGTGATGAAGAACAATCTGAAAATTATATAACAAGCACATCATCCTTTGTGGCTAAATTACCGAACAGACGTTGTGAACTTGAAATAATGAAGCATGCATTGGAGCTTGAAGATAGTGTAAGTGAAAGTATTGCTTGGCCTACAATTGACAAATCTCCAGTTAATTAATATAATACTAAGGGCTTACTTGACATAGCATTCCCTACACTTTTTCCAAATGATGCTGCTCTACAACCCCAACCATGATTAAAAGAGGTAAAAATGCATGAGTATGTATTACACCTAATAAGGTTTCATGACCAAAGGTTTGGAAGGCATCCAAGGTTTTGATATTTTGTATTCAATCTTATGATGCGACATCACAGTCAACGACTTGCAACAATTTTCATTAAAAAAAATGTAGAAGAGAACATACCGACCACTATTGAAAACCTACATGCACACCTCAAAACTCTCCCAGACACACAACTAGCTAAAGAGCTTATGCATTTTGGGTCATCAATGAGAGGGACGAGGTCATATTGGAACAAGTGTCGCTCTGAATTATCCAACATAATTAACCAAATAGAATCACCCACATGGTTCTTCACACTAAGTGCAACTGACACAAAGTGGCCAAATTTGCAGCAACTACTCACATATGATATGACTTTAACAATGCAATCAAACAAGCACCATCTACAAAATGTGATCAATAACCCACATACAACATTGTTATACTTGCATCAACGATTTACTATCTTTTGTGAAGAAGTCATCAGAAAACTCTTGAATGCAAAAGACTACTGGTACATATATGAATGACAACATCGAGGAATGACCCACATACATGGATTCCTTTGGCTTCAAGATGCACCAGACATGGACAATCTTGATTGGGAAAATAATGAGGAGATTGAAAAGGCAAGAACATTCTTTGACTAGCACATTAGTGCTTGGAACCCACAAGATGTATTAATCAGAAATAATACAATACATCGCTCTCTTTGTGATGATCTATGCCTACTAAATACATCTTAAATATTGGCCGTGAATACCTCAAATGACTATGAGAACATAATTAATCGAGTCCAACGAGACACAAAATGAAAAGAGGGAGCATGCTTACACATAAAAGGGAAAAAACTAGAGTGTCGATACAAAGCTCCATGGAAAGAGCAAGAAACCTCCACATTATCACACGATAGCACTGGCAGAAAGGATTATAAATCTGCAAGAAATGATGATCGACTAAATATACATAGTCCAGAAATGATCTCAATATGGAGAGCCAATATAGATTGCCAACCTATCGTGTCGCAACAACTTGTCTTAAAATACATTGCCAAATGTGCATCAAAAGCAGAGACGACCTCAAAGAGTTGCAAAGATATGGTAACAAGAGTATCCACGATCCAACTGATAGAAGATGTTGCAGTGACCGCATATAGAAAATTCATGACAAAACTTTTGGTAGAATGTGATATTGGTGCACAAGAAACATGCCATATGCTCCAGAAATTGCCCCTTGTTGTGTGTAACAGAACTTTCACGACCTTGAATGTTGGACGAAAAGAGCTACACCGACTAAGAACAAAAGGGAAAGAAATTAGGTTGGAAATCAGTTACCTAGATTCTTATATGGATGGCCCAACAGAATTGGAAACCATAACACTATTAGAATCTGCAAGATCTTACTCCTACACCGCGGCTCGTAAAGGCTGCAAATGGAAACAGAGAACAATAAACATCATTTTCAATGTTTTCCCAAAATTCTATAGCATTCCAAAGCAAGATTCATAATACTTTGAAAAGTTTTGCTAGAGTGATTTACTCCTATACAAACACTTTATGAACATGGAACAAGACATAGGCCTTGACATGGAGAGAATCATCGCAAATTGGAATCAAATGAACATAAATAAGTATGATGTATGGCACATAAACTGTACCACCGAAGTGGAACTTGAAACTGAACAAGAAAAAGATAGTGAAGATGATATAAACACATGGAATGTATTGGAAATGAAAGAATGGGAATTACTCTCACGAATGGGAACAACAAGTCATCTCAACCTAGATGAAAATGAAATGCTTGGTAGGTGTGAGTTTGATCTCAACTACAAATGGGATGAAATTATAGTACCGCATGATCTACATGATATGGGATCAGAATTCATAATTGTGGCAAAAAATCATTGCCCAACTGGACCTATACCAGTCGTGCGCAATGTACTTGAATATACCTTATCATCGGAGTAAAAACTAGCGTTGACAATAATCACGAATCATAGTAACGAGCTTTCAAATTAAGCATTATATATGATTATCCAAGGAACAATAGGGACAGGGAAATCTTACCTAAGTAGTTGTATAAGGAATGCACTACAAGGAGACACTCCCCAAAGTTGCCAAATCCCTCTACTGACCCCAATAGGAATTGTTGCATTTAACATAAATGCAACAACAATACACTCGACACTCAAAATCCCTATTAAAGATATGCATCCATTACAAGGCCAATCACTGACCACATTCCAAGAAGACATGAAGTGTATACGTTGCATTCTCATTGATGAGATGAGCTTCATAGGACCAAAACTACTTATACGGATAGACATGAGGTTAAGTGAAGCTTTCCCAAATAGACAACATTTACCATTCAGAGGGATATCCATGATTTTGATCGGCGAACTTGCACAATTACCACCTATAATGGACAAGCCTATCTACACTTCACACTCAAGTGCCATAGCACTATGGAACCTATTTACAATGATCGTAACCTTACAAACAGTATTTCTCTAACAAGGTGGAGATCCAGCACAGGCACGATTTAGACATATTCTTATCAACATACGGAATGCATAGCCAAAACAGGATGATTGGCAACTGTTGATGTCACACAAAAGCAAGGAACTTACACCCAATCAAAATGAACAATTTAACAAATCAATACACCTATTTCCTACAAATGACTTGGTAAGGTGCCATAACAAAAAGATGTTATGAAAATTGAATCGTCCAATTGCAATTAGCAATGCAACAAACATTCGAAGTCAACCAAATGTTGAATCTAAGGATGAATAACTCAAAAAATAAGTCCTATTATGCAAAGGCCAACGAATAGTGCTAACAATAAACATATGGAGCAATGCAGGCCTCCTAAATGGAGCTCTAGGTGAAGTACCTGACATTGTGTATCAATATGGGTCCAAGCCACCAGATATTCCAACATATGTTATAACAAGAATTGATAACTACACTAGGCCACCATGGAATTCGACAAATCCAAAACATGTACCAATATCACTGGGAAACAAAAGACAGGTCCCACTTAAGATGGCATGGGCTATAACAGTCCACATATCCCAGGGCTTAACACTCCAGAAGGCAACGATTGATATAGGAGCAATTGAAAGTCAAGGCTTGACATTCACAACCATATCCAGAGTTAAATCATTAGACGGTCTTCGTATAGAACCTGCATTCTCTTTTGAGAGATACTCTAAAATGAAAAATAGTCCATATACCATCATCAAGAAGAAAGAAGAAGCAAGACTACAACAACAATCTCTCTAAGATGAAAAAAAAAAAGTTATATGTCAGAACTATTCAAGGATATTGATTATATTCTTACATATTTCTGTAATGATATTTATTCAAAATTTGGGACGTTTAAATCTTTACATATTTATTTAATACTCAAAGAGGTTTTCTAAAAACCGACGTTTGTTTTCACATAAAATCACATAATTATTTAAAATTTTAATATAATAATTTTGTTGAAATCTTTTAACTACACAAGTTGTTGAGAACTATTTTGAAAACATAGAGTGCATAAGGTAATTCTTATTCATTTTGTTGACGAATATTCCACAAAGTCAACAATCACACATTTTATTTTATACAGCTAGCAAATATAGCCATATATTACTATCGGCGTACCCATTGCACCTCTAATTAGGTGCAAGTGCCAGTATAGGGTTCCCTAGGTAAATTACCAATTAGACCGACCTCCAACAGTCATGTGTAGCCCTAGGAGTCAAATGCTATAGGAGAGATATAGAACCTACTCCATTTCAAATTGGGGCCCATTTAAGAATAACTCATGTGTTTTGGGGCACCTTGGTCTAGACCAAGCCATCCCATGCCCTAGTCCTTCTACAAACAGGAACAAAACAAAGAGAAAGGAGTGAGGATATCCCATGATGGTTACCCACCAAAGAGTGTTCATGACATCAAAGGTGGAGAATAGGGTCAAACTGGACTTAGAGAGGGGATGGAGATAGGACACACTAAAGTGGGAGCACAAACGTGTGTAAATTGGACTGGGTACAATTTACTACGCTACAGGTATAAATAGAAAAATCACATCTATAAATTACTTTTGATAATAAATATTTTACATATTAAAAATTATATATTATTTTTGAAATATTTGTGTATGTGTAATTTTGATTTTTCGAATTTAGAAGCATTATATTTTTATTATTAAAATATAGAAACATAGAAATTCTTTCTAATCTATGTAATTTAAAAAATACATGTGTAGACATGTGATTTTGATATTTTTAATTTAGTAACATAGTATTTTTATGTTTAATATTTAGAAACATAGAGATTCTTTTTTATCTTTCTAAATTGAAAATTAAGATTCTTTTCTAAGTGTCCTTGCAATGCAAATGTTTCGATATCTATCTTGGAATTTAATGGAATTATGCTTAAACTGAAAGAAATATGTATATCTCATATTTTTCAGAAGTATATCCTCTGTGGCTAAATATACACTTATACATGGTGAATTCCACAATCTCTTGTATTTTAGAATTGGACTTCAGCTCTTAATGAAATAACTTTATAAATTTCTACTCTTTAAGTAACTCTTAAAAGACATTAAAATTGAAATAAATTTATAAATTTCTACTTTGTAACTTAACTCTTAAAAAGCAATAAAATTGAAATAAATTTATAATTTTCTATTATATAACTAACTATTACAAAACATGCATGCATATATAATATTTTTGCCATTGTATGCCTATGTATTTCCTAAGTATCTATTTCAGACTTGTTTTCCTCTTATAAACATTTAGAAAAAACTTAACTGTGCAAATTTATAAATTTCTTTTCATATTTTAGATAATGGTAAACATTGGTGCCTATTATATGTTGTCATTCCTGTACACGGTAAAGTTCTTTTGTTCAATAATATTTTACATTTCTCCCATTAACTAACGTCATTGTTTTCATGGAAGCAAATCTATCTCTATTGAAATCTTAAATGCAATTGAGCTTAATTGCGTGTGTAAATCTTATGAAAAGGTTGCAACTCAAATAATGCCCAAAATTTATTACAACTGTATAGATTACGAATCAAAACATATCACAAGATTGAAAGGTCAACAAAAATGCATGTTAAGAGACCCGCAATGCATTTAACAACCACTATGAAACCTTCTAGAGGCAAAAACTCTTCAATAGCCAATGCTATATTCTCAATGGATTGAGACTCCTTACTGGGATTCCCTTTCTTCTAAATGTTTATCATTTCCATTCTGAATTTTCACATTTTCCATCACTTAATCAACTGATTTTAAACTACAATTTAATTTTAAATTCTCTTTTGATCTGTAAATTAGGTCGTTAAAGTTTTACATCCCTGATCGCAACACTAATGCGTGATTATGTATTTTAACCAGTGAGATTACTAAAATTGAGTTATGCTTCTTAAACACTTTAAATAAGCTATTTGCAATAACATTCGTCCTTGAGGACTACGTCTCTAGGTTCGCTTCTCAATTTGGGGACTGCTTTATTAATGTCGCCAGACAAAAACACACCTTGTTACAACATCCAAGCTTACAACCTTGTTCACAACCTCTTTCTGCACTTGAAGACGTTCCACAATGTCTTCATGCTCACAAAATCTCCTCACAAGAAAAAATTCCCTCTCCCTTTACAAAAATTCTCTCCAAGAGCACTCTGAAATTCTTCCAAGTCTAATTGTCTTTTTCAGAAAGCCTATCCCCCTTTTATACATAAAATATGCCATTATATGGCTTTAACAAAAATAACCCCTTTACAATTCGTCTAACCCCCTTGTTTTGGCATTATCCATGGATGGAGGGATTAGTTTTTAACCATAAAACCTTATTTAACAAAATTTCCCGCTAAACAAAGCTTTAAAAGAAACTAACACACACGTATAGCAAATATTATACATGGCGTAACGATAGCATGGAACTTTGTTAAAGTGGTTGTCGGGGGTTCAACCCCCCATCGGCCACATTATAAAATAACCTTTCGGTGCTAACAAGATAAAATAAACCGGCCCCACAAAATTTGCAAGGAAATTGTTTGGCTTGTCCGGTGGAGGCTTAGAATGGTATTGGGGAGGTTGCAAGTTTGAATCTTCCCAACAAACTTTTATCAAACCAATTTTTTTTTTTCCCAAAACAGATCCTTCAAATCATTCCTCCCAATTGAGAAGCTTTTGGACCTCCAAAAGTCTATTTTTACATACAATTGAAGTGACGGCGTGCTCGCCTCACTTGTCCAGTATTAATTGTACACACTGTTGGAATTCTAAACATCTGACTCATCACAAACACAATGAAAAATGAGATAGCACTGCTAACAAAATCAATTATACATCCACCAGTATTCATTGTTACATCCATCATCCACATGGTACTAACTAGTAGGAAAAGAAGCAACAACACTGAACAAACTGATGAAAAAGAAAAAGTGTCAACATGTTGGACCTTTTGAATAGGAACATCATCTGAAAAAAATTATTCAAACCGTCTTTTACCATTACTGGTTGAAGACTTGATCCTGATTGCGACTGATCCTCACATTATACTGTTGGTGATACTAAACATCACTAGCTGCTACAGACATGAGAGTCAGTTTACTACTCGCATTTACAATCATTTTCAAATGCCTTGTGTTTACAATTGATCCATCATTCTTCATGCGATGAGTTTTTACAATGTACTAATTTCATCCTTAAACAAATGATGCCTATTATGCTCCCTGTAGAAGATAGCTTTCCTATCATATAAGTACGGGCTACCCAACACAATCCCACAGATATCAAGTGGAACCACGTCAAATTCAACCTCATCTATAAACTTAGATGTTATCGCAAATATTAAATCACATTGCTTAGTTACTCGCAATCTGTTATCATTGCACAACCAACCTAATGGATACGGTTTCTTATGTGGCTTTATTTTCAATCCCAATTGTTTAACAACTTCTTATGGAATTAGATTAATTTGGGACCCACTATCTATGAGAGTATCAATCTTAGTGTTCTTATAAATCACCCTTATATGAAACAATTCACATCTTTTACCATTTTCACAAACAACATGATTTTTAGAAGTAGAGGCACATGAAACATCAGTGGTAGAATCATTACCAACGAAAGCTTTACTTTTCAAACCTACAACTGATATCTTTATTTCATCATCAAAATTTGATCCCAAATCCGGAACAACGGTTGCAGTCTTCTTCTTTCCTTTGTGATTCTTATTAAACCACTTTGGTTTCAATTTTGGATGCAATTTCCAACACTTTGCTTCCTCGTGCCCTTGCTTCTGATAATGTGAACAAGTAGGCTTTTCACCTTCCTCTTTCTTCACAGTAGTTATTTTCTTACCCTTCTTATTGCCTTCAGGAGGAACAAATTTCTTCTTTGAATTGAAACTTGTGTTCCTTTCACCTGCCTCAATATGGGTTGGTTGTACGCACACTTCATCAAAGTTAGATGGATTAAACATCAGGATTGTATGTTTCAAATGTGAATGCAATCCACTTATATACTTTAATAAAGTGTCTTGTGTATAAATAGGGATACCAAGAGTAAGTGCTTTCTTCCTAAACACTTATGTATACTCTTGCACCATTTGTCCTTTACCTTGTCTTAGATTTTGCCAGTCCATAACAGCTTGTTGCATATAACCCAAAGGATAAAACCATTTCTTTAAAGCATAAGTAAATTCATACCAAGATGAAATGATTTTACCATGCATAGCAAGATCGTCTTGAATCTTACTCTCCCACCAAACTAATGCAGTGCCTCCCATTCTAAGAGTAGCTAGCTAGATTTTGGAAGAATCATCCAAGATCTGTTGAACCCTGCAATACACTTCAATCTGCTTAAGCTAGTTATCCAGTTTTTCTGCATCCAATTCACCGTTGTACATAGTTAACTCAAATTTAACATCCATTTTTAACAAAGGTGTTTGCATAGGTTATTTCTTTTTAGAAGTAGACGAAGAAGATGAAGATGGGGATGGAGGTTCAGGAGATTCACGACCACCTCCTACTCCTTTACCTTTGTCTTCTTTCAATGAGGATTCAACTTCCTTCTTATTTTTGTCTTTGTCTTCATTTTTCCTCTGTTGCTCCTACCTATCTTGGAAAAGAACTTCCACCATTGCCTTCACTTCCAGAAAATCTCTTTGGAATGTTTTCTCATCAAGCTCTGGAGGGTTTTGTTTCGGATGCTATTTTTGTTTATGGAAAGGTCCTTCATTTTCTGATCTCTGTATTGAACTCTATAAGTGCACCTTATCCTTGTTTCAGTCTCAACCTGGTTCACATTCACCACCTTCAATTTCCTACAAAACGAGCTCTAATACCAAACTTGATTTGAAAACTAGGACGTTAAAGTTTTACAAAACTTAATCCAATTATAGATTTAAATCCTCGATCGCAACAGTAAAGCGTGATTATGTATTTTAACCATTGAGATTACCGAAACTGAGTTATGCTTCTTAAACACTTTAAATAAGTAATATGCAATAACATTCACGAGAGAACATAAAATTGAAAGAAATGAACGAACAAGAAAGAGATGGAAGAGAGACATAAACAATTTGATAATAAAGTTCATCCTTGAGAACTATGTCTCTGAGTCCGCTTCTCAATTTGGGGACCACTTTATGATTGTCACTAGGCAAAAACATGCCTTGTTACAACATCCAAGCTTTCAACCTTGTTCACAGCCTCTTTCTACACTTGAAGATGTTCCACAATGTCTTCGTGCTCACAAAATCTCCTCACAAGAAAAAATTCCCTCTCCCTTTACAAAAATTCTCTCCAAGAGCACTCTGAAATTCTTCCAAGTCTAATTGTCTTTTTCAAAAAGCCTATCTCCCTTTTATACATAAAATATTTCATTATAAGGCTTTAAAAAAAATAACCCCTTTCCAATTCATCTAACCCCCTTGTTTTGGCATTATCCATGGATGGAGGGATTAGTTTTTAACCATAAAGCCTTATTTAAAACAACTGCCCGCTAAACTAAGCTTTAAACAAAACCGATGCACACATATAGTGTTGGCATTTTGAGTTTATTGGCATTTTGCATAGAGATTGTATTAATGATATGTTGTCATTGATGTCAATTGAACCGGTAAAAGGTATTCATGTTATTGCTGATATTGTTTTTTTTATATATTGGCTAGTAACCGGTAAGAAGAGAGTTGTAGATGATATTGTAACCGGTATGTAAAGCTTGTGATTTTAACTGGTGAACCAGTGTAAAGGGTCAAACATTTCTATGTAATGTAACTGATAAACCCTATCAGTTGTTAAACCCTTATCGATCAAGTTTTTTTTTTATTATCTGATGAGCGGTAATGATGGAGACACGTGTGATCATTGTATGAGGATAAATTCAAATTGGTTTGGCGCATTTTCTTATTGTTTAGGGAAGGAGCAAAGTGGATTGCATTTAATGCACAACGTGTGATGAGTTACAAAGTCCAATAGAGCAGTGATCATGGAGCGGTTGGAATTGTCTTGAAGAATGTGAAGAGATTGTGATGATTTCTAACGGTCAAGATTGAACCGACTTGTTTGTAATCTCAATGATCAGATTAGGTTTTTGTTGTGTTACCGACCTAATTGATTTGTGTTTAAGGTCGATTAAGTTGTTTGTAAAGGTTGTTGGAAAGATTGGTAGAAAACCTGTTGAGTGAGTGGTTACCCAACTAGTGAATGGATCTGCACTTTGAGTGAAGGTAGATTGAAGCTTAGAAGGATCTGATCAAGCAAATGTAGTGCTAATCAGACAGATCAAGAAAACCTGTTGTTTTCTAACAATTACAATAGAAGTAAAATCCCTTAACCAGGTAATCTCTAACAAGCTTGGTTACTCATTAAATCCTCTAACAAGGTGGTCCATTAGCTTGGATTCTTAAATCCTCCAACGAGGTTACTCCTAACAGGGTATTGTGCTTCTAACAAGGCATATTTGTAAATCCCTTAACCGGGTGATTCCTAATCAGAATTAGTTCTTAACAGGACTTATTGTAAAGCTCTAATAGGCTTTGGCTTCTAATAGGGAGAACTTTGAAAGAGTTCCGATAGCTATCCTTGTGAGTCCCATCTCACCGTGGCTTTTACCTATTTGGGTTTTCCACGTATAAACATTTGTGTCAAGTGGTGAATGCTTTTGTGGTTGTGAAGATTATTTGTTGATTTGGTTAACTTCTGATAAGGCATGTTAAGATTAAGCATTGTTGATGTTTACAAGATTGAAGGTGTTTACTGTTAAAAATTGTCATAACAGTTAAACCAGTTAATGTCAAGTATTCCTAAGAATATTGATCTTTACTGAGATAAGTTTACTTTGTTTGACTGAGTTTGAGCTTGGGAACTTTGTATCAGTTTTTCATATACTGATTCACCCCCCCCCCCAACTCAGTATTCTACTGGATACTTATTCTTTCATCATACTATCAATTGGTATCAGAACTATCCAGGTCCTCTTAATCTAAAAGCCTAACAGCTTGAGGAAAAGATCTTGTAGATCATGATGAAGAAAGAAGGTCTGAAGTTTAACAAAGATAACTATAGAATATGGAGTGACAGAATGAAGTTTTACATTAAGAGTCTTGGTAGTCAGTATTGGCATCATATAGAACATAAGTATACTACACCTACTAGACCCCTAACTGATGATCAGAAGAAAGAACAACAAGAAAATCACCATGCATTAGAAGCTATTATCAGTTCCCTATCTGAAGCTGAATATGTAGATGTTCATGGTCTTGAAACTATATATGAAGTATGGAAGAAACTTGAAGATATCTATAGCGGTGATGAGCATGTCAAGATTGCTAAAGAAGAGAGTTTAAGAGGCAAGTTTGATGACATGAGAATGTCTGAAGGTGAGAACATCCAACAGTATGGTCAAAGGATCAAAGAGATAGTTGGAGAGATAAAGAGTGCAAGAGGGAAAGTGGAAGATGCCACAGTAATCAGTAAGGTACTGAGAACCCTGCTACCAGTCTATGCTATCCGAGTTGCAGCTATTCAGGAGCCAAAATCCATTGACAAGTCAAAGGTAACTCTTGACTCTATTATTGGCAAACTTACTGGTTTTGAACTAAATGGCTATGATGGTAGTGTACAGAAATCAGAATCTGCATTCAGAGCTTCTATCCCTAACCCATCTAAGAGAAGAAGTAGAGATATCGGTAATCGCTATGAATCTAGATCTAGCAGAGATGTTGATGATGAAGACAACTTAGCGGAACTTGAAGCATTGTTGGCAAAACGTCTGCCTAGAGGCACTGGTAAATATAGAGGTAAGCTACCTTTAAAATATTTTGCATGCAACAAGATTGGTCATATAGCAGCAAACTGCCCTAATGGTGAAAATGATTACAAGAGAGACAAATTTAAGAAGTACAAGGGTAAAGGCAAGAGAGATTATCTTGTAGCTATTGACAGTGGTATTACTTATGATGAATCTGATGATGAAGTTAATGAAGATATTGTGTTTGTAGCAATTAAGGAAGAAGTATCAGATCAGAAGGCACTAGTATCTAGAATGGATAACTCTGATGATTGGATCATTGATAGTGGTTGTTCACATCACATGAGTAGTGATCGAAGCAAATTTCTTTCCCTGAAGGAATTTGATGGCGGTGTTGTCAGATTTGGCAATGACTCACCCTGTATGGTAAAAGGTAAGGGAGTTATTTCTCTTAATGGGAAGAGTAGAGTTGATGATGTCTATTGGGTTGAAGGCCTAAAGCACAATCTGTTAAGTGTGGCACAACTTAATGACAAAGGTTACCCACTGGAGTTTAGAAATGGTATATGCAAAATCTTTGACAACAAAGGTGAATTGATTGCAATCGGGAAATAGACTAGAGGTAATCTATTTCATCTCAATCCTAAAGTTAGCAACTGTTTGATTGCAAAAATATATGATAGTTGGCTTTGGCATAGGAGATTTTGTCATATAAATTTTGACAATATTATTAAAGTAAGCAAGTCTAAGATAGTAAGAGGTCTGCCTCAGCTAGACAAACCAATTAATGCTCTTTGTAAAGAATGTCAACTAGGAAAGATGACTTCTTCAACTTTCAAGAGCAAGTCCTTCTCAGTAGAACACTCGTTAGATTTGGTTCATACAGACCTATGTGGACCAATAAGAACAAGAAGCATTCAAGGTGACAGATACTTCATGATCTTCACTAATGATTGCTCAAGGATGATGTGGGTCACATTCTTGAAGGATAAGAATGAAGCTTTTGGCAAATTCAAGGCATTCAGAGCCTTAGCTGAGAAAGAGAGTGGCAAAAAGATAAAATGTCTAAGAACAGATCAAGGTGGTGAATTCACTTCTGTAGAGTTCACTAAATATTGTGATGATAATGGTATCAAGCGGCAGCTTTCTGCACCAAGGACACCACAACAGAATGGTATAGCAGAGAGAAACAATTGGTTAGTGGTTGAAGCTTCTAAAACTATGTCGATACAAGGAGGTGTATCAAAAACCTTTTGGAAAGAAGCTGTAAGTACAGTTGTCTACACAATGAACCGAGTTTTGGTAAAAAGAGGTAAGGACAAGACCCCATATGAATACTGGTATGGGAGATCACCTAAAGTTAGCTATTTTAAAATATTTGGTAGAAAATGTTTTATTAAAAGAGGTGACTACATAAGCAAGTTTGAAGCTAAGAGTGATGAAGGCATATTTCTTGGCTATTCCACCAAGAGTAAGGCCTATAAATGCTTCAACAACCGAACACATAAAATTGTTGAGAGTGTTGATGTTCATGTAGATGAATGTCCTAAAATTTCATAAGGAACAAGTTCTGAGAAGAAGGATGAAGATCCTTGCATTTTGTTTTTAGAACCTAAAACTGTTAAATCAGAAACTAGTAAAGAAAACCCTGATGTACTTGTTCAACCGGAACAAAAAAATTCAAAGGAAGATGACAATGAAGAAGTTGAACTTGAAGAGAATGATCATGTTATTCCTAGGTATGTGAGACTGAATCACAGTCTTGAACAGATAATTGGGGATAAGGATGTTGGAGTACTAACTAGAAGGAGAATAAGAGAGAACTCTTGCATGATATCCACCTTTGAACCCAGAAATGCTAAGGAGGCATTTGGTGATGATCATTGGGTGAAAGCTATGGAGGAGGAGTTGGAACAAATTTAGAAGAACAACACTTGGACCCTGGTACCCTGATCAGTAAATAAGAATGTTAGAGGTACTAAATGGGTATTCAGAAACAAGTTAAATGAAGATGGTGTTGTAGTTCGAAACAAGGCAATATTATTATGCAAAGGTTATGTGCAAGAAGAAGGAGAAGACTATGGAGAAACTTTTGCACCAGTAGCAAGACTGGAAGGTGTCTGAACACTACTTGCATTTGCAGCTCATAAGAAGTTCAAAGTATACCAGATGGATGTCAAGTCTGCATTCTTGAATGGGATACTGGAAGAAGAGGTTTATATAGAGCAGCCTGATGGTTATGCATTGATAGATAAGGAAGACATGGTATGCAAACTGCATAAAGCTTTGTATGGATTGAAGCAGGCACCCAAAGCATGGTATGAACGACTTCGTACTCATCTGATGAAGATAGGCTTTGCAAGAACCAGTGATGACAATAACATTTATCTCAAGTCTGAAGGAGATGATATACTGGTCAGTGAAGTATTTGTAGATGACATTATATTTGGAGGAAATGATGACATGAGTAATTGTTTTGCAGATGAAATGAAGAATGAATTTGAGATGTCATTAGTAGGGAAAATAAAAATTTTTATAGGCTTACAGATACAGCAGATGAAGTGGTATTTTCATTACTCAATCCAAGTATGTGAAGGAGGTTTTGAAGACTTTCGGTATGAGTGATTGTAAACCAGTTGGAACCCCAATGGTTACTGGTTGTAAATTGTCCAAGGAAGATGCATCTAAGTTTGTAGATGAAAAGGAATATAGGTTAATGATTGGCAAACTACACTATGTTGTTCATAGTCAACCAGATATTGCCCATGCAATTGGTATTGTGGCTAGACTTCAGAAGAATTCAAAGGAGGCACATCTGATGGCAACTAAGAGAATCTTTAGATATCTGAAAGGTATTGTTGACTATGGATTATGGCATCCATATGGTGGATATTTTGACTTGCAAGCATACACAAATGTTGATTGGGTAGGAAATATTGATGACCGGAAGAGTACAACCAATGGAGCATTCTTTCTAGGAGGAAGGCTAGTCTCATGGAGTAGTAAAAAGCAGAGTTGCACTTCACAATCTATTGCTGAAGCTGAATATGTAGCAGCTTATATGAATTGCACACAAGCTATGTGGATGAGGTACATTTTGGAAGGTTTGAAGATGAAAATCTCAGAACCTATAAATATTTTGTGTGATAATACAAGTGCAATAAACATTTTTAAAAATTAATTTTTGCACGTGAGGACTAAGAACATTGAATTGAAATATCATTTCTTGAGGGTAAAAGTTCAAAGTAAAGATGTTATCTTGGAGCATATTTCTAACAAGGAGCATATTTCTAACAGACCTCTACCTAAGACCACTTTTGAGAATCTTAGAAGTCAATTGGGGGTTGTCCCTATTCATGAAGTTATTTAAACATGATGTTGATTGCATCAATCCCTGAATTACTTGTAGAATCTTATATGGATTGATGAAGGAGTGGATGTATTCCACAGGGGGAGTATCAAGTTGCAGAATGATGCTGATGCACAGTGAGAGCAAAATTACATGTTTTACTTTCACTTTGGCATTGCTATCAAAGGGGGAGAAGAATTATGTGATTGAGGAGAATAATTATGTGTCTGGTAAGGTGAATACTTGGTAATGTAAACCAAGATTCCTATTCACCAGCGGCAGGCTGAAGACACACAGAGAAAGGTGAATACTTGGTAAGGTAAACCAGGATTCCTATTCACTAATCTTCGCAGCAATCAGAGGCATTGATATTTGTATTGCCATCAATGCCAAAGGGGGAGATTGTTGGCATTTTGAGTTTATTGGCATTTTGCATAGAGATTGCATTAATGATATGTTGTCATTGATGTCAATTGAACCGGTAAAAGGTATACATGTTATTGTTGATATTGTTGTTTTTTATATTGGCTAGTAACTGGTAAGAAGAGAGTTGTAGATGATATTGTAACTGGTATGTAGAGTTTGTGAGTTGAACTGGTGAACCGATGTAAATGGTCAAACCTTTCTATGTAATGTAACTGGTAAACCCTATCAGCTGTTAAACCCTAACCGATCAAGTTTGTTGGTTTATTATCTGATGAGCGGTAATGATGGAGATAGTTGTGATCATTGTATGAGGATAAATTCAAATTGGTTTGGCGTGTTTGCTTATTGTCTAGGGAAGGAGCAAAGTGGATTGCGTTTAATGCACAATGTGTGATGAGTTACAAATTCCAATAGAGCGGTGATCATGAAGCGATTGGAATTGTCTTGAAGAAAGTGAAGAGGTTGTCATGATTTCTAATGGTCAAGATTGAACTGACTTGTTTGTAATCTCAATGATGAGAATTAGGTTTTTGTTGTGTTACCGACCTAACTAATTTGTATTTAAGGTCGATGAAGTTGTTTGTAAAGGTTGTTGGAAAGATTGGTAGAAAACCTGTTGAGTGAGTGGTTGCCCAACCAGTGAATGGATCTGCACTTTGAGTGAAGGCAGATTGAAGCTTAGAAGGATCTGATCAAGCAAATGTAGTGTTAATCAGACATATCAAGAAAACCTGTTGTTTTCTAAAAATTACAGCAGAAGTAAAATCCCTTAACCGGGTAAGCTCTAACAAGCTTGGTTACTCATTAAATCCTCTAACAAGGTGGTCCATTAACTTGGATTCTTAAATCCTCCAGCGAGGTTACTCCTAACAGGGTATTGTGCTTCTAACAAGGCATATTTGTAAATCCCTTAACCGGATGATTCCTAACTGGAATTAGTTCTTAACAGGACATTGTAAATCTCTAACAGGCTTTGGCTCCTAACAGGGCGAACTTTGAAAGAGTTCAGATAGCTATCCTTGTGAGTCCCATCTCACGGTGGTTTTTACCTATTTGGGTTTTCCACGTATAAACATTTGTGTCAAGTGGTGAATGCTTTTGTGGTTGTGATCTTATTTGTTGATTTGGTTAACTTCTAACAAGACATGTTAATATTAAGCATTGTTGATGTTTACAAGATTGAAGGTGTTTACTGTGAAAAGTTGTCATAACAGTTAAACCTGTTAATGTCAAGTATTCCTAAGAATATTGATCTTGACTGAGATAAGTTTACTTTGTTTGACTGAGTTTGGGCTTGGGAACTTTGTATCAATTTTACATATACTGATACACCCCCCCTCCCTCTCAGTATTCTACCGGATACTTATTCTTTCATCATACCATCATATAGAAAATATTATACGTGGTGTAACGGTAGCATGAAATTTGGTTAAAGTGGCGGTTGAGGGTTCAACCCCCTGCCGGCCACATTTTAAAACAATATGTCAGTGCTAACAAGATAAAATAAACCAACCCCGTAAAATTTGCAAGGAAGTTGTTTGGCCTGTCGGTGGAGGCTTAGGTAGGGTCCTATGAGGAGGCCTTGAGCTCTATTTTTAAGGAAGAGGTAGTCCCATGAATAAATAAATAAATAAAATTCAGCTGGGGATTATTTGGAATCTTTTCCAAGAAAATAGAAGCCCCTACTTTTTTGGCATGCAAATTTGAGCAACTAAAAAAGGAAGTTGTTTGGCCTGTCGGTGGAGGCTTAGGTAGGGTCCTATTAGGAGGCCTTGAGCTCTATTTTTAAGGAAGAGGTAGTCCCATGAATAAATAAATAAATAAAATTCAGCTGGGGATTATTTGGAATCTTTTCCAAGAAAATAGAAGCCCCTACTTTTTTGGCATGCAAATTTGAGCAACTAAAAAAGGGGTGGGGCTAGAAATTGCCCCATTGGCTTAGGGATGTTATCTACCACTTGTCAACCATTTAAGTCTAATTTCTATTAAAAAATAGTTTTGGAGGGAAATGAATTAGTTTTACATGTTTTTATTATGCACATACAAAGATATTATATTCATGAGACCACCAGCTTCCTTAAATTTCGGAGCTTAGATTTTTAAGCTGAACTACACTACAAAATTTATGGGACCACCAGCTTAAAAATTTTCCTAAAAAATCTCAGTAGCTCCAGCTCTATTTTTTTAGGAAGCCCCCCTCCATGGGACCCAACCTTTAGAATGGTATTAGGGAGCCTTCCCAACAAAATTTTAACAAACCAAAATTTTGTTTTTCTTAAAACAGATCCTTTGAATCACCCTTCGAATGAAATAAATGAAATGGGTAGCCCTCAAAACTTTATCTATGAGCAAAGTGAGAAATGGAATTTTAATCATTAGAGTAATTAAAGTGTGCATGGCAATTGTGCAACAAATATTTTTTGGGTCTTCTCAATTTGAGTTTGAGTAAGTGCATAAATAGCAGAAAAATGGTGGTAAATGTATAGAAAATATATTGGAAAGATGTGATGTGCAACTGAGATGGGAGCCATATGCCATATGAGGTAATTTACATTATGGGATAAATAGGAATTTATAATTTGTTCAAGCAATCCAGGAATTCAAGGTAATTTGAAAGTTCTTGTTCACTATGTAGCTTCAATAATATCAAACACAAATTTAAATGAAAACAAAATGTGAAAATAAAACTTTGCAATATATTCGATCCAAGCAAACATGAAAATAAAAATTTGCATAAAACATCAGTAGATAAATTGAAATGAGTTTCTTAAATGCGGATGAGTGCACCTTTTATTTTGAAAAGAAAGATGTAGTCGAGCTTAAATATTGCCTAAGAGAGTCCCAAATTTGTTAAAGGCGAACCCTTTCTGCTCCATAGAAAATTCAACCTGCAAGTCGGGGGCAAAATATGAAATGGGATGGCTCTATTTGTAGTTGGATCTCCCTCAGGAAGGTGCAAATGGATCGACTAAAACACTACATAATGCAAGAAGATTCCATTTGTAATTACCCTTTGTTGTCTACCACTTTGCATATATTCTATTAATAATTATTATTTTCAACGTTATAATGAACAATGTATGACCATCCAACTTTCGGGAATATGTAACTATCATTTCTCTTTTGTTTACACAGAATATTCTATTCTTATTCTATCCCGTTGTGGCTATATAGGAATGCCTCTTGGCATAACAATATTTAGCTATCTATACCACTACTAACCTTGATCTTTTAAGACTGATTACCTTTTGGTGTAACAACAATGGAAGTTTTTTGAGCTCTTGTAGTTAACAAAAAGGAAATATACTAAGCTAGCACTTGCATTAAAAGGAGGTGCAATGATTACATTGATAGTGAGATATAGTTAACTAATACTAACCCTAACCTAATTTTAGAAACCTTAATTTTATTTTTCAACCTAATGCCAATGATAGGGCATACCTTGGTTGTGTGTATAGATAGAAAAGTATCATGTACCCAAATACATCCAAACATAAAGGAAAAAAATTAGATAATCAAAGCATCTAATATGTTTGGCATCCTCCCAAAGTTGAGGCCATACATTCAATATTTTTTCAATATCTTGTGAAATAATTTATTAATCTGAAAATTTTCCTTTGTACACCTTCTAAACTCAAGGAATGATGTTTCAATTCTAGCAAGTAACATCACAACTAATGAGTAACATGAAATTTACTACATTTTCCCAATTATCTTAAGCCAAAACTGAGATTCCAACAATACATTTCAAAATATCACAATAAAAGCAAATACCTCATTTACATATAAAAAATAAACACTGTAATGCATGTTCATTAAAATATACTTATTGCTAAAATTTAAATTTAATCTTTGTTATTATGTAGAACTATTGCACTTCATCTCACATTTATAATTTTTGTAAGTTTGTGTAAAATAGTCATGAAATTGAAAATAAATTGTTGCATTAAAGTTGAAAA
Organism: Cryptomeria japonica; assembly: GCF_030272615.1. Classification (NCBI taxonomy): domain Eukaryota; kingdom Viridiplantae; phylum Streptophyta; class Pinopsida; order Cupressales; family Cupressaceae; genus Cryptomeria; species Cryptomeria japonica. Next base: position 573,524,104 of record NC_081411.1, on the reverse strand, counting down.
TTTGAACTTTACTATTAAATTTGTTTAACTTATGTAGTCCACTAGGTAATTTGAACATCTCAAGAATTATAAATTATACTAACATAGCTTCTATCTAAAACATTTTCCTATAAATGACCATGGCAAAGACTCGTGGACCTAAGAAAAGAGATTTTTGTAAATGGAGCCTTGAGAACAAAACATGCATAATTAATCTCCAATGAGAGACTTCCAATTTTTACACAACTTCGAATTAATAGGATTTACCAGTCTTCCCAACAACTCATTTGCATAACATTTACATAAATTTACAGTTGGTTTGGCTCCATCTCAATTGCTCTTCAACTTGTAAAATTGCAATTTTGCCTCAAAAAATGGAGCACACCATAGGCACAATGGCACCAGGAGACTATCAATATCGATGGTGGAGCTGCAAGTAGGCAAGTTGTAAGCATAACAAAGTAGTGTAAGGCACCATGTGTTGTGTATTCTGATACGATGAACTCCTTGAAAATAGTTCTGAACCTTGGTTGCTTAATGTTGGACTTGAAGATGGTTTTCATTTGTGTGACATCTATCTGGACATATTTACATTCAATACTCTTTATTTAACCAAAAATACTATTAGACCTATGCTTACACAAAACCGTCAATCTTCAAATAAACAACATTTCATTTAGAAAACAACACATTCATCAATCTTTTAATCAAGAATGCAACAAAACCGGGATCTCAAAACTACAAGATTTCACTCTTATGTGAACTTTACTAATAATGCAGTAACTGGACAGGGTTTGTGTGAAAATGTGGGAAACTGCAAAAGGAAGGCATTGAACTACAAAATTAATCATGAGACATTTTCAAATACCATCCTTTGCCATACAGACAAATAGAATCCCACTTGGAGGAGATAGCAAGGAGACACAACAAGTTTGAACTGTCACCTTAACTAGATAACAAGGCTACATATGACACTAGAACAAATGGCATCCTAGGTTTCAACAACAAACATGAAGAAGGGAAAATGGACATTGGAAAACTAGGGTAAATGTCATAACAAACCAAGGACAAAGTGGAGGAATTTGAGGTTTGGGAGGGATTGGGAAAAAAAATTCAATGAAGGATTTGCAAGAGGGTTAAGAAGAGAATAATCTTGCAAAGCCTTCATCATAAAAACCAAGACAATGACATCGACTTGGCCTCATCTTCAAAGTTGTGCCTTCTTTGTAAATTGTGTGGAGAAGGATGTCCTATGAAGAGGCTTGCAGAATGGTGGATAGACATCTTTAGATGTAGGGTAAGCATCAGATGTATTGATCAAGGTTACTCCATCATTGAATGCATAGATGAATTTACTAAGAGAGATTTTCTATGAAAATCTTCTGTTTTTATAAGGTTTTAGTTTTTTATTACACGGATTGGGAAGCAAATTTTGACTCATATAAACACATCATTAAGATGTTGCCTAGATGGATCAAACTTAAAAACCTACCTATTGAATATTGGAATATGAACTCTCTACACAAAATTAAGGATCAATGGGGTTCTTTTATCAAGGTAGAGGAAGATTTTTCTTCAGCGGAATAGGATAGAAAGCAAAAAACTGTGTTTCCATAGGCACGGAGATGAAAACCCTTGAAAATTCAAAGATCATAATAAATAAAGGAAGATAGATTCAGAAAAGAAAAATATTATCAGAACCTTCAGGGGGTATATGTGTGCTTGGGCCATGATTTAATACGTCTAGCTCAAACTAAGGAGCAAAGAATTCAACTCAATCCTTAAACCCTATTCAAAACCCTAAACAGGTCACTATTGAAACAAAAACAACAAATTTAATGAAGATGAAAGGAAATTGGGTGGAAAATTCATCGGTGCAACATTGGCCCTAGATTAAGTGACCTAAAAAGAGGAAACTAGAGATCAAGGAACCCTTGATCAGGGAAGCCCAGATTCCAACTCCTTGTCTAGTGTCAATAAAACAAAATGGGAAATAGCTTATACAATTATTAAAGGATGGCATAGATCTACAAAGAGATATCAAATTAAAATTTAAAGGACTCATAGGTGATGCCAATCACCCAACAAAATGTGGTCTTGGTAAGAATCATAGGGAGATAGTTGATCATAGTAAGAAACTAGGCTTAATAGACCAGGGACCATAAGAGGGGAGATTGTGGGGAAAATAGTGTTGTACACCTTGCATAATAATGTTTTAATGTTGTATTCTTTTATTATTCTATGAGGTGGACATGGAATTATATTGTAATATCATATTGTATTGTTGCACCTAGGAGCACCTAGATGGACGTGCAACATGTAGAGATTCCCTTGGAATATTCTTGTAACCACTTGATGAGTTGTATTGACACATTGGTATTATTATATTATATTTATTTAATATTGGGGAATGTAATTATGATGTTGTACCCAATATTAAATGTGGTTCAAGGGTATGTAGGAAAAATATTATATTTTATTGTCACATGGTTTTCATGTAATACCACTTGGTGGTTTTGTGGGAGCTTGTGTTTATAAAAGCAACCACAAGGGTAGTTGGTTGGGTTAGCCAGGTTAGCATTTGTGAAGGAGGAAGCATGGCATGGGATGTGTGGACTCATTCTTGGTCACATGGAGTGTTTGCTTATGGTTAGTTTATCGAAGGCTTTCCATAGTTGTATCGTAATGGACGCATTGTTGATAATACATGATGGATGATGCTTTTGGAGGTTGGGTTTTTTCCCTCATGGGGATTTTCCCAGGATATATCTTGTGTCACATTTTCATGGGTATTTTGTCTATTATTTTCATGTGGACTCTATGAGTTTATTTTTCTAAAATCTAAGTTGGGTTATGTGGAAATTGTCATAAAGATGGTTGCAAGTTTCCTTCAGAGATAATAGAAAAACTTATCAATGTTTTGCATGGCTTCAAAGATATTGAATAGTTTGAGGAGAAGTAATACATCACTAATGAACAAAATAGTGAGGAATTATTATCTAAGAATGCTATTTGTGAGTTCTTAAGAGGTTTCAGAGAGTAGTGTAAGAAGGAAGAGCTAGAGTCAACCTCCAATCCATAAATGGATTTAAAAAAGAAAGCCCTTATATCAGAGTTCTTGAAGGAAGGGGAGATTGAGGCTAGGGAAAATGAACTTCTATTTCCTATAGAAGAGCAAAGGGATGAAAGAGCAGAGAATTAGATCTAAAAGGGGAAGTTGGGCATTGAAAAAATCCCATCCACTAAACTAAAACCAGATTGTGGGAATAATTTAGCTAAGATGGTGGGTAGGAAGTCCTTAAATGAATTAAGGTACATATATCAGAAAGTAGATGGTCAGCTCAAGATAACACCTCTCTTTGAAGTAGGGAAGAGAAACCCCCTTCTCCATGGACCATGATGCTCCTTTCATGGAATGTTAGCCCAGCTTGAATTCCCCTAACAAAAGGCACTTGTTCAAGCATAGGGTGGGCTTGACCAAGGAAAACATATTACTCCTCTACGAGACTAAATAATCTATTACAAATATGGAAACCTATGCAAGAGGTTTTAGGAATTTGAAAGTTGAGGCGGTTCAGTTGAATGGGGCCTCCAACAACCTTGTTATTCTTTGGAATCTGCTATCAATTAACTTTGATAAATTGGGAGTAGGAGGGAAATGGATTGGAGGCAAGCTAAAAAGCATGAATTCTAATTTGTAAGTGTTAGTCATAAATGTTTACGATATTGTATGTTGCATCCACAAATGATTGTTATGGGAATAACTAGATAGCTTTATGGAGGCCCATCCATTTCCTCATACTATAATAAGTGGAGACTTCAATTCCATCCTACATCAATAGGACAAGAATGAGGGCATATCTAGACCTGGGCAATCTTAGAAGGACTTTAAGGAGTGGGTTGCAAAAACAATCTTTTTAAAATAGAGCTAGGCAATGGATATAACACATGAAACACCAGAAGGTCAAGTGATTGATGACATATTGTATCACACTTTTTTTAGCTTTTATAAAAATGACTTCAAGGAAGAATCTTAATGTGTGTTATTAGTGTTCTAGTAAGGAAATATAACATATAAAAACTTGATGGATTCATCTGTCTATCAATTGCATAACCACTATTATTGTAAAGACCACATAAAATTATATTATTACATTATTATTTTAACCATGCAATATTTATATTTTGCATTGTGTTTCAATGATATTTTTCATAGAACTCATTAATAAGCTTCAAATAGTTTACTTAAGAAGATGTTTTATTTATATATCTCACTTATAAGGTTAAAAAAAAGATTAATCTAATAAATGTTTTTCACTCTTCATTGTAGAGATCAAAATAAATCTACATGACCTATAATTAATCTATATAAAAGCGTCCAAGGGGTTGAGCTTAGTTGGTTAAAGCATTGAGTTCTCAATGTGGAAACCCAAGTTCAACTCCCATGAGGGACACCTTTGTGTAGAATTCTAAGTTGTGACTCTTGGTCTTCTATTGGTTGTATTTGTGTCATTGTTTAAAGTGGATTTCTAAGTTGTGACCCTTGGTCTTCCAATTGTTGTTTCTAGTTTGGTGCTCGAAAGGAGCTAGTATTTGTAATAAGTTTTCTCAAAAGGAGCTGGTATTTGTAATAAGTTTGTAACGTGGATGCTCAAATGAGCAAAAAATGAGCTTTGTGATTCTATGATACTTAATACAAAAAATCTATATAAAAGCTACACGAAGATAATGAAGATGTTGCTTATGGCGTAATGTGATTGTTAAATTGTGGTATTGTTTTTGTAGCCACCAAGTTTCAAATCTTTGCCAGGTGATTGTGATCCTGGGTAATGTGCCCTCATTGATTTAATATGCTCATAGGTTTGAACCTTAGCATTAAATTTATGAGTGTTCACACCCTTTTCTTCATGCTCCAAACCATTGTTGGGTTGGTGTGCTCATAAGCTCTATGCTTCTACTAGGTTATTAGGTTTGCAAGTTTGGACTATTCATGTTCATGTAGTGTGTTCACATTGGAGATGAAGTCCCCCATTTGTAACCTCATCTGGCTCAAGTTAGGTTAAAAATTATCGAGACACCAATAAAAAAGATAATAAAGATACTCAAACTATGTAGTCATCATGTAATAAAAGAAGAGAATACAAAGAGAACAAAAATAAGTTGTGTTCTACCAATGTTTATTTATTATCTACAATGTTGGAAATTATTGTCATTGATGACTAAGTGTTGTTATTGATGTCAACCCTCAGTGTAGTGTTATCATTAAATGTTACTGTAGACACTTAAAAATAATTATTTTAATTATTTTTAATTTCTCACATAATTAATTAATTAATTATGTTAATTAAAATTCTTCTCAATATTAATTAAATATAATTAATACTGTCACTATAGCATATGATTGATTTATTTAATAAATCAATCCCTTTCTTTATTTTTATAAAAAAATCACATCCTCACAAATCTTCCTTTTAGCTAATTAATTTCAATTAATTAGTTAACCTACATGATTCCTACAAATCATTTTCTTAATTCATCATTAACCTAATAAATTCTTCTAGAAGCTCCCTAAACTCACTTAACATTATTCTTCTAATTTTTTATTCCCTCCACTCATTCTCTCTCCTAGTCAAATTCTCCTACAAATATAAATCCCATCTAACATTTCCTCTAATTCCCCTCCTAATGAGTCATTAATGGCTAATCATCATGATTAGCCACAAAGTCAACTCTTTGTCCTTTCATCTAGCCACTAGCTTTAAATGCTTTTTTTTTAGATGAATGTAAGATTTTCGAAATCTCACATTCCTCTAGGCATTTCCCTCTCCCAAGGAATTTTTAATTCCTTTTTATTCTTCTAATCCCCATAATATCCGTTTTTGCAAAATTTTTAATTCCTCCAATGCATCTTGTAGAGTGTGGAAATATGAAATGCCTTTAAGGCATATTTCTTGGTCTCCACACCCTCTCTTGGACCTCATGTGACCTCACAAGTAAATCTTAGCCCTTCATCTCGAATTCATCCTAGCCATCCGTTTTCCTCTCCTCTTCCTATAAAATAGGGTTCCATTCCTTCATTTGAACATCTTGAAATCCAGTAAGCTTATGCTGCCCTTTTGAGCCCAGGAAATCATCTTGGCAACTTGATCATCTCATCCTTATCATTCATCCTTATCATTTGTGCACAATATTGGAGAGTCATCCACATCCAGCAATCAAAGGAGCACATCAAGTGGAGCATTATCAAGGGGCGCCTTCACTTCATCAAGCTCAATCCGAAGGAGAAGGTAAAATAGCAAGGTGAAATGGTCTTTTAATGATTCTGCATGTTTATTTCATTATGTTTTGATCAGTTTACCTTTCAAATCTGTTTTCTCCTCTTCATTTCGGCATGTCCGGTGGGACTCACGTCCCTGAGAACTAATATTTTTTTTTTAGGTTTTTTATGAGTTGTGAGACGCAGGTTCCAGAATAGCGCGACTACAAATATATATATATATATATATATATATATATATATATATATATATATATATATATATATATATATATATATATATATATATATATATATATATATATATATATATATATATATATATATATATATATCTTTTTCACAGGTTCCAGAATCGCGGCTCTGCATTTCTGCGCGACAGCTCCTCCTTATTCTGTTTTGTTTCTGTTTTTTTTTATGTTTCTATTTTTGTTGCAGCACGATAGCTCTGTTATCTGATTTGTTATTTGATTTGTTGTCTACTCTGTTTTAGTATAATCTGTGTGAAAGTAGGAGAGTATGCTCTTGTCTATATAGACAATCAAAAATCCAAACCTTTCACTTTTCTATTCTGTTTAGCACAACTGTATGCTCTGACCGTAGGACAGTGTGAAAATAGGAGAGTATGCTCTTGTCTATCTAGACAATCAAAAATCCGGACCTTTGACACTTTTCTATCTGTGTAGTGCTACTGTCTGCTCTGTTAATTTGTCTGAAAATTTTAGGTGCTAACTATAGTCTACATTTTATTTATTTATTTCCTGTTATCTGCTCTGTTTAAATATAATTTGTCTGCCCGCAGGAAAGTGTGAAAGTAGGAGAGTATGCTCTTGTCTATCTAGACAATCAGAAATCCGGACCTTTGACATTTTTATTTTATTTTGTTTAGTGCGACAATTTGCTCTGTTAAATCTAGGGTTTTTGTCTGCTCTGTTAAATCTAGGGTTTCTGTTTTGTTAAATTTAGGGTTTTTGTTCTGTTAAATTTAGGGTTTCTATTCCATTAAATCTAGGGTTAATTTAAAATATAAAAAAAAAAATTATCTATTTTTTTGCCATATCTTCTTTATCTTGACTCCATTTCCCTTCAAACTTCACTAGATTCTCCACATTGTCATTTTCCACATTTTTTTCCTTGGAGGCCTTATCTCAAAAATCCACTTTTTGAAGCCCAAAATCCCATATTTCTCTATTTTTAGGGTTTGCCATAACTTCCCTTTTCATCCAATCACCTCCAAATTTTTCCTATATTATCCATCTTCAACTTTTGCTTCTTTGTCCCTCTTGGACAAATTTTCTCCTTCCTTCATCTCTCCTCCGAAATCCCCATTTTTTGCTTGTCTATCCCTTAGAAAGTGGTAGAAACCTAGTCAAACCCCATTTACCCATCAAAGTTTTCTTCAAATCCACATTTGTCATTAGTAAAAAAGTTTTTATTCATGTTTTTCTATTCATTCCCAAAAAATAAAAAAAAATTAATATTTTTGTCATTTTGTTGATTTTTGCAGGACGCTTGTTGAAGACTATTTTTCCAAACTACTAATCAAGTTGTTTTGCAGGACGGTTTTTGAAGACTCCATTTTTCAAACTACTAATCAAGTGGTTTTGCAGGTTGCCTAGCTGATTCAACCAAATATTGCGCATTTATTTAAATTAGGCACCTAGATATTAATTAAAATGGAATGAACCATTGTCTTATGTGTCTTTAAGAAAAGCGTAAAGGTAGGAAAGTATGCTCTCGTCTTACTAGACAATCAGAAATCCAAACCCTCCAACCTTTTCTTGTTTGATTGTGTGTTTACCTCTAGTGGGCCTACCCTCCCAACTTGCTCTTTGAGAAGGTAAGAGGGGAACGACCCAAGTGAGTACACCCAGACCTGGGGTTCCCAACTCACTATAATAAATAGGCCATTGACTACGAAAGGGTTAATGGTTGGGGCTATATGAGAGTTCACTCTCACATTGGGTGCTTAGTAAGATCCTAGAGATCTCAATCATGCTTGCGTGACTACTAAGTTCTTCGTGCTTCGTTGGGCTATAGGCCTCAATTGCACTTGCGCAACTTCGAAGGGTAGCTCGTAACGGGAAGACTTACTAAACACCTTGTTCATAGTGGCCAAAAACCCTCTAGTCATTGGTGCAGGAGGTCGGACCTCTAAAGCGGCCCATATTCTTACGGCCCTTAGTAGAGACACAAAGTTCGCCATGAGGAGTTTTCATGGGAATTGATGTTTGGCTGCCCCGAGAAGTGAGTGTCGTGGAGGGGAGCCAGTGGGGTCAAGCATCTAAGTGTTCGCTTTGGGTAAGCGTAGATGGGAAACCAATTGGGATTCAATGACTATTGTCCTTGTCAGCCTTAAGAATGTTGTATATGAGCATGAGTGTCTTTGAGATAATATGCATTTAATCATTGTGTTTGCTTTGTTTGATACATACTTGCCAAGAGTAGACTAAAAACACATCACTATCCCCAAACAATTTGCAAAAATATTTGTCAAGACACAAAAAAATTGTCCAAGTCATTACCCACACCAAGTCCAAAATTGCGTCAAAAAACTCTGTCCGTCCCATTTTTCATAAGTCTAAGAGAGAAGCTAAGAGTTTATCCTCTATGTCAACATTCAAGTTTGTCCTTTGAAACACCTACTATTGTCCAAATCAGGGTGGTCATATCCCTTCATACAACTTGCCATTTAAATAGATCCTTCATGTTCATGCCAAAGACAACCTAGTCATCAAGTTTTCTTCTAAACCATCACTACCATACCTTCTTCATCAAACATCCTCAAATTTCTTAAGTCCTTTCATCACAAATTTCTTAAGTCTTTTCATCCTCAAATTTCTTAAGTCCTTTCATCACAAATTTCTTAAGTCCTTTCATCCTCAAATTTCTTAAGTCCTTTCATCACAAATTTCTTAAGTCCTTTCATCCTCAAATTTCTTAAGTCCTTTCATCACAAGTTTCTAAAATCCTTCCATCACAAATTTTCTAAGTCATTTCATCACATTTTTCCTAAGTCTTTTCATCACAAATATCGTGTATGGTCGCAACTCGATCCCAAAAGAAAAAGATGGTTGATCAATAATATGGCATGCCATACATTGGTGTCCTATATGAAGATCCCACGCAAGATCATACACAAAGTAGGCAACCAAGCGATCAAGATCAAAGCCAAAATCTTGACATGGTTAACCAAGATGAACTTTGCCCGGAAGTGCAAGATTTCCTAGCGGATTCTTATAACCAAGAGATGATAAAAAAGTTTATTAAACACAATCCTACTGCACTTCTGAAAACTCTTCTTGAACATGGAGCTCAACTTCCACCTGAATTTAATAGATCCGCTCTCGTCCAACAACCACAAGGAAACCTTGCTCCCACACAAAGTGTTGCACCTACTATTCAAGCTCAATCAATTGCAGCCCCATCAATCATCCAAGCCCAATCAATGCCACCCGCGACACCTCCCACCACGGTCTCCATCCCATTTTCTTCCTCCTTACCATCCATACCACTATCAAATCCAATCTCATCCATTCTCCAACAAACTTCTATACCACCTCCTTCTATTCAACCACATATTTCTATTCCACAAACTTCCCTTTCTCCCAACAATGTCGCAAATTTTATCCAGACTGCATTCAATCCCATCACAACAGTTGGCGGACCACAACCAACTATCACACGAACCCCAGCGACATCGGTCATCACATCCCATGTTCCCACCTCCTCATCATATCAATATATTGGTGGTGGTGCACCTTCTTTAGTTCATCCAATTCTTGGGGCAAATACAATTCATCAATATCAAAGTCCACAACAAGACCTCATCAAGGAAATTCAAGACATGAAGAATATCATCAAAAACATGAAAGAAAAGACTAATAAAAGGAAAGCTTACTCATTCGAAGAGTTTTGCCCTTGTCCTTATGACCCATCTATATCAGTTGCACCATATCCCCCAGGATTTGAGATCCCTAAATTCACCAAGTATGAAGGCAAAGGAGACCCCTGCGACCTTGTCCGAGAATTCCACATCTTATGCCAAGAACTCTCTTATAGTGACCTTTATCTTCGCAGACTCTTTCCCAAGAGTCTCATAGGAGACACCTTGGCATGGTTCTCACCTTTACCACGAGGTTCCATTGTCTCTTTTCTAGACTTGGCAAAAAAATTTGTGGCCCACTATGCATACAACATGGGTAATGATGTTTCTATGATGGACCTATGTAATACAAAACAAAGGCCTGGAGAAACCTTCGCCAATTTCCTACAAAGATGGTGACATCTTATCAAGAAATTCCAGTGGGACATGCCAGAACAACATCAAATTGAACTATTTCAAAAGAACTTGGTGCTTGAACTTTCAAGACCGTTAATATCTCAATGTATCAAATCCTTCCAAAAATTGACCGATAAGGGCCTCGCCCTCGAACGTGTCTTGTTGGAGGAAGGAACCTTGAAACATTACCAGAAGTCATCACAAAGTTCTTCCTCTTATCATAACGACAAGCCAAAATTCTGGTCCAAAAACAAAAATGTGGTCAATGATGGTATAACTGATGCAAAGCAGGTCCAAACCGTGGCCGCTCCCCCAAAATCCACCACCAATAATCGAGACAATCCAAATCAATCCAAAAAACCTCACAACAATGTCTCAATCCAAGGACGACCACCCCGATCGAATAACATGACTCCAAGAGATTTCACTCCTCTTGCTGAGCCTATTGAAGTGGTGTTTCAAAAACTTGTCCAAGCAGGTATAGTGGTTTTTCCAATCACTCGCCCGTTTGATCCCAATCAACCTAAACCAAGATGGTATAATGAAAATGAGTATTGTAAATACCATCGTATCAAGGGACATGATACACGAAAGTGTATGAAACTAAAGATCTACATACAAGATCTCATTGATAGAGGCGAGATTGAGGTAGCAAATGCAAAACCTGCTAATAACAATGACAAACTCAAAATGTACCAGGAACCCTTCCCAAAGCATGATAAAGGAAAAGGCTCATCATCTAACGCAATGGGTTATGACTACGCAAATCACGTAACCGGTTTTGATTTTCTAGTAAGTCGCATTGAACCTGCAGACAATCATGTCAATGTTATAACCATCCAAGGAGTTAATCCTCCTTCTTCCAAAAGCAGACCAAATCCGGCTAGAATAGTCATTCAAGGTGCCACGCCTTCCACCTCCCATTTCCAAAATGACTGTAATGCAACTACACATTGAGGAAGAGTCACCATCCAAGGAGTTCCTCCCCCACCAAACCCCCCACCTATGTCTTCCACCCACTGATATGACCTCCTTGATCAACTTGGGAAGACACCCACGCAGATCTCCATTTTGGAACTTCTCAAGACTTCTCCAGTCCATAAAGAAATTTTGGAACAAGCCCTTCTCCAATTATGCGTTCCTGATAACATCAACGCCACCCAATTTCAAACCCTCATTGGAAACCTTGCTGCCCAGCAGCACATTGTATTTAACTCCCAACATGCTCCTGCAGATGAGGACCATAACAAACCTTTGCACATCGAAGCTCTCATCCACAAGCACAAGGTCAAACGTATCCTGATAGATGGTGGATCCAGGCATAATCTGTGTACATACAAATTGATAAAACAATTGGGACTTTCTGAGGATCTGATAGACACATCAGGAAGGATCACAGTAAAGGCATATGATGATGCAGAAAGAATTTCAAAGGGTGTGATCACCTTACCTCTTCAAGTGGGCCCCATCACAATTGAAACCCCTTGCCAAGTACTCGATCTTGATCTCCCCTACAACATTCTCCTCGGGAGGCCATGGATTCATTCCTTGTAGGCCATACCCTCCACCTATCACCAATGCATCAAATTCCCCTATAATAGAAAAGTGATCACTGTCAAAGGTGATCCCCAACCTTTTCAATATTGCAAACTATTAGAGGGGAAGCATTCGTATCATTGCCCACTAAATAGACCTTCGCCAACGCCTCCATCTGACACATCGAATGTTGCCTCCACATCATCCCAACCAAATAATCAAATCAAGATCTTGGACAATGGCTGGGGAGAATACAAATTGGAGGACGTCTTATTAATAGGCAACCTCCCTCTCTCTCCTAAGTCATTTGGTAAACCAAAAGAGCTAAAAAAGGACCCGAAACCAGTCATGCAATGCCAAAACACTACCTTCCAGCAATGGGGCCCACTTGATAATGAGAACCTCGAAGCAGATATCTCTTCATGGCTGTATTGGGAAGAGGATGATGATCCAATAAGAATATCCAAAGAAATGTACCCAAAAGCATTTGCCATAGTTGAAAAAATGGGTTACAAAGGACACGGTCTGGGACCAGAGGAGAAAGGAAGAAAAGCACCCATAAATACTATCTCCTACAGATACAACAGAGGCTTGGGGTACACCCTGGTGCCTAAGATTACTATCGTCGGTGCCCCTTCTAGTCCTTCTTCAGATATCGAAAGCACTGACGAAGAGGAATTTCACGAAATGCCTTATGAATACGAGAAAGATACCTTCTTCGATGCTTACATCAATACCATCACCTCCGTAACCCCTCCCACTTCACATGAGCTACATCTTGTCCATCCTAAACTCATTGACTGGGGCCAACGAGACAAACCCAATTTAGATATCTGTGTCGACGATAATGCTCTCATTTCTCTCCTAACAATGCAAAATATGGAAGACTGTAATAGAATTGAGGGTATTCAACTACATGAAAAGGGATACTTCGGTAGTCAAGTCAATGCCCTTATCCACAAAAAAGATAATAAAAGAAAAAGATATGATTTCCTAGGTGAAAACCTCCCTGAGGCGCCTTTGGATGAACAAGAAATAAAAACAAAGGGCGTATTTGAAAGTGAAAACCTGGAAAAGGCACTTGACGATGAGGGATTTGACCTCCCTACCATTGGTTACCTTCCACAGGACAAATCAAATTTGTTGATAGAAGAAACAGACAGCATCAACATGGGCACCGAAGTCATTCCAAAAAATGTGCTCATTGCCAAATCCCTCACCGAAATCGAGAAACAAGACTTCATCAACTTCCTTACAGAGGTTAAAATCAATTTTGCATGGTCCTATTCCGATATGCCAGGGTTGGATCCTACCTTGGTGGTTCACAATCTCGTCGTCCGCCCATATGCAAAACCTGTAAAACAAAAACTCTGCAAAATGCACCCGCATATTGCTCTCTTGGTAAATGCAGAACTTCAAAAGTTGTTAGACGCAGAATTTATCAAACCCATAGACTATGCTGAATGGGTCTCCAACATTTTACCTGTCGGCAAACCTGTTGGGGGCATCCATATCTGCACAGATTTTTTAGATCTAAATATAGCTTGTCCTAAAGATGATTTCTTGCTCCCAAACATAGATATGATTGTTGATCTTACAACAGGACATGAAATGCTATCGCTAATGGATGGGTTTTCTGGATACAACCAAATCAGGATAGCAGATGAGGATCAGCATAAAACCGCATTCACAACACCATGGGGTACTTTCTGTTACTGGGTCATACCTTTTGACCTTAAAAATGCTGGAGCTACATATCAACGGGCAGTGACAACAATTTTTCATGACCTCTTGCACAAAATTATGGAGGACTACGTGGATGATCTGCTAGGCAAATCCAAGACAAGACAAGAGCACATCCCTATTCTAAAACAGATCTTTGAAAGATTGGAAAAATACAAGTTGCACCTAAATCCCAAAAAGTGTGTGTTTGGCATCACGTCGGGAAAACTACTAGGATTCATTGTTTCCCGCAGAGGCATCGAGGTTGATCCCGCAAAGGTAAAAGCTATTATGGAAATGCCTCCGCCAAAAACTCTCAGACAACTACACAGTCTCCAGGGAAAACTCCAGTTTGTCAGGCGTTTCATATCACAGCTAGTCGACAAGTGCCATCCACTTGCACACCTATTACGTAAAGACACAAAATTCAAATGGGATTGCCTCTGTCAAAAGGCCTTTGAAAAATTAAAAGAATATCTAGCATCACCTCCAGTTTTGATGCCACCTACCCCTGGAAAACCCCTCATTTTGTACATATGTGCTACTACAGTGGCATTGGGGGCATTACTAGCGCAAACAGATGATCAAGGGAAGGAACATGCCATTTACTACATGAGTCGAACATTGGTAGAATATGAACTCAACTACACCCCCATTGAAAGAGCATGTTTGGCATTAGTATTCAGCACACAGAAACTACAACATTGTATGCTAAACAACAAGACAAAATTAATTGCTAAAATTGATCCACTTAAATATCTTTTGTCAAAAGCTGCTCTCACTGGCAGAACGGCTAAATGGGTCATGCTTCTAAGTGAGTTTGACATCGAATATGTGGACAGAAAGGCAATCAAGGGACAAGTTATTGCAGATCAGTTCGCTGAAGCTCCACTTCCAGGCGACCATCCTCTTCTCACAGAATTACCAGATGAGTTCATTATGACTGTTGCCACATCCTCCACATGGAAATTGTATTTTGATGGCTCCTACACTCAAAATGGATTGGGGGCAGGAATATTATTGGTCACACCTCAAGGAGATGGCATCCCCAAATCATACAAGATAGCCTTTGCATGTACTAATAACATAGCAGAATACGAGGCCCTCATCACAGGTTTACGCTTGGCTATCCACTGGAAAATAAAGGAATTACAAGTCTATGGCGATTCTCAGCTCGTCATAAAACAAGTCAATAATGAATACCAAACAAAAGATGATAAACTCCTTCCCTACCATACCATAGTTGAAGATCTTAAGCAACATTTCATGGCAATCAAGTTTGATCAAATCCCACAAACAAACAACAAGGCTGCAGATGCAATGGCCACCATTGGCTCCCTCCTTCAAATGCCAGCACACAGTCAGAAGTGCGAGTTCTTGGTCGAGCAATTGTTTATACTGGCATACAACCTACCAGAATCTGAAATGGTGTGTGTTCTCGTTGGTCCAGAGTCCCCTTAGTACCAAGAAACCTTCACTTTCCTCAAAGACAACACCATTCCCCCACATCTCACCAAAACCCAACAACAAACTTTCATCTGCCGATGTGCCCATTACACCATCCTTGCAAACACCTTGTTCAGAAGGCATTTTGATGGTTCTCTCCTAAGGTGTTTAGATAAACAAGAAGCCGAATGGGCATTACGCGAAGTAGATGAGGGCATCTGTGGGGCACACTCAAGTGGACTCACATTGGCTAAAAAACTTTTGAGAACGGGATACTATTGGCCTAAAATGGAAGAAGATGCATACAACTATGTGAAGAAATGCATCCCTTGCCAACAGCATGGCGAGAAGATTCGTGCACCGTCACAAGAATTGCAGCCATTCATTACACCATGGCCCTTTTCGCAATGGGGGCTTGATCTCATTGGGAAAATCCACCCTTCATCTTCCAACAAACATAAATTCATTATCACCACCACCAAATACTTCACCAAGTGGGTAGAGGCTATCCCTCTTATTTTCACCACCGGCAAGCAAATATCCAAATTCATCTTGAACTACCTAATCTGCCGATATGGCATCCCAAAAGTTATCATCACAGATAATGGTAAATAATTTAAAAACCAGGATGTCAAAGAACTCTGCCAAAAATTCAACATCCAACACTGCTTCTCCACTCCATATTATCCCCAAGGCAATGGCCAAGCTGAGGCTTCTAATAAAACCCTAATAAAAATCCTCAAAAAGACAGTCAATGAAGCGGGCTGTGATTGGCACTTCCAAATCCATCCTGCATTGTGGGCCTACCGCACCTCCATCCGCACCCCCACAGGTGCCACTCCTTATTCCCTAGTATTTGGTTCCGAAGCTATCCTTCCCCTTGAGATCCAGATCCCCTCTCTAAGGGTATCGCTGCAAAACATCCTACCAGAGGAAGAATACAAAATTTCCCGCTTACAAGAGTTAGAATTGTTAGATGAAAGGCGCCTCAAGGCCTTGAATCATCTCCGGGTATATCAAAACTGTCTGTGCATGAGTTATCATAAAAAAGTCAGAACCCGAGAATTCCAAGTTGGTGATCTTGTCCTCATGGAGAATCAGAAAAATCTACAAGAAAGAGAAAAGAAAGGCAAGATCGAGCCTAATTGGCTTGGACCATATGTCATCACAATGAAATATGGATCAGGAGCTTATCAGTTGGCTACTCCTGAAGGCGATCCTTTGGATGATCCGATGAATATCATGCACCTCAAAAGGTTCTATGCTTAGTCCTCAGAAAGTCTTAAATTGTCAAAAAAAATTAAAAAATGAGAAAAAAAAAAGATCCTGAAAAAATCGTCACTTTGGTGCAAACCTAGCAAACAGGCACCTTATGATACAAATTTTTTTTTTTTTTAAAAAATCAGAAAAAGAAAGAAAAACAATTTGTGGCGCTAT
The DNA here is from genome assembly GCF_030272615.1 of Cryptomeria japonica. NCBI lineage: Eukaryota > Viridiplantae > Streptophyta > Pinopsida > Cupressales > Cupressaceae > Cryptomeria > Cryptomeria japonica. Next base: position 573,507,425 of record NC_081411.1, on the reverse strand, counting down.
GGGCAAGTATCTCGATGAAAACCTCTGTGCAGGCGCCAAGGTAAATAACCGGATCCACCGTCTATCATGTCGATACTACAAATCATCTGCCATCCAGCCCACCCATGCACAACATTCCTTCTTTTTGGCCTCCCAATAAAACATGTGTATGATGATGAGTCTTCGCCTGAGTCATGAACAAGAAATGTCCTAGTGAAACTAAGCTTTTATGCCTCTGTATAAGCTTCAAGAAGTCTTGAGAAACAATCCCAAGTCCATCCTAGTTCTACTCTTGGCAAGAGGTATCATTTGGTCGCAAGGAAGAGACTTGTTAGATTTTGTTATATCTTTTCATATAGGCTTGCATCTTTTGCCCTACGAATGCCACTATTTACGACTGCCTGGGTTCTTCCATATCCAGGTATGTTATGATAGGTGCATACTGGGGCATATGTCATAGTATGGCATGTTTTGGATCCTTCTTGTATAAACCGGCGACCTGGTACTAGTGTTTATCAACACTTACCTTCTTGTGTACAAGAGGTATCCGTGTGTTTGAGGGTTTCCTTGCACGAACCCACAACTTTGTATTAGTGTTTCTTAACACTTGCATTGTTGTGTGCAAGAAATTCCTGTTTGTCTGTAGAGTCAGTCCACGCCCTAGGTTTCTCATGGCATCCTGATTTCTATAATCAGTGGTGCAAGTCACTCAGGGCAACATCAAACTAGGTTGGCTCTCCACATTTATTGTGCACAAAATCTCACCATCATTCCATCAAAACCCTAAACTCAATAATCCCATGGAGTTCTCAATTGCCCCCATTTTCCTCTGCAGTCTCGCATCTCATATTCTTCTTTCCAAATACCTCACGATTGCTTCATATTTATTCATCATTTATCCCTTCCACCCTAATTTTTCTTCCTCTATTTCTTCCTCACATAATCAATTATGATTCTGATTCATGTCTTATACAGGATGAATCCTTCCTAAAACCAGACGTTGTGATCTGATCATGTCTTATATAGGATGAATCCTTCCTGAAACCAAATGCTCTGATCATGTCTTATACAGGATGAATCCTTCTTGAAACCAGACTCTCTGATCATGTCTTATACAAGATGAATCCTTCCTGAAACCAGATGTTGTGATCAATCATGTCTTATACAGGATGAATCCTTCCTGAAACTAGATGTTGTGATGGATCATGTCTTATACAGGATGAATCATTCCTGAAACCAGATGTTGTGATCGATCATGTCTTATACATGATGAATCCTTCCTGAAACCAGACGTTGTGATCGATCATGTCTTATACAGGATGAATCCTTCCTGAAACCAGACATTGTGATCGATCATGTCTTATACAGGATGAATCCTTCCTGAAACTAGACGCTTTGATCATCTTTGTCTTATACAAGATGAATTCTTCCTGAAACCAGATTGAATCTAGATCTTATCAATCGAATTGATCAAAAATTTTCAATCTTACCAACCTAAGAAATCAAGCTAATCAAAGAACTTGCTTTTTCATCACATCAAACCTATCGGGACATCAATTTCGCAAAACTCTAAAAATCAAATACCTCAATTGATCTCCCGAGGGGGCATCACCATATAGTAATCTATCAATCAAGAGTCGGGGCATCCTATCAAACCAATATCAACATCAAAACAAGATTATTCTTTGAATCAATGCATCATCACAACTCGCTTCAAAGACATTGGAGATGAAGTCCCCCATTTGTAACCTCATCTGGCTCAAGTTAGGTTAAAAATTATCGAGACACTAATAAAAAAGATAATAAAGATACTCAAACTATGTAGTCATCATGTAATAAAAGAAGAGAATACAAAGAGAACAAAAATAAGTTGTGTTCTACCAATGTTTATTTATTATCTACAATGTTGGAAATTATTGTCATTGATGACTAAGTGTTGTTATTGATGTCAACCCTCAGTGTAGTGTTATCATTAAATGTTACATGATGCAAATGTCACATGGTGTAGTTTTGTTCAAAGCTAGTATGGAGATTGCTATTGGTGACTAGGTGTTGTTATAGAGGATATGCTAATTGATGAGTATTGCTGATGAGTTGGAGATTGTTGCTGATGATGGAAGCATATGTTACTAATATGTCATAAATGTTGGATGGCATAAATTGGTGTCTCAAGTGATGATAAGGTGTTGTGGATTTAGATGAATGTGTAGATGGTTGATGGTTGAAAGTGTTCCTTATTGTGGATATGCACCTTCTTGGTGTTGATGTCTACACTTGGTATGTTTTATTGACCGCTAGATGTTGATATTGATGTGAAGGGTAGATGATCAGATGAATGTGTGATGTCATTCATTAAGAATGTAGACGCGTGTTATGTAGATAATTTATGGTTGATGTTCAACATGCTATAGTGTCATGATTGATTGTGTTGATGTTAATGATGATCTAGAGTTTTGTAGAGGTGTTTCTAATGATGACCTTGGTTGGATGTCCACCATAGTTTCATGTTAATGCCTCACAATGTATGATGATGATGATGATTGATACACTTATAAAGCACTAAGAGGGGGGGTGAATCAGTGATAGAAAAAACAATAACACTATAAACCCATACTCGTAAAAAAAATTAACTAGTTTACTTGAGACTTTGCATGCAATCCAAAGTGTTATAAAAGCATTCACAACAAGTAAAAAATTCACCATAACACAAGTGTTTATACGTTGAAAACCCAACTGGGAAAGACCATGGTGAGATGGGACTCACAAGTTAACTATCTGCAGAAATAGGTAACTGACCTGTTAAGGTCTACAAAGTGCTCTGTTAGGAGACAATCTTGTTAAAGATCCCAAAGCCCTGTTATGAGCTATACCTGGTTAAAGGTAACCTCAGTGGAGGATTTAGATCCAAGTTAATGAATCACCTTGTTAGAGGATTTCTACAATGAAGCTTGTTAGAGCTTATCCAGTTAGGAGATTTAACTGTTGTAGTGATTAGAAAACAACAGGTGGTATGATCTAGGAATATCACATTCTGCTTCTACAGATCCTTTTCTACTCACTCAATACTGCATCACCGACATACTCTGCAAATCCTTCAATAAATCGCATCAACTCTAACTCATAACATCACTTGTATCTTGCATATCAAAATAACTCATCACAATGTCTTTTTATAGACATTAGATTTCATGTCGGCTCAAGAACCTCAACACAATTTCCTAGGTTCAGTGAATCTGGACAATCTTCCATAACACATCACAAATCATCACCAAAAATGTCGGTTAGATATAACTCATCACACAATTAGTGAAACCGATTGGAACACCAATACCGGTTGAGAGTTAACCACTTCTAACTCACATACCGCTTGTCTCCATTCGCCTCCTTGGTTCTCTCTATTGTATCTTGAAACTGGTGTCAGTGGAATTGATCAAAACCAATTTTTACTGCAATACCGGTTGTCTACATATACTAGTTTAGACATCCTCATACCGGTTAAACTTCTCTATACATATGATACCGGTTTGCAATATGAAGACTTAGGAGTAGTACTGGTTTGACTTAACTAAGATGACTATGACAATATGAACATATGTGTGTGTGTATATGTGCCATCAATGACAACACATAAAGTCATCCATTACAAAAATCATCATCAAGCCAACAATCTCCCCCTTTGGCATTGATGGAAACACTTAGAAAAATTTTGCAACTAAGTGTGCTTACAAAAATGTACAGACTCTCACTTAACAATACATACAAAATTTTCACATCACATACATATTTCTAATCCCCCTTTGACAACAATGCCAAATTGAAAAGTAAAATACATATATATTACATCAAAATTTGCAACAAAAACTACAGATATATAAATATAAGAGTTTTTCAAGGTGTGTACAATGCAATTCTTAAGAAAATGTCACTGAAATAAATCTTCATCTGTGCAAGATCATTATCCCATGTTTTTAACAATGTTTCAATGATCTCAACATTTGTCATAATTTGTGCAGCAAATTCTTCCATTACATCCATTGTGCTCATCTCTAGGGTAGCCAAAACTGCTTTTGAATCCTTGTATGCCCTCTGTAGGATTTCAACTTTTGGAATCAACAGGTTCTTCAGTTCTTTCAAGGATCTGATTTGCTTAACCTATTCAAAATCATAAACATCTAACAGATGTTGCAAAGCATCAACCATTTGCCAAAATCTAAAGCTGAATCTTGTACTGGTATATAAGCATTACTTATCCTCTCCATTTCCTTTTTTGTATCTTCTCACCTTTTCTTCAAATTAGAATAGAAAAATGAAACTTTAGATGTATTAGCCAAAAGTTTACCTCCAGTTTCAATAGAAGTTCTCAATAGATATTTATTCGCTAATAAAGCAATCTTGCCTTTATCAATATCTGACATTAGTTGCTCTCCCCTTTTCTTCCTGTAACATTTTTCAACTAAGGCATGTGTTGCCTCTTCAAGCGATTTTAGTTGGTCAGTAGCATCAACAACCAACTATCCAAGCTATCCAAGCTTGGCAATAGTAGTCTGAATAGTTTTTGCTTCTTTTCTCTACTCTTTCAACATTTTCTTTTGAGCTCGAGATTGCATAATAGTAGCAATCTCCATCAGTTCAGTTGCACTCAAATTGTCCACATCAATTGGACCTTGTATGTTGATTGAGTCATCATCATCATCAGCTATTATTTTCTCCTTCTTCTTTACTTTCTCCTCTTCATCATTTTTCACTTCAGTCTTCTTCTCTTCATCCTTTTTCTTCGGTTTCTCTTTCTCTCTATTTGTTTCTCCTATGTGGCTGTAGTGACTAGTGGCAGTTGACTTTCAACATTATGATCTTTTTCTGGTGGTGGTTGAATATCCACACCTGGTTTAGTAATCGGTGCTTCCTCTGTTAATTGTTTCTCAACAATATTTGGTTGTTGTTCAGTTTCCTTAATTGGTTCGATGACATTACCAGTTGTGTTAACAGTATCCTGAATTTCTTCAATATCACCCACAAATAATATGGCCGGTGGAGAACTTGTGTCATCCTTATTCTCGACATGATAGACAACATCTGGTGTAATAAACTCTTCAGCATCTAGCTCTGGTGGAGCTCCAGTCTCAGACTGATTAGGTTTATTTTCATAGCCTTTCATTAGTGCATTCATCCTTTGAATATCTTGAGCTATACAATGAGTATCATCTTCAATGGGTTGAATCTTTCCACCCAATAACCTCAGTCTCCTTGTCTTAGAATGAAACTATCCTTTGTACTTAGCAAGCAATGCTAATAATTCATCCCAAGACAACTCAAGAAAATATTGAACAAAAACTCTATCAATAATTTCTTGGTCCTGTTCTAAAATCAACTTCCATTTATTTTCAAGAACTGAATATATAAAGAATCAGAAATGTTGTTTTGAATATCTTGTGGTAACCGATTATATTGACACAGGTGATTGATTACCTCTTGAACAATTTCTTGTTTCTGACCTTCATCAAAAGAATCAAAATATTTTTTTACATTATCAAACTCCTTTCTTCTTAGTGTTTTCAGAGTCCTTTCAAAATTGCTCATTGGTTTGAATGATGTAACATTAATAGGAGTACTTTTCTTGGAAATGTCTCCTACTGGTTTGGATTTCTTACCAGTCAATTTCATCTTCTTTAATTCTTCTTCAGTTCCAATTTCCTCAGATTCTGCTTCAAGAATGAGATGTCTGCCTCTCTTCTTTGTTGCAGTCTGCTTCTTTGCATATACCTTAGGTACCAATTCCTTTTTTATTTGAATACTTCTAGTTACCCTTGTATCGGTGGTCATAGAAGCTGGTTGAACAACTTTCTTCTTTTTCTCCTTGGCACTACTGGGTTGAGCAGGTGAAATCCTTTCCCGATAAGTGCCCAGTCTTTTCTTTTTAGTGTCCTTAGGAGATGCCAAAAGGTTGTTGGCATAACCAATTAGTAAGTCATAAATAACTTCATAGCTCATTTCTTCCATTTCTTCGTCTCTGGGTTCAACAGCCTCCATAAGGCAAAAGTCAATGGTTATAGTGAAACATATGTCTTTTTCAAAGTGTTTCACCACTTCATCTGATAACCTTAATCTCATGCTCATTTTCTTTTGAAACTCATTAAAATATATGTTCATGGCAACAGGAAATGTGTTCTTCACAGCCTTAATGCTATTCTTTATTTGGGTTGTCACTAGTATGTCCTTAGACTATTGTATGTCACCAATTCCTAGAATGAAATTCTGAAAGTAAAAGAATAGACCAATCAATAGTTGACCATATTTAAACTTCTAACTGTTGTCTTTCTTAATTGATTCTAATTTCAGCATCAATTGACTTCTCATTGCCTTGCACAAATCATAATCTGCATCCTCTATCATCATCTTGTAGGCGGCATGCACAGCAGCAGATGGTACACTGTTCATCCTGCTAGAATGGAATATTTGGTAGCCAATAACCATTGTTGCAAACCTGACGCTTGGATTTGTAATGTTATTAACCGATATATCACAACCGTCAATAGTGGTCTTTGTCAATGCAATAACAGTCTCCTTTGAGATTGTCCTTAAATTTGGTACTTCACCGATTTGGTAGAAACCAGTTACTGCATGAATAGCCTCCTTTGTGATGGTGTGAGATCTCTCAAGATACATGTTCCCACCATGTACACAACTAAGGATAATCCTGACATGTTCTTCCTCAAAATCTCAAGAAAATAGGCTGCATTATGAAAATCCTTTTCAGAAACCCTAATATATTTGGGTTTGATTTTCTCACTCTTATCACACTGAGATTTAAGTTGAGAATAGATTGCCAATGACCCTGGATTCTCAATTTTGCAATCTATGTAACTTGTCAAATCACCTTTGATCAAAACACCTTGTGGAACTTGAGACAATGCATTATAAGATTTTATCTTATATGTTTCCATTGACTCCATAGCTTCAACAGTGATAAAAAGACTTTCTGCTAGTGTAGACGACAATGTCATTTTAGATAATCTTGATTCGAGAGAGATTAACAAAAATACCTTATTCCCTTCGCGCTAGTAGGGTTTTTGGTTGCTCTCTCGTATGCACACCCAATTCACCTTTTCTTATCTTCAAATCCAATTCAACTTTTGATCCGTAGCACAAATCCATTCTCAATCTACTAACAATGCTCTATTTCGCTCTGCAAGTTCTCAAAATGCTTCTTCAAATGCAATTAGGGTAAAAATAACTTAGTGAAACTTTCTTTTATTAACTTATCCACTGCATTAATTACACTATCGATAGGGTAACAAACCCTAATTACCAGTTAACAAACTTGCCTATACCGATAGGTATATAACCGGTTGGTAATCCTTAGAAAACCGATAGATAATAATATCAAAAATTATCATATTACAACTTGAAATGCAAAAATATCTTACCATACACTCTTCAAGAGATTTGGAAGTGGATTTACTACTATGCTCCCCTTAGGCTTGTTGAAAGGCTCAATTTACTGGTGTAGCATTCTCCACAGTTGGTGAAGGGTTTGCTTCTTCTGCTGGCTTGTCCTCACTTTTCTTCTTCCAAATCCTATTCATATTTGCTTTAGTTTCTTCAACATCAACCTTATGCTTTCCTTTCTGATCTTCAGAGTGATTTACTAGTTGATTCTTCTTAGTTCTACAAAACTTAGCCATGTGACCCGGTTTATGGCAATGATAGCAGGCCATCCCAGATGCTCTCCAAGGTCTTGCATTACCTCTTCTAGTCTTTCTCCTACAATTCATAGCCACATGTCCATAGTTATTGGAAATTGTGCAAATCACATTTGTTACCTTCTCCATCTCATAGGGACTGAACCAATTGACATAGGGTTTTTGCCAATTCATATTTCTTTGGTTGTCATAAGTTCTTCTCTAGTCACTAATAGGTCTTGGATTCATGTGAGGTACCAGATTGTTTGCTCCATATCTGCATTCAACTGATATATGTCCATACATATTGCATGTGTAACAATGACCTTCAAATCTTCTAGACATGTATCTAGTATTAGCATTATAGCCTGTGTTGTTATTAGATCTGCTTCTACACACATTAGCAGTATGTCCAGGTTTGTGATAGATAAAGCAAACAGGTTTGTAAGCTTTCTCACCGGTAGGCTTATTAGCCTTAGGAGCAGTTTTATCTTCATGCATGTTTCTCTTGGTACCAGAAGATTCTCCTTACTCAAATGTATTGAATCCTAATCTAGATGTGTCACCTTTCATCCTCTGAGATTGGATCTGTTCATCCAGCATAGAGGAACTCTTGTTGAATTTGTCAAGTTTCCCATTAGCCTCGATAAGCTCTTTGGTAAGATCTTCATTATGCTTTGTAAGAGTCTCTAAGAGACATTGCCATCTGAAGATCTAACTATAAGGCTTCTTTTTCTTCCTTCTCCTCATGCCAGTGTTCATGTAAAGCTACATTCTCTTGCTTGATCTTAAAAATCTCATGATCTTTCTCTTTGATCAGGTCTTCAGTTGCCCTCCTTGCTTCAAGTTCTTGACTCATACGGATTGTAAGGGCTTCAAGTTCTCTCTTCAGGTTAAGTTTTTCACCATTTAGTTTCTCCACTTCTTCAGCTAGTGGATCAATGTTGGCCTCATCTGAAGAGCTGTTGTCAGAGATCTCCAATAATTGCTCATTTAGTTCTCTCCTCTTTACTTGTGAAGCTTTGAATCTACCTCTCTGGGTTTCAAGCTCTTTTCTGGTTGCATCAAGTACTCTAGCCATCTCTCTATAACTCATATCCCCCATAATGGCTCTAAGGTTTCCTTCCAAGCGATTAAGCCTTAAAGAAGTTAGGCTCTGATACCAATTGATAGACCTATAAAGCACTGAGAGGGGGGTGAATCAATGATAGCAAAAATAATAGCACTTTAAACCCATACCGGTAAAAACAATTAACCAATTTACTTAAGACTTTGCATGCAATCCAAAGTGTTATAAAAGCATTCACAACAAGTAAAACATTCACCATAACACAAGTGTGAAAGGGATTGGAACCTGTGTCATTCAACTAAAATTAGGCATCACCCTCCAATTAATAGGTGTACTATTTGTGTTGGGCATCAAACGCAACTTGGTTTCTATATCAACTCTTGAAGACAAGGGATATAGAATCACTTTCATGGACATAAAATTCTTATCCTGGCCTAAGAACTCAAACATCAAGAAGGCACACACCATTGGAATTTGACATAGGTGCCTATAGAAACTTTGTACCTCTCCTTCACAAGAACTTATTCATGAATCTAATAACACTTGTGAATTATGGCATAGAAGATTAGGGCATATTCATTGTTGTGCTTTACCCTCTATAGAGAAAATGGTGACAGGGATACCTAAGCTGACTCAAGAACATGAAGGAATTTGCAAAGGGTGTGCCTTAGGGAAGAATACCAAGGGAAAATTTCATAATAGTGAAAGTAAATACAAAAATGTATTAGAAATTGTTCATTCCGATTTATGTGGACCTATGTCAGTACCCTTCTTAGGAGGATTTTTTATTTTTGTAGATGATTATTCTAGGAAGACGTGGATATATTTTATAAAGTGTAAAGAGTCTGATGAAGTCCTTAAAATTTTTAAGGAATTCAAGGCTTTAGTAGAAAATATATCAAGTAAAAGTATAAAGACCCTTGGATCAAATAATGGGGGGGAATACATCTCTGCAAACTTTTTTTAAAAATGTAATAATGTTGGGATTAAGAGAGAGTTCATTGTTCCTTACAACCCTCAACAAAATGGGGGAGCAGAAAGGAAAAATATAACTATAGTAGAAGCAACCAAAGCCATGATGCATGACCAAAACCTTCATACCTCATTTTGGGCCGAAGCCTCTAGTGTTGTTGTGTATATCCAAAACAAATGTCCACATTCCTTTCTTGATAACAAAACTCCAGAAGAAGCATTCACAGGAATCAAACCCAACATAGGTCACTTAAGAATTTTTAGCTATCTTGTTTACATTCACAACCCTAAGGAGAAAAGATCTAAATTAGAACCCTCTAAAAAAAATAGAATCTTTGTTGGGTATAGTGAAACTTCTAAAGCCTATAGGGTCTATATTCCTGGTCAAAGACAAATTGAACTAAGTAGGGATGTAATATTTGAAGAGGATGTTGTATTCAAAAGATCTAAGGATGTTAATGAAATAGATGATGAATCTCCTCAATATAGTGAAAAAGATTACTCCTCCGAGATTCGGAGTGAGACTCACAAATCAATTGAAGGCAACAATTAGATTGGACCTATGGAATATATGGATGAACCTAGAGACGCTAATGTGACTAAGAAAGGACCTCTATGGGCCAGGAAGATGATTGAGGAGGCTGAAAATTATGCAACTCCAAAAGGAACTTTTAGGGAAAGTAAAAGACCTAATAGATTCTCCAACTATATTGCACTAATGAGTGAAATCATAAATTTAGAACCTTCTACTGCTAAGGAAGCCTTCCAACATCAAGCCTAGAAAGAAGCCATGACATAAGAGTATAAGTCTATTCTCAAGAATGATGTCTGGGACATTGTGCCTAGGCCTAAGGACAAATCAGTAGTGTCTTCTAAGTGGCTTTTCAAAATCAAACATGTTGCAAATGAAAGTATTTAAAAATACAAAGCAAGGTTTGTCACCAGAGGTTTCTATCAGAAAGAGGGAATTGATTATGAAGAGACATTTTCTCTTGTTGCCTGATACACTTTTGTCAAAGCTGTGATTGCTATTGTTGCATCAAAGGGATGGAAAATCCATCAAATGGATTTAAAAACTACATTTCTAAACAGTGTAATAGAGGAGGAAGACTATCTAGAACAACCTGAAGGATTTGTAGTGCATGGACAACATTCTTATGTTTGCAAATTGAAGAAAGCCTTGTATGGGCTCAAACAGGCTCCTCGGGCCTAGTATGAAAGGATAGATCACCATCTATCAGGTATTGGCTTCTTAAAGAATGATGCAGATCTGAACCTTTACTTCAAGGTAATAAATGGAGATATGTTAATTGTTATTCTTTATGTTGATGACTTATTAATCACAAGCGAAGAGAATCTCATAATCAAGTGTAAACAAGACCTTGCATCCAAATTTGACATGAAGGACTTAGGGCTTCTACACTATTTTCTGGGTTAGAAGTATGGCAACAGACTAATGGGATTATCCTAAATAAAGGGAAATACACTATTGACATTTTGAAAAGATTTGGAATGATGAATTGTAAGCCTATGTCCACTCCCATGGAAACAAACTTACACAAGTTAAGAGAGGCAGGTGCAAGTTCTGAATTAGCAGACTCCACCCTCTATCGGCAGATGATTGGATCATTGATGTATTTGGTCAATACTAGACCAGATATTTGTTATTCTATGAATGCACTCAATTAGTTTATATGTGAACCGAAGAAGTTACATATAGTTGCAACAAAACACATCTTGAGATATCTTTGTGGAACAATTGGATATGGCTTAAAGTATAAAGATGTAGATCTAAACTTATATGGATATATAGACTCGAATTGGGCTAGAAGAGTGGTGGATCGTAAAAGCACATCAAGGTGTTGCTTCAGTTTAGGATTAGCTCTGATATCCTAGTTTAGCATAAAGAAATCTTCAGTTGCTCAGAGCTCCACAGAAGTAGAGTACATTGCAGCATCTATGGGAGCACGAGAATCAGTATGGTTGAGAAAACTCCTTGTAGGATTGTTTGGATAATCCTTAGATCCTACCATCATCCACTATGACAACTAGTTGTATAAAGCTTTCAGTAAATCCAGTATTTCATGACAGATCCAAACATATTGAAATACCTTATCACTATGTTAGAGGCATGGTGGTGAGAAAGGTAATCGAGTTGAGGTATATTAGTACTGAAGATCAAACAACATACATTCTCACCAAGCTTCTCACCAAAACAAAGGTAGAACACTTCAGAGGTAATCTTGGTATGATTGAAATGTAAATTCTGAGATTGAGTCTCGGTATTATTATTGTACTAATATATTATAAAGATGTTTAATATAAACTCCTTTTTTCATTTCATGACTTTATGGGCATCTGTGTGCATCATTAAGAAGTGACGACTTTTGAATGATAATCACTTGTACTTTTAGTAGTTATTGGAAGGTGAGGACTTTACAATAACTCTACAGTCTATCATGATAGATACCATATGGTTGATATCTGTGAACATATCATGATAGTTCATATCTCTTAAAACAATATTGACTGTATATCATAAGGTTGATATCTATAGGTTAGATTGTTGAGATATGTCATGGTGGATATTAAGTGCTTAATATTTGTGGGTATGTCATGATCTTATATATCCTTATGGTAGGCATCATATGGTTGATGATAGTGCACATACCATAATGGATATGGTGTGCTTTTGGTGAATATCATAAGTGTTGATATTTGTAGACCATTGCTCTTGATATCATATAATGATATCTACTACACTATGTGTAGTTCTACTATGAGTACCTTATGATCCTCCTCCCTAGCTAAGAGGGAGTGTTGATGATTTATAGATTCGGTCGGAGTAATCTCATCAAATCATATGTATAAGTAATGTTGATTATACCATCAGCATGATTAATGATTTGTTAATATGTATATATACATATTAATATATGTAATAATAATAAGTGCTCTTATGATTATTATCTATATGAATATTTATATATACATAATGATTGGAATATTAAATCATTAATCATGTTGTTGATAAATCAATGAGATTAAATTCATGTTGAATTGATAAGTAATATCAATTATATTAATCTAGTGATTAAATTTAATTTATAATCACGTTGTTTATACCAAATTGAATATGAGCACCGAATTATTTATCATTTGCTAAATGGTCATAAGTATCGATTATATTGATCAAATGGAATGATCAATATAAATCGATCATCCACATTAAATAGTTTAATATTATTAATCGTTGTTTGAATTGACTATGGTCGATCTTCATATCAAAACAATTGAATCATTACTTGTTGTTTAATATAACCAACGATTATGTGAATCGTTATCTTGCAAACAAACGGTTATGTGAATCGGTATTTAGAGAGGCATCTCGATGAAGAGACATGTCTCCACGTACATGGAGGCATGTTTATTCATCGACATGTCTCCACGTACGTAGAGGCATGTCTATTCATCGACATGCCCAAATCGTGTTATATATATCATGATAGATTTTGATTCTAAAGGCAAGTACATAAATCAAAAGTTCAAGCCAATAAGACATCGATCTCCTTCATTTGCAATCCAGAAAATACTTTATGAATTAAGTTGTGTACTCCTCATATATGCAGCAATCTGCACATAGATTTCATAGTCATATAGCTTAGTTGTGAACTAAGTAATAGAAATAAATTTAAAACTACTCACATATCAAATCTGATCCAAAATTAACATGTAGTAATGGTAGTATGTTGGCATTTTGATGACTGGTCTGGAGAATGCTCTACATTGTCGTTTCTGGTGTTGCAGCTTGGAGGACATGCTTATAATGTATGTGCAATGTCTTAGTTGAGATTTCATGTGATGAAGTGTTCTGAAAGTATATTTGTGATGTTCTACTTCATGACTATGTTTCTTGGCCTTCTGTGTCTGAAGAATTTTGTATATGTTTTGGTTGTGCAAACATGTTTTGGTTTATTGTCATGAAAGAAGTGTTTGGAAGTGTTTTTGGATGTCCTAGAAATGTCTCTATGTGGTCCGCATGATGTTGGTTGATATCTTTGGTGTCACATTTTGTCTGGAGTTGGTTTTTAGGGTAATTTATATCTATTTGGTCGACAAGGCTTGTTTTCTAGCTTGCACTTTGCTCCTAGGGGCTTGTGCCAACATTGGAGAGTGGGTTGGGTTGTATTTGGGTCCTACTATGGCTTGTGGGGATTCACATTGAGTTATTTCATTTGGAGGATGTGTTTTTGGGCTGACTAGTTATTTGCTACATGTCTTATCTACTTTTTAGCATGTTGTTGACTTGGAAGTATGTGCGACAACATGTGTGATGCTTGGGACTAAATTGGATGATGTACTAAGATGTTTTAGGTCCTCTCTATCTCCTAGATAAGATTACTTTCACTGCAATTATGTTTTTATGGACAACCTTATGGGATCATTCCTTGTCCCCTATTTTGGTCAACCTAATTAAAATTTTGAGTGTTGAATGTTCTTACGCACAAGACAACTAAGAGTGGGGTGAATCAATTGTACAAATAAATCTAAAATCTTTCCTTTAAATTTGATCCACAACAACTTAACCTTAACACATAATCCACAGAAAGATATGAGCATGAAAGAACATGAAAATCATAACACACCGTACACAATGAAACACCAAAATTTATGTGGAAAATTTTGTTAGGGGAAAAAAAAAATGAAGAAGCTATTATTAATATATGAACACCTATTAGGGTGACACTGGTTAAGGTTTTTTTTACAAAGAAAGGCTCACTGTCAGGGTGCTCACTTCCCAAGAGAAAGAAAGAAGAGGCTCACTACCTAGATGAAGAAGAATAAAAGAGAAAGGAATCCTCCACTGATTCACCTCAGTAACCATAAGATCTATAGATACCTTTTGCTCACTACTTCTGGTAGCTAACACATGAAAGTCTACATTGTGCAACACTTTTCACCAACTCAAATAGCACTCATCAAACGATTAGGGAGATAGATCCTCTTTCACACACCTTCATCACAATTCAATTTCTCTCAATGCATTCACATACATACACACCTATATCATCCTCACATATGCAAAATCTCCCAAGGTCGGCTAAGCATCTTAACTGAACACAATTCAAACTAGGTCGGCACTAAACATTCCCATGGTGGAAAAAGAATGTAAATTGGACCACAACACATCTTAACTGAGACCAAAAATAACTTCAAACACATTATACAATGATCCATAAACATTGGAGCAATAATGTGAAGTGTTAACACCTGAGGTTAGACAAACTTAGAGTAAAACACCATTGAACTTAGAAACCATGCTTCTTGTTGGAAGCCTATTTTTTTTGCAAAATTAAGGGTTTCCTAAATAAGAAAAAATCAATAAAAAACTTGAAATTGCATCCACTATTTGCGTACAAAGATGACTACCATTATAATTTTAAATTTGAATGGAGCCCGATATTTCTAATTTCCACACTATGTGTGGGGAAATGTGGCTCCCACAAGGGTAGAGCCAAGCATCTAGTTTTGAAAGAGGACTGATATATGTCATAAAAGCACTAACGAGCATCAAGATGAAGACCAAGCTGAAATAATCTAAATGAATTATCCAAAAGGGTTATAAAATTAAAATAATTATGATCATTGAGTGAAAATGATATTACAAACGGTAGGCTGGATAAAATTATACTTTTCCAGAATTCATGAACCCACTGAGCAGACAGAGGATCCTAAGTAAAGAGTTTTTATTTAAATCATTGTGTAAATATCAGTGGGGCCCCAAAAATTCCAAACGTGAACCATTTTTTGGCAAGACAAGGATTATCCCCAAAACAATATAAATTTATCCCCAAAGTGCCAAGTCTTATTGAAATACAGTTATTGGCAAGACAAGAGTCATATGCAAGATGAGAAAGTGGTCTTGCCGAAACATATTGTCTCATCGAAAACAAATTCGATTAGCGGGTGTATAACCTAATTAAGCGAAACTTGTGAAAGCATCTTCCCATTCTGTGCCAAAATGGTAACCTTGGAATGTGAATGAGCATCCATGAAAGCATACCAAAAAATGGTTTTTGAAATATCATGGTGGACATATTTACACAATGTGAAGTCATAGATTGTGTGCCTAATACCTCAAAGAAGCATTGACTTATGGCATATTGTGATTGCAGAATTTGCACAAAGTGAATTTGTTGAAAAGGTTTTAGAAACTTTCAGTCAATTATAGCCTGTGTAAAACCTAAAACTATTATCGCCAGAAAAGGTTTTGGAAACTTTCAGTCAATTATAGCCTATGTAAAACCTAAAACTATTGTCGCCAACTTACAACCTGTGACAAAATGGAAACTTTGAATTGTCTTTAAAGAAGAGGAATTTTGTTAGAAGTTGAAGTTGCGTATACCCTCATAGATACGGTGTGGAAATATTTAAAAAGGGAAGTTTTTTAAGATATATTTGCAACTACCCTTGCGGACATGATTTTTGCAAAGCAAGGCTTTAGAAATTTACAGCCAATGTAATCATATCTACAGCAAGTTGGAAAAGCTCTGGTGAACATCTATGCAAAATCTGGGAGTATCAAGAAAAGCGCATGGATTGTTTTGGTGACTTATCTTAGGGTAGAGACAAGGCATTTGAACTGTTATCGAAAAACCTTACAGAGGTGTGGTTGATCCAAATACCATTATTGCAAAATGTATGCACAAAATAAATTTGTTGAAAAGACTTTAAAGCGAATGTGATTGCAACCTATGTAAAAGCTAAAACTTCACAGAACCGTTGTTAGTATCCTCTTTGTGTGCACAATATTGAATATTATCAAATGCTAAAGTTGCAGTTGCCTTCGCAGACATGATGCAGGATATGCACATTATAAACTCGTTGAAAAGGCTTTGGAAACCCTCAAGCAGAAATAATCGAAAGAAGTGCACAAAACAGTTTTTTGAAGAGGCATTAGAAATTGTTAAAAGCAAACACAATCTATATATGATCTAAGCTAAACTTTGTTGGAAGTGAAGTTCAATGGATTCCTTCCTCTTGTCACCAAAACTCTTGGCTATTCAACTTCTCCTTGCAATCTCTTTAAGAGCTGATTGTATTTCATTTGTAGAGGAAAATTCTGGAGCTGCTTGTAGTTGTGTATGTGTGTAAACCAGATTGGTTATTAATCTATCGATTCCCTTGCTTCAAGTGTGGACGTAGGCAATTGCCGAACCACGATAAATCTGTCTGTCTCATTTGTCTGTGTTGTATGTTTTTAATTTTGTTTTATCTATTGTTTAAATTTGTTTCTTCATCCTAACAATTGGTATCAGAGCGAGGTTAGATCGCTGTTAAGATTTTGGTGGTTGAAATTCCAAAATCATGGAAGAAGTGAAGATAGAGAAGTTCTCTGGATAGAACTTCGGGTTATGGAAGGTGTAGATGGAGTCTTTGCTGATAAAGCAAGACCTTTCACTCGCGCTTGAAGGGAAAGCGAAGAAGCCAACTGCGATGGCTGATGAAAAATGAGAAAAATTAGACAAGGCAAGAGCGACAATTTTTCTCTCGTTGTCCAATAATGTTCTC
The DNA here is from genome assembly GCF_030272615.1 of Cryptomeria japonica. Classification (NCBI taxonomy): domain Eukaryota; kingdom Viridiplantae; phylum Streptophyta; class Pinopsida; order Cupressales; family Cupressaceae; genus Cryptomeria; species Cryptomeria japonica. The sequence continues at coordinate 573,490,154 of NC_081411.1, read as the reverse complement.
TTCAATGTCACAGGTGATGCAACAACAAAAGATGTATGGGATAGACTCATAGCCATGTATGAAATGGCATCGACTACAAATAAAATGTTTATTATGAACCGCTTGTACAAACTAAAAATGAAGGAAGGTTGTGCTATGGTAAACCAGTCAAGCGACTTCGGTGGGGATGACACAAGATTATGAAAGAAAGGTTGTTCTTTTATTATGTTCTTTACCAAGCAGTTGGGATGGCATTGTAATAGGAGTTTGCACATCAATATCCAGTAAAAATAAGTTGGTTTTTAATGATGTAGCAGCTGCTCTTCTCAGCGAGGATTTGAGAAGAAAGAATGATGAACCTTCATCCGGTGAACCTTAACGGTGGTCAACACCAAAAATAGAGGTACAAGTCATAATAGAGGCAGAAATAATTACCATAGATGCTCGAAATCAACAAGGAGGTCGAAGTCTAGAAACAAAAATGGTGAATGTTTGGTTTTGTGGCAAAGTTGGTCATGTGAAGAAGGATTGTAGAAACTTCAAAAGGGCACAATAGAGGGTGTGGGACAACGAAGCAAATACAGTCTATGATAAAGATGATAGTGTACTAATCCTTTCAACAACCGACACTACTCCAGATTCATGGGTGCTTGATTCTGGTGTCTCCCTGTTAGGCCCAATATAGAAAGCTAATGTACTGAGAGGGGAGGGGTGAATCAATACTCCAAAACTTTTTTCTGATAATAACCTTACCATTATGCATAGACAGAATAGTGTAGTAACATAAAATAAAACTATAATCAACAGATAACAATCATACATGATTCACTCCATAACACATATATTTTGGTCACGCAGAAACTCTTGGTTAGAGAGAAAAACTGTGGTGGGGATGGCACCCACAACTTCACTACTGCAATAATAAAGAATGCTCGGTTAGAGCTACATTTAGCTATTTCTGATAGCTTACCCTGTTAGGAGTATCAAGATCAGTTAGATCTACCTTACAAAAGGATTTTTACAACACTATATAAGTGTAGCACCTGGTTAAAGGATTTACAATTTATAGACTTGGTTAGAGTCTTTTACCCTGTTAAAGGTTTCTCTTACAACTTCAAGATATTACAATAAAATCATTACAAATATCTGCAACTTTACATCTGAAATGCTAAAGCAGATTCTATGTGCTTTGAATAAGATTACCTAGCTTATAGCATACCTCGGTAACCCATAATGAAACTCGGTAAACCCTTCTGCTTACTCTGTTCTTTGACTATTCACTGATAACCTTCTCGGTGACCTCTCTATGTCTCTGTAATAGTCCTCCTTTATGCATACACACTGTTATCTCATTGTATCTCATATCATATTTCTAACCCTAGAATCATGTTGTATATATAGATCTCTTACAACGGTGATCTGATTCATTGCTTCGATCTTACAAAAAGATTCTTTGAATGAATAACTAAACAAAATATCTCATTGGTTAGATTGACCTTGTAATCATACACAATCTCCTAATGCAATTCCTAATGCAAAAATGGTTAGATGTGCCTTGATGTTGTAACATGTTTTCATGTGCATGACTAGGTTCAATGTATCTGGTAAAACGTGTCACTCGGTGAGTTAACTTTACCACTCGGTAGCCATGAAACTTTACTCAGTAAACAGCTCGGTGAATACTGCGTTCTGTGATTGCTTTCTTCAGTAACCGACTAAATTGTTCATACTGACTTCTCTATGTGTACCGACTGCATGATTCGGTAATACTAACCGACTAGAATATAGTATGACTTTGGATATGAAATTAATGACAATTTGATAAGTAGTAACACTCCCATCATGCTACCTCATGTCTTGAAGCGTTCATTAACTACCATGAAGGTCATTTTAGAAATGTTTTTTAGGAGATAACAAAGCTTGTGAAATTATGGGCAAAGGGGATGTATTTCTGCCATTAGAAGGTGGTAAAACATGGCTGCTCAAAGATGTTCGCCATGTCCCAAAATTGAAGCAGAATTTGATATCCATTGGACAACTCTTTGATCAAGGTCTTAATGTAAATTTTCTCTCGGATATATGGAAGGTAACTCATGGTACCATGTTGATTGCAAATGGTAATAAAGTGGGCAATTTATACATATTTAAGACTCATGGTGAAGTGGGAGCTGCAATGGTGATTGAGGACAACAAGGGGATCTTTGGCATCAAAGACTTGGGCATATTAGCAAGAAAGGACTCCATGTTATGCATACAATAAATCAGCTATCAGGCATCAAACTTGTTGACTTAGCCTTTTGTGAACATTGCCTTTATGGCAAACAAAAGAGAGTCAGTTGTTTGAAAGGTGGGCGTGACACAAAGACAACACCGCTGGAGCTAGTATACTCAGATGTTTTTGGGCCTACCGAGGTAACCTCCATTGGAGGAGTAAACTATTTTGTAACCTTTCTTGATGATTGTACAAGAAAAGTATGGATTTATATGCTTTCTAGAAAATCTGAAGTCTTTTCAAAATTTAAAATTTTCAAGGCTTTATTTGAAAATCAGATTGGGCATAAGATTAATGTTTACAAACCGATAATGGTGGAGAATTTTTCTCACGTGAATTTGATGATTTTTGTGCTGATAATGGGATTAGAAGAATCAAGGTTGTTCCTTTCACTCCTCAAGAAAACGGTGTAGCCGAGAGGATGAATAGAACAATTCTTGAAAAGGCATGATGTATGTTGTCAAATGCAAGTTTAGGCAAGGAATTTTGGGCAGAAGCGTGTAACACAGCAGTGCATTTAATCAACCAAATTCCATCATCTAAATTGGATTTTGGTATTCTGGAAGAGGAATGGCAAGGGAAGAGGATTTCATACTCACATCTTCATGTGTTTGGATGTGAAGCCTTCTCGCATATACCCAAGGAGAAGCGAACCAAATTGGATCCAAAGTCGCTGAAATGTATTTTTGTGGGGTATGGCGAAGAGCAATTCGGGTTCAGATTGTGGGATCCAGTTCACAAAAAGATTGTTCACAGCAGGGATGTAATTTTCCATGAGACCTCCTTTCCCGCACTACAAGATTCAAATAAATCAGAAAAAGAATATGTCCCTATGTCTTTGTTTCAAAATTCGACTACCAGCGCTCTGCCTCTGGTCTCTCATTCAGTGGGAGCCCCTATGACATCTACCTCAATTGAATACAATTATCAGACTGAGAATGATGAAGAAGAAAGTATTTTTTATGATAGCCCACTATCAATTGAAATCACATATCGTAAAGAATGGAGACCAATTCACAGTCATCAAAGGCTCGCAGGGAACACCATTTTGTGCCATGGCTTGCATCGTAGTCAAATTTGGTTGGACAACATAGTCCATACACCTTACGGTGTCCTGCATCACCAACTCCACACCTCGCAGCTTCCTCACCTCCCCCGCAGGCTCCTTGCGGTCTCCCCCGTGAGCTTCCCGCAGGCCCTCACTCCACGGGCTCTCCACCCCACCGTCCCCTGCACTCACCAGCCTTCATGGGCTTCCTGTCACCATTGTGAGCCTTCCCTGCCAATAGTGATGTGGCAGCCCCCTCCCATAGACCCAACTCCCTGCCCATACGTCCAACACAAGCAAAGAAAGACGTCTCTGCGGGCCCATTCTCCTGCAACTTGCCTGCACCCAATGTGGACAAAAATCCTCAGGTTGCTGATTGCCCTGCAGACAGGGAAATTAACAGTAAAACTACTAGGCAAATTAAAAATGGGAGAGATATCAGTTTGCATAAATAGGGATCACAAAAATTGAATGACTCTACTACTGAAATAGAGAGTCAATTGAGGAAATCTTCTAGACAGAGGCAACCTCCTGCAAAGTTCTCCAATTATGACATATTATTTTGTGAAGAAGTTGAACCTACTTTGTTCATCTTTGATCAAACAAAGCCTGCAACATACAAAGAAGCTTGTAAAATTGCAGACTGTGATAACTGGCATGCTACAATGTGCGAAGAAATGGACGCACTATTGCAAAATTAGACATGGGATTTGGTGCCACTTTCGCCTGACAAAAAGGCATTAAGAAATAAATGGGTGTATAAACTAAAAGATGAAGTTGATGGTCACTAAAGATTTTGAGCAAGACTAGTTGTAAAGGGATATGCTCAGCAGCAAGACCTTGACTTCAAAGAAATTTTCTCGTCAGTAGTTAAAATGACTACCATCCGAGCAGTATTGGAGTTAGTTGCAGCCTGGGATCTTGAACTTGAACAGCTGGATGTGAAGACGACATTTCTCCATGGCGATTTTGATGAGGAACTATTTATGCATCAGCCGAAAGGATTCATTAAAAAGGAGCATGAATACCTCTATTGCAGATTGAAACACATTTTGTATGGGCTTAAGCAAGCCCCCTGACAATGGTATCTTAAATTTGACAAATTCATGATTGATCACAAGTTTACTCGCAGCGAGTCTGATCCTTGTATCTACTTTAAAAAGCTTCCTAATGGCAAATTTGTCATACTTCTCCTTTATGTGGATGATATGCTAGTGGCCGGCACAAGCATGAAGATTGTGAGTGAACGTAAAACTCACGTAGCAAAGGAATTTGCCATGAAAGATTTAGGGGCAGCAAAGAAGATTCTCGGAATGACTATTTTTCGGGATAGGAAAAATAGAGAACTCAAACTATCTCAGGAAGACTATATTAAAAAAGTTTTGGAAAGATTTGGTATGGCGGATGCTAAGTTTTTTTGTGTACCCTTAGCCTCTCATTTTCAGTTGTCTTCTCAATTGTGTCCAAAAACACAAGAAGATAAGGAGTTTATGGATAAAATTTCATACAAATCTGCAGTTGGAAGTCTCATGTATGCTATGGTGTCTACTCGACCGGACATTGCTCGTGCTATGGGATTGGTGAGCAAATTTATGGCTAATCTGGGAATATCACATTGGGAGGCGGTCAAGTATACCTTGCGGTATCTCAAGGGTACTTCTGATTTTTGTTTATGGTTTGGAAAGGACAAGGCAGTTTTGCAAGGGTTTACCAATTCAGATTTTGCTGGTGATTTAGACAAAAGAAAGTCTACTTCAGGTTATGCTTTCACATTTGTCGAGGTAGTGATTAGTTGGGCTTCAAAATTGCAACATACAGTTGCTCAATCGACTGCGAAGGCTAAATACATAGATCTTTCTGAAGGAGCAAAAGAGATGGTATGGTTGCAACTCTTGTTCAATGAGTTGGGGTTGAAGCAATAAGATTTTGCTTTGTTTTGTGATAACAGTAGTGCCAATTTTATGACTAAACATCAGACATCTTAGTCGTGGTCAAAACATGTTGATGTTCACAGTCATTATGTTCACCATATGGTTGAAGAAGGCAAGTTTCATGTAGATTAAATTCATACCGACAAGAATCTGGCTGATGTGCTCACTAAAGTGGTTAAGTGGGAGAAGTTCAATTTCTGTCGAGCTTCTCTCGGCCTTTCCAATAACTAATAGCAAGACTGAGTGGGGGAATCTACTTGTTGCAACAGTTCGTTGGCCTTCAGTGGGAGATTGTTGGAAGTGAAGTCCAAAGGACTCCTTCCTCTTGCCGCCAAAACTCTTGGCTATTCAACTTCTCCTTGCAAGCTCTTTAAGAGCTAATTGTATTTCATTTGTAGAGGAAAATTTTGGAGTTGCTTGTAGCTGTGTATGTGTGTAAACCAGATTAGTTATTAATCTATTGATTCCCCTGCTTCAAGTGTGGACGTAGGCAATTGTCGAACCACGATAAATCGGTGTGTCTCATTTGTCTGTGTTGTGTGTTTTTAATTCTGTTTTATTTGTTGTTTAAATTCATTTCTTCATCCTAACAAACTCAACCACCTTTACCGGTCCTCCCTGCCTATAGAAAATGGGAGTATTTAAAGCCATGCTTACTGTTCAATGGAGGACATTAATGAAGTAACATTTTGCAAAATTCATTAATTGCAAGAATGACACACTCTCAATCAAATACAATTCACCAAACTCAAGCCAAATTACAGTATGCCACATCGAAATGTGGGCCAATGATATGCCACGATGGTAGGATTTACACAAATGATTTAATGAAAAGGCTTTAAAAATTATTAAGAAAATGCATACAGTTGTTTGTAAAGCCAAAATTCCACAAAACTTTGCCAATATCTTCTATGCATGTCATCAATGGCATCAGAACAACTTATGCGCATCCATCAGAGTATGAAGATTTTTATCAAATGTTGCAGTTGTGATGGTGGACATATCTCCAAATGTTGCAGTTGTGATGGTGGAAGAATAGACAAGCAAATTACAATTTGGGGATGCATGCAGAATGGATATGTTGAAAAGCTTTCAAACAAATTGCAATTTGCAGATTCAAGACCATAACTCACAAGTGTTGATATCGCAACCTAAATAAAACTAGCAGTTGCAGGGGGAGTGCCTGCAACAAGAGGCTAATAGGTCTGATTGTAAAGGCATTATAACATTAGAAGCAGGTAATGTAATTTTTGCAAGGAATTAGATTTATAGAAAAGTGCTTTTGAGTTTGTAGATGCATCATAATGAGAGAAGGCAATTGAAGGAAAATATGAATAATATTTATTGATATATAAAATTGTGTTTGTACATAACCCAACCAATGTTTATAGTTGTTCCCAAAATATGAAGTTGACCACCCACCATCCCCCATGCTGCTAAATGTAGCATGTTGTACAGTATGAAAGTGTCATTAAAATTAGTTATTACAAATAGTTTGTATTGTAGACTGTATTAATCTCAAACCAATACTATTTGTTGGACCCAGAAAACTTTTGTTATCCACCCTCCATCCCCCATGTTAGTAATGCCAGCATGTTATACAACCATTTGATATCATGTTAAACCTATGAGAAATAACATTGTATTAGGAAATTGTAACTGTATGAAAGAACTTGCAGATTGAAAATAATATGAAAGGAAGGTACTTACAATAGTTGTTGATGTTGTATTGTCTGTATGTGTTTGTTTTGTTTTGTAGGTTGATTCGTTGCCTGTCATTTCATACCTGTGATAAATAACATTGTATTACAAAACTTGAAGTGTTTTAAATTATTGAAAGTGTAAAAATTTGTAGATTGAAAAGAATTGAAAAGGATGGTACTTACAACTATTAGTGGTAGGATTATCTTTGTTGGTGGTTCTGCAATCTGCAAACAAGATGGATAGTAGAAACAAAAGTTAGCATCATTGAGTGCAAAGCTTAGAGAGATCTAGATACCCTTGTAGGTTGTGTTGTTTAAAATGATTTCTTCTTTGATGCCCTGCAAGTAGAAGAATACAAGAGAAGTTTAGTAACCATTAGAAGAAGCATAATTTGAAGGAAGGTAAATAGTTGAGAAGATAGTGGATGGGAATTGTGAACCTGTTGTTCACTGAATCTGAACAGTAGTTAAAAATGCTTTTTGAGATGTAACCAGTTACATTTGTTGTTGATCCTGCAAGGCACGAGTGTTGTAATGCATTGAAATGAATGACAAAAGATATATGGAATGTAAAATCACATGGACGTTGTGTTTGCAGTACCTGTTTTTTTTTTTTTTTGCAAGTAGTTTTCTTTTGCGATCTGAGAAAGCTTCAGCAAACGAGCTTCTTCATTTTTTCTTAAAATGGTTGATGCACCACCTTGCAATTTTGAGTACCTTTGGTAAGTTAAAGTCGGGTGAATCCACAGGTGGTTAATTGATTTGACTCGAGAAAGTGTTGTAAATGTAAGACCTTGTTTCTCTGTTTTGCTAATGTCAATTGTTGCAAAGTCTAGTGTCAGACCCTATGATTTGTGAATAGTAATACCCCATGCCATCATTAATGGAATTTGTGTGTGGTTTCCTCTATTAATTGGTGGAATGGGAACATGTTTTGGATTCGTTGGATCCCATGGTGGGCCAGTGTAATGTTGGAAGAGGACCACCATATATTTTGGTAGATCTGGTGGGCTACAACCTGCATCGTAGACAATCATTTTGATTTGACCCAAAACACCATTGACAAGTCCAACTTCTATCCATAAATTTGCAAAAAGCATGACTTCCTGGTCTAGAGAAAGAATAATTTCAAATGAGAGTTGTTCATTTTGGTGTGTTTGTTTGTCTTTGTGGTGTGCAATGATTGTTGTTGCACGTGCAATGGGTGAGTACAATTGCTTCAACATCTTAATGTTGTGTGTGTTTGCAGCTGCGTTGGTTGTAAACAAATGTTTTACTAGTTGAAGTGGTTGTTTTGATCAAGTGTCAAAGCATGGGTTGACCGCATCTATAGACTTTCCCAGTCTGTTTTCAATGGTGTTGTGTTGCGTATATTAAACAAAATCTCATGGAAGTGCATCTGGGAGGGGCATGTACCTTGTTGATGAAAAGAAACATCCAAGGTGACAACATCATTGAAGCAGTTCCATAAAGCGAGTGTTATTGAGTGGGATGCATACAATGGTTTATTCATAACTAGAGGTAGTCATGCAAGATCACCTACCAAGATGACTGAGAGTGCTGCAAATGGTTCATGTTGTCTGGTGGGAAATGCTTGTCGCAATCTATTATCAATCTTGATGAGTAATTGAGGACCAACAAAGCTCATTTCATCAATCAAAATGTAGCGTAAATGTTTGCATTGCTCTTGAAACATTAACAATTAATGGCCTGAATAGGTATATGGAGGACAACAAGGATTGTGGTAACCTAGATATTATATGCGGATACACTTGTTGGTGCTAGTACAAGCAATGGGTATTGTGCTGGATCTAAATGGAAATTTAATTGTTTGCGTATACAATCAATAAGAAATGACTTTCCAGTACCTGTTGTGCCTTGAATAATTAACCGTAATGGTGAGGAATTCAAATTTTGTGCAGTGTGCAAGGTTATAATATCAAGTGCACTTTTTTGGTTTGCTGCAAGCTCAAAGGTATTAGGTGCATTTGAGTGTATGTTGCCAAAGGTGTGAGCTGATTAGATTTTCTCCGTTGAAATGAATTGAGAGGCTATTCTATGGAGCATTTCATTAGGCATGGAATCACTCCAATTAAATTGAAGGTTAAAATCACGTTTCCCAAGCATTTGAAGAGTAGCAACATCAAAGTTGTTTGAGGCTCCCATTTGTGACAAGAACTCCCATTCGTAGAGGTCGTGATCAGTAGATTGTGGAATATCTTGCAAGTGCAGGTCTTCACTATTTTTTGTAGTCGAGTGTTCTTCAATGTCATTTACATGCCATCGGATGTAATGAGTACTTTGAAGTTGTTTCCAATTCAGTATAATTTCATTAGTTGAGGTACCTATATGTAGAGGGATGTTGCGGAAAGGTTTGTACAAAAGAAATTCACTCCAATAGAAAGATTCAAAAGTAGTGTCAACTTCTGTAGGTAAAGATTTAAACTAGGGGTAGACATTTACAATTGCTGGTAGCTTTCTTTTTAGCCATTTACATGATTTGCATTGTTGATTGTATATATATTGCTGAGCTAAATGAAGCAATGTTAGGTTTGCTAACTCTGATGGTCTTTTCATGTAATTAGAAATGAAAGAAATGCATGTCTCTGAAGCTTCATCATAGTTTATTATACGTTGGAATATTTTTTTCCCAACATTGATGGTGACAAACTGACGTGTGCAAGAGATCAAGGGGAGTTTGAGCAGCATGTGGCAAGTTTCCTGAGCGCTAATGTCTCTATCAGCAACAATTCCCATCATGAATCTCTGATATGTTAAGAGAATTGTATCTTCTGAATTTGTCAATCCAACAATTTTGTTTAACATGTCAGTATAGCTCTTTGATTTACGTTCAATTTTGGATGTGTATTTAGAGATATCCGAGAACTGCCTTTTTTTAGCACATTGTCTGACAATCAACATTAGCCCTCCATATGGCTAGCATCATTGGGTTGTGAACATTAAGTCGACTATCATTCCTTGTTGGCTTGTATGATGGGTTATTATTATGGTCTAATGTCAATGATGAGTTATGTTGTTCAGGCCAAGGTGCTTTGTATCGACATTCAAGAGTTGTGCTATTTTTTTTCAAGCATGTAAACTCTAAACACTTTGTATGTCCTTGAACAACATTCACCAATTCAGTGTAGTCAGTGCAAGGATCAGATCTGAAAATGACATCTGTATTTGAAAGACATGGATCTGAAATTGCATGTATATACTACCTGTTTGAGCGGTCCACTTCTGTGCATGGTTTCCATGTTGTGATGTACTGGTCAAAGAAGGTTTTAACTGATTGAATGCTTTCATGGTCTGTCCAATCAAGGTTGTCAATATTAGGTGCTTGTGGCAACCACAAAAAGCCATGAATGTGGGCAGAGCCTCGGTGTTTCCATTCATATCTATACCAGTGACCAATGGCATGCAACTGTTTGACAATGACTTCATCACAAAAGATCTGAAATCTTAAGTGCAAGTATAAAGTTGTTATATGCGGGTTATTGACCAAATTCTCAATAGATTGCCTTCTATTGGGTTGTAAAGTATTTGAGTGTGTTTTTGGGAACATTTTATGCAGGTCGGGCCTTTTGTATCAGCTGAGCTTAGCGTAAAGAAAAGTGTTGGTGGACCTAACTGTTCTATCATTGTGGTAAGGTCTCTACAGGATTTTCTCCAAAATGCACATGTGTCGTGCAAGGAGGCAGCATATCGCATGATGTGATTTGGTAATTCATTTGATGGTGTGTTCTGTAAGTGCTCTCTTAGGCCATGAAGGTTCACTGGAAGAGAATCTTCAAAATTTGTCTTTATGAAAACAACAGCTGATTGTTGAGATCGATGCCTCATCATAAGATTATAGATATAATATCTGAAATGGACATGTTGGCCAAATCTTTGATCATAATGTTTTATCAAGTGCAAAGCATATTCATTTAAATGTACATGTTTTGTTCTGTATTGAAGTGGTAAATCTAATCCATTAGGAAACAATCTTGGGAATGCCATTGTAAGTAGGCCTTTTGTATTGTACTCATTGATAGATGATGAACTGATTTGTGGCCAAGGGACAACATTGTTGTTGGTATTATTCAAATGTAGGATTGTCTTGATTGAATCTAGTTCAGGCATTGAGGATGGAAGTCATGGAATGAATGAAGAAGAGTTTTCTATTAATTCTTTCTCATTGTTGATGTTGGCTACATCGGCATTTTCTTGTATAGGTTCCTCTTGAGGTGAAGCTACCAAATGTAAAAGATCTAAAATGTCAGTGTTGGACTTAGGTAATAGTTGTAGTGCATCTAAATCAATGACTACATCTTTATAGTGTTGTTCATGCTTAATTTTGTAAGTCAATGCATTCATGATGTGATACCTATTAACGTAACAGTCATAAGTTAACCCTTCTATATTAGTTCTACAGACTATAAGGATTTCTAAATGTTGAATTTTGCATGGCAAGGATAATGCAATTTCTGTAATATCATGTGGGAAGTTAATTGTGTGACCTGAATACTTATATTGCCCTCCCCTTGCATGAGTAACTTGCAAAATAGGAGCAATCCTTGCTATGAGCATTTCTTCTACTTGAGAAAGACACTTTAAAATATAAGGTTACTCACCTGGATCCATATTGTTTGATGAAGAGAAACGGTGAATTCCTCTCTCGGCAGAACATCTCATGCATATAACTGCATGGTTGACATTTTTAATAGTCATGCCCACATGGCTTTCTCTACAAACAGAACATGCCTCCATGAGCTCCAACATATCAATTTTTTTTCGGAAGTTAGATAAAGCATGTAGGAATGAAGGAGTCTGCAGGGTGAGTTCAGGAGCAGTTGAATGTGTTTGGGGCACATTACTTGGCCGAAGGTCATTGCCTTCTATTTGTAATAGAGTGTGTGAGTTACTATCAGATGTTTGTTGTGCATGACGCTTCATTTTCCGTTTGTTGGAGATATTGCCTCTATTCTTTGCATAGTGAGTTATATTTGTTTGTTTCCTCCTCCATTTGATGGCATCGTCTTGTTGGGTGGAAGGTTCAATAGATATCTAATAGTTGTAAGAGAATAGAGGTGTGTTAGAATTTTAACAATTGAAGAGAGAAAGCATTGAAGTATGTATGACAACAACCATACAGTTACTTTCTCTTGTTTTAATGGAACTGTAAGAAATTCAAGGCATGTACATAGGCATATAATATATAATTTTGACGTTGGATATTTGTATATAGATAAATACGTGTGTATATATATGTACTTGAAAAAAAAATATACATGCATACATACATATGTACATAGATATATGTATGTATGTAAATACATTTATAATTTCAATGAGGCATATACATATATATAAATATGTTTAAATCTATATAAAGTTATGTAAAAAGTAATATATATTTTTTTGTGCAGTTTTTTGGGTGCATACAGACGGTCTTGGATTGTTACATGTACACATGCTTGGTTGAGTAGTATTCAGAAATGTATGGGAATTGAAAACTGGTTAATTTAATCTGTAATGTTCTTTTGTTTAGTTTTGTGGTGGTCATTTTGTTGTGAATTGTATTTGTTGTGCAAGACTTCAATTTACTAATGTCTACTTTGTTGAGTGTAGAGTTTACCTATGAGATTTTTTCCCAAACTCATTATTGAAATATACATATACATAGATATATAAAATTATATATACATACAAATGTATGTATATATATACATATCAATGAAATATGTATATATCTGTATACATAGATATGCACATATATAAATACACATATATATAATTCTATAACTATGTATAAATATATATTTGTATATAATTTGATTTCTATATTTGGTTTTTTTGTTTATAATTTTGGGTACGATAACATTTCGAGAATGTGATTATGGATATATATTGGTGCATATATATATATATATATATATATATATATATATATATATGCACATGTACAAATATATATGAATAAAAAAAAGTATATATATGTGTATATCTGTAGAAATAGATATGCACAAATAGAAATACATATATATGTGTATATATGTATAAATTTTCTATATATATATATATTTAGATATACTTATATATATGTACATATCTTTATATTGTATTTTGTATATAGAAATATACACGAGTATGTTTATATCATACAGAAAGAGTGCAATCAAAGATAAAAATGCAAGCAATGAAATGAATAGGAAAGTGCATTGAACAGTAAGTACTTATATATGAAATAAATATGAAGGAAACCAAATTTATTCCGGAAGGTAAGTAACCAGCATACATGAGTATGCAGTCTCTATATAGGAATATACATAAGCATGTTTACATCATAGACGAAGACAACAATTAAATTTAAGAATGCAAGGAAAGAAAGGTATAGAAAAGTGAGTTGACTTTGTAGAAGCATCATAGTTGAAGAAACTAACTGCTGGAAAATTACTAATGTATGAAAGGAATAGAAAACTGCAATTTTTAGATAAATGTAAATATGTAATTCTACACCAAAATATGAACAGTAAGTATTTATATACAGGAGAAATCTCAAGGAAACCAAATTTATTCTGCAAGGCAATTAACCAGCATAGATGAGTATGCAGTTAAACATATTGTGCAATGCAACGACAAGTACTTCCAGAAGAGTTTGAAACCTTGTATAGTTAGTTGTCTATATACATATAAATTTATCTATATATGCAGAGATGCACATTCTTAGTGTTCAATATGTGATTGCAGATGTAAATATTGACATGCGTGTATGCATTTTTAAATATGTAAACATAGATGGATATTGACATAGGAATTATCTATTATAATATTTATGCATGCATAAATGGACTAATTTTGATTGTAATATGATGTGCAAAACTAATAAGCATGACAACAGGAAAGTTTATGTGATAAGGAAAGAATTGCAAAGAAATAATAGTGAAATTTTAATGCAATCTGTTATTTATGTAAGAAATATATATGATTAAGACATCCATATGTAGAGTTATGTATAGGATTGTAGTAATATAAAATATGTAAAATTTGGAATGTAATAATTGTTTCTTGAACTGAAAGCATTGTAATTAGGCAGGATGCCTAGTATAACTAATCCTGTGTAGAGAGGCGAGCAATCTCTGCAAGTAACCCATCGCACTCAGTTTTATAATCAACAGAGCAGATTTTGTTGATTGTAACCTTCATCTTTGGTTCAGAGTTGTATGTGTCAGTAGAAACCAGCAGAGTGAATGAGTAACGATGTGAAATAAGTGTATTAATGGTAGAGCAAGGTGTTTGTGTTGTTGTGGCATCATTTTGCAGTGCGCAAAGCTCTTTTGTAGTTTTCTTTATCAATTGAGTTGCAACCTCATCAAAAGCAGTTGCCCAAATAGTACTTGTTGCATCTTGTAGTTTCATTGGTAAAAGGTAATTGTAATTGCATTCTGCCATGGTCATTTCACATCTAGGACAAAACCATGAATCATCAACCTATTGAGTGCATTTTTTTTTACAAGGTTTTCCATTTACTTTCAGTGGACAAGCTACGTAATAGAAAGTTTTATCTGTTACATTCACAAATCTTAGAACAGTTAGTAAAGTGGTTTGAATTGTTTCTTATTTGACACTCATACGTTCACAAATTGATGAAATAGTCATCCTAGTGTATTTACCATCAATATGAGTAATTCCTGTAGAGAAATCCTGAGTATGCAATGGAAGATTTCCTCTTAACATTAGGGGTTCTGCCTCTGGGAAAGTAGGATTAATATGTAATGTTGTTGCAGATGTCATGTTAACAACCTTCCCATTAAAATACCCCACACGACCATTACGTACAGCAAGTATAAGAACACCATCAGGGGTTAACATATTTTTTAAATCTTGTCTCTTTGTTTTGATGATGGACCCCATAGGTTGACATCAATTGTTGAGCCAAAGAGATCATTAATTCTAACAACTCGCTTCTTTGTTTCACTACCATCTTTCCTATGGATTGGAATGATATCTCCAACATGTACAACAATGCCAATAATGTCAACTAATGTATTATTAGTTAGCTGAATCACTTCACTGATAGGGATGAAAGGGGAGTGGACTTGACCTGGCACATCATCATGGGTGCAACATTTTAATATGGAAGCATCAGATAAGATGATCTCTAAATGGTTGTTCAATTTATTGTATCTTGTGTTTGCCTCCTTAATGAACCCTTTAGAAATGACATAATGAGCACCTACATCCACATGGTCGGAATGTAGTTGAGCTATTTCGTCAAAACATGTAGCTCTAACTTCACAACCCTCAGTGTCGACAATGTCAAAACTAAAGACATGACCATTCTTAGTAGTCGTACTGTATGACCGTATAGGTCATTTATAGTAACTCTGCCTTTGATTGTCCATTTGTTTAGGTATGGATTTAAACTTTTGATTGGGCTTATATTTTCTGAGGTTGCACTTTTTGGGGATGGTAATTCAGTAGAAAACTAAAGGGAACATTTAGAGGATGATGGTGTTTCTTCACTCATAATTTCTGGTTGTTGTTCTTTGAATAGGTATGTCGGTTTACCAAAGAATTGACAATCGCTTTCTTTGACTTGTAAACTAAATATTATAATAGTCTTGTAAAATCAAAATACTTTTCTTTAAGTTTCTATGGATTGTAGTTGGAAACAATTAAATAGTAAACAAGAATATTGTATTTAATAAATATAGTATCTTTCCTACCTTGTGTTCCATACATATCTACAAGTATAACTCGACAACATGACTATTGAGCCTATTTTAGAGCATCTGAATCTATTAGAGTGGCATACTTAGAAGGAAAAATTGCTAACTGCGTGTATGTGCCATTAGACAACACTAGTCTATATCTGTCTGTGTCATCTTTGGTACCCTGCATTTTCTGGAATGATAAAACTTGGAGTAATGTTGAAGGAAGCTCATCCCCAATATTGATAGATTGAATTGCACATGGGGTAGGGGCATACTCTTGGGTAATTTCCTACAAAAAGATAATATCAATATTGAGGACTTAATGTGAAGAGCTACGAAGATATATATCTGATCATTCCTTAACGTATAATTTATTGTTTTGGAGTGTATGCAATTAAAGAATCTAAATTACAGAATTCTTAACTATATTTGTGTATGTTAGAAAAAAGAGTGCATGTCAAAATGGAAGGGATGGAATAAAAAAAAAGATATATTATGAAAGTAATGACAAAAAAGCTGTGTTTTTTAAAAGGTACGATGTATTAGCTTACCGAAGTATCCATTGTGGATTGTTGTACAAAATCAGAGGTCGCTGATGCAAATGACATTTGGGATGGAGATCTTTAAATTTGAGAGGAATGGCAGCACTAAACATAGATGTCAGTATAGGTTATTAACAAACAATTATTATTTTTGTACGTATAAGTTTAATTTATTGGAAGAATGTAATATTGTACAGATTATCCTCAAATAAAGCTATTGACACATAAAGATATGTTCATAAATGAAAAACTTAATGAGTTGGAAATTATTTTGCATCTTTGAAAAAAATTACAGAAAAGGAGGGAATCATATTTGCAGGGAATAGAGATGTACATTTCAAGAGAAGGATAATTTACCTGTTTATTAGAGTAGAAACGGTTTCAGATTCAGTCTGAGGAAAGAAGTCCTATTGTCTAGACTGGTATATTTCCTTGTAGAATAAAGTTGATTGTGATCCTATTATGACGTTTAAAATATTCTATTAGTAGTCATTGAACGACATAATGGATTGACAAATTTAGTGTTGAGGATAAGTACCTAACTAAATCCTAATGAATAGGAAAGCTCTAGACCAAAACTAATCATAATTTGTAGTCTGTTATTTTTTTTGTTTTATTTTCTCAATCAGATGATATAGAATTTGAAATACAATAAATAACTTTGTTGATTGCATTTAATGTTTCATACTATTGTATTTTAACTGACTATTAATGTTACTCGGCTATAATTTTAACACAACTTTTAGGTATCTACATATGAATGCATTTAGGTATCCATCAGGATGGAACAGGAGGAAACTGAAAAAATTAACATAAACAAAAGCAAAATTGTATCAACATTTTGATGCATGGATGTTTCTATTAGATTACTTGTAATAGGGATACGAATACAAAAAATCAAAGTTCCAATTTACGATTGACACATATAACAATCAAGTACGAGGATAACGAAGATTACTTTGAATCTCAAAATATAATCAAAAGATGAGTTCAATTGATGAAAGCCTGACTAATTAAACAGAGGAAGTATCTACCCATGCAACCCATCCAAGTTGGTTATCATTCCACTTAAGGATCTTGTCTCCTAGCATAAAATAGCCTAGTGGATCTATTAACTGTTCAGTAGTTGGTATTGGAAGAGGGCATAATTCCATATTGGGAATGGTGGAAACAGGAGTGGCAGGAATAGGAGGAGGGTTTCTTGATTGTTTGGCCATTTTACGTTCATGTTGATGAATCAGCTTTCTTAGGTTGTCCTTTATCTTGTTGCTCTCTTGCAACAACTTCGCAATGACACTGTTAATGTCCTTTGTTTCTTTCATTGCTCTATGCATTGAAAAAAAATGATTGAATTAATGTGGCTCTATTATGTGAGAACCAAAAAATGAAAATAAATCATTAAAAAAGTTAATACAGGAGAAAAACCTAGCCAATGTGAAAGAAAATTAAAACATTGTTGGAAAATGCAAAAAAATAATTTATTGACTGCTTACAAGAACCATTAACGGAAAACGTAAAAAATTGAAAAATTGCAGGCTAGGAAGAATGCTGATGAAAATAAGAACCGAAACCAAAAGAGAAGAAAATCATACATGTGAATTTCATTTAATAAATTATACATTTCCTTTACATTTCAAAAAAAGTCAAATTAGAGATTATCCTTACATTCAGTAAAAAACAAACTCGGTTAATACTACAGAAGGAAATGTCATCTAGCCCGTCAAAAAAATGTACATTGATGACCTCAAGACAACCTATTTTACATGACCTAAATGATGCATTTCAACAAAGTTCATTTTGCAATCAAAAAGTCACTAAACAGATAGTTAAACACAACAAACAGGAAAGCAAACGATAATAAATGTAAAATTGATTGTTAACTATGTAATTTTTCTAATATTCATTGCAAGAATTCAGTTACTCTTTGTAAACCTCAACCAGTTGAAAACTTGGACAATAAATCAACTCAGAACAACACAGAAGAATATTGTAGATTAAGATTGACCAGTTTTCATCGGTCATCAATTACTAATAGTAACCCTCAAACAATTAAATTGTTCCAGAGCAAAAGTAATTGATGGAAAACACACAACAAAATAACAAATTAGTCTTAGGCACTAAGTATTCCCTTTCTTATGGCGATCCCAATTTTTTTGAGATTTGTCTAGTACACACGGCACAGTCTAAGCAAACATTCACTTGTCCACGTGTCCTTTCTCCCAACATGAGAAGACCGTTGGTAAAAGCTGCCAACCGACAGAAACTAAGCGTGGTGGAATGCCTTACACTCTGGCGGGCAAAACCCCTCATTAAAAGCCTATTCCTTTCATACATTAATATGCCCAAAACATAATTATAGAGGACCATATGAGGTTTGTGATCAATAACAAAGTTAGGCAGATAAATGTATTGTATAAATCTTTATAGAGGGTCATATGAGGTTCATGATCAATAACAAAGTTAGCCAGATAAATGTATTGTATAAATCTGCAGGGTTGTGGCTAACTTTGTTATTGATCATGAACCAACTATGGCCCTCTATAATTATCTTTCTTTGTATGTATGCATAGCTTGAATTTACTCCTGCCTATCGAAAGCAGATCGATAGGGCACTACAACATTGCACTTTTCAATTGTTGTGGCATAGTGCTAGGGTTTTGTGTTATCTGTTATTCTTTGCAAGGTAAGCTTATTTTGGTTTTATCGCGGTTAGTTTTGCCTTGTTTTTTGTTTGCTAATATCCTTGTTATTGTTTTTCTTTTGCAAGTTGGAGTGATTTTAGCTTGTAGGGTTCTGTGGTGGTTGACGTCCAACAGTTTAATGTCATTAATCTGCAGTGTTGTGGCATAGTGTAGGGCCATTATAGCAGTATAAAACTTTGTATAATTATCAGTATATTATCTGCCTAACTTTGTTATTGACCATAACTGACTATTAATGTTATCTGGCTATAATTTTAACACGACTTTTAATGTTTGGAATGTGAAGGGGCATCGTAAATTCGAATACACATATGAATGCATTTAGGTATCCATCAGAATGGAACAGGAGGAAACTGAAAAATTAACATAAACAAAAGCAAAATTGAATCAACATTTGGGTGCATGGATATTTCTATTAATTGAATCAACATTTTGGTGCAAAGTTGATAATTATCAGTATATTATCTGCCTAACTTTGTTATTGAATATGAACCTAATATGGCCCTCTATAATTTTGTTTATAATTAGTTGACAAATTTTGATAGACAAAAGAAGACTGAAGAGAATAGCATATACATTAATAGCCCTCATTAATATTTGCAGGTTGCTAGTGCTTTTACATTTTAGGGTTCTGTGGTGGTTGATGTCCAACAGTTTAATGTTGTTAATCTGCAGGGTTGTGGCGTACTGTAGGGCCATTACAGTAGTATAAAACTCTCCATGATTATTAGTATATTATTTGACTAACTTTGTTATTGGTCATGAACCTTGTATGGCCCTCTATAACAATCTTTCTAATTAGTTGACATATTTTGATAGACAAAACATCAGACTTGTACGAAGTATTTATCAAGAACCTAAAAAAAAATGTTTTTTCCTTAGGTGGAGATTTGTATTCTTAGGAAGGCTTAAGATTTGATAATTAATCAATTTTCTCGAAGGTTGGGATAAGTTCATAAGATAATGCAGACCATTTTTTATTTTTTTGGCGTCCATTTCGAACAGTCCACAAACCCCACATGCTAGTTTTCTTGCTCTTTTTTTTTTGTCTGTGTTTAAACTGTACGTCAAATTCATAATTTTGTAGATGAGGGCGACGAATACCTACGAGAAGAGGGAAATGTATTTTTATGTCAATAATAAACTTGCTTAAAGGCTTTGTATATATACAAAAACACGTAAAGGAAATTAAAAATGACAGTAACAATATCAATATTTACAAAATTCCTCTGCTAAGCAACATCAATCCGTTTTGGAAAAATACTGAGAACGCAAAGTTCAAATAAATTCCACACATTCTATACAACATAAACATCAAGGACTCATATCTTTGACAAAATTGTAATTTGAATTCACATTAACAAAAAACCAAGCCATTAATTGCACTGCACAAGAAGTCAAACAGAACCTCTTCCTTCAAATTTACTCATGGCTCTAATTCAAAACAAATCTATAAACCCTATTAAATTTCAGAAAGGATTCTAATTACAAAATTCCTCTGCTAAGCAACATCAATATGTTTTGGAAAAATAATGGAAACGCAAAGTTCAAAAAAATTCCACACATTCTGTACAACATAAACATCAAGCACTCATTCCTTGGACAAAAATAAAAATTGAATTCACATTAACAAAAAACCAAGCCATTAATTGCACTGCACAAGAAGATGAACAAAACCTTTTCCTTCAAATTTACTCATCACCCTAATTCGAAACAAATCTATAAACCCTATAAAATTTCAGAAAGGATTCTAAAAGCATAAATTAAAAACCAAAAAGTTGCGTACCTTTAAAGCAATTCGAGCTTGCAACGTTGGGTGGGCTCCGATAAGAGGTTGAAAAGGAAGATTCAAAACAACCTTACCTTGCAGAGAACAATAGATAACAGAAAAGGCTAGCACAACGCCACAACCGTGCAAATTAATGGCATTAAACTGTTGGATGTCAACCCAAACCGAACCCTAAAAGCTAAAAGCACTCCCAACCTGCAAATGAAAGACAATGACAGGAAAATAAAAACCAAAAAGAGGTCAAAACTAAGCAGAATAAAACAAAAAGAACCTTACTTTGCAGAGAAACAAAACTCAAATGGTAATAAAACCCAAAGAAAGTTACCTTGCAGAGTAACACACTTCACGACAACAAAGTGATAGATCACACAAAACCTTAGCACTACACCACAACCCTGTAGATTAAGGGCATTAAATTGTTGGACATCAACCACCACAGAACAAAGTGACAGGAAGATTAGCAATCAAAAACAAGGAAAACTAACTGCAATAAAACCAAAGCACGCTTACCTTGCAGAGAATAACAGATAACAGAAAAGCCTAGCAGAATGCCACAACCCTGCAGATTAATGGCATTAAACTGTTGGACGTCGACCAACACCGAACCCTAAAAGCTAAAAGCACTCCCAACCTACAAACGAAAGACAATGCAGGAAATTAACAAACAAAAAAGAGGTCAAAACTAAGCAGAATAAAACAAAAAGAGCCTTACCTTGCAGAGAATAACAGATGACGCAAAAACCCTAAGAAGTCCACGGCAAAATTCAAGGAGATGACAGTTCACAGTTAACCCTAACGAGGTGATAACTTGCAGAGCAAAACAATTGATGAAATGAAGACAAGGAAAAAGCAAATTAGGGTTATGCAGTGAGTATACCTTTCTTTTGGCGATCACAAAGAGTTCGAGATTCGTGTCGACCGACGGAGACAAACCTAACTACACTCACTGACAACATGTCACCAGCGTCGAGATCACAAAGAGTTTGATATTCATGTCGACCGATGGAGACAAACCCAAGTACGCTCGCCGCAACACGTCACCAGTGCCGCGAAAAAAACCACCGACCGTTGGAAAGTAAGCGGGTCAAAATGTCTTACACTTTGGCGGGCAAAAGCCCCCACTAAAAGCCTATCAACTTAAAAATACATCGAAGACATTAATAAGATGTCTCACCAATGCTAAAAGTCTACTCGATGAGAGTTGAAACCCTAACTATGTTGCACATGATATGAACTATAGCCAATGGTTATATTTTCTCTAAAAACATCTATGCAAAAATAGGCAAAGGTATAATTGCCGCTTCAAAAGATGATAAAGAATAAAGAAATTTTTACACAGGATAAATTAGTAAAAATTTTAGAAAGGAACTTGGCTAAATTTGTTTCACATGATGAGTGAAATATTCAAGGAAAAGAATATATTGAAAATTATTTTTGAAATGAAAACAAAGGGAGAAGATGTTTTACCAAAGGAATATGATAGTGAAGTGTAGAATGTTGTATCTAGAAAGAGAAGGGTTTTCACTAAAGATTTCAAGAAAGGGTGAAATATTTTTACAAAGATACTTCACAAAAGATGTTTTCTTCATATGTGAGCATATTTTTCATTATCAAGGGGCAGTTATTTTATCACCAAGAACCAAGTATACAGCAAAGTAAAATGCATTTTTTAAGGGAAATACAATCATTTGAAAGAAAATGATGAGAAGATTAAATATTATTTTTAGTTGCGATTAAAACATGGAACAATTATAAACTAAGGTCAAAATTGTAATTATTAACAAATAGTTGTGTCTCTTATAATGATACGATTGCCCCTTCATTTTTATAAGAAGGGAAATCAAGACCAAAAAGGGGGGAATCAATAAATAGAAGAAGATCATTATTAATTGTAATATATCACTGAGCAGAGAAATATAAATATAGAAGAAACCTTTGTAAAATATTTATTTTCCTTCTTGATATTGTGCATAGAAATATAATAAATGCCTTTGGAACTGGTTTCACCTACTATTTTGGTTAAAGTAACCAGAATTGTTTGATAGGTCCTATCTGTAAATATTTTCCTTATCATTTTGATATGAATATCAAGGATACCTCAAATTGATCAAAGGGCGTTTAGTTTATTTGTGTGACTTATTTACCTGTTTCTCTTAATGAGAGATTAAATTCATGAGAATAAGTCATAGTGATGAGGATAAATCATTGACATATAAGGGGTTAGATAATTGACAGATTCATATAAGGTATGAATGTAAAAATTACTTGGTAGAGTGATGTAAAACCGTTGAGGAAGTAGGAGATTGACTTTGTTGCCCAATGGAAAGAAGGAACTGGTCATTAGAATCCTTTTTAAAACTTACATTTAAAACATTCTTTAATTTTATCTTTATGCAAGTAAGAGATAGGAGTAGGGTTAGAAGTTAAATCAATCTATTTCAAATATTCATGCCAATCTGGAATAGAGAATAGTTTAGTTAGAGGAATATAGTTATAATCTGCTTAATAAAAAAGGTACATCCACCAAGGTCCTGCAAAGCCTAAAGTGCAGGAAATTAAAACCATTTTCGTTGATTTTGTTCATTGGCCAAAGTCATGTGTTGAGCCTAAACATAGAACCTATCATATTCTTAGGGTTCAACCAGCCAGTGGTTTTGAGCTCCAACATTTCTAAAACCCAAGAACATGTGCCAATTGAATAGAATGAAGCTAAGGACATTATCAACTTAACTCTAAAACTGCAACACCAAAAACCATAAGGCGGAGAAATACGGAGCATGCATTTCACACATAAACACAATAAAAAATCATCACACTCTGGTGAATGCAACTTCCTTAGCACTGCAAATCAGAGCACCAAATCTAGAATATAGCATCTCTAAACACTTCTTAACAACATATCCAAACTGTGTGAATAGATGTACAATATAGAAGATATGTGAAGCAAATAGCTCAGCTCAACTGCATAGGGAACTCAATATCAATTACACCAACCAGTCACTAATGACAACAAAAGCATGTTGACATAAATGACAACACAACAACAACTCATTCTGTCCAAACTTGCAACTTTGAGGTCTTACAGATTGTATAAATAGAACATCAATTAATTTACAAATTGTATGGATCAAGGAAGACACAAATTTAAGGCATAGGAACTGTGTGGTGAAAGTATTGGAACTTAATTGTCAAATGGTTGCTTGAGGTAGTGAGTCAAGAGTATCTACATTTATAGTAGATTGTTGGATGTAGTGATGCTAAAGCCCTGTTCATTATAACTCATATTTTCATGTATCTTGCTTGGAGATAGTTTGTCTCCTCAATAAGACCTTTGTATCTTTCCCTGAGGTAGTGAACCTCAGCTTGAAAGTTCTTTCAAGAGTAATGAGCCTCCTTGGGTAGTGAGCCCTAAAAAATATTTTTAATTTCTTATTCATATAGTGTGAGTTGACTCACATTGTATTTTTTCCCTCCTTGGATTTTTCATGTAAATCTATTGTTCTCTTGTGCATGTGTGTTTATTGTTTTATCCTTAATTGTTGTTGATTAGATTAAGGGTACAAATTTGGAATTGAATTATGCTATAAAGTTTAAGTTTTTGGTCAAGACTAACTTACTCCCCCCCCACTTTGCCTCAATATTGGGGCATTTTTAACATGTAACTATGTTAGACTTGTGTGAATATTGTTGTCATTGATGTCAAACCAGTTATCCTGCTTTGGTCCAGATGGTATATACATTATATTGATTTCAAGTCAGTTATTTGGTTTGGTCTGGATGTTGTATGCAATGTTGTGAGCAGTTGTTATGTACAATTTTTGCTATGACCAGGTGATGCATGTTCTAGAATTGCTATGGGATAGGATGCAGTAAGTTGTAGTTGATCTAGTGGAGTCATTTTCGGAAGATCCTTATCCCCAAAATTTTGAGTTGTTCCTACACTGATCTTGGTATTAATTGTGTGTCTTGGTATCATCTATTTTGGTTATGACAGTTGTATCTCTTCATGTCTCATGGTTTGGTATCTATGGTATGCGTAGAATTCGTATACTTGGAGTTTGGAGTTGTTATGTTTGGAGTTTTGTGTTAATGGGTTACTATCTTTGGGTCTGGTTGACCCATGTCCCATTCCGGTAATTAAGGTATATGTATCTCTGAATGATTTGTGTAAATGGAAGCGTGTAGAGATCTTGTGGAGGCCAACTTAGTTATCATGATTATGTTTAAGGCTTTATTGGATAATATATTGAGCGAGGCCGACATATTATCCTGGTGTGAAAGCTTTTCGGCATATAGATAGAAGTGTATGATAATGATGAAAGTGTGTCTGTGTGAAAAACAACAAGAAGCTAGTAATAGAGCGTGAAGTGCGAGTTACGAATAATAAAGGCAATTGAGTGCAAATAATGTTGCAGTATTCCTTCACTGGATCTATTGCAGGTGCTTGATAATAGTTGTACAAAGTTATTTCACTAGATATGTTGTAGGATTTGTGAATTGTAATATGAGCTTAACTTGGAACTGATCTCATGCATTTGGAGATGCAACTTTCTTTAGTTCCATTATACATGTTGAAGTGAGCATTCTGATAGTAATTCGCTTTTGTAATCTTGCAGTGAGCAGTTCAACAGTGAGTTGTTTTTGTAATTTGGCAGTAAGCCACTTGATAGTGAGCCACCCTTTTTTAAACACCATATAATTAGATATATTCTCTTGAGAGTTAACACTCTCCCTGGTTTTTCCCATTTGGGTTTTCCATGTATAAAATTTGGTGTTCCTTTTATGGGTGTGTTTTTGGGTAAGTGCACAAAGTTGTGTCCACTTAGTGTGGAAGTTTTACACTTAGAAAAAAATGGCAAATTGCACGGAGCGCATGAGAAATGAAACGGGATCCCAAGCCAAAATTTGAAATAGGATCTCCTTTAGCGTCGGGATCCTGAGCCTAGATCTAAGAAACGGGATCCCGTTTCCCTTTTTTTTTTTTTTTTTTTTTTTAAAAAAAAAACAAGCTATATATGCATGAAATATATTTAATTATAATTCATTGGAAGGATGTTTGAGAGTGGTTTCAGATCTCTAGGAGTTATAATGCAAATTCTAGATTTTAGAAGATCTTATAATTTTTAAGATAGTCAAATTTCAATAATCAACAATTCTATATTTGCTAACTCTTTTTATCTCAATCTCTTAATCTTCCTTGAGCTCTAGACTCATCTCTATCCATATCTATATTAGCAATATGTTTGAAATTGATTTCAAATCTCCAGGAGTTATTTTTGCAAATTCTAGATTTTAGAAGATCTTATAAATTTTTATACTTAGTCAAATTTCAGTAATCAGCAAGCTCCTATCAGCATTTTCTATCTCTCTTTATCTTTCTTGAGCTCTAGACTCATCTCTCACCATAGAAATCTTCCTCTATCCCCTCTCTACCTCTATATCTCACTTTTTTCTCTCTCACATCCCTAACTCTCTACTATTTGTCTCCTCTCTCTCTACACACCTCCCCTCACTCCCTACCTATCTCTATTCTTCTACATATATACCTCTCTCTCTACGTACCTTTGTTACTCTCCCTACCAACTTATCTTTCTCTACATACATCTCTCTCTCTCTCTCTCTCTCTCTCTCTCTCTCTCTCTCTCTCTCTCTCTCTCTCTCTCTCTCTCTCTCTCTCTCTCTCTCTCTCTCTCTCTCTCTCTCTCTACTTTTATCTCCCCTCTATCTCTTCTATAACTCTCTATCTCACTCTCTCCTTTCTCTCCCAAAATATAGAGTTATCTCTACCTCTCTCACACATACTTAACTCTCTACTCTCTATCTCATCTTTCTCTACACTTCCCCTTACTCCCTATCTACCTTTATTTCTCTACATATACTATCATATACTATCTATCTCTCTCTACATACCTTTCACTCCCCCCTACCAACATCTCTCTCTCCCTCTATCTCTTCACCCTTCCCTCATTCCCTCTTTACTTTTATGTCCCTTTTATCCCCTCTCTACCTCTCTATCTCACTTTGTCCCCTCTCTCCCAAAATCTAAAAATATGTCTCTCTATCTCTCTCACATCCTTAACTCTTTACTCTTTATCTCCACTCTCTCTATACACCTCCCCTTATCCCCTACCTACCTATATTTCTCTATATATACCTCTCTATATCTCTCTAAACGTACTGTATATCTCTCCCAACCAGCTTATCTTTCTCTACATATGTCATAATAGGTCCTACTAAGGGGTCTTATGCCATAATAGGTCCTAGTAGGAGGTATAATGTCATAATAGGTCCTCTTAAGGGGTCTTATGACATAATAGGTCGTATTATGATATAATAGGTTGCATTATGTCATAATAGGACCTATTATGTCACAATGGGACCTATTATGACATAATACCCCCTAACAAGTCCTAGTAAGGGGTATAAAGTCATAATAGGTCCTCGTAATGGGTTTTATGACATAATATGACCTATGATGTCATAATAGGATCTATGATGACATAATAGGACCTATTACATCATCATAGATCCTATTATGTCATTATCAGCCCTATTATGACATAATACCCTTTAATAGGTCCTACTAAGGGGTATAATGTCATAATAGGTCCTCTTAAGGGGTCTTATGACATAATAGGAGCTATTATGACATGACAGGTCCTCTTAAGGGGTCTTATAACATTATAGGACCTATTATGTCATAATAGGTCATATTATGCGATAATCAATCCTATTATGTCATAATAGGTCCTACTAAGGAGTCTTATGTCATAATAGGTCCTAGTAAGAGGTATAATGTCATAATAGGTCCTCTTAAGGTGTTTTATGACATAATAGGACCTATTATGTCACAATATGACCTATTATGACACAAAAGGACCTATTATGTCACAATGGGACCTATTATGACATTATAGGTCCTATTATGTCACAATAGGTCCTGTTATGACATAATACTCCTTAACAGGTCCTACTAAGGGATATGAAGTCATAATAGGTCCTCTTAAGGGGTTTTATGACATAATATGTTGTATGATGTCATAATCGAACCTATGATGACATAATAGGACCTATTATGTCATCATAGGTCCTATTATGTCATAATCAGTCCTATTATGACATAATACCCTTCAATAGGTCCTCTTAAGGGGTATTATGCCATAATTGGACCTATTATGACATGATAGGTCCTCTTAAGAAGTCTTATGACATTATAGGACCCATTATAATCAATCCTATTATGTCATAATAGGTCCTACTAAGGGGTATTAAGTCATAGGTCTTAGTAAGAGGTATAATGTCATAATAGGTCCTATTAAGGGGTCCTATGACATAATAGGACCTATTATGACTAAATAGGTCATATTATGACACAATAGGACCTATTGTGACTAAATAGGTCGTATTATGACACAATAGGACCTATTATGTCACAATGGAACCTATTATGAAATAATAGGTTGTATTATGACATTATAGGTCCTATTACGTCACAGTTTATAAGATCTTCTAAAATCTAGAATTTGCATTATAACTCATAGAGATCTGAAACCACTCTCAAACACCCTGCTAATATATACATGAAATATAACTTGTCTTTTTCCTTTCTTATACTTAAATTTATATTTCATTTGTATATAGCTTGTTTAAAAAATAAAAAATAAAAATTAACAAAAAGGGAAACAGGATCCTGTTTTGTTTTTGAAGTTTCATGTTTATTTTGTATTTGTTATTTCATGGTTGATATATTTAATTAATGAATTTGATATATCTATAAAAGGTTTAAGATTTGAAGAAATTTGAACCAAGGGAAAATTGAATGCAAGGTTGGAATGTTAGTTTAAATCCAAATAACATAAGAAATCAAATGAAAGCATTAAACCAACAAATCAATATACCTTGCAAGAGAGAGTTCTCTCTTGTTCCTTTGATTAGACCTTCGGTGACGCCAAGAATGCGCCCCTTCCTAGCTTGTTTGGATTGGTCCTAGATTGGTATGTGGATTGCTCTCCAAGATGCACAACAAGGATGATGGATATGGGGGGATGGATAGTGAATAATGGACGGATGAGATGATTATGGATACTTAAAGGATGAAAATTGGCTATAATATGGATGCTAAGGGATGGTTTCAAAGGCTAAAATGGTAGCACAAGATTACTTGATTTTGAGATGTCAAACGAAGGGGAGGAGACCCCAATTTATAGATTTGAAGGGGGATGAATGGACGGCCAAGATTGAAGATGGATCAAAGGTGGAGATTGATTGAGAGGACATGAGAGGACAAAGTGTGGAGACCAAGAGATTTGTCATAAAGGCATTTCTTGTCTCCACACTCCACAATGTACATGGGAAAGATATCCCAAGTACATTAGCAAGACAAGAAGGAATTAAAAATTCCTTAGGGGATGAACAAAAGAATTAAAAATTATCAAATAATAGAGTGCATGGGGAAAAGAAATGAGAAAAGGAATTTCAAATTCCTTGGGAAGATGAGAGACATAGGAGAATGTGAGATTTTGAATTTATTGAAATGATCCAATTAGATGCATTTAAGGTTCGAAGGTGAGGAGGGGACAAGTGGTTTTAGCCATTTATGGCTATTGGTTGACTTGGTGGCTAATCATAGGGATTAGCCACTAGCAAATGATTAAGGGAGATTATTAGGTGGGATAATGAAAGATTAGAAGACAAGTGGGGTTTGTAGGAGGATTTGACAAGAGGAGAGAGAATGAGTGGAGGAATTAAAAATTAGGAAATAATGTTAAGCATGATTATAAGGGATTCTAGAAGAATTAATTAGGCTAATGAAGAATTAGAGGAAGTGATTTGCAGAAATCACATGACTAAGTTAATTAATTGTCATTAATTAACTAAAAGTGGATTTTGGAAGAATTAATTAATTTTGATGACTTTAGAAGAATAGGTGATAATCAATTTATTTAATAAATTATTTATTGGTCTATAGTGACAAGATTAATTAAATTTAATTTAATTAGTTCTGAGAAGAATAAAGGGTAACATAATTAAATCAATTATTTACATAAAAAGGATAAAATTAATTAAATATTTAATTTAATTAATTTTGGACATCTACATTTTGCCCCTCTTTTACGCAGTGACAAAATTGGAGATGGATAAAAGACAAGAAAAAGATGCCCTAGCGTGAAGACGCGGGTGGTGGATGCTCCCTCGACAATTTAACCGGGAATTTAAAAAAAAATTCAGGAAAATTCTCAAAAAAAAAGAAGGATAGGTGAGAAAAGGAATGAAAAAGATGAAGAGGTGAAGATAGCTGAATAAAAATGAGGAAGGTGAGAAGAGAGGGCTATAGGAGGGCCAATATAAGGCACACGGGGCCCAAGGAAGGGTCATTGTCACACACACCTGTAGGAGATCATAGAGAGAACAAAGCCCTAGGAGAGAGATGGAGCGTGTTCCTATTCACGAGCATTGCGTAGAGAGAGTCTAGTAATACCAGAGACCCAAGGAGTATGGCCCACCGGTAGGTACCCTGGTCACACCTTGTGTTTTAGTAGGTTAGAGAATTTATTAGGACTATAATTAGACTTAAAATGATAGTGCAATGAAGGCGTTGATCAGTGTTTCAACACCTTCATCCTAGGTTCAACGTGTGTGCTGGTGATTAGTGCTAGCGCGTATGGAGAAAGGGTGAATAGGGGGGATCAGTGTGGGTGCACACATTCAGCGCGTGCGATCACGCTGGTTGCTCCAGGCAAAGGGGGTCAACAGGGTCAAAGGGGGTGGGGGGCTGTGGATTAGTGGCTCCGCCTGTGGTGTGGCAAATACGCCATGGTTTTAGCAAGTGCATTGAATGAATCAATGCGAGCGCTAGGGGAGAAAAGGGAGGGAAAATGGGAAGGGGAATAGGAATTGAAAGGGGTTGAAGGAGTATGTGGATGCTCCAAAAATAAGCTAGAGTGGTCATAGGCTAGAATTGGATAAGATGAGATAGGGTTAAGATAGAATATGAGGGCTAATGAAGATGATTGGCTGGGTGCAGGAGAGTCTAGGGCCACTTACATCACATGAGCATTGGGCGGCCACCATGAGGTTATATAGGCAGCTAGAGGCAGATGAGAGGGAGATATTGAGCACGGTGGGCTTGGGTTTCATCGGCAGATGTCCGAGGATGATCATGGCATATACCACCATGATGATCACACTAGTGGAGAGGTGGGACAACAGGACATGCACATTTCACCTACCTACAGGAGAGGCTTCTATCACCTTACTAGACGTCTGGAGGATCTTGAAGATCCCCATCTACAATGTTATTCCTGAGTATCGGTTGGACGGAGAAGAGTATTACCTACACTAGGTGTGTGATTATGATAGGCTACCTATAGACGGGACATGGATGCATCTTGGACAGGTGATGCAGATTAGGCACATTTTGCGTCTGGTGCTCTTTATTTGCAAACTGATCAGTGGACAAGTGCTGCCAAATCTAGGTGGACATGGTTTCCTAATAGGATGGAGCAGGTGCATTTACTATATGGTGCATGACTATATGGAGTATGTGTGGGGTGTGCTAATGTTGGGACAGTTGTACCATGACATGCATTTGGTTCTATATCAGGAGTATTGGAGTCTATCTACAAGAGTGACTCTCTTACACATATGGGCATGGGAGCACATCGTGGTTACACAGTCGGTGGGGGTACATGATAGACAACGACGGTTCCCATATGGTCTGCTCCATTAAATTAGGCTTGGAGCGATGTGGTTCTGGAGGAGGCTCTTAGATGAGCTTATGGGCTTCACATGGAGACTGTTTTTGGATTACAAGGGATGGAGGGCAGATTGGCAGCTACACTGGGCGCAGTCCAAATGTGGCTATTTGGCAGGAGTATGTATATGATAGAGCACTATGTGACACACTAGGTAGTCAGGAAGTTTGGTGATATGCAGGGTATAGTGGGTTATGAGCAGCTATATCTGAGGATTACTAGGGAGGCATGGAAATGGGGGCAGTCCATTAGCCCTTTGGAGGTGCGCGTGAGCTAGGAGGGTGCAGTCACCATGATATGGGATGAACGGAGAGGAGCAAGAGAGGATACAGGTATGAATAGAGCTTACAGGTGTTGGTGAGAGGCTCACCTACTAGCAAGACTCACAATTCTAGGTATGTTGCAGGAGGATGAGTTACGACCATCAATTGATGAGGTCGTAGGGGGAGAGGATGATACTCCTGCAGGTAGAGGAGCGGCAAGATGGGGAGAGGGAGGTCAGCGACAGAGGAGGGAGGAGTGAGGAGATGATAGGACCGAGGGAGACATTCGGTCCCGCTAAAGGGTCAACCACCATTCGCACAGATTGGACAGATGGTAGCATAAGGGAAAGGAGGGAAGGAGAGGGGGGATCCCATGAACATCTCAGATATATAGGTACAAGATGAGGGGTACCAACACAAGTACATGCACAAGTGGTAGTAGAGGATACGGTGTCAAGGGATGAGTACGACAGGGTCATACGGGAGAGGGATAGAGAAAGGGAGAGAGAGAGAGGAGGTTGGAGGCCGAGCTTCAGGCCTTGGAGACTAGATGGGGGAGGATAAGGAGATAGCGATGGAGCGGGTCAGGGAAGTGAGCCTACATTCCAAGGTGGATAGGCACAAGAGGGAGATTAAGGACCTAACAAAGAGCCTATAGGAGGCTTGAGCAAAGATTGCGGCTCAGAGGGAGGAGAGGGAGGAGATAAAGAAGCTCTTGGAGGAGGCCAAGAGTGGGGGATCCATTGGCCAGCTGAGGGCAGAGTTAGAGAGGATGGACGTGGACATGGATGCACTTCGTGCCTGATTGAGCAGGGTAGAGGCAGATGCATTTAGACTGTGGGGAGAGCAGGATGTGGCCCACCAGCTATTGGAGCATGCAAGGTTTGCACAGGTCTATGTTGATCTAACTAGACAACAGCGACGGGCAAAGAGCCTGAGGCGAGAGGCAACATATTATAGGGGACTATACCATGGGGCAATGCCAACAAAGAAGAGGGAAACATCCTACACCGAGAGTGTGCGATCATATAGGACACAAAGCCAATAGATGGAAGGATCAGTGGCTATGAGGCCACCTAGGGTAGGAGGTGTAGGACCATCAGGAGGTGCAGCTGGTGGTGGAGATGGCGATAGGGATAGGGAGAGTGTGGGCTAGACCTCATTAGATGTATGTGATATTTTGATTATTCTGACCCTTTGGGGAGATTATATATTGTACCATGATTGACAAATTCATTAATTTTTTATATATATGAGATATGATTTTTGGCGGCGTATATGCATGTATGGACGTTATTATGGACTTTTATAGACTTTGATTATTATTTTGTGATATGATGGATGAATGATCCTATGATTATGATTTGATGTGATGTGTGTAATGGATATTATCTGGCTTTTTGTGATGCATGATGGATGATTTTATATGTATGCATATGTTATCTATGATGGTGTTAACATGTTTGTTGATGCAAGATGCATGTGGATGATATGTGTATATGATGTGAAGGTTTTTGGATTTTTATGTGATGATAATGTGTATGCTTATGTGATGAAAATAAATGTAATATATGCATGTTTTTGATGTGATAAATATGATATGATTAATGAAATGCACTTGAATGATAACTAAATTGTGCCAGGTAATGTAATGAAAACCCTTATTTAGCCACTAATAAAAATAACAAACCAAAATGTGACCAATTAGGTTGGTTAGTGATGTATGGACTACTTGATGGCTTACCCTTCGCATGAGATATTAATGTTTGAATAAAAAAATTAATGGACCTAAAATGACCTAAGGATGCAACACAATGAGATTACTTTCAAAAGTTTTATATTGAATAGAGTGATTATTAATGATTGCAGTGCTATATGAGATACTAATGTTTGAATGGGGTTTAATTAACCTTACACTATTATGAACGTAAGATGTGTAATTGTGAACATGCATGACAAATACATTTCGATAGATAGTCAAGATTGTATGTACCAGTTTGCATGTTTGAAATGCAACTGAATGCACTTAATGATTATGCTACTAAATGAACAAAATGATTATTGTAGACACCTAAAATTAATATTTAATTAATTTAAGCCTATCAACACAATTAATTAATTTAATTGTGTTATCATTATTCCTCTATGAATCAATTTTAATCCTGTCACTATTGTCCAATAGTTAATTTATCAAATAAATTAATTATTCCCCTATTCTTCTAAAGTCCCCTCCAATAATTACTTCCTCTAAACCCACTCAGTTGATTAATTCTAATTAATTGATCCTACAAATCACTTTTCCTAATCTCATTAGCCTAATTAATACTTCTGGAATCTCTCATAATCATACTTATCATTATCCCTCAATTTTTAATTCTCACTCATGTCACATCAACATTGAGTCTCTCAAAGAAATTCAAATTTCTTTGAATCCCTCAATGCATCCTTATTTTGGAATTTTTAATTCCTCATATTTGAAATTCAAATTTCTCCCCCCTTTTTTCAAGGAATTTTATATTCCTGTTTATTTTCCCAAGGCACCCTTGATCCATGCCTTCTATCTAAAATCAATCTCAACCCTTCATAATCAAATCAATCTTGGCCCTCCATTGGCCTTCTCCAATCTATAAATTGGAGCTTATTCTCCTCACAAATTATCCACTTCTCATGCATTGTCATGCTGCTCTTTTCTCCTCTTCTTTCTCAAATCTTTCAATTCAAATTCATCCAAAATCCATCCAATAATCCAATCAAATCCATCAATCTATCTTATTGAGCATCAAGGGCGCATCCTCATCATCCACTTCATCAACCTCAATCCGAGGGAGAGGTAAAAATAGCAAGGTATAATTTGTTTATGTTTTTCATATGGTTTGTTGGTGTTTCATGTCTTTAATGTGTTTGAATGCTTTGTTTGTGCACTAACCACCTAAATCCGCCTTGTTGGTTTTTCCCCTCTTCAATTATGATTATGAAATTATTATGGATAAATTGATTGTGCAACTGAATAATGCAACTAATGACTATGCAACTAAATGGATAATGAGACTAGATTGGTAATGAATTGATTTTTTGGAATGTGTCAACCATAGTACAACAACATAGGACTAGAAGAAATCACGACAGTGAATAAATTGAGGTCTCGGCCAAAGTGCATAGTGGTAAGATGAAATGCAAATGATGGGATTGAGACAGAGGAATTTGTTGTGCAAGAATGCAGAGAGCAAATGTAGTTTTGTTTTTTTCGAGGATAGTCTACACCATTGATTATAGGAATTTATGAAAAATCTGAGGCATGGACTAACTCTCACACAAACAAGAATCTCCAGTACGCAACCATGTAAACACCATATAGATGTAGGTACATGATTGCAGGTTCATATAGGAAAGACCTTCAAACACACCATACAATGAAAGCATGCCCCAGTATGCCCCAACCCGTAACATACCAAGATATAGATTGATCGTGGAAGTCGTGGGTAGTAGTAATCATAGGACAAAATGATGCAAATCAAAGCAAACAAACTAAATCATGCAAGAAAAATGCACAAGGCCAATTGACATCTCTTGCCAAGAGTAGGATTTTGGATTTGTGGATACACTGTCGGGTAGGGGAAGGGATGCATCCCAATGGTCATGAGTAAGTGATGAAGCTTAATAGGCAAAAGAGAAGATGGAATGGACACATGGATGCAGAAGTGGTACTTGACTACAAAGACTTGATGGAGTGCATGTGAATGGATGTTTAAATGATGCGCAAGTCAAGAAGAATCACAAGCTCAGAACTTGGGATCAAGCTCAGTGTGACGGGTGAAAGCTCAGTTTGACCGAATAGAAGCTCAGTTTGATGGGATAAAAGCTTAGTTTGGTGGGATAGAAGCTCTGTTTGATGGGATGAAAGCTCGGTTTGATAGGATGGAAGCTCATTTTGATGGGATGAAATCTCAGTTTGGTGGGATTGAAGCTTAGTTTGATGGGATAGATCTTTATTTACGACTTAGGCAAAGACTTGTCATCATATACCAGGGAAGGGGATGGATGACCACCCTTCTGAGGATGGTTTGATGGGGATATTAGGGATGTTGTAGAAGATACTAAAATGAATTGTGATATCTATGGAGGTGATCAGGAGAACCTTTTTCCTTTTCCTTTTCTTGCGAAGGGGATGGATGGCGGGATCATCAGACCAATTTTCTGACAGAATGAAGGAGATAATCGCCAGCAAGCGAGGCGGTGGATGTTGTATGAGAAGGCTTATGAAATGGTGTGGATTAAAGAAATGGATGGTTGCAAGTGAGCAAGGGAAATGAGATAGGAATATATTTTTTGTAGAATGAAGGAGACAATCGGCTACAAACAAAGTGGGGGGGAATGAAGGTGGGAGTCATCCTGCATAGATGACCATTTAAATAGGATTATGCAATCCTCCTCATTGGGAAGGGGCGGGGATGATGTCATAATATTTGATTTTTATTATGGAATATGAGCTTTGGGTGGGTGGAGGTTGGCAGGATATGTTATGAAACGGAATCGAGCGGGGGAGGGGGGGATTTGAGTCTGTCCAGATAGACGATGGATCTAGATTATTTACCTTGGCACCTGAAACTAGGATTTCACCAAGGTACTTTCCCATAGCACCCAAAGAGGTTTTCACTGATGGACGTATTGATTTTTCTTTACTTTTTCCATTTTTTATTTTTTTTGTATTTTTGTGCTTTTTTTATTTTTTTGACTTTTTTCATACTTTTAGACAACTAGTGACCTTTTGAGGACTAGGCATAGAATCTCTTCAGGTGCATGATATTCATGGGCTCATCCAAGGGATATCCTTCGGGAGTAGCCAATTGATATGCCCCTAATCCATACTTTGTTATGATCACATAAGGTCCAAGCCAATTGGGCTCGAACTTGCCTTAATTTTCTCTTTATTGAAGGTTTTTTCTGATTTTCCATAAGGACAAGATCACCAACTTCAAAAACTTGGGTTCTGACTCTTTTGTTGTCGCTCAAGCATAAGTGATTTTGATATACCCATAGATGATTCAAGGTCTTAAGGTGCCTTTCATCCAGCAATTCTAGCTCTTGCGGCCTTGCAACTCTATATTCCTCATCAGGGAGGATATTCTACAGCAACACCCTTAGGGAGGGGATCTCGATCTCAAGAGAAAGGATGGCTTTGGAGCAAAAAACAAAGGAATATGGAGTGGTGCCTATGGGTGTATGGTAAACCCATAGAGAAGGATGGAGTTGGAGATACCAGTCATGAACAACATCATTGACTGTCTTTTTAAGAATTTTGATTAGGGTTTTATTAGAAGCATTTGCTTGACCGTTACCTTGCAGGTAATAGGGGGTGAAGAAGCAATGTTGGATATCAAATTTCTAATAGACTTCTTTAACATCTTTTTGAAGGGTCTATCACTATCTGTGATGATAACTTTGGGGATTCCATAGTAGCAGATCAAGTAGTTCCGAATGAATTTAGAAATTTGCTTCCCAGTGGTGAAGGTAAGAGGAATAGCCTCCACCCACTTAGTGAAGTATTCAATGGCGGTGATGATGAATTTATGACCGTTGGAGGATGCGGGGTGGATTTTCCCAATGAGATCACGCCCCCACTATGAGAAGGGCCAAGGTGTGATAAAAGGCTGCAGATCTTGTGATGGAGCGTGAATTTTGTCATCATGCTTCTGACAAGGGATACATTTCTTCACATAATTATATGCATCTTCTTCCATTGTAGGCTAGTAGTATCCCATTTGCAAGAGATTTTTAGCCAAAGTGAGACCACTTGAGTGTGCCCCACAGATACCCTCGTGTAATTCGTGTAGTGCCCATTCAGCCTCTTATCTTTCTAGACACTTTAAGAGGGAACCATCGAAATGCCTTTTGAATAGGGTGTCTCTAGGGATGGTGTAATGGGCACAACGACAAATGAAGGTTTGTTATTGGGTTTTGGTGAGGTGGGGAGGGATAACATTGTCTCTTAGGTAGGTGAAGGTCTCTTGATACCAAGGGGATTCAGGACCAACGAGTACACACACCGTTTTAGACTCAAGTAGATCATATGTCGATATGAAGAGTTGCTCGACCAAAAACTCACATTTTTTACTATGTACCGATATCTAAAGGAGAGAACCAATAGTAGCCATTGCATCTATAGCCCTATTGTTTGTGCGTGGAATCTTCTCAAACTGGGTTGTTGTGAAGTGTTGCTTTAGGTCTTCTACCATGCTGCGATAGGGAAGAAGCTTGTCATCTTTTGTTTGATACTCATCATTGACTTGTTTAATGACAAGTTGAGAATCACCATAAACATTTAATTCGAATATATTCCATTGGATGACCAAACGGAGTTCGGTGATCAGTGCTTCATATTCTGTAATGTTATTTGTGCATGCAAAGGATGTCTTATATGATTTAGGGGTGCAATATCCTTGTGGTGTGATCAACAATATGCCTACCCCCGATTTTCTATATGTGCAGGAACCATCAAAATATAACTACCATGTGGAAGATGTGGTGATAGTCATTATGGACTCATCGGGGAATTATGTGAGAATGGGGTGATCACCTTGAAGCGGAGAATCTGCTAGCTAACTTGTTATCACTTGTCCTTTGATATCCTTTCTATCCACATACTCAATGTCGAACTCACTCAGTAACATGACCCATTTAGCAGTTCTTCTTGTGAGTGCAACCTTTGATAAGAGATACTTGAGGGGGTCAATTTTAGCAATCAATTTTGTTTTGTTGTTAAGCATGTAATGTCGAAGTTTCTGAGTACTGAAGACAAGTGCTAAGCATGCCCTTTCAATAGGGGTATACTTGAGCTCATACCCTACTAAAGTGCAGCTGATGTAGTAAACAACATCCTATTTTCCTTGATCATTTGTATTTTCCAGTAATGTCCCCAGTGCCACTACGGTTGTTGATATATACAAAAGGAGTGGTTGTCCCAAAATAAGAGGCATACGGATCGGAGGCGATGATAGGTATTCCTTGAGTTTCTCAAAATCCTTTTGACATAGGATATCCCATTTGAATTCAGTATCCTTGCATAGTAAGTGTGCAAATGGGTGGCACTTATCTGCGAGTTGTGAGATGAAGCATCTAATAGATTGGAGCTTTCCTTGAAGGTTGCGTAGTTGTTTGAGGGTCTTTAGGGGAGGCATTTCTAGTATGGATTTCACCTTTGTAGGATCAACTTCTATGCCTCTGCGAGAAATAATGAAACCAAGCAGTTTCCCATATGTAACACCAAAGATGCACTTCTTAGGATTTAGGCGCAACTTATACTTTTCCAATCTCTCAAAGATCTGTCTTAGGATAGGAATGTGTTCATCTCTTGTCTTGGATTTTCCTAGCAGATCATCCACATAATCTTTCATGATTTTGTGCAAAAGGTCATGGAAGATGGTTGTCATTGCTCGCTAATATGTTGCTCCAACATTTTTAAGACCAAAAAGCATGACTTGGTAACAAAAGGTGTCGCAAGGCATTGTGAATGTTGTTTTGTGTTGTTCCATGATTTTATGAAAAAGGTCATGGAGTATGGTTGTCATTGCTCACTAATATGTTGCTCTGGCATTTTTGAGACCAAAAGGCATGACTTGGTAACAAAAGGTTCCCCAAGGTGTTGTGAATATTGTTTTGTGTTGGTCTTCTTATGTTATCCTGATCTAATTATATCCAGAAAATTCATCCATAAGTGATAACATTTCATGTCTCATTGTGAGGTCTATGATCTTGTCTATGTTGGGAAGCAATAAATAATCCTTAGGGCATGCTTTATTCAAATCCCAAAAGTCTATACAAATTCTAATGCCCCCTGTAGCTTTTCCAATAGGGACAATGTTGGATACCCACTCATGATAATCAATTGGTTTTATGAATCCAGCATCCAACATATTTTGAAGTTATGCCTTGACGAGGAGTACAATATGCAGATGCATTTTGCGTAATTTTTACTTCATAGGTTTGGCATCTACTCGGACAGCAAGGTTGTGGACTACTAAGTCTGGATCAACGCTTGGCATGTCAGCATATGACCAGGCAAAGTTAATTTTTGTTTCTGTGAGAAAATTGATGAAGTTATGTTTTTCTTGATCTAACAGAGGCTTAGTTGTCGTGCCTGTGAAGTTTGATACCTGCAGCTACAACACAAACACTCAATAGATTATTACAAGCATGGTTAGAAAATAATAATCAAATAAAGATGAACCATGACAAAGCAACCTATCACCTCTGTATACACCTAAAAATGGTTTGAAGATAGTTAATTAAATACGCAGTTATTTGATTAATTCCACTTCCCAATTAATTGAATTCACAAGCAATTTAATTAATTTCTCTATTCATCTACTAGTAAATAAATCTAAATGATTTATTTATATAGTTCATCTCACATCCCCCTTTGATTAATTAATTTTAAATTAATTAATGTCTCCCCATATTAATCAATTCTTCTAAATCCATAATTAAGATTAACAAACTCAAGTTTGTTGAGATTAAATACCATTTTCCAATTATTTGAATTTCTAAATTCAAATGAGCACATGGCTCCTAACTTTAACCACCTAGCCTAACCATTCCCTAACTTAACCCATTCAATCTAATCTTGGGTCTAACTAACCCTATCCTATCTTGCACATCTTAACCTCCTTATCCTAACCTCCCATGGTGTGGATATTCTCTTCTTGAGACACATGGCACGTTTGCCACATGTCTGCTCCCTTGGACACTTGCCCTCTCATGAGCAAGGCTCCTTGACACATGTCACCACAGAGATGACAAGTGTCCCTCTCTCCAACCTCTTCTCCAACTTCCTCAATCTTGGCCCTTGATATCTTCAAATCAGATCTGGACCGTCGATTCCTGCCACCTCAGCTTTGGCCTTGGAATTCCTATAAATATCCCTCATTTTGGAGCAATAAGGATCCCATCTCATATCAATTTAGGCATCATTACTATAGGCAATTTGCATTTCAATTATCTAGTAATTAGCTTTTGGATTTATCATAGCATGTTAATCTAGTTTCTTAAATCATGCATTTCGTTTCATCTCCATAGTCAATCATGATCAATTAGCTACTCAACTCTTGAGTTGTCACTTTGGAGGTCATTGCTCCGCTGAGAGCCCATCAATCCAACACCTTCAAGGTCCTCAAGAATAGAGGAAAATGGGACATTTCAAGGAAGGCTTATGGTTTGCATTTCTAATCTAGTTTTCAATTAAGCTTTTCAATTATGTTTTTATTGTCTCATTATATGTGTATGCCACTTATACTAACAACATTTTTAGCATCAAATTAATTGGCACCCACTGTGGGGCCTAGCCCCTTTGATCTTTAACAAGTTTGCTTGCAGGAAATTTCATTGACAGGTTGATTAGCTCTTTCGGAGTACAGATTAGCTCTCTTGGGCTCTCAAATCGCATTCTTGGTCTCTATTGTGGCATTTCGGCACCTCAAATGGTGTTTATGGGAGATTCCTCAACTCTGTTTTTATACTTTTCTATACTTTAGCGCTTTCAGTCTGTACTTTAGCATTTTTGGTAAGTATGGTGGCATTTTTGGCAAATTTGTCAGCGTTTTTAGTCTGTTTAACAATGTTTCTGGTGTGCAGGACAAGGTTTCTGGTGTGCAGAATAGTATTTCTGGTGTGCAGAGCAGCGTTTCTGGTGTGCAGAGCAGTGTTCTTGGCATATATGATGGCGTTCTTGGTCAATTTGATGGCGTTTTCAATTTTTTATTAATTTTGCAAATATTGTATGTTGCATTCCTCATTTCTGCTTCTGGACTGTCATTTTCCCGAACCTAATTTGCAGATTGTTGGTTTTGCAGGTACTTATTTCACTATGAAAGACCGGAGTTATAAACTATTTTGCTGCTAAAGAATACAATATAAACTACTAACTTTGTTTGCAGCCACAAGATTTTGCACTTATATTTGTTAAATTCGGCACATAGACTAATTACAATGGAAATGAACAAACATGTCTTATGTGTCTTAATGATAGGAGAGTATGCTCTCACCTTTCTTAGGTGATCAAAAAGATAGACTCATCCTTTGCTTTCAATAGTGCATATCTTTAGCGGGCCTCTCATAGTGGAAAAAAGTAATCACCCTGTGAGAACGACCCAAGAGAGTACAGTTGGACCTGAGCATTCCAACTCACTATAATAAATAGGTCTCTGATGATTAAAGTCTCAGAGGATGGGATTATTTGAGTTTTCTCTTTGAGATCTCTCATATTGGGCATTTTGTAGGGCCTCGCGGTCTCAATCACGTTTACGTGACTACAACTTGTTTCGGTACCTTGTCGGGCTATAGGCCTCAATCATGCTTGCGTGACTTCAAGGGGTAATTTCAAATGGAATTCCTGACTAAGAACTATAAAAATAGAAGCTACCTGATTCACCTTCAAAAGAGTGATAATCTTTGTGCAAGAGAGATAGTAACTCTCCCAAGACACTTGCCATATCATGCCCCCATTAGCATTTGGAGTCAGATAATACGGCATTGAGAATCCATTGTGTGATGCTCAGTGGTCGTATTCTGATTAGCTATTGGGTGTGTACCTAAGTCAGCAAGCAAAGGTTTTCATTCTCAGCCAATCTCCTTACGATAGACTGATTGATGTGTTTTAAATTGTTAAAAACCTTTGGGACAAAAATACAATATGATTTCTGTGTTTATAAGTCCAGTCAAGATCTCATCCATTAAAATACAAAAAAAATTGCAAATTCAAACCTCAAATTGTCAAATTTACAAGTTTCACAGCAGATTATCTCTTTCAGTCCAAACGGTCGCACATACGGTTCAAACAGTTGCACATACAGTCCAAATGGTCTCACATACAGTTCAAATAGTCGCACCTATGGTCCAAACAGTCGCATCTACAATCTAAACAGTCGCATCTACAGTTCAAACAGTCGCACCTACGGTCCAAACAGTCGCATCTACAGTCCAAATAGTCGCATCTACGGTCCAAACAGTCACATTTACAGTCCAAACATTAGCTTTTACAGTACAAACATTAGCTCTTTCAGTCCAAACAGTCACACCTTCGGTCCAAACAGTCGCATTTTCAATCCAAATGTCGGCTCTCTTGGTGTTAATGTCAAATTTATCATATTTCAACACTAACTCTCAAAGGTTGAACATATTAGAGTTTTTGGTTTGTTTGTCAGAGTTTCTGGTCTAAACAGCAGAGTTCCTGGTCTATTTCTCAGCATTTCTGGTCAGTATAGTAGCATTCCTGGTCTAAACAGTAGCTCTTTTGGTCTAAAGGTCAGCTCCCTTAGTCTAATCAACAAATCTTGTAAGTTGCACATCAAATAACTCATGTTGCAGCATTAGATCTCCCAGTTGGTACTTATTAGGTCTAAACATCCGTTTTCTAAGTCTGAAATTCACAGAGTTGGGTCAAAATTGTAATCTCCTAAGTTCAAACACTCAATTTGCTAAACCTACATATCATTATTTGAACTTTAGAGTCACTGTATTGCAAAACAGAGTTCCTGGTCTGTCAGTCAGCGTTTCTAGTCTGTATGTCAGTGTTTCTGGTGAGTATAGTAGTGTTTTGGGTAAGTCTGTCAGAGTTTTTGGTCCAAACAACAACGTTTTTGGTAAGTCTATCAGCGTTCTTGGTCAGTATAGCAGAGTTCCTGGTCATTTTGTCAGCGTTTCTGGTAAACTGCATCAAAATCAGAAAACAAAAACAACCCATTTCTCAAACAGTCAAAGATAGAGCATAGGTCATATTGTTGGGTCATTCAACTAGGTTATCTTCACACAAGACTCAAGAACAAGACACACAAAGGTCTCAAGTATTCACCTCAAACAAGTTAAAGATCAAACACCTTAAAGCGCAACATCACATTGTCTTTGATAAATTGATCGTTCAAACATAGTTTCTCATCAGGATCTATCATCCTTTAATCACAAAACTACAACGCTTGATCAGAATAACCTCGTTCTTTATCATAGGATATATCGTTCCTATTTGAACTTGACCATATCAAAAATCACAAAATTTGCACTCCAAAACTAAGATCGAAAAACTTGCAAACAAGCAAATACTTGAAAAAAAATAAAAATCATTTCCTCAATAATAGATCACTTATTGCGGCACATTAAGCAAGATTTAATCACAAAAACATTCAAAACATGATGCCCATTTTAA
This sequence comes from Cryptomeria japonica, assembly GCF_030272615.1. Lineage (NCBI taxonomy): Eukaryota > Viridiplantae > Streptophyta > Pinopsida > Cupressales > Cupressaceae > Cryptomeria > Cryptomeria japonica. The sequence continues at coordinate 573,446,279 of NC_081411.1, read as the reverse complement.
TTACAACGCAGAGACATAAGATCGCTGAAACATTGGAAATACCTGAAGATCATAGAAACATGGCATACCAAAGCAAAAGACAAGAACACATAACAAGCCAACATATTGGAGAAATCAAACAAGAGTATGGAAGACCAAGAGTTGTATGGAGTGTAAATGAATCTTGAGGTGTACTTGCAATGTCCAAAGTATAAGACCAAGTATGTAAGTAGTAGAGTAGGTGTGACTTCCAAAGAGAGGATAGTTTCTCTTGATGAGGTAAGCTGACCTTGACTCTAAGTAAGACCAAATGAGACCCAAAGGTAAGAAACCTTGATGAGGGACCACTTAGCAAAGTGTAGTTGTATGTAGTGTGTTGACCACGTATGATGAGGACAAGCAAGTGACCTTTTGACTCAAGTTTAGACAAGTATGAATGTAAAATGAGATGTGAAGCAATGATGGACTATGTGAGACCCAAAGACAGGTTGAATGCTAGATGAAATCGGAAGAGACAACCTAGGAAGCTCAAGTATGTCGAAACTGATTTCTTCTGTTTGTTTGACTGTTAAAATTTTCAAATCCTGACACAGACGCCTCTGTATACTTCACAGACGCGGTTTTAAGACACAGACGCTACTCTGTTTAACGCAGACGTGATTCTGAGATTTTCCTGTTGATGTTTGCTGGACTGTAACAGTTTTTTGCAATTGTGGACACAGACGCACCTGTATACTTCACAGACGCGATTCCCAGACACAGACGTGTCTATGTTCGACACAGACGCAGATAAAAACACAGACGCTATTCTGTACTTCACAGACACGTTTATCTGACACAGACGCGGTTTGAACAGACACAGACGCGTTTCTGTAACCTTCGTGCAATCTTTCCTATCTGTGAAGTTGTTTTGTTGTGACCAAATCTGATTGTTCGACTGTTTTTCGTGACAAGAGGACACAGTGTTGATGACTCAATGTTTGCTAGTGTTTAGACTCCAAAATGACTCCAAGAAAGTGTGTTGTTTGATGTAAAAAATTTTTGCATACACTTGAAGACACAAAAGACACAATGTTTTGCTGTTTTGTCTTTGAGTGTTTGAATGTTTATCATAAGTCAAGCACAATTCTTATGGCTGGCCAAGACAATAGTTGTTGATCCCACATGGGGTTTTACCCCCGAGGCTACGCTATTCAGAGCGGATACTTAGATGCTTGACCTCACTGGCTCCACCCTCGGCACTCACTTCTCGGGTCAGCCAAGCATCAGTCCCCATGAAAACTCCCCATGGCGAACTTTGTATCTCTACTAAGAACCGTATGTGTGTGGGCCGCTACCAGAGGTCCGACCTCCTGCCCCAACAACTAGAAGGATTTGGGCCTCTAAAACAAAATGGTGCTAGTAAGGGCATCCGCTCGTGTGGCCATACATGTGGCACTTTCAGCTCTGTAAATACAGAAGGCTCCCAGCCGGTAGGGGTTACGCCCTACAAATGATCAAATAAATCTGATCAAACGGGTTTATGGGGAGACATAGTGTCGGTATGAACTAATCAGCACACGTTATTCATAGTTTTCACCATGAATACATTTGATTATAGTGGTTCGGATGAGGTGGGTTTTCCTCGCTACCACTTGGGTCGTTCTCTTCTCACTAGTAGTCCTAATGACCACACGGGAAGACAAGCCCTCTAAAGAGTAAACAAAAAGAGCCTATTGCTCAAGACACAAAAGACAATGATTCAATTTTAGTGCACCAATTGAAGTGTTTGCTAAGCTATGAAACAAGGCACACAATAAAAATTACAAAACCCTAGCTAAGGCCCTGCAACAAAATTGTTAGTAGTTTGGGTTGTTTCAAATGATAACCCCTTCCTGCAAGCACACAAGTTAGGTAAATTTTTAGAAAACCCAAAAAGACTTTGTGAAAAGGGGCCTTCGACAAAAACGTATTTGTCTCCAAAGAAAGCTGCACAAACCAGGTTAGCTAGATCTACAAAGGTTAGCCGAAAATAAACCAGATCTGAAACCCTAAGTACAAAATCCGAAAATCCGAATCGAAAAACTTGAAAAATTTGCAAAATAGAATGCACAGACGCTGTTATACCAGACACAGACGCGTCTGCCCGACACAGACGCGGTTCTGTAATTCACAGACGCGGCCACAGAACACAGACGCTTCTTTCTGCTACAGACGCGATAAGATGATGCACAGACGCGATTCGGAATCACAGACGCGTCTTTCGGAAACCTGCAAAAATAGAAAATGACAGAAACACAGACGCGATCCAAGATATCGCAGATGCCCCTGAAATACAAAAACGCGATCCGAACACTCGCAGACGCGAAAAAAACCTAAAATGTCGTCGAAATCGTCCGATCTGCAACTTCAAAAATGCAAAATCTGCAACAAAAATGTTAAATGCAAAGGGACAAGAGTCCCACCGGGCGTGCCAAAATGTATATGGTGAAAATGGATAGCAATAAACAACAATATTGAAAGACTAAAATGGATTCAACCACCAAACCCTAGCCTAACAATGAACAAAGATCCACCATAACATATGAAGATAACCTAAGACAATGCAAATAACTCAAAAATCACAAAGATTATACCATCACATGTCCAATAGGGTTTTGATCTCCATTCTTCCTATCTCCATTGATCTTGCTTAATATACTTGCTCTCAGATTTTTATATGCACAAGAGCTCAACAAAGAACGGAATGTGGTTGCAAGTGGAATTGTAGTGTAGCCAAGTACTCCAAAATCAGTCATTAGGATGTGTCATTAGTCATTAGGATATGTCATTAGGGTTTGACAATGAAGAAAGCATCTCCTTAAATAGAAGACACAATATGAAATGGAGGGTTAAGATTGAAAGGTGTAAAAAGAGAGGTCGGCTAGGATTAGAGGGTAGGTATAAGAAATACCAAAATAATGAAAGAGGTAGGTAGTGTAGGAAATAAGAGATGAATGACATGTGTCATGTGTAGAAAAAGATAATGAATTAATTAAATAAATAAAGATTTATTTAATTAATAGAAAAAGTAGGATAATTAAATAAATAAGATATTTATTTAATTTAGGAAAGGGATAATTTAAATAAATAAATGTATTTATTTAAATGAGAAATAAGGCTAGAAGAGGATAAATGAATTAATTAAATAAATAAAGATTTATTTAATTAATAGAAGAAATTAGGCTTAGATAATTAAATAAATAAAATATTTATTTAATTAGACATGACAATTTTAGGTGTCTACATTTTGCCCCTCTTTGAGACAATGCGGCTTGTCGCGTTGTTTCAAAGAAAATAAGATGAACTGATACAAAGTTGCCCCAGAATAAGGAATTATATGCCCCCTCGAGAGATTGGATGAAAAAGTCTGGAAAGAGTGCAGACAATCTCTCGATAAGAAAGACGAGATAGAATGGACTGATTGGATAAAGTGACAAAGTCACAGGATGAAGAATACTGACTCGGGAAATGAGAGCTAGGGCAATCTATAAGATACACCACGGGGGAAAATACATCTTCATTATCATCTACACCGTCACAAGAGCATAGTGCAAAGCGAAAATAAAGCAGCAACAGTCAGCAGCGATGGCTTTTGTTCATAGATTTGACCGTGTTCGCCGATTCTAGAGGCCAACGGAGGCAGGAGAGCCAGTGAGTACCACAAAACCTCCTCGTACTTTGATGCATTTATTATTGTCATTAATTCATACTAGGTAATGTAATAAATGTGCATTTATGTCAGGAAAGCGCGTTTGCATTTGAAAAGTATGAATTTGCATCTTCTAGGTCAAATCGACAGTTCTGTGATGAACATACGCTGTCGATTGGATAAGCTGCTGAGAGGATACACTCAAGCAGGTCCTCTAGGAAGACTAGGATAGATCAAGGCACTTTGTGATGAACAGTGAGCACCAAGATAGAGTACTTTGTGATGAACAGGGAGTACCCAAAGGATGAGCAGCACTTTGTGATGAACAGGGAGTGCTAAATGTGAGTAACACTTTGTGATGAACAGGGAATGTCACACACGTAGTACTTTGTGATGAACAGGGAGCACTACTAGGATAAATAGCAACACTTTGTGATGAACAGTGAGTGTCACTAGGATAAATAGCTATGTGCATTTAGATAGCGAGTAGCATTTTGTGATAAACAGTGAATGCCACGATGACTGACATGATTTGATTTGCTTGACTGCAGGAGTACTTGCCGATGCTGGAGTCACGGGAGAGATTCCCATCGACTCAGAGGTTGCGACTTGAGTTGACAGTCGAGGACTGAGCTGCGATTGAGGTTATGGGATTGAGATACATTCTGTATGTGCCTGAGTTTCAGGTGAACATGGGATTGTTGACTACACTGGCTGAGAGATGGCACTCAGAGACTTGCAGTTTGCATTTGTCGATGGGTGAGATGACAGTCACCTTGGAGGATGTATATAGGATTCTACGGATACTGATCGATGGGGAGTTAGTACCCTATGATCGAGACGGAGATAGGGATGCACTGAGACGAGTGTTCTAGGATCCAGGACTAGGGATGAGGGTGGGACATGTGGCATGGGATACCATGACATGGACAGGATTAGCACTACCAATAGTGTTGACAGGAGTTATCAGTGGGTTCCTCTGTCTGGATAGGACGACACGAGGGGTGACTGCAGGGGACACAGGGGCCAGGAGAGTTGATCTTGGGGTGGGTCCTTCTAGGGCTCAAACTCCGTCGAGGCCAGGCGGCTCCGAGGAAGGGAATTCATCATAGCCGTAGAGGGCTCCCTATGTATCAGTATTGTACCATTTTTGTATTGTAGACACCTGCGGGTGATTTTGTAGCCATATGATTCTTTTTAACATCATTGTATCATGACACTTTTGATTATATATGAGAGATGATCCATTTTTGCGGCAGCTATATGCATGTGTACCTTATGTGATGAAATGTTCTTATGTGATACGGATGCTTATATGATGCAATGCAATATATTTTTGTTCTTTTATGTTGTATATGTAATGCATGATGCAAATGTGAATATATGTAATGCAAATGAATATGATAATGCAAATGAGTATTTACATAATGAAAATGTGAGATGTGCTAACATATGTTGTATGCAGGATGTGATGCAATTGTGATATCTATATGTATGTATGAAATGCTTATATGTGGTGATGTAGGTGTAACTATATGAAATGCAAATATTTTTGGTGTGTCATTATACTCAGTCATGTGATAGCGGGCTACGCGGACTCGAGAAGGATGATGGAAGTCAATCAAGAAAGGGGGATGGAAGATAGAAGATATGAACGTGAAAGAGCTTCTTGTGCGTTATCATCATTGAGCTTATTATGGCAGGTAGGTTATGACAATCGAGGCATTTGTTCGGCCCAGAAAGTCATTGTACCTGTTTGCATGGAGATAAGACAGTCACAAACAAGGAATGCCCCAGTTCATACTAGACTCACAGTGTCCTCATATCCTTGGACAAGTCATAGTATTACTAAAAGACAATCCACAGACAGCAAATGCAAATAGGTGACGATACCCCATCCTCGCCTTTCTAGTCAAAGACATCCTGGAGATAGAATCTCTAGTCAAAGACATCCTGGAAAAGCTAAAAGACATGTCACCAAAAGATAAAATCAAAAGAAAACCAAGACTCGACACCAACATCCACTGTAGTCCTCAAGTTTAGTGTCTCTTGTCACTTGTTTAAGTCTTATTCGATTGTGGTCACAATGTTCACTTTCACAAAAAAAAGATAGATAGCACTGAACCATATGTTGTCTGAGTCTGTTGAAAGATTTGATTTTGTTGAAGCCCATTGTTGCTGCTGTGTCTCATTTGAAACTGACTGAATCCATGAAACTGATACCTTATTGCGGAGAAGATGAAACTTTATTGCGGACTGGCGATGCAGATGCTGCTTTATTGCGGATTGTGCGCAGATAGACTGTAGAAAGCTGAAAGAAACTGTACTCCTCGAAACATGTGATGTTCTCAGTTCCACACCCAGTACTAGACGTAGGAATTGGCCGTAGTCACAGATAGGATCTGATTTATTATGGATGGAAAAGGGAGTGAAAAGGGAGGGTTATGGATGGCTAACCAATCTTAGGTAGATCAATAACAAGCCATGATGGGAATGGGTAAGTTTATTGTGAGTGAATAGGTTGTGAGTGTGTGCAAAGTGAAAGGATGAAAGAGAATCCTGAAGGAGGGAGGAGCAAAGTCCCTACGCATGGCGCTGGTGACCCAGTTTTCACCATGGTACTTGCCCAGGGCGCCACCGAAGTGGTTTTCACCGTTGGACGAAATTATTTCTCTTTACTTTTTCGATTTTTCAATTTTTTTTGTTGTCACAAGGCGCCTGTTTGCCAGGTTTTCACCAAGTGACGATTTTTTTGTTTTTATAATTTTTTTGTATTTTTAAATTAGGATATTCCGAAGAGCTATGTGTAGAACCTGCGAAGGTGCATGCTGTTGATAGGATCCTCCAAAGATTCACCTTCTGTAGTAGAGAGCTGATATGCCCCAGATCCATATGCTGCTGTGATGGTGTAAGGACCAAGCCAATTTGGTTCGAACTTGCCCTTCTTATCTCTGTCTTGCTGATTTTTGGGGTTCTCTCTGAGGACTAAGTCACCTACCTCAAATGTGCGAGGCTTGACCTTGTGATTGTAACTGCGACTCATTCGTTGTTGGTAAGCCTTGAAATGATTAAAAGCAGTGTGTCGTCGTTCCTCCAGCAGTTCTAGTTCTTGTAAGCGGGAGACCCTGTAGTCTTCATCGTTGATTATGTTTCTCAAGGAGACCCGTAAAGAAGGTAGCTCGACCTCAATAGGCAAGATGGCTTCAGCACCGTAGACAAGTGAGTAGGGTGTAGCTCCTGTAGGTGTGCGGACACTGGTACGATAGGCCCAAAGTGCGGGATTGAGTTGGACATGCCAGTTACGGCCAGCGTCGTCGACTGTCTTTTTAAGTATTTTGAGAATTGTTTTGTTAGACGCCTCAGCTTGGCCATTACCTTGGGGGTAGTATGGTGTGGAGAAACGGTGAGAGATATGGAAGCGCTCACAGAGTTCACGAACATCCTGGTTCTTGAAAGGACGCCCGTTATCGGTGAGAATGGAAGTAGGAATCCCGTATCGGCAAATGATGTAGTTCAGGATGAAAGTAGCGATTTGTTTCCCAGTAACTTGTGTGAGAGGCACAGCTTCAATCCACTTTGTGAAATACTCTGTGGCTGTGATAATGAATTTATGTCCATTGGAAGAAGGAGGGTGAATCTTGCCTATGAGATTGAGTCCCCACTGACAAAAGGGCCAAGGAGATGCAAGTGGTTGTAGTTCTTGTGCTGGTGCATGTATAAGGTCTCCATGAATTTGACACTGCTTACACTTCTTGACAAACCGATATGCATCTTTTTCCATAGTAGGCCAGTAGTATCCAGTCCTGATGAGTTTCTTGGCCAAGGTAGGACCACTAGTATGCGGACCACATATCCCTTCGTGCACTTCTCGTAACGCAATCTGAGCTTCGTCACTCTCTAAACATCTAAGAAGGGTGCCATCTAGACCTCGTCGGTATAGGATATCAGCTAGGATAACGTATCGGGAGGATTGGCGAATGAAAGTGCGGCGTTGGTTGTTCGATAGATCGGGAGGTAAGATATTGTCGCGAAGGTATGTGAATATGGAACCATATAACTGGGATTCAGGACCAACAACACATATCATTTCCGTAGGAGTGATCTCATATGACGGAATCAGCAGGTTGTCAACCAGGAACTCATAGCAGGTCTCATTTTGCGGTAGATCAATGAGCGAAGCAATTGTAGCCATGGCATCAGCAGCACGATTCTGTTCTCTTGGTATCTGCTCAAACTCTATCTTTGTAAAGTGTTGTTTCAGATCATCTACCAGTTGTTTGTAAGGCATTAGCTTTTCATCTTTTGTTTGATAATCATCAGTTGCTTGACGGATGACAAGTTGAGAATCCCCAAAAACACGAAGTTCTTGGATCTTCCACTGAACTGCAATTCTTAACCCAGTTGTTAATGCCTCGTATTCCGCTATATTGTTGGTACAAGGAAATGATAAGCGGTATGACTTTGGTATAGAATCGCCTTGGGGAGTTATAAAGAGTATACCCGCTCCTGCCCCATGCTGTGTGTATGAGCCATCAAAGTATAGTTGCCATGGCTTTGCAGGTGATATTGTTAGAATGGACTCATCTGGAAATTATGACTGTAGAGGAACATCATCTATCATGGGAGCATCTGCCAGTTGATCTACGATGGCTTGTCCTTTTATGGCTTTTCTGTCCACGTATTCAATGTCGAATTCACTCAAAATCATTACCCACTTGGCCAGCCGCCCAGTAAGTGTAGCTTTGTTGAGAAGATATTTTAGTGGATCAATTCTGGCAATCAACTTAGTCTTGTGAGTAAGCATATAATGTCATAATTTTTGTGAAGCAAAGACCACGGCGAGACATGCACGCTCAATTGGAGTGTAGTTCAGCTCATATCCCACCAACGTGCGACTGATATAGTAAACTGCTTTTTCCTTGCCGTCAGGTATTTGTTGTGCTAGGAGTGCCCCCAATGTTGTTGGAGTAGCTGATATGTAAAGTAGCAATGGTTGATCTTGAATTGGTGGCATCAAAACTGGCGGGTTCAAAAGATAGTCTTTGAGTGCCTGAAAAGCCTGTTGACAGTTCTCATCCCATTTGAACTTGATGTTTTTGTGTAGCAGGTGCTGGAAAGGATTGCACTTATCTGCAAGTTGTGCTATGAATCTTCGTATGGACTGGAGTCTCCCTTGTAAAGACCGAAGTTGACTGATATTCTTGGGTGGCGGCATGTCCAAGATAGCCTTGACTTTTGCTGGATCAGCTTCTATTCCTCTTTTAGACACAATGAATCCTAGGAGCTTCCCGGAGGTTACTCCAAAGACACATTTCTTTGGGTTTAATCTTACCTTGTATTTTTCCAGCCTATCAAAAGCAACTGAAAGTATGTCCAAGTGTGTATTTTTGTCTATTGATTTAACCAAAAGGTCGTCAACATAATCTTCCACCGTTACATGCATGAGATCATGGAAGATAGTAGTCATAGCTCGTTGATACGTGGCACCTGCATTTTTCAGCCCAAAGGGCATGACATTCCAGCAGAAGGTTCCCCATGGACAAGTAAATGATGTTTTATGTTGATCTTCAGGTGCAATCCTGATCTGATTATATCCCGAGAATCCGTCCATTAAAGATAACATCTCATGGCCTGCTGTGAGATCAACAATTAAATCAATGTTTGGTAATGGGAAATCATCCTTCGGACAAGCCTTATTGATATCCCTGAAGTCTGTACATATTCGGATGCTGCGATCTGGTTTGCTAACAGGTACTAAGTTGGAAATCCATTCAGGATAATCAATTGGGCGTATGAATCCGACATCCAGTAATTTCTCCAGCTCTGCCTTGACTAATAATGCCACTTGTGGATGCATTTTCCTCAATTTCTGTTTTACTGGTTTTGCCCCCAGTTTGACTGTTAAATGATGCATTACTAAATCGGGGTCCAGTCCAGGCATATCAGCATAAGACCATGCGAAGTTGACTTGTCGTTCCTTAAAGAAGCTTATAAACCTTGCTTTCTCGGCCTCTGTCAATGATTGAGCCAAAAATATGTTATGTGGAACCTCTGTTGTACCAATGTTTGTCTTTATAGTCTCCTCTACCAACATGGATGATTTTTCCTCATATGATGCTGGGAGAATGTCAAGCCTTCCATCTTCGAGCGCCTCAGAGAGGTTTTCACCCTCAGATACGTCCTTTCTTTTTACTTTTTTAGAGTCAGATAGCGCCACAGTGTGGTTTTCGCCATAAGACCCTTGTTTTGTTTTTATTTTCACATTTTTGCGACTAGAAGGCCCGACACCCTCACCAAAGTATGCCATGTTATTAAGCTCTATGGCGTATCCTTCTTTATGGTCTCCAAGAGGAAGATCATCGTGAATGCCAAGATAATCGACTATAGCTTCGTCATTTTGAAATGTATCCAGCTGTGCTGGTCCATCCTGATCCCAGTCAATGAGTTGGGGGTGAACGAGGGGAAGGTCTTTAGTGTTTTCAGAGTTCGCAAGGCTAATAGTGAAGATGTGGTTATATTCAGGTATGTCAAGATAGTCATCGAGGTCGTCAATGGCACTCTCCTCATTAGTTTCGATCGTGAGTGAGTCCAAATTATCATCACTAGTAGCACCCTCAGGGACAGGTGTCCTCATCCTATGTGATCTTGACCTAGGGCCTTGAAACGAAGCTTGTGCGGGATCCTTATGGGTCGGTTCTTGACCAACTCTGAATTTCTTGTAAAACTCCTCCTCCTCTGTAGGTTCCTCTGGCTCTCTAAATGTCTCGTTGAGCTCATAGTCGCTGGAGGATTTGTCTGAACCCCATTCCCATTCGTTGGAATCTGTAGAATAGTCATCTTCTTGTTGGACTTCAGCCACTTTGACTCGCCATATCTGTTTTGTTCTTTTATTGTGAATCTTGGGGTTTAGAAAACCAAGCCCCTTGGAGCGTTCCCTTCTTGTAGTTAGCTCAGGTTGTAAAGGCTCCATGACACCTTCTTTGCGTAGTCCGAGAGGGCTTTTTCCATCATACCCAAATCTTTGTAGAATTTTGAAACCTTTGCCATAGTTCTCACAGGGTATTATAATTTGATCATGTGTATCCTCTTCAGCGTCCTTATATAGCATTTTATATAAATTTTCTTCCTCTAGTTCGCCCCATTTTTGAAAGATGGTAGGATCCCATTTGAGTAGCATGATGGAGATTTGCTTATTAGGCTGTGGCCTCCCATATTCCTTGGGAGAGGTCATGACTTGTCGTAAGAACATTGTTTGATTCAGAGTGTATTCTCCCATGCCTTTGTCTTGAAACTTGGCTCTAAGTTCACCTTGTTTGGATGTCGAGGGCTTTAATGACTCAGGATCAATATATGTTGAAGAAGGAGTAGCCTCACGATTGCTGGGAATGATAGTCTCAGTATGTGATCTCAAGTTATTGCAATATATGAATGGATTTGGATCACCATTGACCGTTACCTCGACTCCATTATGAGGAAACTTAATGCATTGGTGGTATGTTGATGGAACTGCCCTCATTTCATGAATCCACGGACGTCCTAGCAATATGTTATACGTGAGGTCTAGATCCAGGACTTGACAAACCACATCCTTTGTGACTGGCCCTATTCTTAGTGGTAAGATGACTGTGCCCTTGGACGAACGCTCTTCATCATCATAAGCCTTAATAGTGATTTGGTTTGTAGAATTTACAGCTTTGTCAAAATATCCCAATTGTCTGATGGTGCTCAATGTACAAATATTAAGACCTGCTCCTCCATCTATCAGGACTCGCTTTATTCGGTGTTTATGTATGAAGGCTTCAATATGTAGAGGTGCATTATGAGGCTGACTTATGGAGGCGTCATCGGCTTCTGTGAATGTGAGGGAGTGTGGAACGGATAAATATCCCACCATGGCTTGAAACTGGTCCACGTTTAGATCAGTAGGGACAGCAGTATCTCTCAAGGTTTTGTCAAGGACAGCTTTATGTGCAGGAGATATACGTAAGAGCTCAAGAATAGAGATGAGTGTGGGTGTTTTTCCTAATTGCTCTACAAGGTCGTACTCAGGCTTAGTTGACTGAAGATTGGTATTCTTAGTAGAGGTACCTGACAATGTGATCTTACCTCGACGGGTTGTAACATGACATTCGGAGGTAGCTTCGTATGAAGATCCCACACCTTTTAGGACAATTTTAGGTCGCTGAGGAGGATTCTCAGGATTTTTATTTTTGATAGTAATGGTAGAAATATGATTGTCCATTGAGATGTGATTAATAGTGGAATCATAATTGTAAGATGCTCTGGTGTAATTGGCTTGATCATCTGTGACTTTGCCTTTTCCCTTGTCATGTTTTGGGAATGGTTCCTTAAACACCTCATGCTCTTGGTTAGATGAATGTCCCTCAATCTCAATATCTCCTCTGTCAATGAGATCTTGTACAATGTTTTTCAATCGATGGCAATTACTTGTTTTGTGACCCTTGCTCTTATGAAACTCACAATATTCATCATCATTCCACCAATTCGGTTTTACCTTTGGTTCATATGGAGGAAAATCTGGGACCGTGATCACTTTGTTTGCTACAAGCTTTTTGAATACTGATTCAAGTGGTTCTCCCAATGGAGTGTACTTCCTTCGTGGTTTAGCAGCCGTTTGATTGTTCACTTGATTGTCGGTAGAACTTGAACTAGAAAAGACGAACTTTGGTCTTACTGTGTTGGCATCAACAACACCATCATTAACCGTGTTCTTGTTCTTGTTCCAAAATTTTGGTTTGTCCTTTCCTTTGAAGTCCTCTTTGTTTTCTTTGAATAGTTTGATAACTCCTTGTTCAATTAAGACCTTTTCTGTTGCTAGGCCCTTTTCAATGACATCCTTGAATGTGGACAAACAAGCTTTCCTGAGATCATAGCCAATAGCCTTGTTAACATTTTGTGTGAACATCTCCACCATTTGTTTTTGCGGGATCTCACAAGAGCATCTGCTAGCTAGGTTTCTCCATCTCTGTAAAAATGTTGCGAAAGATTCTCCTTCTTTTTGTTTCGTATTGCACAAGGTAGTAACTGAGACATCTGTTTCAATGTTGTAAGAGAAATGCTGAATGAATGCCTCTGCTAAGTCGCCCCATGACTTAATACCAGGAGGTAATTGAGAAAACCATTCCATAGCTTGGTCACCTAAGCTCTGTGGGAACAACCTCATCAAGTATGTTTCTTCTGCCGCTACCTCAATGCAAGCTGTGAAGAATTGTCTTATGTGTGCCTTGGGGTCTCCTCTCCCTCTATATTTGTCGAATTTTGGTGTCACAAAGTGCGGAGGAAACGGAGGCATTGGAATGCTCTTATCAAATGGATAAGGGCATATATCTCTCATAGTATATGTGGGTTTTGATGTACTCATGTCCTCCACTTTCTTTTGTAGATCTCTAATTTGTTGTTCCAAATTATTCTTGGGAGGAGACTGATTTCTTGTAGCATACCCCATGTTTGAAACACCTATTTGAGGAGGAGCTTGTTGCATGTATGGATGATACTGATCGTAGACATGTCCATATGGAGGTCTATATTGTTGCGACATGTATGGAGCACTTGGCATAACTTCTTGTTGAGGGACCCCATATCTGTTTGGTGTATATAAACCATATTCAATAGGCCTTTCATTTTCCATTGTGTTGCCCCCAATTTTGGCATGAGGTCTCCTTGTGTCAAAATTTTGAGGAAGTCCTTGAGTATCCATTTGTCTTGGTTGACCCATATCTTGAGCATGTGTTTGAGCATAAGGCCTCCATGATGGTCTTTGAGCGTAAGTATCATGCATTTGAGCTTGTGTATGTGGGATTGCTGGTTTCTGAAGCAAAACTGATGGTGACTCCGGCATCATATTATTTGGTCCTCCACTATTAGGTTGAGTTTGTTGTGAAGGTCTACTTTCCATAAGTTGAGATAAGTCAAAATCATGTGGTATTTTAGCTCCACTTTGTGCCATCATGTTTAGGAAATATTGACGATCTCTCCTCATTATCTCTTCAACCAATCTATTGAATTGAGGATCCATTATAGATTCTTGTATGTCTGCTGATAGTATTGAAGAATTGTCAACATTGTCATTGTGTGTAGCATTGTTGTTTATAGCGTTTGCGCTTTCCACATTTGGATTGTGTCTATAAACATTCATGTCTGGTAATGTAGTGTGCTCAGGATTGTAGAAGACATCATTGTCATACTCATAAGAACTCATGTTTGCGGATTCTTGAGCTTCTTTGACTATTCTCCTAGATTTTTGAAGACGGGTTTCAACCATGAACTAGGTGTTTGGCAATATGTGAGAGACTAGACGGAAAATGACAAGAGTATGGAAGACCAAGAGTTGTATGGAGTGTAAATGAATCTTGAGGTGTACTTGCAATGTCCAAAGTATAAGACCAAGTATGTAAGTAGTAGAGTAGGTGTGACTTCCAAAGAGAGGATAGTTTCTCTTGATGAGGTAAGCTGACCTTGACTCTAAGTAAGACCAAATGAGACCCAAAGGTAAGAAACCTTGATGAGGGACCACTTAGCAAAGTGTAGTTGTATGTAGTGTGTTGACCACGTATGATGAGGACAAGCAAGTGACCTTTTGACTCAAGTTTAGACAAGTATGAATGTAAAATGAGATGTGAAGCAATGATGGACTATGTGAGACCCAAAGACAGGTTGAATGCTAGATGAAATCGGAAGAGACAACCTAGGAAGCTCAAGTATGTCGAAACTGATTTCTTCTGTTTGTTTGACTGTTAAAATTTTCAAATCCTGACACAGACGCCTCTGTATACTTCACAGACGCGGTTTTAAGACACAGACGCTACTCTGTTTAACGCAGACGTGATTCTGAGATTTTCCTGTTGATGTTTGCTGGACTGTAACAGTTTTTTGCAATTGTGGACACAGACGCACCTGTATACTTCACAGACGCGATTCCCAGACACAGACGTGTCTATGTTCGACACAGACGCAGATAAAAACACAGACGCTATTCTGTACTTCACAGACACGTTTATCTGACACAGACGCGGTTTGAACAGACACAGACGCGTTTCTGTAACCTTCGTGCAATCTTTCCTATCTGTGAAGTTGTTTTGTTGTGACCAAATCTGATTGTTCGACTGTTTTTCATGACAAGAGGACACAGTGTTGATGACTCAATGTTTGCTAGTGTTTAGACTCCAAAATGACTCCAAGAAAGTGTGTTGTTTGATGTAAAAAGTTTTTGCATACACTTGAAGACACAAAAGACACAATGTTTTGCTGTTTTGTCTTTGAGTGTTTGAATGTTTATCATAAGTCAAGCACAATTCTTATGGCTGGCCAAGACAATAGTTGTTGATCCCACATGGGGTTTTACCCCCGAGGCTACGCTATTCAGAGCGGATACTTAGATGCTTGACCTCACTGGCTCCACCCTCGGCACTCACTTCTCGGGTCAGCCAAGCATCAGTCCCCATGAAAACTCGCCATGGCGAACTTTGTATCTCTACTAAGAACCGTATGTGTGTGGGCCGCTACCAGAGGTCCGACCTCCTGCCCCAACAACTAGAAGGATTTGGGCCTCTAAAACAAAATGGTGCTAGTAAGGGCATCCGCTCGTGTGGCCATACATGCGGCACTTTCAGCTCTGTAAATACAGAAGGTTCCCAGCCGGTAGGGGTTACGCCCTACAAATGATCAAATAAATTTGATCAAACGGGTTTATGGGGAGACATAGTGTCGGTATGAACTAATCAGCACACGTTATTCATAGTTTTCACCATGAATACATTTGATTATAGTGGTTCGGATGAGGTGGGTTTTCCTCGCTACCACTTGGGTCGTTCTCTTCTCACTAGTAGTCCTAATGACCACACGGGAAGACAGGCCCTCTAAAGAGTAAACAAAAAGAGCCTATTGCTCAAGACACAAAAGACAATGATTCAATTTTAGTGCACCAATTGAAGTGTTTGCTAAGCTATGAAACAAGGCACACAATAAAAATTACAAAACCCTAGCTAAGGCCCTGCAACAAAATTGTTAGTAGTTTGGGTTGTTTCAAATGATAACCCCTTCCTGCAAGCACACAAGTTAGGTAAATTTTTAGAAAACCCAAAAAGACTTTGTGAAAAGGGGCCTTCGACAAAAACGTATTTGTCTCCAAAGAAAGCTGCACAAACCAGGTTAGCTAGATCTGCAAAGGTTAGCCGAAAATAAACCAGATCTGAAACCCTAAGTACAAAATCCGAAAATCCGAATCGAAAAACTTGAAAAATTTGCAAAACAGAATGCACAGACGCTGTTATACCAGACACAGACGCGTCTGCCCGACACAGACGCGGTTCTGTAATTCACAGACGCGGCCACAGAACACAGACGCTTCTTTCTGCTACAGACGCGATAAGATGATGCACAGACGCGATTCGGAATCACAGACGCGTCTTTCGGAAACCTGCAAAAATAGAAAATGACAGAAACACAGACGCGATCCAAGATATCGCAGATGCCCCTGAAATACAAAAACGCGATCCGAACACTCGCAGACGCGAAAAAAACCTAAAATGTCGTCGAAATCGTCCGATCTGCAACTTCAAAAATGCAAAATCTGCAACAAAAATGTTAAATGCAAAGGGACAAGAGTCCCACCGGGCGTGCCAAAATGTATATGGTGAAAATGGATAGCAATAAACAACAATATTGAAAGACTAAAATGGATTCAACCACCAAACCCTAGCCTAACAATGAACAAAGATCCACCATAACATATGAAGATAACCTAAGACAATGCAAATAACTCAAAAATCACAAAGATTATACCATCACATGTCCAATAGGGTTTTGATCTCCATTCTTCCTATCTCCATTGATCTTGCTTAATATACTTGCTCTCAGATTTTTATATGCACAAGAGCTCAACAAAGAACGGAATGTGGTTGCAAGTGGAATTGTAGTGTAGCCAAGTACTCCAAAATCAGTCATTAGGATGTGTCATTAGTCATTAGGATATGTCATTAGGGTTTGACAATGAAGAAAGCATCTCCTTAAATAGAAGACACAATATGAAATGGAGGGTTAAGATTGAGAGGTGTAAAAAGAGAGGTCGGCTAGGATTAGAGGGTAGGTATAAGAAATACCAAAATAATGAAAGAGGTAGGTAGTGTAGGAAATAAGAGATGAATGACATGTGTCATGTGTAGAAAAAGATAATGAATTAATTAAATAAATAAAGATTTATTTAATTAATAGAAGAAGTAGGATAATTAAATAAATAAGATATTTATTTAATTTAGGAAAGGGATAATTTAAATAAATAAATGTATTTATTTAAATGAGAAATAAGGCTAGAAGAGGATAAATGAATTAATTAAATAAATAAAGATTTATTTAATTAATAGAAGAATTAGGCTTAGATAATTAAATAAATAAAATATTTATTTAATTAGACATGACAATTTTAGGTGTCTACAATACCTACTGAAAACCTTGACATCTCTATCATGACTCCCAATATCTCTGAAACATATCAACTTGAAGATCCTTTATCCTTAAGCTATCCCGAACCTATGGACTGAGAAAATGAAGGACATGCTGACATTGATACCTTACCTAATGACCATGCCATATCCTTATATCTTAATGAAATCAAACCTACAACAACTTTCACCAGGGATTCCGCTAACGTATCTTCAAGTCAAATAGGTGCCAAATCTCCTAATCACAAAAATGAAAATAAAGAAAACAATATCAGGTCTAATGCTGAAAACCATTTATTGGCAACATTAGACCAAGAAAAAGTGAAAATAAAGGACGCATCTATCAGTGAAAACCTCCTCGAGGCACCGAAAGATGGGAGATTTGACACCTTACCTGTGTACTCTCAAGAGAAGTCATCTATCCTAATAGAACCAACAGTTATCATTGCAACAATCGATCTACATCCAGTAGCAATCTCTTTATCAAAACTAGCAAGGAAAAGATATTTGAAATCCTTCAAAAGATGGCAAATCAATTTTACCTGGTCATATGCAGACATTCTAGGGTTTGATCCAAATCTTATAATACATCACCCAAATATCAGTCCAGGAGCAAACATCAATAATAAAATACAACATGGATCAAGAGAAAACATCACTAATGAAACACATCATGGATCAAGAGCAAGCATACTATTCATCACACCACAAGGTCATACAATTCTGAAAGCATACAAATTAAGCTTCCCATGCACCAACAACAGTGCAGAGTATGAAGCTTTAGTTACAGGTATCAAAATGGTTGTAGAATGGAACAATACACAACTTCGGGTCTTTGGAGACTCGCAGCTCATCATCAATCAAATCAATGATGACTATCAAACAAAAGATGACAAACTCATGCCTTACAAAAAGATGGTGGATGACTTCAAGAAATATTTTGTTGAAATCACTTTTGAACAAATTCCAAGAAATGATAACAAAGCAACAAATGCCATGGCCACACTTGCTTCTTTATTACAAACACAGGAAAATCAAGAGTGTTATGAATTCCTGGTTGAAGAGTTGTTTTACACGTCTCATAATTGTCCTAATTCCCAAACCATTTGTCAACTTATAGGACATGATTCCTCCCACTATGGCCAAACTTACACATACCTGAAAGATAACATCTTACCTCCTGACTTATCGAAAAATCAAAAGAGAAACCTTATTCGCCAATCCTCCCATTATACTCTTGTCACAGATACCCTATTTAAACGAGGTCTAGACGGTACTCTTTTAAGATGTCTTGAACAAGAAGAATTTGAGAAGGCCTTAAAGGAAGTTCATAATGGCATTTGTGGCACTCATTCAAGTGGCCTTACCCTTTCGAAAAAACTCATATGCTTGGGCTATTATTGGCCGACTATGGAACGAGATTCTTTTCAGATAGCTAGAACGTGCAAATAATGTCAGATCCATGGGAACTTGATCCATGCACCAGCACAAGAACTTCATGCTTTGGAAACATCTTGGCCTTTTTGTCAATGGGGTCTTGATCTAGTAGGAAAGATAAATCCTTCTTCATCTAATGGTCACAAATTCATCCTTATAGCTACAGAATATTTTACAAAATGGATCGAGGCAGTACCTCTCACAAATATCACAGGAAAACAAATTGTTGCATTCATCTTGAATTATATCATCTGTCGCTATGGAATACCAATGATCATTATCACTAATAGTGAGTGACCATTCAAGAATCAGGATGTACAAGAACTATGTGAGAAGTTTAAGATCCAGCACAGATTCTCCACACCCTATTATCCACAGGGGAATGGGCAGGCAGAAGCATCTAACAAAACTATTCTGAAAATCCTCAAAAAGACAGTGAACGATGCTGGGAAAGATTGGCATATTCAATTAAACCCTGCTCTCTGGGCATACCGCACCAGTATCCGCACACCAACAGGTGCCACACCTTTCTCTCTTGTATACGGATCATAAGCCATATTGCTAATCGAAGTAGAGATTCCCTCTCTACGGGTATCGCTAAAAGGTCTCATCCCAGATGAGGAACAAAGAGTGTCTAGACTACAAGAGTTAGAATTGATCCAGGAACGAAGATAGAATGCCTTTGACCATTTAAAGGTATATCAGCAAAGAATGTGCCGAAGTTATAATCACAAGGTCAAATCACGAATCTTTCAAGTTGGAGAACTAGTATTGAAGGAAAATCCACGAAATCAGTCAGATCGAGAAGAGAAGGGAAAATTTGAACCAAACTAGTTAGGTCCATTTGTGGTCACAGCAGTATTTGGGTCAGGGGCATATCAACTATCAACACAAGATGAAGATTAGCTCGAGGAACCCATCAATAGCATGCATCTGAAGAAGTTTTATGTCTAAAAAAACAAAAAATAGAAAAATCAAAAAATCCAAAAACAGTAAAAAAGCAAAAAATCCAAAAAATAGTGAAAAGGCAGAAAATAACAAAAAAAAAATCAAATATGAGAAAAAGTGCAATAAAAACAGATGGTGAAAACGACAAAAATACCCAACATCAAAAAATCCCAAAAAAGAAAATCCACCCCCCCCGCTCACGGTGGCGCCCAAGGTGTCATCGGGCCTCCTCTCCTCCGCCTCTGCACCACCAGCTCCTCTCCCACCAAAATTTCAAAATAAAATAATATTTTTTTTAGCAACAAAAAAAAATGCATGTATAATAAAAAAAAAAAATTGGGGTTCAAAGTGAAATTTTTTCAAAAAATCCAAACAACCCATTTCACTAATCAAAAAACCCATCTCAAAAATGCAATTTTCTCCCCAACCCATCTGGCGAAAATGCTAATAAAATTTTTGGGAGGCGAATAGAATTTTTTTTTTAAAATCTGGAAAAACCCAATGTGAATCTTATGCTACCCCCTCAAATGAACCCACATCAGCATTTATGTATCTTCCAGCAACATGATATCAACAAACTGTCAGTTCTTTATCCAATCAATCTTATCACTTCTATCAATCCATCTCATCTGATCCTTTCTATCATGTCTTATACAAGATGAATCTTTTTTGGAACCAGACGTTTTGATCAAGTCTTATATAGGATATATCGTTCTTGAAACCAGACACTTTGATCATCTTTGTCTTATACAGGAGGTGTCATTCTTGAAACCAAACTTGATCTCGATCTCATCAATCCTATCAATTCAATCAAACTCTATCAATCATCACATCAAGAACCACATCAAAGTGATCGAAGAACTCGCACTTTCATCAACCACAGTTGCAGGGATCATCCAATAGTCTATCGGGAAATCAATTTCGCAAAGATCCAAAAAACTCCAAAGGTCAATTTTCTCAATTGATCTCCCAAGGGGGCATCCTCGCATCACTATCTATCAATCAGCATCTAGGGCATCATATCGAGGTTTATCATCTCAAACATCAAATCCACATCACATCGGCATCATATCATTCCAAACATCGAATTTGCATCATATCGAGATTTATCATCTCCAGCATCGCATCCGCATCATATCAAGGTCTATCATCTCCAAGATTGAAACAATATCATATCGAGATTTATCATCTCCAAATCAAAACAGTATCACATCGAAACCAAATCCGCATCAAATTAAGATCGAATCTACATCCTATCAAAATCAATATCAACAACATCATCAATCGAGCTTTCTTTGAACCAACGCGTCGTCACACATCGCTTCAAAGAGGGGCAAAATGTATACACCTAAAAATGGTCTAAAGATAGTTAATTAAATACGTAGTTATTTGATTAATTCCCCTTCCCAATTAATTGAATTCACAAGCAATTTAATCAATTTCTCTATTCATCTCCTAGTAAATAAATCTAAATGATTTATTTATATAGTTCATCTCACATCCCCCTTTGATTAATTAAATTTAATTTAATTAATGTCTCCCCATATTAATCAATTCTTCTAAATCCATAATTAAGATTAACAAACTCAAGTTTGTTGAGATTAAATACCATTTTCCAATTATTTGAATTTCTAAATTCAAATGAGCACATGGCTCCTAACTTTAACCACCTAACCTAACCATTCCCTAACTTAACCCATTCAATCTAATCTTGGGTCTAACTAACCCTATCCTATCTTGCACATCTTAACCTCCTTATCCTAACCTCCCATGGTGTGGATATTCTCTTCTTGAGACACATGGCACTTTTGCCACATGTCTGCTCCCTTGGACACTTGCCCTCTCATGAGCAAGGCTCCTTGACACTTGTCACCATAGAGATGACAAGTGTCCCTCCCTCCAACCTCTTCTCCAACTTCCTCAATCTTGGCCCTTGATATCTTCAGATCAGATCTAGACCGTCAATTCCTGCCACTTCAGCTTTGGCCTTGGAATTCCTATAAATATCCCTCATTTTGAAGCAATAAGGATCCCATCTCATATCAATTTAGGCATCATTACTATAGGAAATTTGCATTTCAATTATCTAGTAATTAGCTTTTGGATTTATCATAGCATGTTAATCTAGTTTCTTAAATCATGCATTTCATATAATCTCCATAGTCAATCATGATCAATTAGCTACTCAACTCTTGAGTTGTCACTTTGGAGGTCATTGCTCCGTTGAGAGCCCATCAATCCAACACCTTCAAGGTCCTCAAGAATAGAGGAAAATGGGACATTTCAAGGATGGCTTATGGTGAAATTGGAGGAGGTTGGAGAAGAGGTTGGAGGAAGGGACACTTGTCATCTCTGCGGTGACAAGTGTCACGGAGCCTTGCTCATAAAAGGGCATGTTTCCAAGAGAGGAGACATGTGGCCAAAGTGTCACGTGTCTCAAGGAAAGAATATCCACACCATAGGAGGTTAGGATAAGGAGGTTAGGATGTGAAAGATAGGATAGGGTTGGTTAAACTCAAGGTTAGGTGGAATGGGTAATTTGAATTTAAAAATTCAAATAATAGGAAAAGACTAATTAATTCTCAACAACTCATAAATTGATTTGTTTTAATTAATTAGGAGATTAGAAGAAATGAATTTAAATGGGGGGAGGATTAATTAATTTGAATTAATTAATCAAAGGGGACTATTGAAATGAACCTATTAAATAAATCCTTCGATTTATTAATAAGTAGATGAAAGGGAGAATTTAATTAAATTGCCTAATGAATTAAATTAAATTAGGAAGGGGATTAATTAAATAATTGCTTATTTAATTAATTATCTTCAGACCATTTTTAGGTGTATACATTTTGCCCCTCTTTGAAGCGAGGTGTGATGACGTGTTGATTCAAAGAATAATCTCATTTTGATGATGATATTATTTCTATAGGATGCCCCAACCATTGATTGATAAATTGCGGTACGATGATGCCCCCTCAGGAGATCAATTGAGATAATTGATCTTTGAAGTGTGCGAATTTTTGCGAAATTGATATCCCGAATAGAAATTATTCGATTTCTACAACTGTGGTTGATGAAAGTGCGAGTTCTATCACGGTGATGTGGTTCTTGATTTATTAGATTGATAAGATCAAGATTTAGTCTCGTTTCAGGAATGACACCTCCTGTATAAGAAAAAGATGATCAAAGCGTCTGGTTTCAAGAACGATATATCCTATATAAGACATGATCAAATCGTCTGGTTCCAAGAAAGATACATCATGTATAAGACATGATAGAATAGATTGGATGCGATCGATTGATAGAATTGATAATGTTTATTGGACAAAGAACTGATAGATTTATTGATATCAAGTTGCAAGAAGATTTAGATATGCTAAAGTTGGCTCTGTTGAGGGGGGAATATAAGATTTTCACTGGGTCGACAATATCTGGAGAGAGATGAGTCATCATTTTGATTTCGTATACACTCATGATGATACCTTTATGATTCTTGCGATAAATTTAACCTTGGATAAAATGAGCATGTAGGATCCCTTGCAAGAATGAAATGCAAGCTAAATGCAAAATCCAATGCAAAGCTACAACCGGACCAGTCATTGGGTTATTGCGTTTTATCATCATTGAGCTTTTTTAAAATGTGGGAAGTGAGTGCAAACATCGATGTAATAATTAAACCATGATGACCTGAGCACGACTTTCCTGGATTTTGATATTGAAAGTTAGTACAAGCATCGAGGTATAATTGAACCAAGATGACCTGAGTGTTGCTTGCGTAAAATAGGCAGTATTAATCATTTCAATACGCAAATCATAAATGTCTTCGATGATCATGTCTTGAGACAAATTTGCACATATTAATGATTAATTTACAGACAACAAACAAGAAAAATATCATGTTCCTTCCTTGCTCCTCTAGTCAAAGACATCCTGGAGTCACTCAGAAATCATGATAGCGAAAATCAAGATAAATAAGTTGAACAATTATGCTAAAATCATTATCCAAAAAATATCATCCATTGAAAAGTGTGTGATGTGCTTAGACTGACATATGATAGTTTGATGGTTGATAATTCGATCTCGTGTTCAATGTTGGATGTGTCTCATTTTTCGCTTGATAAGAGTTGTCTGACTGTTGTTCTACCTGTTTGATTAAGCTCAAAATGATCAAAATTTTTGCCCCCCAGCTAGGTGTAGGATTTTGCCCCAAGCCTAGAAACAAATTCATTATGATATACCCAATGACCCAAACCATGGCGAGAAGCCACCCGGGATGCCTGCGTATGTACAAAGGCTTTATTATCGATATGAACAGCACTGATGGAAAAGAATGCAAGTGGAAGGATGCATGAACTAATAGATGGAAGAGCTAGCTGACAGATAGCGCCTGTTTGCTAGGTTTTCACCATCTGTTTTTATTGCACTTTTTCTCATATTTAATTTTTTGTTTGTTTTTATTGGTTTTCATTGTTTTTGGATTTTTTGTTTTTTCTGTGTTTTTGGATTTTCTGCTTTTTCAGACATAAAACTTCTTCAAATGCATGCTATTGATGGGTTCCTCAAGTTGATCTTTGTCCTGTGTTGATAGTTGATATGCTTCTGACCCAAATATTGCTATGACCACAAATGGACCTAACCAGTTTGGTTCAAACTTTCCTTTCTTTTCTCGATCTAACTGGTTGTGTGGATTTTCTTTGAGTACTAGTTCCCCAACTTGAAATGTTCTCAGTTTTACCTTAAGATTATAACTACGACACATTCTTTGTTGATATACCTTTAAATGATCAAAGGCATTTTGTCTTCGTTCATGTATTAATTCTAACTCCTGTAATCAGGATACTCGTTGTTCTTCATCTGGGATAAGACCTTTTAATGATACTTGTAGAGAAGTTAACTCTACTTCTATTGGTAGTATTGCTTCTGATCCATAAACAAGAGAGAAAGGTGTGGCACCTGTTGGTGTGCGGATACTGGTACGGTAGCCCCATAGAGTAGGGTTCATTTGAATATGCCAATCTCTTCCAGCATCATTCACTATCTTTTTGAGGATTTTCATAATAGTTTTGTTTGATGCTTTTGCTTGCCTATTCCCTTGTGGATAGTAGGGTGTGGAAAATCTGTGTTGGATCTTGAATTTCTTACATAGCTCTTGTACATCCTGATTCTTGAACGGTCGTCCATTAACAGTGATAATGGTCATGGGTATTCCATAGCAACTGATGATGTAGTTCAAGATAAATGCATCAATTTGTTTTCATGTGATATTTGTGAGAGGTGCTGCCTCAATCCATTCTGTGAAATATTTTATAGCGACAAGGATGAATTTGTGACCATTAGATGAAGAAGGATTTATCTTTCCTACTAGATCAATACCCCATTGGCAGAAAGGCCAAGATGTTGTCAACACATGAAGTTCTTGCGCTGGTGCATGAATCAAATTCCCATGGATCTAACATTGTTTGCATGTTCTAGCTATCTAAAAAGAATCTCGTTCCATAGTTGGCCAAAAATAGCCCAAGCATATGAGTTTTTTTGAAAGGGTAAGACCACTTGAATGAGTGCCACAAATGTTGTTATGGACTTCACTTAAGGCCTTCTCAAATTCTTCTTGTTCGAGACATCTTAAAATAGTATCATCTAGACCTCGTTTAAATAGGGTATCCGTGACAAGAGTATAATGGGAGGATTGGTGAATAAAGTTTCTCTTTTGATTTTTCGATAAGTCAAGAGGGAGGGTGTTATCTTTCAGGTATGTGTAAGTTTGGTCATAATGGGAGGAATCATGCCCAACAAGGTGACAGATAGTTTGGGAATCAGGACAATTATGAGCAGGGTAAAACAACTCTTCCACCAGGAATTTGTAGCGCTCTTGATTTTTTTGTGTCTGAAGGAGAGAAGCAAGTGTTGCCATGGCATCTACTGCTTTGTTGTCATTCCTTGGAATCTGCTGAAAAGTTATTTCCACAAAGTATTTCTTGATATCATCAACCATCTTCTTATAAGACATTAACTTTTCATCTTTTGTTTGATAATCGTCATTGATTTAATTGATGATGAGCTGAGAGTCTCCAAAGACTTGAAGTTGTGTAATGTTCCATTCTATAGCCATTTGATACCTATAACCAAAGCTTTATATTCTATTGTATTGTTCGTGCATGGAAAGCTTAATTTGTATGCTTTTGGAATTGTATGACCTTGTGGTGTGATGAATAGAATACCCGCTCCTGATCCATGTCGTGTATCATTATTGATGCCTGCTCCTGGACTGATATTCAGGTGATGTATTATAAGATAGGGATCTAACCCTGGAATGTCTGCATATGACCAGGTAAAATTGATTTGCCATCTTTTGAAGGGTTCAAAATATTGTTGCACTTCGTGTTCTGATAGAGAGATTTTTGGATGTAGATCGGTTGTGCCAATGGTAACTGCCTCTGTCAGTTCTATTAGGATAGATGACCTCTCTTGATAAAATTCAGGTAAAGTGTCAATTCTCCCATTTTCCGACACCTCAAGGAGGTTTTTACCGTTAGATGTGTCCTTTATTTTTACTTTTTCTCGGTCTAATTGCTGAGAAATGGTTTTCAATATTAGACTTGATATTGTTTTCTTGATTTTCACTTTTGTGACTAGGAGATTTGGCACCCACTTGACTCGAAGATACGCTGTTGAAATACCTAGTGAAAGTTGTTGTGGGTTCAATTTTATTAAGATATAAGGATATGGCATGGTCATTAGGAAAGGTATCAATGGCAATATGTCCTTCATTTTCCCAGTCCATAGGTTCAGGAGGGATTAGAGGTAAAGGATTTTTAGGTTGAATTGTTTCAAACATATTAGGGGTTGTGATAAAGATGCCAAAGCTTTCAATATGTATTTCCATGTCTAGAATGATATTGTCATCAGAATGACCTCTTGCAAGTAGCTCTTGATTGTCCTTGATTAAGTCCAAGTTAGTCGAATGTGATTCTGATTCAAGTGGGCTAGTTCCTAACATTTTTCCTGCATACGTGTGAACTATATTGACACCTACATCTTCTTCGTCCCTTTCAATTTCAACTTGCTCTTGTTTGTTTTTCCATGATAGCAAATATTCTTCATTCCCTTGATCTCTTAGCTGCATTTTTTTTCCATGCTTGACAAAATTAAGGCAAATGATTATTCCTTGGATTGTGTGCTTAAAGATGACGTCTCTCTGTTATGTGGAATAATGACTTCTTGAGCTGGTTTTAGATTACTACAACACTACAATGGATTTGAGTCTATTGAGATTGTGATTTCCTGCCCATTGTAGGGAAATTTTAAGCACTGATGACATGTTGATGGAATAGCCTGTATGTCATGTATCCATGGTCTTCCCAAGAGTATGTTGTATGGTAAGTCCAAGTCTAGAACTTGGCATGCTGTGTCTTTTTGCAAAGGTCCCACTCTGATAGGTAACATCACAAGTCCTTTAGAGGAACGCTCTTCTTCATCATATGCTTTGATGGTGATCTTTTTCTGGGGATCAATTGCATCTTCTGAATAACCTAGAGCACATACAAGACTCAATGAGCAAATATTTAAGCTAGCTCCACCATCTATTAGGACACATTTAATGAGTGTTATATGAATGAGGACTTCAATTTGCAAGGGAGCATTATGGGGATGTTGCAAGGAATCAATGCTTGGATATGAAGGAGATGAGCTTTGAATAGGATCCTCTAAAATAGGTTTGATGGATATATTGTTTGGTGAGGATGCTATTGAAAATTCTTGCAAGTTTTCAAGAGGTGTAGGAATAGATGCCTTTGGAGAATCAATTTTCTTATGGAGGGATGAACCATTGCTAGACATAGGTGCATGATTTCGATCTTCTTTAGCAAAATCCTTTAGGGATCTCTTTAAGAGTTGCATAAAAGAGCCATGTTTCTTTGGAGATGTATTTGAATCCTTGTGAGGTTTTGACATAGTTGGTTTTTTATTTTGGAATTGTCTGATATGTTGACTTGTTATGTGTTCTTCTTGTATTTTTCTTTGGTATATCATGTTTCTATGATTTTCAACTATTTCAAATGTCTCTATTTATGTCTCTATGATCTTTCATCTCTGTTCTTTAGTTAAAACGAGCATTCATGTGTGTTAGATATTGTGCTAGGATTCGATTGTCCAAAAGTTGTTTTGATAAGTGATCAATTGTCAATGCAAATGTGATAGAGTGATATGACACAGAAGATGATTCAAGTGTTTAAAAGTTTGCAAGTTTTTTGATCTTCCATTTTGGAGTGCAATGATGATGATGATTTTGATCAAAACCAAGTCCAATAGGAACGATATATCCTACAACATGGGACAAGGTTCTCCTGACCAAATGTTTTAGTTTCATGATAGAGGATGATAGATCCTGATGAGATACTATGTTTTGAGTGATCACTTTATCAAAGAGGGTGATGATGCACTTTGAGATGTTTAGATCTTGAACTTGTTGAATGTGAATACTTGAAAATCTTGAGGTGTCTATTTGTAGAGTCCGATTTGACAGATGATAACTTGACCAAGAGAACCAAGAAGAAAATCTAAGCACAGAATGAATAATAACATGTGTTTATGCTCACTGTAAACTGATCAAGCAAATATGGCAAATCTAAAAAAGACATGCAAGAAGACAATTCTGGACAGACAGAGACATAAATTCGTATGACAAATTATACAGCCCCGAACAACAATTTAGACAGGCTCATACGATAAACCAGAAATCTCGTACGACAGAAGACATAAATTCGTACGAGCTTTCTCACAAAGCCAGATGACAAATGATGACACAAAATTCTCTGCTAAGATGACTCGTATGACAATTCTCACTGGATCGGATGATAAAAGATGACATAAAATTCTTTAGTAAACTAGCTCGTACAAAAATTCTCACTAGACCGGACGATAAACTAGATGCCTCATACGACAAATTAACAAACTCGTACGACAAAGGACAGAACAGAGACAAAAACTTTGTTTGGATAGATTTTTGATTAATGAAGTTTGATGTTTTGCTTCTGTTTTCCAGTTTTTTAGATGTCTAATTTTCTGATTTAGGGACGAAGACGCAACAAACACGTGATATGATAAGTGACCTCAAGAACAGTATGCTACCTAAGGAAGTTGGTTGAGAGAGAAAACCTTTGCTTGCAAACTTAGGTACACACCCAATAGCGAATCATAATATGGTCGTTGAGTCTCACGCAATGAATTCTCAACATCGTATTATCCGACTCCAAATGCTAATGGGGGCACGATATGGCAAGTGTCGTAGGAGAGTTACTATCTCTCTTGCACAAAGATTATCCCCCTTTTGGAGGTGAATTGGGTAGCTTCTAATCTTAATTGGAACTAGTAAGGGATCCGTTTGGCACGTCGAGGTATAAACTCAATTAAGAGGTCTCCCAGCCTTGAAAACCAAGGTTTGATATACCCAAAGGTACGAAGGAGAGCTATTCCCGAGCACTGGTGTTTACTTGATTTTCATCAAATCACGTTTATTTTATAGTGGGTTGGAGTACTTGGCATTAGCCGTTCCCACTTGGGTTGTTCCCCTCTCACCGATCTTAATGGCTCCTCGGGAGGGCAAGCCCGCTAAAGATATGCACTATTGAAAGAAAAAGATGAGTCTGGATTTCTAATCACCTAAGAAAGGTGAGAGCATAATCTCCTATCATCAAAACACATAAGACATGTTTGTTCATTTCCTTTAGCAAAATAAGTGTGCCTAGAAAATTTAAAGAAGACATAAAGTTTGGTTGAGTCTTCCTAGGCAACCAGCAAAACAGATACGTTAGTATTCATGATGTTTGGATGAAATGAAGCTTTAACAAGTGTAATCTTCGACAATCATTCTGCAAAAAACTAGTTAGGCTGCCGAAAAACTCACAGATAGACCAGGGTTAGCATTAGTAATAATCAAATTGAAGCTAAAAACCCTAAAATGCAATCTGTTTTAAAAACATAGAAACAAAATTTTGTACGACAATTCTCACTTGATCGTATGACAATTCTCACATGCTCGTACGAGGACACAAAGAAACTCGTACAAGGTAGAAAGGGAACTCGTACAAAATTCTAGATCAGACCCGTCCATAAACCTACTAGATTGGAAATTTGATGATGCTAAGAGGCCAAAAATGAGATTTTTGGCCCCACGATGGGCACCAAAATGTCATGCCTATGAAGTGTGATATCTGTAGCTGCAACACAAACACTCAATAGATCATTACAAGAATCATTAGTAAATAATAAGAAAATAAAGATGAACCATGACAAAGCGACTGATCGCCTCCTAAGAGATGTGAGTATGGATTTTCTCTCAGATCTGGATAAGCAATCACAGTGACCTGACTACACCTAGATGGAGGATTTGAGATGATAATGATATGCAAAGATGAGATTGATTATGCTAGGTTGATCCAAGAGACTAATTAAGCTAATGATATGCATGATTAAGCTATGATGATGATGCAATTAAGCTAGAAAAGAGATTTGATTAAGCTACATGATTCAACAATTATGCTAGAAAATGATCAAATTAAGCTAATGCAATTGACTATAACAATAATGCCCAAATGATATGCCTATAGTAACAATGCCTAAATTGATAATGAGATATGATCCTTTGTGCTCCAAAATGGGGGATATTTATAGGATTTCCAAGGCCAGGGGTGAGGTGGCAGGAATCAATGGTCAAGATTGAGTCTAAAATATATCAAGGGTGAAATTGGAGGAGGTTGGAGAAGAGGTTGGAGGAAGGGACGCTTGTCATCTCTGTGGTGACAAGTGTCAAGGAGCCTTGCTCATAAAAGGGCAAGTGTCCAAGAGAAGAGACGTGTGGCCAAAGTGCCATGTCTCTCAAGGAGAGAATATCCACACCATAGGAGGTTAGGATAAGGAGGTTAGGATGTGCAAGATAGGATAGGGTTGGTTAAACCCAAGGTTAGGTGGAATGGGTAATTTGAATTTAAAAATTCAAATAATAGGAAAAGACTAATTAATTCTCAACAATGTAAATTGATTTGTTTTAATTAATTAGGAGATTAGAAGAAATTAATTTAAATGGGGGGCGTATTAATTAATTTGAATTAATTAATCAAAGGGGACTATTGAAATGAACCTATTAAATAAATTCTTAGATTTATTAATAAGTAGATGAAAGGGAGAATTTAATCAAATTGCCTAATGAATTCAATTAAATTAGAAAGGGGGATTAATTAAATAATTGCTTATTTAATTAATTATCTTCAGACCATTTTTAGGTGTACACATTAGCAATGAGCACATTCGTACGAGTATCTTCAGCACCCACATTGATAGTGTTTATTTCCTCTATAAGTAGGGTTGACATGTCTTGTTGTAGGGGAACCATGGTAGGGAGTTCAAGTCCCTCATCCTCAAGTGCCTAATTAAGGTTTTTCGCTTGAGGATACACCCTTTATTTTTACTTTTTCCTCATCCATAGGTGCCTTAGAAAGGTTTTCACCTAAGGAATTATGATTTTTCTTTTTATTGTCTTTTTTGCGGCTAAGGGCATTGACTTGACCACTAAAGTATCCTTCCTCATGCAATTGGATCCCATGGACTCTATTGCAATTTTCCAAGTTGTGCATAGTCAGGAGAGTCATGAGAGCATTGTTGTCGGCACATACATCCAAACCAGGTTTCCCTCATTGGTCCCAGTCTATTAGCCTAGGATGGACAAGTTGCAGCTCATATGGAGTGGAAGGGATTATGAGGGTGATGGTGTTTATATGGGTGTCAAAGAAGATGTCATCTGGGCATTCGAAAGGCATTTCATGAAATTCCTCTTCGTCAGAGTCTTGAACATCCAAAGGAGGGTTTGAAGCAGCACCAACGATAGTGATATTAGGTACTGGAGTATAACCCAAGCCCTTGTTATGTTTGTATGGGATGGGGCTCATTGGTGCTTTGATTCCTTTCTCTTCTAGTTCTAAACCATGTCCTTTATAACCCATTTTATCCACTATAGTTGATGCTTTTGGATACATCTTCTTGGGAATCTTTGTTGGTTCTTCATCCTCTTCATGATATAACCAAGAGGAGACATCTGCTTCTAGGCTCTCCTCATCAAGTGGGCCCCACTTCTTGAA
Source organism: Cryptomeria japonica (assembly GCF_030272615.1). Taxonomy (NCBI): domain Eukaryota; kingdom Viridiplantae; phylum Streptophyta; class Pinopsida; order Cupressales; family Cupressaceae; genus Cryptomeria; species Cryptomeria japonica. The sequence goes on along the minus strand of NC_081411.1, from coordinate 573,414,657 downwards.
GGCAGTGTCTTTGCATTTCACAGTGGGTTTCTAGTCCTTTTTAATTTCTTTGGGCTTGCCAAATGACTTGGGAGATAACAAGAGTTTTCCCACATATAGGACATCCTCAAGTTTGTATTCTACGCAGCCATCATCTACAATCTTAGCCTTAGGTTCAGATGAAGTGGAGGAAATTTTGGATGCATCAGATGGAGGAGGTGGAGTGGGTCTATTAAGTGGGCAGTGGTATGGATGTTTCCCCTCTAGGAGTTTGCAATACTGGAAAGGTTGCAGATCACCCTTGATAGTGATCTCTCTGCCATTGAAGGGGAATTTAAGGCATTGGTGGTAGGTGGAGGGAACAACTTGAAGGGAGTGAATCCATGGACAACCGAGGAGAATGTTATAGGGGAGGTAAAGATCCAAGATTTGACAAGTAGTTTCAACTTTCGTAGGGCCCACTTGAAGAGGTAAATTGATCGTGCGTTTGGAAACTCTTTTCGCATCATCATAAGATTTTATTGTGATCTGCCTTGATGGGTCAACCAACTCCTCAGTAAGTCCTAATTGCTTTATTAACTTGTATGTACAGAGATTGAGTCTAGATCCACTGTCTATCAAGATCCGTTTAACTTTGTGCTTCTAGATAATAGCTTCAATGTGCAATGGTTTATTATGATCATCATCAGAGGGATCATCATCGGGGGTGAAAACAAGGTGGTGTTGGGTAGTGAGGTTTCCGATAAGGGCTTGAATCTGGGCCGCATTGATTTTATCGGGGACACGTGATTCAAGGAGGGCTTGTTACAAAATCCCCTTGTGAATGGGAGAGATCTTTAGGAGCTCTAGGATGGAAATTTGTGTAGGAGTCTTTTTGAGGTGATCTAGGAGGTCATATCAGTAGGTGGATGAAGGGGGGGCGGATTGGGTGGGGGAGGAGCTCCTTGGATAGTTACTCTTCCATGACGAGTGGTTACATCACAACCATTTTGAGAATGGGAAGTGGAGGGGGCGACGCCTTGAACGACTATTTTGGCAGGATTAGTTCTCCTTGTCAGTTGTGAAGGGGGAGGACCACCTTGAATAGTGACCCTAGGTCTATTTTGGGAAGGGGGGTTAGCTCCTTGGATAGTGATGATGTTGACATGATTATCTGTAGGCTCTATACAACCCACCAAGGAGTCAAAGTTGGATATATGATTAGTATAATCATAGTTGACAATGTTAGATGATGAGGCCTTTCCTTTATCATGCTTCAGGAAGAGTTCCTGGTACATCTTGAGTTTGTCATTATTATTACCAGGTTTTGTCATTGCTACCTCAATATCACCCTTATCAATGAGATCTTGGATATAGTTCTTCAATTTCATACACTTTTGTGTATCATGCCCATTGATGTGGTGATACTCGTAGTACTCATTCTCATTATACCACCTAGGTTTGGGTTGATTAGGATCAAAAGGGACGGTTATCAAAAAGACAACTGCACTAGCTTGGACAAGTTTTTGGAACACAACCTCAATAGGCTCAACAAGAGGCATATACTCCCTCGGCATCTGATTATTAGATTGGGGTGGTCGCCACTATATTGAGACATTGTTGGGGAGCCTTTGAGATTGAATTTGATTGTTTTGTCGATTGTTGAAGTGACTGCTAATAGTGGTGAGTTTGGGAGGAGCAGCCACAGTTTGAACCCATTTTACATCAATGACACCGTCATTAACTACGTTCTTGTTTTTGGACCAAAATTTTGGTTTATTGTTGTTATAAGAGGAAGTGTTCTAATTTTATTTTTGATAATGTTTCAGAGTGCCTTCCTCTAACAAGACATGTTCAAGGGCCAAGCCCTTGTCAGTCAACTTTTGGAAAGATTTTATACACTAAGTTGTTAAGGGTTTTGATAGTTCAGGTACCAGATTCTTTTGGAATAATTCAATTTGGTGTGCCTCTGGCATATCCCACTAGAACTTTTTGATAAGATGTTGCCACCTTTGCAAGAAGTTGTCAAAGGTTTCTCCGGGCCTTTGTTTTGTGTTACATAGGTCCAACATGGAAATGTCATTGACTATATTGTAAGCATAGTGGGCCACAAACATTTTTGCCAAGTTTGGGAAGAAAGTAATAGAACCTCAAGGTAGGGACAAGAACCACACAAGGGAATCTCCTATAAGACTTTTAGGGAAAAGCCTATGAAGGTACAAATCACTATAGGAGACCTCTTGACATAAGATGTGAAACTCATGAACGTGGTCTTAGAGGTCACCCTTGTCTTTGTATTGCGTGAACTTAGGCATCTCAAACTCTGGTGGGTAAAGCGCGACTGACATCGATGGGTCATAAGGACAAAGACAAAATTCCTCAAATAAATAAGGTTTTCTTTTGCTAGTCCCTTCCTTCATGTTCTTGATGATGTTATTCATGTCCTAAAATTCTTTTATTAAATCATGTTGTGGATCTTGGACATGATGGACTGTGTTTTCCCTAGGCATCTGGTGAGTCATGGATGACACACCACCACCACTAATATATTGGTGGATGAAGAAATGGGGATTTGGGATGTAATGACTGATGTGACGGGGACTTGAGAGGTGATGATTGGACGTGACCCGCAGGTTGTTGTGGCGTGAGAAAGAGAAGAATTGATGAAGTTAGAAGTATTGTTGAGGGGAATAGAAGATTGAGGAACAGAGACATGTGGGTGAGTGGAGGAAGATGGGACAGAAGCATGTTGAAGAATAGATGTGTTTGGATTAGATAATGACATAGATGCTAGAAAAGAAGAGGAAGGTTGAACAAAAATCATGGGGATGAACATTGCGGGTGCTATGGATTGAGGATGAAGGATAGGGGAAATGATGTGGCTAGGAGCAAATTCTCCATGTGTTTGTTGATCCAAAATGGATCTATCAAAATTAGGGGGAAGGTGAGCCCCATTTTCAATGAGGGTCCTTAAAATACCACTAGGATTATGTCAGATAAATTTCTCCATCATTTCCTAATTGTAGGAATCATCTAAGAATGTTCACATTTCTGGGGGGAGGTCGTCTTGATCAACCATGTTAGGGTCCACTTGCGATTGTGGATCTTGAATGTCGCGTTGTCAATTTTGACCTTGAGTAGGATCTTGTGTAGGGTCTTGATAAAGGATACTAATATCCAACATATCATATTATTGTTTGGCCATCTTCTTCTTTTGTGATCGACTTGTGACCATACAAGAATAACCTTAGAAAAAATTGATTGGAAGAAGAAGCTTGATGAAAGGATTTAGCGAAAGTTTTGGATTTCTGATTTAATTAGGATTTTATTAGATGGTTGATTGGTCCTTAGATTAGGACAATGTTGATTAATATTGCACCTTAGTTCTTGAACAAGGATTTCAGGTGGAGGAGATTGATGATGAAAACCTCAAACAAGGTTAGAACCAAGTTGGGTGAAATTTAGACCTTAAAATGATGATCACAAAGTATTTTTCTACTAAGGATTGACTAATGATCCTGAGCAAAATAAAGACGTAGGATTGGGGTCTTGATCAACCCAAAGGATGAGGCAAAGGTACTTGGGGGAGATTATTTCCCAATCACTAAAGCCAAATGATTAATTGATTAAAGGTGAGGTCTAAACAAAACTTCAAAAGATAAAAAAATCTTAGAGTGAGATTGAATTGATTTGGATGATTGATTGAAGGATTGGGTGATTGATTAAAGATTGTTTAGGTTAAGATTTGATTATTGGATTGATTGATGTGCTAAGTCCTTAGAAAAGGTTAATGATGAAAGATCAAAGAAGGGTGATAATAATGACTAGAAGAAAGTGGTGACTAGACTATTCTTAACAAGAGAACAATTCAATAAGTGATAGGTTCGGACAACAAATTGTATGAAGGGATGCGACCACCCTGATTTTGATGATAGTTGGTATTAAAAGACATGTTTGATCCTTGGTGTAGGGTGCGGACTCTTAGTTCATCACTAGCATCAAACTTGTTGCTATGACCATGGGTGTAATCATTATATCGGTGCAAGAAGGTCCTATGTTTAAGCAAGAGTTTGCGGTTGGTATACCAAAATTTCTGACGTCTAACAAGTTGTGCTTGGGTGAGCTTCTTCTTCTTGACTTGGTGATGGGTACACTTCTTGGGATTCTTATACAACTTAGGCTTAGGGAACATGAGGTAAAAATGAGGTGGATTAGATTTGCACTTTATGTATGCAAATGCAAGAATTTAGGTTTGGAATGTTTTGTCAAATATGAAAAATGGGGAAGTTGTTTGTCAATCTACTCTTGGCAAGAAAACATCAAGCATGGTAAACACATTGGCCAAGTGTAACACCCAATAATGATTGTGCAAGTGATGGGGGGCCTAGATTAGCCCAAATTTATTTTACGGGTTTAGCATAAATGAAGACACTTGAAGACAACACAACTTAGGTTGGAAAGTGGAAACCACTTGATAAGCCCCTCACATAAGAAATACCTCACTCAGGCAGACAAATAGAGATTATGGTAGCACTGACTCCACTCCACGACACTCACTTCTCGGGTATACCATATTCTCTTACCCCAAAGATCTAAGGATATATTACATGGGGAATTTATTCTCATCCTAAGCAGATACATGAGGAGTAACTTTGGGGTACGTTCTGCATCCCCTGCACTATCAAATGTAGGACTTTGGTTACTAAAACTGATCTCTAATATAATTTCTGAGGGATCACCAATCTAATGACAGATTCTTGAAGCAAGCCACTTAAGGCTCTAATTGAGCTTATCGGTATAGGGAAGGCCCCCACATATGTCAAATTCACTTAGCACTCCAGTTGCCTGACCAACTTATTTATATAGCGACACAGAAAAACCCGCTTGAGATCATGCTAGGAGAGTTGATATCCCTGATGTGTCCCAATTCAAGATACTCTTGTGGGGTGATGAAATCCCCAATCAAGAAATACCCCTCAACTACTAAAATGAAAAAGAGGGTGTTGTTGATCACTCATTCTCTTACACCCAAGATTCACAAAGGTAAGGGGAGAGGATAATAGAGTGCAACGGTGGGTCCACCCAACATTAAGTGTGCAAGTGCACCAAACACGTACGAAACTAGTTTATTTTAAGCCCACATGAATAAGGATATCTATCTAAAAGCATAAATGAAAACTAAACTAGTGAGAAAAATGAGTCTTCAATAAGCGCGCTGCAAAAAAACATATTAGTAGTTTATGGGTGATATCTTGGACAATAGAATTTGCCTGCAACCACTAAAAATCAGATTAGTAACCAAAAATTTCTAAGGATACAACACAGGCGTTGATCCACAGGTGGGCGCACTGCAGCGCTTGTGCAAGCGTTGATGCGCTTGCGCAGACGTTGAACTGAGTCCGTGGTCCTAAAAAACAAAAAGAACAAATTTTAAACCTTTTTCAAAAATTTAACTTGGATTATATCTAGAACGGACGTGCTGATTTATAGTCGCAGGTGCTAAATGACAGAAAATTAAGACAGACAGTTAGCTAAATTTGAAATTAAAAAATTTAAAAGTGGTGGGCTTTTCTGGTCCAATGGATGCGCCGAACCAGAGGCACGGGTGTTGATCCGCCTATTTGCCCAAGAACTTAGTTAATTGACTAAAACTAAAGAAAAATAGAATTTGAAACCTAATCTAAAACTTTTTTTTGGGTTCTTTTTAAATCCTTTTTAGTGTTTTTTTTTTTGGTGATTTTTGATTAAAATAAGACAATAAATTGAAAGTTATGCTCAAAAAATAGGTGTTTAAAGACATTGAGGCAAACGTGTTGTTGCAGGGGCGGACATGTTGATCGCCAAAACTAGGAAAAATGGTAGTCAAAAAATTGAAATTGGACGCGCTGAAACAACAAAGTGAAGGCGCTGAAATACATTGGGATGTGCTATTCTAGAACCTGCATGCTAAAAACACTAAAAACTCACAAAAATGTTAGAAAACGGGACATAGGTCCCACCGGGCGTGCCAAAATGAACCAAGGAAAAATTGAATGCAAGGTTGGAATGTTAGTTTAAATCTGAATAACATAAGAAATCAAATGAAATCATTAAACCAACAAATCAATATACCTTGCAAGAGAGAGTTCTCTCTTGTTCCTTTGATTAGACCTTTAGTGAAGCCAAGAATGCGCCCCTTCCTAGCTTGTTTGGATTGGTCCTAGATTGGTATGTGGATTGCTCTGCAAGATGCACAACAAGGATGATGGATATGGGGGGATGGATAGTGAATAATGGATGGATGAGATGATTATGGATACTTAAAGGATGCAAATTGGCTATAATATAGATGTTAAGGGATGATTTCAAAGGCTAAAATGGCAGCATATGATTACTTGATTTTGAGATGTCAAATGAAGGGGAGGAGACCCCAATTTATAGATTTGAAGGGGGATGAATAAACGGTCAAGATTGAAGATGGATCAAGGGTGGAGATTGAATGACAAGGAGCACATGGATTGAGAGTACATGAGATGACAAAGTGTGGAGACCAAAAGATTTGCCATAAAGGCATTTCTTGTCTCTACACTCTACAATGTGCATGGGGAAGATATCCCAAGTACATTGGGAAGATAAAGAGGAATTAAAAATTCCTTGGGGGATGAACAAGAGAATTGAAACTTCTCAAATAATAGAGTGCATGGGGAAAGGAAATGAGAAAAGGAATTTAAAATTCCTTGGGAAGATGAGAGACATACGAGAATGTGAGATTTTGAATTTCTTGAAATGACCCAATTAGGTGCATTTCAGGTTGGAATGTGAGGAGGGGACAAGTGGATTTAGTCATTTATGGCTATTGGTTGACTTGGTGGCTAATAATAGGGATTAGCTACTAGCAAATGATTAAGAGAGATGTTTAGGTGGGACAATGAAAGATTAGAAGACAAGTGGGGTTTGTAGGAGGATTTGGCAAGAGGAGAGAGAATGAGTGGAGGAATTAAAAATTAGGAAATAATGTTAAGCATTATTATGAGGGATTTTAGAAGAATTAATTAGGCTAATGAAGAATTAGAGGAAGTGATTTTGTAGGAATCACATGACTAAGTTAATTAATTGTCATGAATTAACTAAAAGGGCATTTTGGAAGAATTAATTAATTTTGATGACTTTAGAAGAATAGGTGATAATCAATTTATAAATATTAAATTAATTATTGGACTATAGTGACAGGATCCAATTAAATTTAATTAATTATGAGAAGAATAAAGGGTAACATAATTCAATCAATTAATTATGTAAAAGGGATAAAATTAATTAAATATTTAATTTAATTAATTTTGGACGTCTACAAAAGTTTTAAAATATGTGGGAATATTGATTCACCCCCCCCCTCTCTTAGTATTTTGACCCCTTCAACCAATCCAACAATTGGTATTAGAGCCTTGATCCCTTTCTTAGAAGCTTAACCGCTTCAGAGAGATTCGTGTTGGTTGAATCATGGCACCAATGTGCATGACTGAATAATTTCAGTTGGATGGAGACTTGCAGGCAGCTCTTGAAGATCTGGAAAGTGTTGAATCAGAGAATGAGGAATTGAAAGAGAATGTGAAAGTAGAAAATGAACGTGTACAAAAGTTGAGAGAGCAAAACCAGAAATTCAAATTAAGGTATAAGGAGGTTAACAATTAGTTGAAGCAAGCAAATGAGACTATTAAAAATCTGATGCAGAAGATTAAGGAGAAGGACAAGATGGAAGAAACCCTGAAAGAAACAATCAAGATAAACTTTGAGGAATGTGAGAAGCTAGAGAAAGAAGTGAAGAAGATAAAGGCAGAGAATAAGGTCCTTGATAGTAGTAAGCTCCTATAAGATTTGATTAGCATGCAGAAAACTCATTTGGACAAGACCGGATTTGGATTTCAGCCCGGTGAGTGTTCAAATCAGAATGACAAAGACAAAAGAAAAGAAGTTAAAGTAGAAGCTAAGAAGAAATAAGAAGATGCAGGATCAGAATATCAATGCAAGAAGGCCACTGGTTTGTCAACTAAATTCTCAAAGGTACCCATCTTTTAATGGTTATTGTTTTCAATGTAATAAATTTGGACAGTAGGCTACAAACTGTAGAAGCATTCAATGTTATAGTTGCAAGAGGTTTGGTCATAAAGCAAATCACTGTAGAAACCATGCTATGAGTAAAAATCATAATCTAGTTGGAGCAAATAAGATGAATTACAACTCTCATGGATATTTTTATATTTGCAATAGCTATGGTCATAAAGTTAATCAATGCAGATATAGATCTCATTCGGTAAATTCTGCAAGGAAGGTTATCAGTTGTTTCAAATGTAAGCAGTCCAGACATTATGCTAATAAATGTAGAAATGGAAGAGTGAAAATATATTGATAAGAATGTGATGAATAATGATAAATTAAAGAAGAAGAAAACTTGGTTTGGAGAAAGAAGGAATTGAAAAGGAAGCGAGCCTGGTATACCGGAATCAGGTGCAGGCACCTCTTCCTTCGGTAACTGAGCATATTGCCTTGGCTCAAGGGGAGTTCTCTTTTGAAGTAAAAATATTGTATTCTCCCCTATCTGAGTGGATCATGTTGTTGATCTGGCATGACCGAGTTTGAGAAGGTTGTCTCTAGTAATAGAAGGTTTGTGTTGACATCATTGATAAGACATTTCTTGGCAGCAAAACCCTAAAGGAGATTTTTGGCAAGATAAGTATCGACATTTTGGATTATTTTTCATTGCCATATCACTTGTGCTTGAGAGTATTGTGAATAGAAGAAGAGTAGCAGAGCAAGAGAGCAACAATCATGGAAGGCAAAATGATTGTTGGAGAATCAAGCAGCACAAAATTTCAAGTTTTGGAAAGAGTTTTCTTAGATGAATTCGACTCAAAGAAATTAAAAAATGTAGAAACCAATCAAAGTGATGTTGAGTTGCAGAGAGTTAAGGAATTGGAGCACAAAGATCTAAGTTTATGGATTGAATTCCTCTAGTTTGATGATGAAGAGATTATAAAAGTGATCCTTAGTTGTATGCGGAATGACAACATCATGTTGGATAAATGGGCTATCCAATCATGAAGGAGATTATCTCATTTATTGTTGGCTTATGCAACAATGGAGATGTTCTGGATAAGAAGTTGATTAATAATAGAAGTGGAAACACTAACTAACGTAAAAGGCGATCAATGAGCATTAATCATTGATAAGATCATCAACCCTATTGTGAGGTATGTTACTTACGACATTTCTTATAAGGTCTATTTTAGAAATAGGGAAGGTGTCACTTCGGCAATTGCTGTGTATATGGCACATATGCTTATGATGAAAGACAAATCATTTGACTTGTGTGAATTATTGAAGGAATTATTGCTAGAAAATATTAAGATGTCAAAAGAACAAAATTACCCCTTCCGGTTTGGATCATTTATTGTTTGTTTGGTCATGTATTGTTTGGGATCCCTTACGGCTAAAGAAAATGTAATATGATAGTCTGATGTTCTGGTTGCAAGACAAATCTTCAGGTATCTGAAGAGATTAGATAACAGAGTGGAGGAATGCAATGATTTTTTATATCTTTCTTGAACATGTGAAATGTCGGTCTGGTATCTCATATTACCGATTTTGGAGGTTCTTCCTTCGAAAAGAAGAAAAGAATACAATTTGTTCATATGGGTGCTTCAGAATCAAAGAAATGCAAGAGAGATCATAAAGAGGAAGATATTGTAGTAATTAAGGATCCAAAGTCTCATGTGGTTGAAGGAGAATTGGTTGTTACAGAGCAGGAAGCTAGAGAATCAGATGATGAATCAAATTTGTTGGAGATGGTTGGCAGTATTGATGGAATTAGAAAGATCGGTAAGATGTGGCTGACTTCTATTGAATTAGATAGAATTGAAAGTGTTTTGATGAATCACTTGGTTCATAATAGTATTAGCATTGAGGATATCTACAAGTTTCTTTCAGAGTCTCTTTATGAAATCCTTAAGGATAAGTTATTTGAACAATCTATTGAGGGTGGAGTTTCAGAGGAAAAAGACTTTGATATGCAAAATCTATTGAAGGAATGTGTTGATGCGAAGAAAGCTTTATCTATACGCATTGAGGAAATGAGAGATTGTATCTGCAGTGCTAGTAGAGTCTACATGTATTTTATCTCTTGGCCAACAACTACAGAAAATCCTAAAGCTAAATTTGATGCCATCAAAGATGAATTGAGTTCATTGGGTAAATCCTTTGATTTTTTGGATGACAAGGATGGTGAGAAAAGGAAAAGAATAAACTCTCTTTAAGTCGAACTCTTATATTTGCAGAAGTAGAGAGAAGACTTTGTGAGTGTGTTCTAGAAAGTGAAAGAGATTGTTGAAGCAAAGTTGGAGCATTTTTCAGCATTGCTTGGTAGTGCAGTTGAGTATGAGTAGAATCCATCTGCTTTAGACAATTTTTCCCATGCTATTGATTTGCCAGTGGAGTGAAAGAGTCTTTCAGTTAGCATTAAATTGATTGTACATTTTTGGGAGGTTCTTCTTCCAAAACTTAAGGAGAAGTACAAGCTTATCTTTTTGAAGAAGAGCTATTGAAGGTTCTTTTGGGTTAGTACTCAGTTTTTTTGACATTTTCTTTTTTGTGGGTGTATATATATTCCTTTTCTTTCTTTTCTTTTTCATCAAAGGCACCCTTTGTCCTTGATATCAAAGGAGGAGAAAAGCATTTAGAGTAAGGCATATTTTGGAGTTAAGGAGATATATGATTTAGGGGGAGTTGAGTTGTATGTAGATATACTTTCAATATGTTTTGTCATCAATGACAAAGGGGGAGATTGTTAGACTTGTGTGAATATTGTTGTCATTGATATCAAACCAGATATCCCTGTTTGGTCTGGATGATATATGCAGTATATTGATGTCAAGATAGTTATTCGATTTGGTTTGGATGTTGTATATAGTGTTGTGAGCAATTGGTATATGCAGTTTTTGCTATGAGAAGGTGATGCGCATTCTAGTATTGCTATGGGATGTGATGCAATAAGTTATAGTATATCTAATGGAGTCATTTCTAGAAGATTCTTATCCCTAGAATTATTAGTTGTGCTTACATTGATCCTGGTATCAGTTGTGTGTTCTGGTATAGGCTATTTTGGTTATGACAGATGTATCTCTTCATGTCTCATGGTTCGGTTGTTAAAAATTACATGCATAAAATATCAATTATATGCAAATAAATATTAAATAGAGGAATGAAAAACACATAAATAATAACAAAGAGGAGACAATTTTAACTTGGTTCATCCAAACTCAAGCTACATCCACCAAACAGAGAGTCCAATACAATTATCTAGTAAATCGAACATATTACAACTAGCAATCCCTTGCAACTCAATACCGCTGCTAAATGCTAAAAAATTCTCTACAAAAAACCCTAACCCTTAGCCTTTTTATCAAGACTTGTGTCAGTTACAAAATTAGGGTTACAACACGTCAACCAATAGAAAAAAAACACCTAATACCTTTATTAAATAATAAAAGTCTTTTTGGCCTCGCAGGGTGTTGCCCCTCGCCCCGCCCTGTATCGTGATAGGGAGCATGCCAGGGGCATTGCCCCCAAACCCCCATACAAAATATGGGGGGAAACTGCACCGATACAAGTAGGAAAAATTTAACCTCTGAGTTTGATTAGGCTCCATATAACAACATCGATATCTATGATATGTGTAGACACCTAAAACATCATTTATTCATCTATTAATTAGACTAAGGCTTAATTAATATCCCTATTCCTCCAATTAGCCTATTAATCAAATTAAAGATTTGATTAAAATCCTTTTCTTCTAGCCTAACCTATTAATTAAACTAAGGTTTGATTAAGTACCCTTTAGCCATTTAATTGAATAAATCTTATTTATTTAATTAAAACCCCCATTTTCCCTTTTAATTGAATTTACATTTGATTAAAATCCCTTTACATTTAAATAAATCATTATTTATTTGTGAATAGTCCCCCCACTTGCAAAATCCTACAAATACAAGTTGCACCCCTTTTGGCTAAAATAACTATTTTATTTTATAATGCCTATTTTCCTCCATTTGCATTCTCCTACATTTTCCATTAGCATGCTAATATTCTTCTAGAACCACTCTAATCCATCATTAACTAGCCTAATTCCTCTAATTATGTCACATCCCTAAATTTGGGGAAGTCACTTCTCCAAATTTGGGGAAAGTCCTCAAAATGTGTTGAAGACTTTACCTTCTTCAACAAGTTAACTTGTTGACTCTTCCAAACTTGTAAGGCTCTTACAAAATCCTTGAAGGTTATCTACCTTCCAACAAGTTAACCTTCAAAGTCTTCAAAGACATTTAATGCCTATTACAAAGACATCACCCTAGCCCATAATGGTTGTCCCTTTGGCCATCCCTCAACTTTGCACAAGAGTTTACCTCTTGGACAATAGCATGCTCCCTTGGATAATGGCATTATCCAACAATGTCATCCCTTGAGGTTATCCCTAATGCTTACTTAGCATAATCTCAAGCCATCTCAAGGTGACATTTGTCAACTTGGGATTTGATTGAATTCCCCTCATGGATTGATAACTTTCAATCCTAGCCCTTGTTAAGATTTTTCAATCTTGGCAATCCATTTTTCTATTTTCTCTATAAATAGAGCCCATTTCTTCAATCTTAGGATCCATCATCTTGTGCATCAAACTTATAGTCATTTTGCAGGTTATCAAGGAGCTCAATTTGTCATCTTCAAGCACTTAGATCATCTTAGTTGCATGCTAGCTTATCTTTCATCATGTTGATAGTATCATGCTAATCCCATTTTCATGCTAGTTTAATTCATGGCCATTATATATCAATTTCTTAGTAATCTTCATGTTAGTTTAATTAGCACACCTAAGCTTTCAATTTGGAATCAATCTTAATTTCATATCTTGCATTCCATCTTGCATTCCATCTTGCATTCCATCTTGCATTTCATCTTTTCATATCATTTGATCATCTAGCTAGATTCTTAGTTGCATTCATTTTGATCTTGGCATATCCTTCAATCTCATTCTTTAGTTGACATCTAAAAGATCAAGTGCTCTTCCAAGTGAGAGCCACCTTGAATCTTGAAGATCCTTGGAGATAGAGGAACATGAGACGTGTTTGGGGTTCTTGATTTTGAAGCTAACTTAGTTTGGTTTCTATTTTAATTTCTAACTCTAACATAATGTTTTGTGTGTGTGTTTGATGTTGTTTGATTCTCTTTTGCAGATTCCACACTTTCCAACACACATTTTTGGCACCCATCGTGGGGCTAGACCCCTAATTTAATCAAATTTTTAACATTTTTGCATAGGTCCGACCCAGATTTTACAAAGAATTTTTTAGCGCATACAAAGCATGTTCCAGTGCATTCGTGGTATGAAGTAGCGCATACATTGACTATTTTAGCACATATATATGATCCTCTAGTGCATATGTGCACTATTTTAGCATATATGTGAAGTGTTTTAGCGCATATGTGGATTGTTTTAGTGCATATGCACTCTGTTTTAGCGCATATGTGACCTCAAAAAAAATATAAAAACTTGTGTTACTTGATCCTGTAGTGCATATGTGAAGTGTTTTAGCGCATATGTGGACTGTTTTAGCACATATGTGACACAAGAAAAATAAAATAAAAAATTGTAACACAATTCAAAATTCTAGGCTCGTCTAGCCCACCTAGGATTTTTTATTTTCACTAACAGTTTTCTTGCAAGATTCTAACAAGTGGTTTGTAGGGTTAAATGAGGAGTTAATTAGCCTAAAAAGAACTCATCTTTTTATTTTTGCAAGATAAAAAGAACTTTATCTTATTTTGGTGCTTAAAAGGAACATTACACTTCAATATTTGGGCTTAAAAATAACCACACTTGCAAAGGATAAAAAGAACCACAAACGCAGATTTCTCATTTTTGCAAGTTAGGATTTCACACTTTATTTGGGCTCTAAAAAGAACAAGACAATCTTTCATTTCTTGCAAGAATAAAAAGAACATTCAGCATCTTTATTTGCAAGTTAAAAAGAACAATCAACTTGTCCCTTTTGCAAAGCGATTTACTTTATTGCAATGATTTTCATTTTGTTGACTAGGATTTCCAATTCCTAGTTTAGAGAATCATTGCTATGTGGGACTAAAAAGAACACCATGTTTGATTGGAACAACATCTCCAATTATGACTTAGAAAAAAATTCTTTGAAAGGGTAAAAAGAACTTTGTGTGCTTTGTCTTAAGTGGTAGGTATATGTTCTCCCCTTAATTGGGTGACCAAAAAGCCAAACCCGCTCTTTTCATGCTTTATTTACTTTCAAGCAATTAAAACCTATAGAGGGTCTACCTTCTCGAACGCCTTGAGGGGGCTAGTGAGAAGGGTACAACCCAAGTGGGCAATGACTAAAGCCAAGTTTACCAACCCACTATAATCAAATGTGGATGTTGATGAAAATCCCCTCCAACGGAACTGTGTATTTGATAGCCTTCCCCTAGTATCCTTGAGATGTGAAAAGCCTTTGTTCTAAAGGTTGGGAAGCCTCTTAATTGAGTTTATCATTTGTCACGTCGAATGAAACCTTTACTACGAACCATAGAAGTTGAAAATTTGATCTGAGTCAGTTGCCATACATTGGCAATATCATAGTGCAAGGGTGGGGAAGAATTCACCCCCAAGATCACTCACCATACATCTCCCAAGACAACTACCCAATTGGGGAGCAATCCACTTTGGGTTAATTTCTGGAAAAAAAGTCAAAAAAATGGGCGCCCCTTAGGGGGTGACACGACTATTTGAGCTGAAGGAGTATCGAGTTGTGGGCTATGATATTGTTGATGACCCTTGAATAAAGAGTCTATTTGGTGTCTTATTTGTATCCAAACCAGTGAAAACATCAAGGATTTGAACACATCCTCAAAGAACATACACTAAATGTTTAGCATTAGGATGACCATTGTCTTCATGTGTGCTATGTATTCTTGTCACAAATGATCAAACATCTTGCAAAGTATCAATCAATAAATTAAAAAAAATCAGTTCAAACAAAGGAATCATAGAGTGGAGAAGTTTACAAATCCAACAAAGCACCCTTTGAGGTGGTTATTAACTTTTCAACTATCTTTAGGCAATACTTTCATCCAACAAGATTAGGGGAGTATCAAACCAAGTGATCAAGAGTTTATCATTCAACTAGCTTAATGACAACAATACCTAGCTAGGTATTCAAGTTAGTCAAATCAAGTTTCCATATCGGGAGACTTTAACCATATCATTTGACATGCTTTGTCATAGGGGCCTATTGAACAAGCCCTCTATTCTACTTAGTAAGCTTGAGTATCCAAAATGAAGTATCCATCAAGTCAACAACATCAACCTATCCAAACTGAAACTTTGATCACTCATGTGACCATCCCTTGTTGCTTGAAAAAGAAGAAGCTTATTCAAAGGGAATGAGTCCTAGCCTAAATCAAGATCAAGATATCACGGCTCTCCAATCTAATCCCATTTTTTATCACGATCCCACCTATCAAGAATCTTATGATGATCCTCTAAGATTTTGGTATTCCATCCACGATGATCCCCTTTTATCTCAAGAGTAGAGTCCCATTCAACATCCACCTGCTAAGAAAGAGCATGATATCCCTTCCATCTCCTTCACTAATCTAATTCAAAATCAAGAGAAAATAAAAAACTTAAATGATCCTACTCCAAGTCAAGATCAAGATCAAGGAATCCTTTCATCCTCCAAATCCATTTTAGGTCCTTTCATTCCAAAGTCAAACTCTTCATCCTCCAAATCCAATTTAGGACCTTTCATTCCAAAGTTAAACTCTTCATCCCTTCCATCCATCTTGGGTCCTTACCTCCCTCCATCCACCAATCCATCACCTCAAATGATCCATAAGAAAGATCAACAAAGGCACACATCTTTGAACTTTTTTCAACCATCTATCTAAACATATTTCTAAAACTATCCTTCCAACATTTCCTTTATCTATTTTGGGTCCTTATGTCCCAAAATTCAATTTTCCTCCATCTCTTCATCACTTATCGAGTTGTGTACCAGTACTCATCTTGAATACATTTCCATCTATCCTTGCACAAATCTTCAAACATTCTATCTATTATCCAACACCTCTTTTCTATCCTTCCATCCCTTTCATTCAATCCTTTGCATAAATTCATCATTTGTGAAATAGGCATTTGTGTCATTTTGTCATATGCTTTCCCATGCTCGAATCTCATGTTTATTCCTTTTCCTAGATATCTATTTATGAAACGCTTCAGAATCCGAGGTTGTTCCTCTTTAACATTTTATTTTGGTTGGGATACACACTCAATCCAGAAAAGAACCACTTATCGTATCTTGGTACCGACATCTTTTGATTACTATATCTCATACACTTAATCAATTGCTCTAAATCACTGTGATCTCTTAGTCGAAGACATGGCTAGTGAAAAATCTAAAATCTTTCTTCAGCGTCACTATAATTATCAAACCCATGTAAGTTTCATTACTTACAAGCCAATGCAATCAAAATAAGAAAAGAAAAAGGCAATATCAAAAGATCAAAAGCATGATCAAGAAAAGAAATATCAAGAAAAAAAAATGAAATATCAAAATGTTTGGCTATGGGAATATGCGAGTAATTACATCGGAGCTATGCAATGGAGCAATATTTGTGATATTACAACGATAACCTCATCGGAGCTATGGACGCTTGCTGGCAGCAAGGCTCTATCCAGGATGCTTTTGAAGTCAGGGTAACTCATGTAGCTAGCCACGTTGGATTCTGAAGAGTACAATGATCATATGAGCTGGAATAAACCCACTTGCACACACATGGGTAATCAAAGACTTAGTACCTTGATCCAATTTGGGATTATTCTTCCCTTTTGAGTCTACTTCCTAGTTTCTAGATATGTTCGGTTGATTTTTTCGGAACACTTATTCAGATGGTGCTAAATACTGTGACAATCTTACATATCACCTCTTTAAAAAATGGAGACCTCTATACTTGGGGTCAAAGTTTCATCCTCTATTCTTCATACCACATCTCCCATTATCCTTCCTCCAATATCCATTACCCTATCTAAATTCATCCAGTGCTATCTACGATCTTGCTTCACACTAATCCATACCATCCATCCTAACTATTCATTTCTTCCATTATCTATCACTATCTATGATCTTGTTTCTCCTATCCATATCCTATCTCCATCCATATCCCCTTTTCCATCCTTGATCTTGATCAAAACTAAGGACAAAACCATGATTTCAAAAACCTCTTGACATGTCTCCTCATAATCTATCTTCTTCTTTCTCATATCCATTTCCACCTCAATGGTTCAGTCATCCATTCATAATATTGCTTGTCTTGCTATATATTGGGGCAACCAAATACATCTTTCTTCTAATCCAAAAATCTTCAAAAATCATAAATGTCTAAAAAAAAACTAAAAATAAAAAAAATCAATAAAAAAAATTGAAAATCAAAGCATGAACGCATGGCCCATCCATCAAATCAACAACATGAAAACTCTCGAATACTGCAATCAAACTGATCACATGTCTTGTTAATCAATTCATTACTCAAAATCTATCAACATCAACATGTCTTATACAAGGATAGGAACACTCGAAACTAGACAGATCAATCTTATACGAGGTACTCACTCTTTGAAACCAGACATTCCTATCAATCATCGAGTCTTGTTAATCAATCCATCAATCAACATCAACATCAACATCATCATGTCTTATATAGGGATAGGTACACTCGAAACCAGATAGATCGGTCTTATACGGGGTACTCACTCTTTGAAACCAGAAATTCCTATCAATCATCGAGTCTTGTTAATCAATCCATCTATCAACATCAATGTCAAAATCAACATCAACATGTCTTATACAGGGATAGGTACACTCGAAACCAGAGATATCAGTCTTATACGAGGTACTCACTCTTTGAAATAAGACATTCCTATCAATCATCGAGTAATCAAAACAATGGAATAGATAAATATTACTACTGGATTTTGTCCTACTTAGCCTTATCTTTATCAATTGGTGGCAGTACATGTTTCATCTTTCAAAAAATCATAAAAATAAAAAAAGTGCAATAAAAGCAAGTGGTGAAAACCTAGAAACAGGCTCGCTATTTGTGATAGAGTGGTTCCTCCATCTATTTGTACACATCATATCCACCCATCTGAGCCATCACCACAAATTCAAAATTTCACTAATGCTTATCAATCCTAGACATACTTAGTGTAGTCACTATCCTTGATTATCTGAACAATCATCTGTATCATATCTCGCCATGGCTTGGTGGTCAATGTACATATTCCATATCGTAAGTAGTATCTACAATGAGGACAAAATCCTAACCTCGCTGGGGGCATATCACCTTTGGGTTTCAAACAGACAATCGATCACAACAAACACATCGAGACAAAAACAAGATCACGACAATCAATGGTAAAACAAAGAAACATGAACTGATCAAAACTAAACAATGAGGCATTTGCAAGATGTTTTATCCGACAAAAATACATAGGATGACATGCATGTTTATTTATGGTTGTTTTCAATTTTTGCTTATCATATCTCTCAAGTGACTTAAGGATGTCTTGAAATGAGAGGAGGGAAGGAGTATGATATTTTCTTTGTTTGCTGGTTGTGAGTGAAGCCTTTTTACTATGCAAATTTGTTCTACGACATGATCCAATGACATATCATTGAGGACATTTTCAATTTGTATAGGACAAAGGTTAACTCTTGTCTATTTACGCAAGCCGCACTTAGGTCATCGTGGTTCAATTATACCTCGACGCTTGTGCTATCTTGCAATATCAAAACCCATGTAAGTTATACTCAAGTCATCATGGTCCAATTATACTAGAATGCTTGTATCAACTTTCAACATATCAAAGGCTCAATGATGATAAAAAGGAAGCATATCTAATTTGATTGAAAAGGTGACAATATCAAGAACGAGAGTGTATTTCATATTAGGTTTCATATAATTGTTAAGTGCTTAGGTGCATTTTTCAGATCATTCCTAAAATTACATTTAGTTGCATTATCATATCATGGCATTTAGTTGCATATTATTATTATTATCATCATCATCTAGTTACATTCATCATTGCATCCATAACATGCATATCTCTTGCATCATCATGGAATCTTTCTTCACTTTCATATCTTCATCATTCATCCAACTCTCATCTATCATGTCTTATACAGGATGTATCTTTCCTGAAACCAGACGTTTTGATTAGGTCTTATACATGATATATTGTTCCTGAAACCAGACGTTTTGATAATCTTTGTCTTATACAGAATGTATCTTTCCTAAAACCAAACATTTTGATTAGGTCTTATACATGATATATCATTCCTAAAACCAGATGTTTTGATCATCTTTGTCTTATACAGGAGGTTCCATTCCTGAAACTAGACTTGATCTCAATCTTATCAATTCTATCAATCCATTTCATTTGATCCATTCTATCATGTCTTATACAAGATGTATCTTTCCTGAAACAAGACATTTTGATAAGGTCTTATACAAGATAAATCGTTGTTGAAACCAGATGTTTTGATCATCTTTGTCTTATATAGGAGGTGTCATTCCTGAAACCAAACTTGATCTCATTCTTATCAATCTGATCAATCTGATCAATCTAATCAATTTGATCATTCTTATCAAACCCATGCATGTCATCAACTATCCACTCTTTATCTTTCAAATAACATTCTTCTTCTTTTGAGAGATCATTCATTCCTTTAGTGCATGAACAATCTCCCGAGGGGGCATTATCATATCAAATCTCCATATCAATTTTATATCAGTCTCATATCGACACCATCCTCATATCGACTTCTCATATCGAATCAATTCTTCATATCCAAAGATTCATATCGACAATTTTGACGACAACACCATATCAAGAATTTTGGTGACATATCGAGTGTTTTTCTTTGAATTGGCACATGGTCACACGTTGCTTCAAAGAGGGGCAAAATGTAGACACCTAAAACTTGCACAACTAATTAAATAAATTTTATTCATTTAATCATCATTTATTCGTCTATTAATTATACTAAGGTTTAATTAATATCCCTATTCTTCAAACCAGCCTTTTAATCAAATTAAAAATTTGATTAAAATCCTTTTCTTCTATCCCAACCTATTAATTAAACTAAGGTTTGATTAAGTACCCTTTAGCCATTTAATTGAATACATCTTATTTATTTAATTAAAACCCCTTTTTTCCCTTTTAATTGAATTTACATTTGATTAAAATCTCTTTGCATTTAAATAAATCATTATTTATTTGTGAATAGTCCCCCCACTTGCAAAATCCTACAAATGCAAGTTGCACCCCTTTTGGCTAAAATAAATTTTTATTTTATCTAAAAATGCCTATTTCCCTCCACTTGCATTCTCCTACATTTTCCATTAGCATGCTAATATTCTTCCAGAACCCCTCTAATCTCTCATTAACTAGCCTAATTCCTCTAATCATGTCACATCCTTAAATTTGGGGGAGTCACTTCTCCAAATTTGGAGAAAATCTTCAAAATGTGTTGAAGACTTTACCTTCTTCAAAAAGTTAACTTGTTGACTCTTCCAAACTTGTAAGGCTCTTACAAAAGCCTTGAAGGTTATCTACCTTCCAACAAGTTAACCTTAAAAGTCTTCAAAGGTATTTAATGCCTCTTACAAAGACATCACCCTAGCCCATGATGGTTGTCCCTTTGGCTATCCCTCAACTTTGCACAAGAGTTTACCTCTTAGACAATAGCATGCTCCCTTGGATAATGGCATTATCCAATGATGTCATCCCTTGAGGTTATCCCTAATGCTTAATTAGCATCTAATGTTTTCTTAGCATCCTCTCAAGCTATCTCGAGGTGACATTTGTCAACTTGAGGTTGGATTGAATTCCCCTCATGGATCGATAACTTTCAATCCTAGCCCTTATTAAGGTTGCTCAATCTTGGGCATCCATTTCTCTATTTATTTTATAAATAGAGCCGATTTCTTCAATCTTAGGATCCATCATCTTGTGCATCAAACTTATGGTCATTTTGCAGGTTATCAAGGAGCTCAATTTGTCATCTTCAAGCACTTAGATCATCTTAGTTGCATGTTAGCTTATCTTTCATCATGTTGATAGTATCATGCTAATCCCATTTTCATGCTAGCTTAATTCATAGCCATTGTATATCAATTTCATAGCAATCTCCATGTTAGTTTAATTAGCACACCTAAGCTTTCAATTTGGAATCAATCTTAATCTCATATCTTGCATTTCGTCTTTTCATATCATTTGACCATCTAGCTAGGATCTTAGTTGCATTCATTTTGATCTTGGCATATCCTTCAATCTCGATCTTTAGGTTGACATCTAAAAGATCAAGTGCTCTTCCAAGTGAGAGCCACCTTGAATCTTGAAGATCCATGGAGATAGAGGACCATGAGACGTGTTTGGGGTTCTTGATTTTGAAGCTACCTTAGTTTAGTTTCTATTTTGATTTCTAACTCTAACATAATGTTTCATGTGTGTGTTTGATGTTTTTTGATTCTCTTTTGCAGATTGCATACTTTTCATCACACAATATGCGTATAATTTGTATTCTTGAAGTTTGAAGTTGTTATGTTTGGATTTTTGTGTTTATGGGTCAGTATCTATGGGTCCAGTTGACCCCTGTCCCATTTCGGTAATTAAGGTATATCAATTAATGAATGAGTTATGTAAAGGGAAGCATGTAGAGATCTTGTGGAGGTCGACTTGGTTATCACGATTATGTTTAAGGCTTTATTAGATAATGTGTTGAGAAAGGCTGACATATTATCCTGGTGTGCAAGCTTTCCGATATATAGATAGAAGTGTATGGTGATGATGAAAGTGTGTGTGTGTGAAAAAGAACAAGAAGCGACTAATAGAGCGTGAAGTATGATTTATGGACAACAAAGGCAATTGGTGCTGAATCAGAGTGCAAATAGTGTTGTAGTAATCCTTCACCAGATTTGTTGCAGATGCTTAAGGATAGTTATACATAGATCTTTCACCGGATCTTCTGTAGGGTTTGTGAATTGTAATATGAGATTAACTTGGAACAAATCTCATGCATTTGGAGATGCAACTTTATTAGTTCAATCATACCTGTTGCAGTGAGCATTCTGACAGAAAGTCACTTTTGTAATCTTGCAATGAGCAGTCCAATAGTGAGTCATTTTTGTAATTTGGTAGTGAGCCACCCTTTTGTAAACACCATATAACTAGTTATATTCTCTCGAGAGTTAACACTCTCCATGGTTTTTCCCATTTGGGTTTTCCACGTATTAAATCTAGTGTTCCTTTTGTGGATGTGTTTTTCATGCTTATTCTACATTTTCTATTTCATGATTGATATAGTTAATTAATGAGTTTGATATATTTGCAAAAGGTTTAATATTTGAAGAAAGTTTTAGAATCTGTAGGAATACTGATTCACCCCCCCTCTTAGTATTCTAGTCCCTTCAACCAATCCAACAAACTATTGCAATAGATGCAAAAAATAATTCAGTTGTTGTCGCATTGGAAGAAAAATAAATTATTCGTTTTACCATCATATGTAGTGATGACAATCTAACGACTGATAATTAGCTAGATTGTAGTTTCCTACATTTTACTTCATGATTATTTTAAGTGAGTGTGAAATTAATAAAAGATTTTAGACTATATAAATAAACATATCTACTATAATTATACCTTGATTCTAAACTATAAAGATTAAATAAAGTTTAAGAAAATTCTCTTTCACATTGTTTCATGATTTTATGTAGTATTTCTTCTTCTCATAATATTATAAGAGTTCCTAATGAAGACATGAATAGTGTATATAGGAAAATTCAATACCTAATATACCAATGAGACATTATATTGAGAGAATTTTAAATATAAATTAAAGACAACAAAAATACAAGAAACTCCCTCAATTGCGTCCCATTGTCTTCTATCCCCAAGGATCTATTTAGTCTTCAAAATGTTGCTCTCAGATCTTGCACAATGACTCAAATAGATGACTACCTGAAGAACTAGATTCACTAAATGAAATGCATGCATCTAAGCTATTATGAGAGAAAATGCAAGCTACGACAAGTTAGATGATGATGATAATATTGCTAAGATGCAACTATGATGATAATGAGAACACTAAAATGTGATAATTAAGCTACTAATTTAAGCCATGATAACTACCAAATATGATCTAAATGTTATTAAAATGCTACTAAAATGAAGCTAAAATGAAGCTAAATAGATGCATAAGTCAATTATAAAACTAGCATTAGTTGGATACAAGCTCAATGGATCCTAAAAAATGCTGGAATTTGATCTATTTATAGACGTTCCAAGGCTAGAGATGATGTGGCAACAATCAATGGTTGAGACCAAGCTTGGAGAAATGGATGGTAGAGATGCAAGAGATTATTTATGAAGCATAGTGCAAGTGGTTGGAAGTTGGAGATGGTTGCTCATATTTATGACTAAGTATGGGCTAGGTTATGGGCTCAAGGAGACAACTTTGATTAAATGAGCATGGTGACTAGTACTCAAGAGGTAAGGTGACAAGTACCCAAGTTGATGTGGATAAATCCCCATTTTATAATTTGCAAAATATTATTTTCACTTGTCACATGCTAAGGTGGCGATGAGGTGGAAAGGTAGGAGGAAGTGTATTTAAATGGAATATGGTGAGATTTTGAAGAATTTTGGAAGAATGAATTATATAATTAAATTAAAGAATTTAACTATATAATAGAAGAATAATTAAATGACTTACATCTAATTAATAATTTTCAGGCCATATTTATGTGTATACGAATAGTAATGTCTTTGGGTTGGGGGTTTGGCTTGATTGGTGAGAGCTTCCTATGGTTGACATGAGGTCACAAGTTCCAGTCTCCCCCTAGCCCACGTGGTCTCAAGGGGTGTGTCTTGCTAGAATAACTAGTTCTACTACAAAATACTAATGTATCCATTGTATACAATTTTTTTTACTTATTTAACCATTCATTTTATAGAATTAAAAATGTTGAGCAAAAATCTTATCTTATAATCTATAAATAATTTTCTTATTTAATAATTTTGAAAATGTCATTTATCTACTTTCTTATTGATTCATGTTGGAAACAATCAATATATACATGAGACTATTATTTAAATTTTATCATTTTCAATGCATTATTTATTCTTGTGATACAATTTTAGGTATATTAATAATGTAAGTCTTATTCACATTTTAATTTGAAGCTTAGACTGAACCTTATTAATGTTTTTATGTTGTTTGAATGACATTGAACATTATTATAACAATCATAATTATCCTATATTATGAGGTGGAAAGGTAAATTAATATGAAAATAAATTATGCCTTCAATGAAACCCTCCTCTTTAAAATTGCTTTGTTGACTTTTAAATTTTTGATTTGCTGGAAAAAAAACTTACATTAAATATAATTATGCACTAACTATATTTAATTATATGTTTGAAAAATTGATTCACACTTATTGAAATAGTATGCTATTATCTAATATCATTTATTACTTTGATGCAAAAAATAACTAGCAATAATTTAAGTCTTCTATGATGACTGACTCACAATTACTATAATAGTGTACTATTTATGCAATCTAATAGCCACTAACCTCCACTCAAACTAAAATTTCAACTATCAAATCACCTATATGAACCAAATACAATGTGGTCAAGCACATTATTGATCCAAAATCATGTTGCCATAACCTCAATTTGGAGCTATTTAAGTTCACAACTCAACATATTCAACAACTTTATTGTCTTACTCAAGAAAAAATATTATTTCATTGCCTCCACTATATATACAAACTAATCAACGCCATTAATTATATGCAATGCACCTCTTGTAAGTAATTGAGAGATTTTATAACAATTAATTCAAATAAGAACTAAAATCAACTAGCCAATGATATAATTGTATTTTTCTTCTTCTTGATAATATTTTCTAATATTAAATTCTAAAAAAAAGCAACTTGAGTTGTTTGTCTCATACCTTATTGTTCTATGTTGAATGAAAAAAACAATTTTAAGTTTTCTCTTGAATCTATTTTTTATTTATTTTCAATTCTTTATTTTAAAAGATCAACCATGACTTTATATTTTTCTCAATTAAAAAACTTACATAGTTGTTAAAATATTTCACTATATCATATATGTTTGAAATGACATTGAAAACTATTATTGTTGTCATCATAATCTTTTTGGCTTGTGACGTGGTGGAATAAATTCATATGAAATTTACTTCTACCATTAAAAAAGTTGTCTTGTGTGAACAATTACTTATAATGTTACCATTTTACATGATATCTATTTTGGGTGAAAAAATGTTAATTTTGTAATGTTCCAATTCAAATATTATTTCAAGAATACAATTTTAACTTTATAAATTATATATCTTAGGTTGTCTTGTGAGATGGTGGGATAAATTAATATGAAAATTACTTCTACCATTGAAAGAGTTGTTTTGTGTGAACAATTACTTATAATGTTATGGTTTTCCATTATATCTATTATAGGTGAAAAATATTAATTTTGCACATATCTAACTCTTTAAACCTTATTTATTATCTATATTAGAATGAATTGATATTAATATTTTTTTAAAGTGAAAACGTTTTGATTGGAGTTGTGAACCAATGAGA
Organism: Cryptomeria japonica; assembly: GCF_030272615.1. Classification (NCBI taxonomy): domain Eukaryota; kingdom Viridiplantae; phylum Streptophyta; class Pinopsida; order Cupressales; family Cupressaceae; genus Cryptomeria; species Cryptomeria japonica. Next base: position 573,388,941 of record NC_081411.1, on the reverse strand, counting down.
CCACATACGAGAGACCTCATCGCCATCATGAACATTCAACAATATCACCCCATAAGCAATGTGAACCTTGGTGGCAAGAATCACAACACCATGACTTAACCATCACACCATGCCATTACTAACAAAATGATAGTGATAAAATTTAAAGGATTGATTTGTATTTTGTGGTGTTACTCATTATATAAATTTTATTTCAAGGTTCCTAATATATCCGACACAAACAACGACAATAGAGTTAACTTACACTCCAATCTAAACATATATTTTCATGGGTTTATTTTTGCATTAAAATAGGCTATTAAGACCAAGCCTCTTTGCCTCTCTTTATTCGACAACACATCCTTAGCCTTAATTTCTATACAAATCATTATAAAGTCGAAAAGACTAATCACTATACAACACTCTTACATTTCAACCCATCAACATAATCATTGTACCCCACATAACACAATAGCTAGTAGAAACAAGACTTATTTTCATAAAACCCCAAGACTAAGCTCCTTTGGCTCTCCCTTTTTGACAACACATCCTTATTTTTCCTTAATTTTTATATAAATCACTATAAAATCGAAAAAGACTAATCACCATACAACACTCTTTCATTTCACCGAACCCCACATAATACATATCTGACGTATTTTCTTAAAACCTTAAATACTTATTTTTTTAAAACCATAAGACCAAGTTCTTTTACCTCTTCTCCACATCCTTATTCTTCCTAAATTTCCATATACCATAAAGTTGAAAAGACTAATCACTGTACAATACAAAGTGATTACAATACAAGACACTTACATTTCACCATCATCCGACCCCACATATTACAATATCTAGTAGAAAAGAGACTTATTTTCATAAAACCCTATCCAATGTTTCACCGTACCATAGATTTCTTGGTGACTCATATCATACGTAAGGTGAAGATGATGGAAAGGAGTCAATTATGGAAAGGCTGCAAGGGAAAAATAAAGGAATTGATTTTGGAAAGGAGTGAGCGGTATATAATTGAGGCCCCCAAAACGAAAATGACGCTTCACATGTGACCATCACAACCCTCCAAATTCACTCAACCACATCAAAACACGTCACACGCCTCAATCACGAACTTCCGTACTATCCTCATCTGCACAGGGTGATCATATATGACACGTGGAATACCATACCCCCAAACGCCTTCATCAGGATGTAAGTTGATTGCCGACAATCACAGAGAATTTGAATGCGCAATGGCATGCATAGAGTGGGTCCTTTAAATTCTCTGCACCTGAAGCAGGATTGGTTTGCCAAACCCTTCGTCACTACTGATTAGGGGGGGAGAAATTCATTTCCTGGGAGAGGGGCTTTTTCAATTGCATGGTAGTTTCATCATCAATGGAGGAAAAATCCCCAAGCAGGTTGGAGCAGCTGGACTGGGGCGCTGCTACAAATATCGTTCGACGGCTCGATGAGCCAGCTGACATTGCCCGTTTCGCTGCTGTTTCAAAATCCTGCCGTAGAATGGGTAAGAATCCATGCATGTCAATTTTTCCTGAAAATTTACCAACTTGGGTTTCTGTTTTTCTGTTGCAAGTTCGTTTGATTACATGCTCATTTCTCAAGTTATTAATTGTTTTGTGTGTTCGTTAGTTTTTGCCCCTAATTTAATTATTTATTTTGTGTTCTTAAATTGGCCTGTTTTTAGGGTTTTGCAGGTAAATTGTTTTTGTGAGTATTTCCTAATGTGATTGGGGTTGAAATGTTGGCTTTTTTTTTTTTGCGAAAAAGGGGATGTACCGAATTGTATGCGAAATAGGTTATGAAATCTGCAACAGTGAAATCAATATATTTTTATCTAAAAGACTTGATGGAAGTACTGGTCTCAACTAATTTATCATTTTTACTGTAAATATTGTTTGGAAGAGACGAAACTAGTCCATAAGTTGGGGGAGTTTACCCCGCAATTGATGCTTCAGGCTTTCTCTGGCCAATTGTAAGAACAAGGACTGTTTCACACAGGCTGACATTTGAGGAGAAAGTAAAATAAACAGAGCAGAATTAAGTATAGTTATTTTTAGTTATTTACTTTCCCTTGTCTCTAGTAAGAAACCCGGGGTTCTTAACTAGATAGTGTGCATTTATGGGCTCTTAAGGAATGAAGGTTAACTGTTGCTATTTTGCGAGTGTGATGGATTTGATATGTAGTGTGGTTGGATGCATAATATATAAATAAAGTTTTTGGGCCGTTGGACTCATGAAAAGTCCTCAGCAAGGTACTTTTAGAACATGCCAAAAGGCTCATGATTTACACTCTTATTGATTTTTGTAAACTCTCTTTGAATTGCCTTGACATGCAAAATTTGACTTGGGACATCAGCTGGATGTTCCCCAAAAAAGATGTCCCCTTTTTGGATCTTCTTAGGAACCCTTGGATGTCTTGACATATGTAGCTGTCCTAGGTACTTCAGGGCACCTTCCACAATGCGGATAAAAATCAAAAAGGGAAAAATTCTTAAACAAATAAAACTCAAAACAACTTTTAAAACCTATGCTTATGACTGTTTTGCTTCACCAAAAGAGAAGATGAAAAGAGGAAGACAGAGAGGGAAACAAAAAGAGATGAAGTGAAGCAATTTCCAAGATTTCAGTTGGAGAAAGTCTTCATATACTACAAGATGCTTTAAGAAATGCAAAAGGGATTCATGATTTTGCACAAACTCCCTTTGCAAAATTCTATGCCTTAATATAATTCCTTTAATACATTCTATGCAAAAGATCAAATGGGTATGTGTGGTTTTGGACATTTTAGAGGTCCTGGGGACTTGGCACTTGGAGGGGTATCACGCTTCTTTTTAAAAAGTTTTTGTGACTTGTCCCAAAAGACTGATATCCCCTTTGTTTTGGTCTTTGTAGGGAGACCCAAACATCCCCTAATTTCGCTTGGATGTTATAATGTCCTCTAGTTATCTGGGGCACTTTGGGTTGCCCCCACATAACACACTACAAAACTTAAAAAAATAAATAAGTATATTCTAAAGCAAATAAAATTCTAAAAGGGGAACGTGGTCCCAAAAAACCTATGTTCCACGGGGACGTGTCCCTTGCATTTTTTGCCTTGTACGCGTACTGGGGACGAAACGGGGATGGTAATTTGCCGTTTCCTAGGAGTCCCCTTTTTGGCAAATTCACCGGGGACGTTTCAGGGACGACTGTTGGGAAGCAGGGGACGACAAGGGACGACCAGCTCCCCTGGGACAGCCATGGGATGCCTAGGCGTCCCTCGTGTTAAAGATTATAACTTCAGTAGATATCATGCTGCCGTATTAATGTAATTCGTGCTCTTCATATTCGGGTTGCCATCTTCAGCTGGAAATGTATCCGTTTTTCTTCTTCTTGTTTTGTATCATAACTGTCACCAACTTGTATTATCTGGAAATCGGTTCCTTTCTTAAAGTTCGCCAGCTCATTGTGTATGTCGGTGTGTAACTGACACTGTTCTTTATGATTTGTCTTTCGCCTTCTTCTTGAGGAGTCTATCGGGTTTTTGTAACATTTTATTTATTCATGTGCCGTGGGTCATTTAGAAGAGGATCAACATTCTTTGGAAGGTCTTTTGTTGCGACTTTGTATCTGCTATTATTTTATGAGTTGATCATTTATGTTCAGCGGTGAACATTTGGGTGTGCAGATTCATTCAATTGCATCTTCTTCTACTTTATTTTTGTAAGCAGATTTCTGATAGTCAACTTCTATTTGAGTATTATCAATCATTGTTAAAATGATTGCCTTCTAAGTGTGAGAGATATGTACTTATTTTGAGACTTCAATAAAATCTATTTTTTGGTGTGGCTGGGTTTTTCACCCTCAGGTGGAGGGTTTTCCAGGATAATTTGTTGTGTTCTTGTTCTCTTAAGCTTTCTCAGGATCTATTATCTGCTTTTTTAGCATTCTGGTTCTATTTTTAACATGGTATCAGAGCGGGTATAAAAATAAGATGTAGAATCAGATTGCTTAATTTTGAAATTCTCTTTATTTGGAGCCTAAGTCGGTTTATTTCAAGGTTTTCATCATGGTGAATGGACTCAAAGTTGAAGGCAGATTGGATGGCGCAGCCAATTTTTACTTCATGGAAATTTAGGTTTCTTATTGTGCTAGAAGAGAATGATCTTCTTAACTATGTGAAGTCTGTTGGAGATGAACCTTCAGATGATTCCGAGAAAGCTCAATGGAGGAAGAATAATCTCATGGCTAAAAAGATTCTAATTGATTCTGTTAAGGATCATCTAGTACCTGTTATATCCAAGTTGAATTCAACCAAAGAGATGTTTGAGTGTCTTCAAAGCTTGTATGGATTCAATAGTACTAGTAGAGCTCTAGCATTGAGACGTTTACTCCTCCATATTAAAATGAGTAGAGGTGAATCTGTTGTTTCTTTCTTTATGAAGATTACTAAATTAAAGGATCAACTCAATGCTATTGGTGGTTCTATTGAGGATAAAGATCCGGTTATCTAGCCATGAATGGTCTTCCTCACTCTTGGTAATTTTTCATTCAAGGTATTAGTGGAAGAAATGAATTACCCAAGTTTGATCGATTGAGGGCTGATTGCATTCAAGAGGAATGCAGATTGGAGGCAAGAGTAATTGGACGTAAATCTCATAATGAAGAAGATCATGTTCTTGTTGCCCATACATCTAGAAGAAAAGGAAGGAGAGGAAACTTCAAAAGGAACAGAGATAGAAATTTTGATTCAGCTCTTGAATCTAAGAAAAGAAAAGATCTCTCTTGGGTACACTGCTTCAGATGTGACAAATACACTGCTTCAGATGTGACAAATTTGGTCATTTTGCTAGAGAATGTCCTTCTAGACCCAAGCCTCAAGCTGCTGCAACAAATGTTGAAATTGTTTCTCCTCATAGAGAGTCTAGTGAAAATTCAGAAGGGTTCTTATTTATTTCTGCTCTCTCCAGTAACATTCCTACTGATAGTGATACATGGCTTATTGATAGTGGAGCCTCCCGTCATATCACTAGTTATCGTGAACACCTCTCCAACTTGAAGGAAAAAGATTCGCATCTTCAAGTTATCATTGGTGATGATGCTTGTTATTTTGTGAAGGGTGTTGGTTCTACTTCTTTTAGTTGGATTCTGGTATTTCTCTTCTTTTGAGTGATATTCTATTTGTTCCTTGTATTAAGAGGAATTTAATTTCTATTTCAGCATTAGAAGACAAGTGTTATCATGTTGCTTTTGTTGATGGAAAAGTTCTTGCATGGAAGAAGAACACCAACATTCAGTCTACACGTGAGATTGGTGTTCGTCATGATAGTCTTTACAAGCTTTCAACTCGTCCTATTCAAGCATTAGCTCACGATTCTACAAGCTCAAGTGAGCTGTGGCATAAAAGATTTGGTCACCTAAATTTTAGAACTGTCTTCAATGGAGAAGGTAGTTGTTGGTATTCCAAAGCTAAATCAAATTCATGAAGGTGTCTGCAAGGGATGTGCTCTTGGTAAGAATGTTAAGAGTACTTTTCATTGTAGTGAAAATAGAGCAAAGGATATTCTAGAGTTAATTCACTTTGATTTGTGTGGCCCTATGTTAGTCGCTTCCCTTAGTGGTTTTTGGTATTATGTTACCTTCATTGATGACTTTTCTCGTAAGTGTTGGATTTATTTTCTTAAGTCTAAAGAATCTGATGAAGTGCTGTCCAGATTTAAAGAATTTAGAGCACTTGTTGAAAATTTATCTAACAAGAATATAAAGATTCTAAGATCTGATAATGGGGGAGAATATGTTTCTGGTTTATTTCATAACTTTTGTGTTGAAGCTGGGATTAAGAGGGAGTTCTGTGTCCCTTATAATCCTCAACAAAATGGTGTAGCTGAAAGAAAGAACAGGACAATTGTCGAGGCAACGAATGCTATGATCCATGATCAAAGTCTTCAAACTTTTTTATGGGCAGAGGCTTGCAAGACAACAATATACATTCAGAACCATAGTCCTCATAAAATTCTAGACAACATGACTCCAGAAGAAGCTTTTTTAGGTATCAAACCAGACATTAGTCATCTTAGGATTTTTGGATGTCCTGTCTATATTCATGTTCCAAAAGAGAAAAGAACTAAGTTAGAACCTTCAGGGAAGAAAGACATATTTGTTGGTTATAGTGAATCTTCAAAAGCATACATAATCTACATTCTAGGTCAAAAGCAAATTGAAATCAGCAGGGATGTGTTTTTTGATGAAGATGTAGCTTGCAAAAAATCCAATGAGTCTAACATGGAATTTGATAGAGAAGACTTTGAGTCTCCTCAAGACATAGATATGGCTGATCCAGATTCACCTTCAGAGATTTAGAGGGAGAATACAGATTTAGAAGACTCTGCTGATCCTGTTGATCCAATTGATTCTATAGATACTTTGCAGGTCCCAGTAATATTCCAGCTAATATGATAAGACCTTTGTGGGCTCAAAACACTATGGAAGAGGCTGAAAAATATGAAGCCCCTTGTGGCACCTTCAGAGAGAGTAAAAGGCCTCATAAGTTTGCAGGATATGTAACTTTGATGGGTCACTTTATAGCATCTGAGCCTTCTAATTTTGAAGAAGCCTCAAATCAGCAAGTGTGCAAGGATGCCATGATGGAGGAGTATCAATCCATTATCAAAAATGATGTGTAGGACATTGTTCCTAGGCCCAAAGGTAAATCTATTGTTTCTTCTAAGTGGCTGTTTAAAATTAAACATGCAGCTGATGGGAGTGTAGAAAAATATAAGGCTAGTTTTGTAGGTAGAGGTTTTCCACAAAAGGAAGGCTTAGACTATGAAGAGACTTTTGCACCTATAGCACGTTATACTTCTATCAAAACTATTATTGCTATTGCAGCTGTTAAAGGGTGGAAATTGCATTAGATGGATGTAAAGACAACATTCTTGAATGGCGTAATTGAAGAAGAAGTTTTTATTGAGCAGCTAGATGGATTTGTGATTCATGAGAAAGAATCACATGTATGCAGATTGAAAAAGGCCTTGTATGGCCTTAAGCAAGCTCCACGTGTTTGGTATGAAAGAATTGATTGGTATTTGTTGAGCTTGGGTTTTCTCAAAAATGATGCAGATTCAAATATCTATTTCAAGGTAATTGATGATAAAGCCTTAATTTTAGTTCTATATGTTGATGATTTATTTCTTATTGGAGAGGATGATCTCATTGCTAGAAGTAAGAAAGAGTTAACTTTTGAATTCGAGATGAAAGATCTTGGTTTGATGCATTATTTTCTTGGTTTAGAAGTATGGCAAAGACCAAATGAAGTCATCTTGAGTCAAGGGAAATATGCCATTGACATTTTGAAAAGATTTGGTATGTTAGATTGCAAGTCTATGACAACTCCCATGGAAGCAAATCTGAAAAAGTTACATGAAGTTGCAGCTAGTTCAGATTTAGTTGATCTTACTATGTATAGGCAATTGATTGGATCTTTGATGTATTTAGTCAATACAAGGCCTGACATATGTTATGCTGTTAACACTCTCAGTCAGTTTATGAGTGAGCCTAGATAGTTTTATTTTGTTGCAGCTAAACATATATTCAGATATGTACGTGGTACAGTGGGATATGGTTTGAAATATACTTCTTGTGAAGGTCTAAAATTGCAAGGTTTTTCTGATTCAGACTGGGTAGGATGTGCATCTGACAGGAAGAGCACTTCCGGTTGTTGTTTTAGCTTAGGTTCAGCTATGATTTCTTGGTGCAGCAGGAAGCAATCATGTGTGGCTCAAAGTACAGTTGAAGCTGAATATGTTGCAGTTGCTACAGCAGCAAGAGAGGCAGTGTGGCTTCGTAAATTACTTGTAGGATTGTTTGGACAACTTTTGGAACCTACAGTAATTCATTGTGATAACCAAAGTTGTGTGAAGCTTTCGGTAAATCCTGTTTTTCATGATAGAACCAAGCATTTTGGAAATTAAATATCATTACTTGAGAGATATGGTTCGAAGGAAAGCAGTGGAGCTCATATATTTGCACAAAAGAGCAAACAACAAACATTCTTATCAAGCCACTTCCTAGAATGAAGTTTTGTTATTTTCGAGATAACCTTGGTATTGTAGAGAATGATGCTCTTGCTGAAAGGGAATCTCAGCTTCAATGAATTTTTATATGTTGTTAATGAGTTCATCTCTGTGAGAGAGAAGTTCGAGGTGAAATCCCTTGTAATGCATTTTTCTCCGTGATGGAGAAATTTGAGGTGAAAGCCCTTGAGGCTCTTTCCACTTATGGGGGTAGCCATAGTGGATGTCATGTTGAGAGGCTCCATGACAACATCACGTTGAGCGACTCCATGATGAGAGCTTGTGTTATTTCATCCATGGGAGTAGCCATGATGAACATCATGTTGAGTGAATCCATGATGCCTATCACGTTGAGAGAATCCGTGATTTTTTTCGTTGTTTTCATATTTTGTTTGTCATGTTGAGAGACTCCATGACTTGTATATTTGTGAATGATATCTCCTTTGTTAAGAGGGAGTGTTAAAGATTATAACTTCAGTAGATATCATGCTGCTGTATTAATGTGATTCTCGTGCTCTTCATATTCGGGTTGCCATCTTCAGCTGGAAATGTATCCGTTTTTCTTCTTGTTTCATATTCTTCATAACTGTCACCGACTTGTATTTTTTGGAAATCGGTTCCTTTCTTAAAGTTCACCAGCTCATTGTGTATGTCGGTGTGTAACTGACACTGTTCTTTATGATTTGCCTTTTGCCTTCTTCTTGAGGAGTTTATCGGGTTTTTGTAACATGTTATTTATTCATGTGCTGTGGGTCTTTTAGAAGACGATCAACATTCTTTGAAAGGTCTTCTGCTGCGACTTTGTATTTGCTCTTATTTTATGAGTTGATCATTTATGTTCAGTGGTAAACATTTGGGTGTGCAGATTCATTCTATTGCATCTTCTTCTACTTTATTTTTGTAAGCAGATTTATGATAGTCAACTTCTATTTGAGTATTATCAATCATTGTTAAAATGACTGTCTTTTAAGTGTGAGAGATATGTACTTATTTTGAGACTTCAACAATAAAATCTATTTTTTGGTGTGGCTGGGTTTTTCACCCTCAGGTGGAGGGTTTTCCCAGGATAATTTGTTGTGTTCTTGTTCTCTTAAGCTTTCTCAGGATCTATTATCTGTGTTTTTAGCATTCTGGTTCTTTTTTTAACACCCCAACTGTCCCCAGGACAGCTGGCTGTCCCCTATAGCCCAAAAAATTTTGAAGTCCAAAATAAATAAAAAAACACATTTTTAATTTATAAAAGAGGTTCGGCTGGCCCCACCAAGACCCCAAATAAATATTAAAACATAACAAACCCTAATCTAATATAAAACTAACAAAAGGAAGAAAAATACACTCATTGCGGCTATAGCATCGCTATACTCCAGAGTATTGTCAAACTCTAGGCTTATTTTGGAATATCAATCCTGAAGATGCTATGCAAGTTGAGGAGGACAAGACACCTCTAGGATTGCTTGGGGTTCCATTGGTTGAGGAGGCAGCCCCTCATATTGATAGTGACTTAGATAGAGACTCTAGCTCTGATCTTGATTTAGACTCTTAGTCTTAGACCTACCATGTGCTGATTATGGACAGCCACATATTTTCTTAGTTTATCTTGACATTATGATAGACAGCTGCTTATGGACTTCTATGTTTTAACTTTTCTATTGATAGTTTATGTCATCTTATAGTTATGGATGTTTAATATTTAATATTTATCATTTTATGTCTATTATGGATGCTTATCACATATGTTTGTTGGCTATGATTGATAAAAGCATTTGAATTTTGGTAAAATGTTTGTCAATTCTCTTGTGAAATCTCAATTCAAGTCTAATGCAATGTATTAATGTCTATGATGAATGCTTTACTATTGTTATGATATACATATTTGAAATTTCTCTATATTTGTAAAAAACCCCCTATTTTTTTAACAGCCGTCCCCTGCCGTCCCCCAAAAATGACCCAAACGTACCCCTGTACCGGAAACATGTCCCGGTGTCCTTTGTCGTCTCCGTCCCCGAAACTCCGTGGAACATAGCAAAAAACTTTTAAAGCCCATGCCCATTGTTCTTTTGCATTCACCCAAAGAGGATGAAAAAAGAAGACAAAACAGAGGAAAACAGAGGAAGATGAGTAATTTCTGAGATATCAATTGGCTGATGACCATATGGTTTCTGAGCTTGTTACTTAATGCACCGATGTACTATGCATATTGTATCATTCCTTTTTTGGCATCTTTAAATATAAACCATGCTTAATATTATATCTATGTTATTAGTCAACCAGATGGATTATGGAATCAATGAATTGTTATTGTGCTTAATCTTTAAATATCAGCTTCTTTTGTTTATGCTATTTTTACATGTTTTTGATTTGTTTGTGCTTTTAAAATTCTAACATTAGTTTCATTATTTTTATATATTGTTATATTAGTGCCCTCCTATAATCCATCTGCCGTCATTTTGTTGTCACAAAAATCAGAAATATTATTGCCATCCCCAAAACCCACTTTTGTGTTCCTACAACCTCGAAACTCGGAAACGTTGCCTTGAGTCTACTAGTGCTACCACAATTTGTAAAAAGTTACAATCATGGACATGTTTAGGCTTGCTGCATCACCTTGGAGGTTGAGGGCACTGCAAACTATGAGATTGTCAACTGAAAAGCAGAGCAATGGGCCTTCCACATGTCATTGGAACTGAAGAACTATAAGGGGGACATCAGACTATGACAACTCTTGCATAAATAATCCTAGTGGGATACCCATAATAGCATATTATGCCATTGAAAGAAAACTGTGCCAGTTAAAGACATTGAAGATAGCCAGAATATCAACCAATTTGGAAAGGTGGTTAGAAATGAAGTTTGTATAACAATAGTTGCTTGGAGTGACAATATTAGTAAAACCAGGTTGCCATTACTTAAGTTACCTCAACAAGAGGACATAACATTTCTTGGTCAAATCAGGACATTCTCAACCAAAGCTTTACATCATAGCATGGGGGAACAGTTAGTACTTACACCTGAGAAAGTACGTTTGACATGACATGTATTTGTTTTTGGATTTTCTACACATAATTATATTGGTGTATTTAAGTTTTTGGAATTGCAATTGTATGTGGTGTGCCTTTTTGCCTTGTAACTCTGCAACCTTTTGTCCTATTGTTCATTTGTAAATTGTATATGAGAAGCTTCCGTATCTTTCTGTTTAGAGAGACATTCTTATTTAGTGCACAGTGCATGCAATTGTAACATTATATGTTATATATTCTTCTCTATTTAATTTTGCATATCTGAAGTATCCCACCCCAAATTGCAACCAATTCCTTTCCTTTGTCAAACACTATACCACTGTAATATCCCCAAAAGGATATTATTTAAAATTCTGATTCTTAAACTTTATGATTTCTGCCCAAATTTCTGAGTTCCTCTTTTATTTTCAGACTGATCAGACACTTATAATAGCCAATAAATAACATCAAAACACATCAAATTATTATGCCAAATGGTTTGCCCAATATCAGAGATGAAATACAACATGAGATACACAATATATGAACAATAAATGCACACCACAAGTCTGAAATTCTGATGATAACTCTGCTGTCATAAGTCCGAATATAGAAGTCTGAAAGTACATCCAAACATGGACAAAAACATGACAATCATGCGCTGAAATGCTGCAGTCCCAAATCAGATTAATACCATAGGATTTATACATACCAAATCATGGTAAAATGAACTATAAATGTTGAAATTGCCCTCATAGAAATAGGTTAACACAACGCATATGTGAAAGAAAGCCACAAACATACACTTACAATGAAGGTAAGAACACATACACAACATGCATAAGTTGAAGTAAGGCAAGAATGATGATTTCAATTCATTACAAGGCCAATGGCCAAACTTACAGATGCAGAAATGCAAGATAAATACAAATTTTCAAGAGAAGTGAAAAGCATAGAATAGCTCAAGCCAATAGGGAGAGAACCCTTTACAATAAGGCTTAACAATCTTTATATAGAAAACTGGTCACAGAGGAGAGACCATTGGTCAAGGAAGAGAAGCCTTGACCCTTGTGTGTGTAGAGGAATGCCAGTCAGGGAATGCAGGGAAGTGCATGCACCTGACATGGTGTACATGCAAGCAACCCAACCATACCTTGACAAGGCAATCCCAAGAAGAAAAGTACTTCTAGAAGGTGGATTGCCCCTGTAGCTCCATGAAAGAAAGTGTACAAGTCGCAAGAGTTGGTGGAGCATTAAGACTTTGAGTGTTGATCATGCCATCTGGAAGTGTTGCAAGTCGTCGGAAGTAGGAAGACTTTGGTAAACTTGGGTTTCCAGAGTCTGGGAGGAAAAGGCTTAGGAACTTGGGAACTTCAGGGTTCAGGGGAAGAGAAGACTTGGAAACTTGGGAACTTTGGGGTTCTCGAGTTATGGAGTTCCGGGGAAGAGAAGACTTGGGAACTTGGGAATTTCAGGGTTCCGGAGTTACAGGGTTCCGGGGAAGAGAAGACTTGGGAACTTCAGGGTTACGGGGTTTCGGGGAAGAGGAGACTTGGGAACTTTGGGGTTCCGGGGAAGATAAGACTTGGGAACTTCAGAGTTTGGACTTCCGTCTCCCTACAAGACAACACTTCACATTTCATAATTCCCTTGTTTCTTTCCTTGATCAACTGGGGCAGCGCTGGTCCGTAGAGCATATCTCTGATCGGTTCTTACGGATGGACCGAGGATGTCATAAAAATGATAGCAGTAATTGCTAAAAATGGTAAGGTAGCCTAGACTCCCAAATAACCAAACAATGTCGAAATTGACACTTACTAAAAATAGTAAGTATTAGACAAGTTATCCAAAATCAGTCTAGAAAAGGTCGTTCAACTCCAACACATCCTCTGAGTTCATTGGCGACATCAAAAACCCCCTCTGAACCGACTGACAGAGACCTTGAAAGATAGTACCAGTCACTCTACAAGAGGACCTAAAAGTGGGGACATTACAATATATTTGCATTTTACATTTGTGTTCTTGTTGCGTTGCAGGATCTTAACGTACTATTAGAAAAGTATTTTTGCACACTCTCACTTATTTAGTTTTATTGAATTCACCAATTAAAGTAGTTGTAATCAAGAATTTCCCTAGGGTTTTAAAAATGCATACTAGCTAATTACAGGCCAAAGGTAAGTATAACTCTACAAAAGTTAAAATAATTGCATAAGTGTCACACCCTACCAAACAACCACATTTTTGTAAGATTTCCTTTGAATAGTCCCATGTCATATTTTGTATAAGGTAAAAATTCTAGTCAAATAAATAAATGTTTGAAAATGAGGAATTCTGTATAAAAATTAAAAAAATCATGTTTATTGTGCTTTTGGTCCATTTTAACCTTTTTGTCCTATTGAGAAAACAAACCTTTTCTCCTTGAAAGTCCATTTTTTCTCGTGTGTCATGTTTTGTGACTCATACTCTCTCGCCAAAATCTTTGAAAAAGAAAAATGGGCCCTTTTTTCTATTTTTTAATCCTCCCCATCATATATTGTGTTTTAATGCTTTGAAAGCTATTTTTGGGTACAATTTATTGAAAAGATTATAAGGATCATTTTGTTTGATTTCCTTGATTTTCACTATTGCATCTTTATGTTTATGTACCTTAGAAGGCCATTTGGGACAAAAACTTGAAAAAACAAAAAGCAAAAATTAAGAGGGAATTATCATGCTTTGAATCACATATCGGAACTTGTTGGTAAAATGGCAGGTTTTTAATAGAAAAGGAAAATAGGGCTTCAAAACAACAAAAGACGTAGTGTAGAGGCATTTTCCACATAGCATATTATGTTTTTTGCAACTTCCAAGGAAGATTTTGCTAGAATCCAAAAGGAAGAGGAATTTCCGCGAAGTGCAAAAGGCTAGATGAGGTGCGAAATCTAGGTTCTTAGTTTTAATTGTTTTTTGAAGTCTTGATTCTCCCACTCTCCTTGTTCTCTTGCATGTAGGAGATAAATGCTTACTTGACTATAAATAAAAAGTATGGTCTTTTCCTTTTTTATACAGTTATTTCAAACTTTCCAAATGTTGTGAAGCTTTTCAAACCCTAATTCATTTAGTGAAGAGAGGCTTTTAGATTAGATACAAAAACCTAGAATAATGTTTGAGGCAATTATTTGTCCCAATTCAGCAAAAGAGGTCTAGGGCAAGTTTATTTCACATAATGGTGTGCTTAAATGGGTTTTTTTCGAGTAAATAAAATGGATTCTAGGGTTTCAAGGTGAATGAATTGGAATTTTATAGTGTTAGGGTTAGGGTCTTCAAGAGTTATAGCTACAATGAAAGAAGAGATAGCTAGGATTTCATGATTCTAAAATCAACAAGAATGGCCTATCAATACCATTTCTTTGAACCTCCCTCCAAACTTATTAGAGATATTAATTTGGTCCAAATGATTGTACGAAACCTAAAGTTGGGAGACAGGATTCATTAGGGAGCATGGTGGTTGACAAGATGCATGTTGGTAGATTTTTTAAGTTACTTCTTTTAGTTTTTATTACTGCAAATTTAGGATTTGGGCTCTACATGTGCCAAATGTTACAATGTAAAGACCTTAGAGATTTAAGGTGTGGGCATGAATTGACAAGAAAGATTGGTTTAAACTTCATTGTTGAGGCGTTTAGTTTATTGTTGTATGAAGAGAAGTCTATATACAATGGGCCTAGAAATGAAAGCACTTGAGGAAAATATGAGGGATTGCCTTAGAACTTGTAAAATTTTGGTATAGAGTAAATCAATGTTTCCTCAAATTTATTGAATAGGGGAATGTGTGGAGGTGGGGATGCTTTTTTGGGATAACAATTTTTTTGTCGAATTTTGTGGATGACAGGGAGATGAATATTTAGATAACTTAATCAAAGTTGAAATTAAAAATAGCTAAAATTTAAAAAACTAAGTGCAATATGCTGAATTTGCAATGACAATCATCCTTTTTCTACCTTTTCATAGGGTTTGAGCATTTTTCCTTAAAAGTAACCTTTTTCTATTTTTATGCACCAAAGGAAGCACCCTGTCTAGTTAAAAGAAAGGGGATGTCCTCTCCAAGTTCCCTAGTCCTTGAGATGTCCAAGCTTGGCCCATGGACCCCCAAGAATACATCCCCATGGAATGCTAGAGTCAAGAGCTTTTAGACAATTTTACTAGGTGATGAGGAGAAATCAATTGAAAGAAGATTTGAGCATTTTGATCTCTTTCTTGAATTGGGTGATTGGACAAAAGAAGAAGCTAGGATATTTAACCTTGGATGTTCTACATCATCCCATGGATCCCCAAGAATACATCCCCATGGAATGCTAGGGTCAAGCGCTTTTAGACAGTCTTACTAAGGTGATGAGGAGAAATCAATTCAAAGAAGATTTGAGCATTTTGATCACTTTATTGAATTGGGTGTTAGGACACAACAAGAAGCTAAGATATTTAAACCTTGGATCATGAATCTGGTACACAAGGGTAAGCAATATGTGGAAAGGGGCCATCTAATCAACGATTGCATATGCGAATACCTTTGTGAGCTTAGTAATGTTGATACGTTTCATATGACTTCATATTTGGCATATAGCAAAATTAGGACAAGTTATTTGAGGGGCTAGTTAAAGTGAGCAATCTAGACTCTTGTAATCTACACACACCAGCTCTAGTTAACAAACAACAAGTCTCTAAAATTAGTGGAGGGTGAAAAATGCTCTTATTTACTTTGTCATTTTTGCATTTTGAGAGAAAGTATCACAAAAGAATTTCCCAAGAGTCAAAAGTGTTGATTTTTAGTGATCAGATTAGCAGTATAGAATAGAAAATCAGAATGCAAAGAAAATCATACACATAACACACATGTACCCTGGGAAAAGCTCCCTCTTGGAGGAAAAACCCAGCAACCAAAGATCTCAGGTCTGATTAGATTAGATATAGCAGCAGATTACAATTTAACCCTTCTAGGGTACACAACAACTATAGCAAAACTTATCTGAATCTGGAAGACAGAGTGTATATGCAGGTCACTGTCAATCTGAGACACAATTCGGCAGCCTTGACCTACTTCACAAGCCCTTGAACAAGTTCGGCAGTCCAGGATGGTATTCGCTCAACCTTGAGGATGATCGCCCAGCTTGAGAACTCCAATTCACTGCCTTAGACGGATTTGCCAGTGCAGATATAAATTCGCTTGTATATGCAACAGTTCGCTGACCTTGTTTGTACTTCGCTGATCACATAAGTAGTTCGTTGATAGGATAGATTCGCTGAGTAAGATGATATGTTGAACAATGAATGCTGACTTGTATATATAGGCGACTTAGCCTTTTGATTCTCCAAGTCGGCTAGCATAAGGAACACATTTAATTACAAACAAATGCATTAGGGTGGCGCCAACACTGAAATTAGGTCCACACGTTACACAAGAACCCAATATAGGTCAGCATCAACACGTTACAGCAAGATATTGATTATGGGACATGACTAAGGCCACGGGCCCATTAGTCATCTAAATGTGCTAGGTGTGCTAGGTCGGCCCTAGAAGGGCTCCGACCTAGCTACATATATTAACGAAGAGGGGAAATCTTTGAATGTGGGTATAGGTTTGTCCAATTCTCCATGTTCACATATATTTAGGTGTGGTTTTGATTTCTTTGATAACCAAGTGATCAAGTATCTATGGAATATTGTAGACAAGTTTTACATGTTCACAACCTTTTAATGCAAAAACATGAAGTTGGAGCCGAATTTGTTGGATAGGTGTTGCATGCTTTGTATGTTTACACCCCACCATTTCTAGTGTGCCTTGATTAAGGAATAGGAGGTCATTTGTGGAATATGAGGTATCATGCATGGGAATACAAGGGGGCATTGTAGGTGATTTTCTATCCACAATTTGCACCAATTTTATTCTAATATTGTTTAGTGCTTTTTTTGTAGTATTTGCCTATAAATACTTGCAACTGAATCATAATCAAGCATAAGCACAAGAGAAAAATATATCATTGTATCGTAAATGGTTGAGTTAATATAGTGAGTGTTGTTCTTCTTGGATTTTTCCCCAAAAGGGCTTGCTAAGGTAAATAATTGTTTCATATTGGGAGTGTGCCATAATCTTTTTTCTATTACGTTTATATTTTGTTAGCATTGCTTCTCCTACATAGGTTTATTGATATCTTTTCAATTTATTTGATATTAGAGCTATGCTTTAGGTAGTTCTTTTAGAGTTAGGGCATGAAAACCTTTTCATGAGTGGGAAGTAAGTGAATATTTGAGAGTTGGGGCATATTGTCTATACAACTCCTTTTTTTGTGTGTGAGCACTATGTAGGTGAATATTGTTTGTATGAGCATATCAAGGATGGGGATAGAGAAATTTAATGTCTGAAATTTGGAGTTATTAAAGCTTAAAATGGAAGATCATCTTGTGGATACATATAAATGGGTGGTTGCGTCCATAAAGAAACCCTTGCTTATGACAACATAGGATTGGATGAAGATTGATAGGAAGGTGAAAAGTATAATCTAGTTGTGCCTTTTAGATTGTGTTGTTGAATGTCTTAAGAGTTTCTAATGCTAAGGAACTATAAGGTAAGATGAAAAGTTCAAACTAGTTGTGCCTTTCACATTGTGTTGTTGAATGTCTTAAAGAGTTCCTAGTGCTAAGGAACTATACAATAAGATAAGGGCTTTGTATTATACAAAGTACCTAATAAATAAATGTTTTCTTTGAAAGATGTATGTTAGCTCCAGTTGATGTTAAAATGGATGAAGAAGATATATGTATTACTTCATTATGCTCTTTACTATATTCATTGGATAATCTTGTGAAGTTAGAAGCTTGAGGAGGTAGCTGCAATCTTCTTATTAATAGAAGTGAGCCAAAAATTTATGGAGGATTTAACCAAGTACACACTGTTCTTGAGATCTCATCCCCAAGAATAAATAAAATCAAGGTAGTGTATAAACAGTTGAAGTCTACAAGTAAATTGTAGTCCCATAGAAGACCTATTAAGAAATGTTGAAATTGTAGTAAAAATTGGCATTTTAAGAAGCAATGCAGTTTTAAAATGGTTGGAAAAACTAAGGCACTTGTCAATGCTCATTCCATAGAAACAAATATCTCCATTGAAGAAGCAAGGGATGGATACTTCATATCATCATGTACACACTTGTCACAATGCATCATTGTTAGATTTATGCATTTATTTTCCTATAGTTTCTCACAAGGAGTGGTTTGTGAATATAAAAGTTATAATGGAGGTGATGTCTTTTTAGGAGGCAATTTGTCCTATAAGATCATAGAGCATTGAAAAATCAAGATTATGTTTAAAGATAGTAAGGTTTGTGGTTTTGCATATTGTAGGATTGGCTAGAAATTTATACTTGTAAGAAAATTGAGTGATGTAGGTGTTCATGTAATATTAAACATAAATGGCTGCAAGATGGTTTGAGGAGAAATAGTGTTGAAGAAGACTGTGCATTGGAATACTAATCAAGCTTGAGGCAAGCGTTGAGCGATGGATGCAATAGTTCTATTGTTTCGTAGCTTGAAACCCATATGTTGCTTGTGCATAAGACAATGTTTTGGCATGAGAAGATGAACCATATTGGAGAGAGCCTTTCAATCTTTGCATACTGAAGCTATGACTAAAGAAATTTTTGGTTATTCCTTATATATTTGGTTTGTGTGAACATTGTGTATATGGTAAACATATTCAAGTGAAGTTCTTTACTATAGTTACAAGAGTAGATGGACTTGGCCTTGTTTAATCACTAGGGAAATCTTTTGTTTTATGTTTCATTTGTAGATTATTTTCAAGGAAAATACGCGTGGTATATTTCATCAATAAAAATAAGGGTTTTTTTTAGTAAATTCAAGGAATTTGAGGCTTTGGAAAAATACTAGACAAAGAAGAAGATAATGGTGGAGAGTTTTGTTCAAATGAATTTTAGTAGTTTTGTAAAGTAGTGTTGAAAAGCAAGGCAAAAGATAACTCTGTAGACACCACATTAGAATAGAGTTGTAGAGAGATGTGATTAGGACATTGATGGAAAGCAAGGAGCATGCTCAATGGTGGATGTTTAGAATAGAAATTCTAGCTAGATGCATTAAAGATTACATGTCATTTTCTCATTCTTTGCTCATTGATCACTTACATTAGCTTTTGTCAATAAAACTCCACAAGTTGCTTGGATTGGTGAGAAACATTATCCATGACATATTAGATTTTTTGGTTGTGATGCTTATGCGCATATTCCGAAGGAAATATTTAATTAATGAAACTACACAAATTTCACAAATTGCATGGATTGGTAAGAAACCCTTTTGATATATTAAAGTGTTTGGTTGTGATGCTTATGTGCATATTCCAAAGGAAAAGCAAACAAAGTTGGATTATAATATAGAGAAGTATATCTTTATTGGGTATAGTGTTGGTGTAAAATGATTCGAGCTATGGAAGACTGTTTAATCGTTAGAGGTTAAAGAGTATCTGAAACAAACAATTAGGAAAGGAAGAGCCATGATAGGTATAGTTTGAAAGAAAGATGAAAAACTATATCTGAATATGAATCATTAGCTCAGCTAGAAGAGGAAGCTTTTTGGGTTACATTTGTCTTATTTGTTATTGGTCACTCACATTAGTTCTTGTCAATAAAACTCAAGTTGCTTGGATTGGTGAGAATCCCTCTCCATGACATATTAGATTTTTTGGTTGCGATGCTTATGTGCATATTCCTAAGGAAAGATTTTATCAATTAAACTCCACGAATTGCATTGGTTGGTAAGAAATCCTGTTTGACGTATTAAAGTTTTTGGTTGTGATGCTTATGTACATATTCCAAAGGAAATGCGAACAAAGTTGGATTATAAAATAGATTAGTGTATCTTTATTGGGTGTAGTGTTGATGTAAAATGATTCAAGCTATAGAAGACTGTTTATGGTTATAATAAATCTTCAGAAGTTAAAAGAGTCTCTGAAACAAGAATAATTAGGAAAGGAAGAGCCATGATATTTATAGTTTTAAAGAAAGATGAAAACCTATTTCTGAATAAGAATCAATAGGTCAGCTAGAAGAGGAAGCGTTTTGGGTTACATTTGTTTTTATTTGTTATTGATGGTAATCCTTAAATCATTGGGGAGGCATTTGACAAAGGATATTACATTCTAGAAGAGGGCCATGAATGAAGAATTGGAGGCCTTGAACAAAAATAAGACAGGATTTGGTCAAGCTGCTTTCTAGATGAAAACTTGTTGGTTGCAAATGGGGTTGAAAAAGTTAAAAGTAGAAGGTAAAATTAGAGAAGTACAAATCTTGTTTGGTGGCTAAGGGAAATGAAGGGAAATTACCAAGTGGAGGGAATTGGTTTAGGTGATATTTTCTGTCCTATTGCTAAGATAAATTCTATTTTATTCTTTTTGGTTGTTGTTGCTATGCATGATCTCTATATGGAACAAATGGATGTGGCGAGCACTTTCATACATGGGAATATTGAAGAAATATGCCATAATTGAAAAATTTTACAATTAAGGGAAAGGAGGACACAGTTTGCAGGTTAAAGAAGTTCCTTTATGGCCTAAAACAATCACCAAGGATGTGATATGACAAGTTTGATAATGATGTGTTGGGACTTGGATTTGAATGAAACAAATTTGATAGCTACGCATATTTCAAAGAGGTTGGCTATTACTTTGTTATTTTGGTATTATATGTTGATGATGTGTTGCTAATTGAAAACAATAAGAAATTCATCAAGGATTTTAAATCTCAGCAGCTCTTATTGCAATTTGATATGAAGGATCTTGGTGGTACAAATGTTTTTTGGTAATGGAAATTGAAAAGGATTGCTTAAACAACAAATTCTGGTTGATTTTGAGGAAATAACTTGAGGCTATATCACCAAGGTTTAAAATTTAGAAATGCAAACTAGTTAATGTTCCTATTTTTGTTGGTTTTAAGTTATTTGTGGAATAACGGCCCAATACTAGAGAATATTGACAGCATATGTCATGTTCTTATGCAAGTGTTGTTGGAAGTCTAATGTCTACCATGAATATTACCCACATAGTGGGAGTTTTGAGCAGATATTTGTCAAACCCAAGGAACATTGGACTACTAAAGAGGGTCTTGAGATGTACATGGTTCTTAAAATTTTGTTAATTGTGTTGGAGCTTTGGTTGCTGAAGATCTACAACTGGTTATGTGTTTACTTTGTTTGGAGTAGTTAGTTGGATGAGCAAGATGTAGGTAATTGTTAGATTGTCAACTATAGAAGCTAACTATGTTGCATGCATTCATGCACGTAAGGAAGCTTTATGATTACAGAGGCTGTGTTGAAATTTTGGTTTCTTATAGAAAGATGCAAGGATAAATTGCGATAGTATTGTCTTTTTGGTAAAGAACCCCACTTATATCATGCTTGAATGAATATCGATGTGCAATATTATTTTGTTTGGGACATGGTTGAAAACTGTAATGCCCTTATCCTCAAAAAATCAGAAATATAATTCAGATCTGGAAATTATATTTATAACAGAAAACAAACTATGTCTTCACACACCAAAGTATGCCAAACAATGCTACCAATTTACTCCAATCTTCTCCAACTGTAATGGTTTTTTCATCAACTGAAAATAACAATAAACAGGACTGATTACAGACTCAATAACAGCAGCATACTGCTGTAATATGTTCATAAACTGACAACAAAAAAATCACAAACTATGCTTCAAAAGCACTCCAAACAACACCAGCAGTAAACTTGGAAACTAGAGAAGAAGCAACAACAATCCACCAAATTTCCTTCAGCCCAAATACAATCTCAGAATGAGAATGCCCTCTATGAACAAGGGTTTCCCTCCTCTGCTCATACAATGCTCATAGGTTTCCGTCCACAAGCTCTCTCCTTCAACAGGGTTCCGTCCATTGAAGAAGCTCCTTGCAAATCTGCAAATGTAGAGAAAAAAATGATAATCAATAACTCCAAATTCCCAAAATCTCAATATTTGTATCCATCGTGTATGCAAGATTTGAGCGCCTAAAGGCAAACTCCCTCCTTTGGAATTCCTGCTAATTTAATTATGATAGTTGCCAAAAGTTGTCATTCAATTATCAAAGATTCTCCTCCACTTGTAATGTCGGAAACATTTTAAAATTCATCCTGCAGCAACTTTCCCAAAATGGCACAAATTCAAATTTAAATTCCCTCCTTTGGAACTCCTACTAATTTAATTACGACAATTGCCAAAAATTGTCATTTAGTTATCAAATATTCTCCTCCACTCATAATGACGGAAAGTTTCTAAAATTCATTCTGCAACAACTTTCCCAAAATGACACAAATTCCAACATCCCACTAAGTGTTTCTAATTTAATATTTAAATGTCCTTTTGATATTAAGAACATTTGGACATTTCTAAATATTAAATTAATCTTTCTCCCTAAGCTTGTCCAATTAACCCATGGATGAATAAAATGGGTTAATAAAGCCAAAATTAAATTTTAAATAAAAGGGGACATGGCAAAAACAAATTGGTATTGCTGGAGAAGGTTGATACCTTAGAGAATTTTGTTGACTAATTGAGAAGTCAATTAGTATACAAAATTTTCCTTGATTTAGGAAATCTATGTGCATACCCACCCTTAGTAGCTTGTTTATGGATGCATGGTCCCTTTGCAAAGATTTCAACAAGTGGGAGATTTGTTGGATGTGTTGTATCCTTTGTATGTTCTACACCCCACCATTCCTTGTGTGCCTCAATTAGGGAATATGGGGTTTCATGTGGAATATGAGACATCACATGTGGGAATACGAGGGGTTGTTAAAGTGGTTTTTAGCCGATGGTTTTTACCCATTATATTGTGATACCAGTTTAGTGTTTTCTTTAGTAGCATTCCTATAAATACTTGCTCATGGATTTAGATTAAGCACAAGTGAACTACAAGCAAGATATCTTTTATTCTATTGCAAATGGTGGATTTAATATAGAAATTGCTACTTTTGTTGAGATTTTTTCTCAAGGGATTTTCAAGGTAAACAATTATGTTATATTGTGATTGTGCGATTATTTTCGATCTATTGCATTTAAGGTTTTGTTAGCATTACTTCTCGTATGTAGATTTGCCACTCTCTTTTCTCTTCAAAATTCCCATCAAATAGGAGCCTATGGGTGTCATTCTATGCTAATTCAAATTTCTGGATGGTAAATTCTACGAGGAATTGAGATATAATGATATGAAAATGATTATGCTAGAAATACTTGGCAACATATATGGGCACATGCCACATGTTGAAGATTTCTAGTTAAATTATGGAAATGAAGTGGAGACAAGAGGCCTTAACTATTGCCACATAAGATTACAATAGATTGTTGAGTTTGATGTTTAAAAGGTTCCTCTTGACATTCCTGAGGATGAGGATGAGATTCAATCGCCTTCCTATGAAAATCAACAAGTATCTCAAAAAACTCTACCTTAGATTAATTGGTTGTCTAAAGAAAATTATTTTAAATCAAGATAGGACAAGATGATTAATTGACAAGATCGTGCACTAGGTAAGGATGAAAATTTTACATAGCAAAATGGCCACACAAATTGTAATGTCCACTACCTAATTAACATAATTAATCTATTTCAAAATTGATTGAGAAACTAATCATGAAGCCAGTCATTGATATTCTTCAATTTATTAGTTATTAACAAGTGCTTATTTATTTTCGTCATTAGATGATTAATTCCATTATTTATAGTTCTTAATATAGATATTAGACCTTGCTACTATTTCAGTTTTAAGGGAGAAGGGTCTATGCATGTTACCAAAGTGCTTAGAGACCAAATACAATAGGTTCCCTCAAAGTTTACAGATCCAAGCCTTTACCTATCTTGGGTCTATACCCTCAAGGTTTATGGGTCGCTAATCCCCACCCTATCTTGGGACTTAACTTAGTGCTTGGATTTAGACTGCCCCTCTTTGGAACATTTCATTCCCATCTTCTTAAATACTGACAGTAATAACATGATTTAGATTATAAGTATACAAATTTCTTATGTATTATGAATATATATGAAATTAAGTATGACTGTCATACATATTGCAGTCCATATTAACATTGCCATTAATTCTGCATAAGAACATTATCGGGCTTCATATATTAAGCATACTTATTAAACACATCCCCATGCATACCACCAAGAACGAGGATGTTACTGCCTGTAACTTAATAACAGTTCTGATCTGATCTGATCGATGGTGATGTCACTAGATGCCTTTGATTCCTTCCCTTTATATCTCTCAATGTGAGGGAGAGGTCACACCTCTTCATCATGTATGCCCTTTGGCAAGAGACACACCCTTTCACCATTAGCACCCTTTGAAAGAGTGCAACTCTTCATTATTTCTGCCCTTTGAAAGGGACACAACCTTTCATAATCAGATCTGCACTTCTTATTTAAATCAGATCTGCACTTCTGATTTCCAAATTATCCCCCTCTCAAATGAGTTTCTCTTCTCCCTTTTATATCTCATTTGTTGAGGGAGTCACAACTTTTCCTTCCATGTTTCTTGACCATTCATTAACTTAATTAAATTTTAATTAATTATATTCTTTTATATTTTAATTTAATTTTTAATATTTCAATTTATTTATTATTATTATTATTGATTATTAAATTCTATTTCAAAGTGGGGACATTACAGTCCGCCCAACCCAAGATTGCTTGTCCTCAAGCAATATCATGGATTGTTCAAAATGACTTCCAATATGAAATGGCTTTAGAAACACACATGGAATAATCATGCTGGAAACATATCAAGCATGAACCAAACACAGAGCATACACATGGATATATGCAAACACGAATCATACACGCAAATACTCATATTGTTAGGTTCCTTCTCATTGACTAGAATGATTCATTGATTCCTCTTCACCCTTCAGGATGGCAGGATCAAAGCTTTGATACCATTTGTAATGTCCCATACTAGGTATAGACCTATTTTAACCATAATTATTCTATTTCTATGTATTGTGATGTCCCCATCTAAATATGACGGAATTTAATGATGATAATAATAATAAGATTAAATATATAATTTATATTTATTAAAAATTAATATTAATTTCATATTTATCAAGTAGTAATATAAATTTTACAATATTAAATTATCGACAAAATAACAAATAATACATTATTACAAAAAATAATACTGTATTATTAAATTATCAATATTATAACTAAAATAATTAAAGATATCTAAACTTATGATGAGTAACCAGCATAAGAAACCTTCAATACCGCTGTCGGTCATATAACAGTCGACCCGACTTGAATATAATCGACTCTAGAGAAAATCTTACTACATAACCCTCGATGAACTTTATAGTCATATCTTTGAAGACCGTCAAAGACTCCTCATTGGAGAATGGTAGGCGTCGATATAGTTATTAAGCAAGATTACATATACACCACAATCTGTCAAAGATGGCGGCAACCACCGTGTGGAGAGTAGAACATTACTGCCAGCGATGTGAATCTTTCTCTACAACATAATACGCCCATACTTAAGCCACTACCCATCCATCCTTGTTGTCAATGCTAGATAAGCATTATCACAACCGAGTATATATATGAGGATAATTAATAGCTGCGATCTACAAGAGATTAAGCGGTAATTATAACATAACCGACTATACACAGAAGGATGCAATTAGCATGAGATTAGATCGATTGAGAAGGCGAGTCCCATCAATAACCATAGTAGTCTTGAAACGGTGCATTTAGGAGGTGATTATGGATAAGTAAGAGTTATGTCTTTACAACATAACTTATCACTCCAATTGCAAGATATAAGGAGCCATTCAGTGTTAGTCAACCGGGGGGAAATAAGAATTATAACATATTACATACTAGTTCATGTTATATACCATCCGACAGAGTGCTGGTATTCATTAATAACCAGATTTCAAGCAATTAATATTCCATTGTATAGTAACTTTAATACATCTGATTTCCGATTTCGTAGTATTACTATAGGTAATAGTTACCGATTGCGTAATTCCATTATTGAACAGGGGAAAGCATTATCGATCTATCACAACAAGTGATAGAAATCACCATTTCTATTGTATAGGTCCATTACACCTCAGATATTACAATTGCCGGATAAATCATACTGTGTGCATCATAACTGTATATCAGACATTATAATTATCAGATAACTGGCATGATACATGTATATTCCATTAGGTAATATCAGAGATTACATATATTTCATCTAATTTCCATTATTTGCTTAAATCACCTTTATTTGACATAGTAACAGTCCCAATACTTCTCCATCGCCAAGAGGGGACATTACAAGTGGTATCAGAGCAAACTTTCTTGCCATCTTGTGAAATTTAGTTAATGTCAAGAAGAGGAAATAATATGAGTGAGCAGTTAAGCAATGATTTAAGAGCCTTTATGGAGCAAATAGCTCAAACCACCAAAGAATTGATGAAACAAAATGAGAGAACTAATCAACTCCTCCTTCAAGCTGTACAGTCAATCAGTAACAAACAGGCTAGACCCCACCAGAGTAATGGAAGGGACACCAATTCGAACCATTCAGAAAATAATCATAACAATACTCTTAATGTGAGACCAACTAGACCCCCCTTCCTACCAAATGAAGTCCAAGAGGAAGAAGCAAACACCCAACCTGTGGATAATGTTGATGCAATCCTAGAAGCATATTCTAAACTTGATCCTGAATTGAAAGGGAATGTGCCTTTTAGAGATTATTGTGATTGCAAAATGAGGGCCATCCCCAATATGAAGAGAAAAAGACAATTTGACAAGGATCTTAAAGATAGAATAAGCAAAATAACCCTTCCTTGTTTTGAAGGATCTGGGAAATTTACAGCATGTTCATGGGTCCAGAAGTTAGATACTTATCTATCAGTAAGCCCCATGACAAAGGAGAATGCAATTAAATTTGTAGTGCTACACTTAACAGGAGCAGCCCATGATTGGTAGCATCATGGTCTCATCACCCAAGGCCATCAACACATAAGCACTTATGAGGAGTTTACACAAAAACTCATCAAAAGGTTTGATCAGAGGCATCCACAATGATACTTCAAAGAACTAACTCAACTAAGGCAACAAGGGTCAGTAGAAGAGTTTGCCTCCGAATTTCAAAATTTAGCTGTCATGGTACCTGAAATCCCTCAAGAGAGACTTGTTTACCTCTTTGTGGAAGGATTAAAAGAATCAACCCGCAATATTGTAAGTGCCATGGACCCCACAAGCTTAGAGGAAGAAATTCTAAAGGCTATGAAATTTGATTATCACCCATCCAAAGATAAGTCCAAAACTTTAACATCAAATTCACATTCCAAAAATTCTCATAAAGAGGAGGAACATAAGAAGGAATTCCGAGGGAAGACATGCTTTCATCTCAATGAGAAATGGGAACATGGACATGTATGCCAAAATGGCAATAACCAAAAAGGACAAGATGATCAAAGAAGGAAAAAATTGTGCTTTAAGTGCTATTTACCATGGGATCGAAGGCACATATGTGGAAAAGGAAGTCAAGTCCATGGATTGAAGCATCCATTGATGAAGAAGCAAGGGAGAATATAGATAAGAAAGCAAGATATGAAGAGGGAGACACAAGGAACTTGCAATCAAAAAAAGAAGAAAATTCGAGATGGAGCTTCATGGAGGAACCGATACCATAATAGCTTATTTCCAAAAGAAAGGCAATGAGGATACTTACTCAACAATTCTGAGCAGACTTATGGTATGATTTTGATATTAATATGTTAAAAATAATATGCATTAATCTTAATTTGATAATATAATTCTTAAAATGTATGCTTTGTGTTTTTACAAGTGTATACTTTGTGTATGCTCAGTGTCTTCATGCATTCATATGTATACTTTGTGTTTTCACATGCATGGAAAATACTCTTTGTAAAAAACTCTTCTTATGGGAGAGGGCTTGAAGAGTAAGAGATGGGTCGTGAGGGGCTCGTAAGTAACCTAAGAGCAGGTACTTACAATTGAGGAGTCAAGTCACCCCCTTATGTCTTCCCCCCAATCCTACAAGAGGAAATGCATAAAGATTGATAGAATGAAAAACCACCTTGTGTTGTGGGCTTGAGATGCAACAAAGTGTTGACATTCTCCCCCCAGCTTCACAAATGTTGTGTTGTGAGCCTGAGATGAACAAAGTGTTGACATTCTCCCCCCGGCTTCACAAATGTTGTGTTGTGGGCCTGAGGTGCAACAAAGTGTTGACATTCTCCCCCCTCTTCACAAATGTTGTGTTGTGGGCCTGAGGTGCAACAAAGTGTTGACATTCTCCCCCTAGCTTCACAAATGTTCTGTTGTGGGCCTGAGATGCAAAAAGTGTTGACATTCTCCCCCCAGCTTCACAAATCTTGTGTTGTGGACCTGAGATGCAACAAAGTATTGACATTCTCCCCCCAACTTCACAAGTTATGTGTTGGGCTTGAGATGCAATAGAGTTGACATTCTCCCCCCAACTTCGCAAGATAGTAAGTGCTTAGGGAAATGAGGCCTTGATGGGAAAATTGCTTTCAGCAAACCCATCCCGTTTCTTCCTCAAAATCTAACATGCTTATATTATTAATGATGTAGTTGCTTAATCCTTTCAATGGGAAATGCATATATGTATATTTCCATGTATTGTCCAAACGTGATTGCAAATCCAATAAACGAGACTATAATATTGCTTGAGGGCAAGCAAATTCAAGGAGGGGAGATTGTGATGTCCCCATCTAAACATGATGGAATTTAATGATAATAATAATAATAATAAGATTCAATATATAATTTATATTTATTAAAAATTAATATTAATTTTATATTTATCAAGTAATAATATAAATTTTACAATATTAAATTATTGACAAAATAACAAATAATACATTATTACAAAAAATAATACTGTATTATTAAATTATCAATATTATAACTAAAATAATTAAAGATATCTAAACTTATGATGAGTAACCAGCATAAGAAACCTTCAATACCGCTGTCGGTCATATAACAGTCGACTCGACTTGAATATAATCGACTCTTTAGAAAATCTTACTACATAACCCTCGATGAACTTTATAGTCATATCTCTGAAGACCGTCGAAGACTCCTCATTGGAGAATGGTAGGCGTTGATATAGTTATTAAGCAAGATTACATATACAACACAATCTGTCAAAGATGACAGCAACCACCGTGTGGAGAGTAGAACATCACTGCCAACAATGTGAATCTTTCTCTACAACATAATACGTCCATACTTAAGCCACTACCCATCCATCCGTGTGGTCAATGCTAGATAAGCATTATCGCAACCGAGTATATATATGAGGATAATTAATAGCAGCGATCTACTAGAGATTAAGTGGTAATTATAACATAACCGACTATACACGGAAGGATGCAATTAGCATGAGATTAGATTGATTGAGAAGACAAGTCTAATCAATAACCATAGTAGTCGTGAAACGGTGCATTTAGGAGGTGATTACGGATAAGTAAGAATTATGTCTTTACAACATAATTTATCACTCCAATTGCAAGATATAAGGAGCCATTCAATGTCAGTCAACCTGGGGGAAATACGAATTATAACATATTACATACTAGTTCATATTATATACCATCCGACAGAGTGCCAGTATTCATTAATAATCAGATTTCAAGCAATTACTATTCCACTTTATAGTAACTTTAATACATCTGATTTCGTAGTATTACTATAGGTAATAGTTACCAATTGCGTAATTCCATTATTGAACAGGGGAAAGCATTATCGATCTATCACGGCAAGTGATAGAAATCACCATTTCTATTGTATAGGTCCATTACACCTCAGATATTACAATTGCCATATAAATCATACTGTGTGCATCATAACTGTATATCAGACATTATAATTATCAGATAACTGGCATGATACATGTATATTCCATTAGGTAAATATCAGAGATTACATATATTTCATCTAATTTCCATTATTTGCTTAAATCACCTTTATTTGACATCGTAACAGTCCCAATATTTCTCCATCACCAAGAGGGGACATTACAACTTATGACTTAAACTAACTTGATTAAGTGACAAGTCTATCTTAACATGAATCAAATCTGTGATATTCTATCTTCCTTTAGTCTATCAAGTACTTGCTAATTTACCATACTAAATAATTAATCTTATTCTGATTCATTATAAATTGTTTATATATTTATTAGTTACTAGTTATATGAATTATTATGTATTACTGCAGAGCAGTTTCTAAAAGATATTATAATAATTATAATTATTATATTAATATCTATTATTATATCAATATCTATATTTATAACCATTATATTATTCCCTTTTCCCTTTTTGATCTGTCGTGGCTTCCTTTTATATTCCTCTTCTTATGTCATATTTTTTTTTTGATCGGTGATTTTGTAATTTTATTGATTTGAAATAGAAACTTTACATTTAACTGTCCAAACATTCTAACAGTTCCAAACCACCCTCCAAAGAACCACCTTTACAAACCATCTTCTAAACCACCATGTATTCCTAGCCACTAACCCATCATTGTATCATCAAACAAAATAAGCAGCTTGAGCATCCAAAAATGGCTCGTAATAGTCTTAAACAGGAAATTTAAGCAATAAAACGGTTCAAACAAAATCTACCAGGGACCAAAAACAAGGAATTAACCCCCAAGTCATCAAAAACGGTTAAGGACTCCATTAACAAGCTAACTAGATGAGGAGCAAGGGTCTGACTGCCTCTGTTTCCTCGCTTGGCCACCTTCATCAGCACTCGTACCCACATCATCAAGGGCTTTGGCCTCCTCAATGGCACGCTGCAACTCCTCATCCACCTCCATCATGTCCACAAACACTTTCAAGGCCTCCCATCCAATTTGTGCCTCCTCTTTGAAACAAGCATACATCTGGTTGTCCTGCCACCTCAAGAAAGGAGTGTAGTTCTGCTCTGGTACACGGTGAAAATTAACAATGCCCTCGTGCAAATCAAACCCTCTACCAGGGACCGCCCATTCGAAAATGGATGCCAGGTTTAAACTGTAATCTTCTGGAATAATTGCACTCACCACCCTCTTTACCGGCCCCAACGAATGCTCCAATTCCAACCCCCATGCAACAATTAGGGAGTATGCATCCATATTCGTTTTGTAACGATGCTCTACAATCCCAATGCTCTCCCCCATTAATCTCTGGATGCATTTAGTCAACATTTCATCCCTGTGTAAAAACATCCCATTCAACCTTCTTTTCGTGAATGGCCCAAGGAACGAGCAAAGCTGCTTCTTGGTCTCAAGCGTGAAGTTAGCTTCCATCTCTGCCAGCATCGCACTCACCACCACCTTGAACCAGAGTTACTCTGCACGCTTTCAACAAAAAAAGAGGGGAAGAGGAGCTTTTTTTTTTAAAACAACAACTGGAAAGACCATTTAAGGCAACATTGGAATGTTCTCAGAGCGCCGCCTTTCAATTCTGATGTAATAGCATGCATGCTTCCCAATGAAATGAAGAGAGCCTGCATTAAAGGCTCGAACTTCTCCAGGAATGGGAGCATTCAAACGGACTACTTTCACATTCCCCATTAATGCACCAACCTTGACATTTAAATGAGAAATCAAGACATACGACGGTGATGGTACATCTCCTAATCACTAAAATTTTGAATCAAAAAATCCAGCTAGGCATCCCAGTGTGTCTCTTCATCTGCGGACCCCCACCACTTAGTTACAAAATGGTCCAACTCGCAAGCCACATTTGACAAGTAATCCGCCACCCCATTCCCAGCTCACAAAATGTGTGAAATTCGGAAGTCTTCGAAGGTTCTTAATTTTGAACAAATGATAGAAACAAACTTACTGATTCGCCAACACGGAGAGGACCCCTTAACAATTGCATCCACAACTACTTGGGAATCTCCTTCTAAATGGACATTCGGAGCCTTCAGATTCCTTGCGAGTTCTATT
The DNA here is from genome assembly GCF_030272615.1 of Cryptomeria japonica. Lineage (NCBI taxonomy): Eukaryota > Viridiplantae > Streptophyta > Pinopsida > Cupressales > Cupressaceae > Cryptomeria > Cryptomeria japonica. The sequence goes on along the minus strand of NC_081411.1, from coordinate 573,356,856 downwards.
GCAAGTAAAGCTGCTTGCACTTCTGCTTCATTGCCAGTTCTATCGCAAGTAAAGCTGCTTGCACTTCCGCTTCATTGTTTGTTCCATCTTGCAGACGCTGGGCACCTTTAAACATAATATGACCATCTTAATCGCATGCAACACATCCTACACCTGAAATTCCTGGATTACCTTTCGAAGCTCCATCAAAATTAATTTTGATCCACCCTTGCTCCGGTTTAATCCAAACAAAATCTGAAACCCTTGCCTCTCTATGATTAACCTTAACCTTAACCTGCCCATGAACGAGCCTCTTCTTATCTCATATTACTTGTATTGAATTAACAATATTACATTATCAGCATCATATTGTATTAACAACATTATATTATATTAATAACCACCTATTGTATTTAATAATATTATATTAATAACATTAAATTGTATTAATAATACTAAATTGCATTAGTAATATTAAATTGCATTAATAATATTACCAGCCTCGTATTATTACCCGTAGTATTTCTCCCCAGTCAATGTTACTGCTGATGTATTCCTTACTTACTCTTTTTCTATCTGCGGTTGTTCTTTTTTATCTTCCTTGATCGGTGCCCATTTGAATGCATTTGTTTGACCTCTTATATCCCTTATAATGGCTGTCCTTTTGGATGTGCCTCTTCATTAATTGATTTATCATTAGTTAATGCAAATCGTAACTTATTCAAGTTTGCCTTCTTACAATTAATAACACCTCACACCCTTCGCTGTTTGTTAACACCTGCATTTTTTCATGTATAATAATCGTGGCACACATTTCTTTAATGGCCTTGATTAATATAAGTGTGATTCTGATGACAGGGATGATAGATGGTAATCGGATGCTTATCATGTCAATACTAATGATCATCTTTAGGTTTGTAATCTCAGATCGGTGTATGAACTAACATGTAATATTAACAAGAATATTAATAATGAATATTAATAATAATAATAAAAAATGAATATTAATAATAATAATAAAAAATGGATAATTTTATTAATTGTAAGTAATATTTAGATAATGGTAAATTGTGGATGATTCTTTAATGGTATTTTGGGAATAATAATAATCTTTTTAATAATAAGAATATACTGAAATGATTAAAGTAATAATGAGCATAATATAAGGGTCATTACACTTAGTTAAATCCTATTTCAAAATGTGGTCATTACACAAATAGACTTTGAAGTTGGGAAAAATTAGAACAAGGTAAATACAACTTACATCGTGTCTCAAACACAACAAGATTCAAGTAGTCAGTCTGCATCTATTTCCATGGCTCACGCTTTAGAGAGTGCAAGTGGTATTGGGGTTGATGAAGAAGAGAGGCAAAAAAATGGATTCTTCATGTACGAGAGATTGTCTCAAAGTGAATAATTTGTCAAAATCAAAATATAGAAGGATTTAAGATCTTCTATTAATCCTCTAAACCTAGAGTCCACTATATTATAATCATAGGATACTTCCATTCAAACATCTACACCTCATAATGCCCCACCCAAAAAATACCAATTGTGCCCTCTTTCATATCATCCATTTATGCCCTCCACCCTCTCCATTGCCTCATGCCCTCCAAGGACCTATAGGCAATTAAAACATACATGACGTGCTACAAGGTCAAACTCAAAGGTTTTTGTTTAGGTAGGAATCGAATCTCTAAGAAATGGAAAATTGTAATCTCTGCACCTTTAAACCTAACTTGCATTTCTTCACTAACACACAAATCCAAGTCAAAAAGTCAAAGAAAAATAGATGAGCTTGAAGAGAATTGAGCAAGGGTTGAACAATTATTATCGTAAAAGACAAATGTCAAGAGGATATTGATGTTGGTTACTTCCACATCTCCTAAGTAGATCTTGGCTCAAACTCTAGGGAAAGGGATTTACAAATGCTCTATATTGCTACAGATACATTTAAATAAATGGTCAAAAGTGATGGCAAGATAAGGCAACATTAAAGGCCTTTTTTAGAATCAAATGTTCCTCAAGGTTCATTAATTAATAAACTAAAGGAAGTGTTGGCACCTGCATATTTTAACAAAATATGAAGTACCTATGATCTGCTTTCTGCCTTGCAACGCTCTGAAACACCTCTGCATATTCTTCGCAAGTGGCCTAGTTTGAAGGTGAATAAATTTATTTCCTTGGTATGTTTACATTGGGAAATATTTGCTATAAGTTGCAATGTCTAAATTTAGAGAGTAGCAAATCATGTAGGCTTTGTTAAGGGATACCCACTTTGGTCTAGCTGAGCCAGAAGTGCAAGAGATTTTAGTCTTGTGACTGAATCCTGTTTGTTGGCCAAATCCAACCTTGAGTCTAAGCATAAGAAAGTGGCTAGGCTTTAGGATTCAGTGGATTTGTTGGTTTGGGAACCAATAGGAAGGCAACAAGTAAACAATAAAATTGTATCAAATTGTAATTTATGGAAAGCTTATTAGATATGTTCATGACCAATTGTACAACCACAGGCTTCACACTAATGAAGAGGCTAAGTCACAACTTTTTGTATGAATTGGGGCTGGCCAAGGATGTAGGAGAGCAAATTGGAACACCAAATGTTGGGTGAAAGCAATGCTTATAGTGAGGGATTGTTTTGCACCATATTCTTTAGCAATTCTTAAAAGCTTGTTGAATAATATCTCACCTCCAAGGGTTTTTTTGGTTCAAAGAATTGGTGTATATCTATGTTTAGAATTGCTAAATGAGCAAGCTCAATGATGAGAGAAGACCTTTCTCTCCTACATTTTGAGCTCTACAAGGCTCACAGGGGTGCTCCTTTTAGATCTCATGAATGCAAGTGGTACCAGTCACAAATGTGACAAATAATCAAACCATTATATAAGAAACTATTAGCTAAGGTTAATGATCATTTAGAAGACTTCAAAGAGATTTAGAAAATTTTGATCAATTCTTTTGAAGCTATCTACAAATGGACTTAAGACTTTTATAGCCATAGGCCCAAACTTTTTGTTACTAGCCCTCAATGAGTTGATTCATAGGATATTTTGAGGAGATCTTGAAATATGTAGAAAATGAAGTGTCCATAGATGCAAGAGTAGGGGTATTTACAGTATGATTGTCACAAGCATATTCCCCTTATACCATTAAGAGAAAATGGATAAATGAAAAAAACAAGCTGCACATCGAAGGGTTTTTTTATTCAAAATAGAAATTGAGTCATTAGAACCAATTGTAACTGGTGCCTTTATCCTGTTCGACAAAGTTAGAAATTTAAAACATCTGAGCAACCACAAATGTAACCTATAGTTTCAGTAGACTTGATGCATGAAGCTTTGTCTTGCAAAGCTCGAGGCCGGAGTAGCATTTTCATTTACCAAAATACAAATAATATTTAGTTATCCTTCACTAGAATTGATTACCTCACATAGTGCATCAAAATATGCCTTACATCGAATTGAAGAAAGTATACCTGTGCATTTACAATGGTTTTGCTCAAGAAAATGGTCCTCACAATTACTTGTCTGCTTGATTTCCTGAACTATATATGGTATACAAAATTTCTAATCCTTTTTACAGCAGAGACAACCTATAAGTTTATAACTAAGTGACAAGGCTAATCTCACTTGGATGATTGACACTTGTCACTTAGTGTTACATTATTTCAAACTATGGTTATATTTGTAAATATTATACCTAAGATAAATATATTAATGGGGGCTGTAACTAATTTAACAGTGGGCTTTAAAAGAGGAGGATACAATCCATTAGGAAAACTAGGCATTCTAAATAGAGTCCCTTGCTACTAGTTTAACCTGGGGCATTGCATACACATAATTCTGCCCATCATTGCCTTTCATTGTCCTCTAGAAATGAACCTCTTGACTATATGACCACTTATTGCTAGCTGCAATCATAGTAGGAGGATATTGGATCCAACCTCTCTCCTATACCTTTTACATTGGTCACTATGGTAGTATTCACCACTAAAGCATTGTGAAAACTTGATTGAAACTTTGAAAATACATAGTTCTCTCTCAGATCAAGATTCATATGATAACAATCGAAAACTTCACAATACTTACAAACACTCTCACCTCTTTCTTCATCAAAATGACAAGACAATTGCTCAAAAAAGTCCTCATTATGCAAAGGATTTTTGTGGGAATAAGAGAATCCCACACTTATTTTCTGCCTTGTAGTATTCCCCTTATCATCACTTTGTATGATTTTCTACATTGTTTCTCCCATGAGATACACAAATTTGACATGTTGTTTTGTCACTGTGCCATACGATGCCCCATTTGAACCAAAGATATCTACACTACTACACCATCCATTGAAACTAGCAACTCACTAACAGTCATGTGACACAATTTGTGATTGTCTAGTTATGTCAGCTTTTTTTCATTTCAACTCTAATTTCCTTTAACAATTGCTTTTTTGATTATGGTAGAGCTATGTATCCTCTTGTAGCTACTTCCTTTAACATGTGACTGTCATGAATTTGAAAGAATAGTTAAAAAATAATAAAGAATAAAGAAGTAACTTTATGCAGACGACTAACCATTCTTCATTCTCTTCGTCACTTGGGCAATTTGCTTCAATGATTGTTCTCAATTTGTTCATGCAATTAGCGTATCCGGTATGTCTTTCTACTGAAATTGTTTATCTTTGTCTCAAGAACCAAAGCCTTATCTATTTGATGAGTGAACAAAATTGGGTTTAACTTTTTATTTTTTAATAGAGGACACATAAAGGCGGATATTTAATCATTAAATTCATTCTTGTAGCTCCATGTAATCTTCAATTTTCTTTTTGTATCTAGCATACTTGGAATGTCAGATGCAATAAGATTTCAGAACTTCTCAATGGTATCCTTCAAGACCATTTTTATTTTTTCCCATAAAAGTAGATACATCATATAACAACTTTGTGACCACATATGTTGCAACTTTGTTGGAGGTCCTTAGTGCATATTGGATTTTGACATATTGCTTTCATGAGAACTACCCTTGAAACCATTTGACATTTATTTCAGTCAGCTTGAGATTAGAATCTCTTATTTGATTCAGGGCTTCTTAGGAATTTGTGTTACCTTTACATAAATTATCAGCTATCTACAAGATTTTGCACTCTTGTATTGAGAATGCCCTTAAGCAGCTCTTCAATATCTTGCTTGGCCTTTACATTCTTTGCTTTTAACAAACTCTCTTTAAGTTTTTTCTTTTAGAGTAGTGATATTTTTAGGTGTACTAGGATGCAGCAATATTACCCTTGAGTTTGTACCTATGCATTTGCCTTTTCCTCATTATATTCTTGGTTCAATTAGGCATTCTCTTGTAGCAACTTGTCATAATTTGCTTGTAGCTTCTTCATTGTTGCTTCGCACAATTGGGTAGTATGTATTGCCTAGGATGTTACTTATGGTGCTGAAACCATCTAACACTTTTCACAATCAATTGTCCAAATAATTCCTGTGGGTCTTTCTAGACTTAAGGTTTGCTACTGTGCTTAGGTGGTCATGTTGCCAAAGTCTCATGGTTTGGATTGAATTCAGACCTTCAATAAAATTTCCTTTCTCATTCAACACTCTCAAATATATTGCCCTCCTTGCTCTTGTTGAGATTATCTAATTCAATGGCCGATTCTATATTTCTTTTAGGTTGGAGGCTTCCACTACCCTTTACTAGCTTTCTCCCTTGCTTAGGTGTCATTGGCTTGTGTCACTTCAAAAGTTGTTAGTGCACATTGAATAGTATTAGGCTCATAGTCAATAATTTTTGTATTTTCTCTTCACACTCTATCCTTAGTTATCAATTTGATCACAACATTTTTGAACTTCTTAGTTTTCATGAATTCATCATAAGAGAATCCTTCACAAGCCTTCTTTTTGACGTCATTCAGAACTAGACCATTTTGCAATAGTGTCAATATTATTGGTGCATTAGGTGTTGTGATTCTCCAATGATGTATAGGGGAAGCTATAATATCACTGATAGGGTCATCAATTGGCACAAAATCCTCACCCACTTCCACATCATAACTAACCAACGGTTGAAGTGGGATTTCTTCATGAATCTACCCTCTTTCAATTGGAGTTGATTAACCATGTCTTGGTGGAAAGAAGGTGGCTGCAATCTCATAAGCTTTGCCCTTTGATGAGGGCATTGGGGACAATACCTCTCTATGAGGTGAAATTACATCAAGCACATAGTCTATTGCATGTTGAGAAACTAACCCACTAGGTGATGGGGCCTAATAGCAAGCCCCTCTTTTACTCTCTTTCTTGATCTCCAACCTTTGCTTGGATCACCTTGGGTAGCATGACTCCTAGAGTATAACGTTGTCTAGCTTGGCTTTCATTCTTTCTCTCGGGTCTTTTATTTTTGAGAATGCATCTTTGTACTTGGGATCATTTTGATGTTTTCTCTCGACAAGTTTGATGCATTTCCACCTATTCCTAATTTGATCTTTATCAACTTTCAATGCAACATCTAATTAAATTTTTCTTCTCATGGTATTAGTGTCTATACCTTGAATGGCCTATACTACTCCTCATGATGTTGATAAAGCCTTTTGGATCACATGGTTTGGCTTCATCAAGTTCCGTTTCAAATTGGCTAGCAACACTTCAGACTCAAAATGGAAACAAGTAGACAGGATTTAAAAATGCATGATCACAAGCAAACAAAATCTTGATCTGAAATAGGAATAGTTCTTGTTCCTTGTGAGATTCTTCTGGCTAAAATAGGAAGCAAGTCTTGTCCCCTGTGAGATTCTTCTAGCTGAAATAGGAATAGTTCTGATTGAAGCCATTATTATGGTGTGTCCTAAGATATCTAAAAAAAACAGAATAGATGGCCTTAAGGTTGTCTTCAATGATATCTTGAGTGAAAGAAGTCTTGGACGAAACAAAACATGTGGATGAACAAATGACACACTCACTTGAATGCATGTCCTAATAATAGTAAAGAAATAAATGTCTTTATTATAGATAAAATTCCTAGGTCTATGTTGGAAAAGTTGTTAGGGAGAAAGAAGAAATATTACCTTGAGAAATTTAATTCACTTCCAACCATCAACAAGGTTCCTATATAGGGGTTAATATCCCTTGGAAAGAAAAGATTCTCTTACCTTAGTTAAGGACCAGCACACATCATCTTTGGTGTGAAAATGGGTAGATGAAAAGGGCCAAAAGAGACAGGGAGAGAGTTTGTGTCTTTTGCATAGCTAGGGTAGTGGAAACGATAAAGCACTTTATTTTGGAATTAAAAGCTTACAACTACATTTGGATCAAGTACACAAGTATTTTAGGGTCAGCTTTTTTATAGGATTTGTTCAAGGAGAAGATGATTGAGAAAATGGGGGGCATTTATCAAATTGAATATCTGAAGATCAAGAATTCAAAAAACAAGAACAGTAGGGTTGTCTGTCCCATAGGCTGCTATCTTTGGTCTCATGGACGTTAAAATTCTTAAATTGTATTCTAAATGTGTTGATGAGGTCTTCCAATCAATCATATCTCTTTTTCTCCCAAATGATAAGATTTGAAAATTGGGCTTGTGGAGGGAAAAAACCTAATTTTTCTTGGCTTCTAAAATGCTCTAGATTTGAATTGTGCATTTGCCATACTGCTTCAAAAATTGCTATTATCTTTGGCACTCATATTTGCACTTCGTGTTGAGCAATAATGGACCATACACTTATGACAATGCCATTATTATGAAAGAACAACTCACCCTAATTATGACCAACCTTAAGAGCCTTTTTCAAGGAATACTTTGAATCTCTTAGTCAACCTTGGTCTTTCATATTCTAGTTTCTTTAGAATTGGTGACAGAATTGGGGTAACAAAGAAATCTTAAATGCAATAATTTGAATGAGGGTGATTTTCATCCTTGCTAATGGTTCTCATCTAAACGAGGCATATGAAGCTTAGTGGCATCTCCTTAGATTTAAGTTGTAGTCCCCAAATATCACCTCATTTATTAGTGGAGAGATGCAATAAGATGCGGCATAGCACTTAATACCACTTGAAAGTTTGTGGCTTGAACAAAGTTTACTAAATTTAGACAAAGTCCATGATATTTGTCTTTGAAATAGCCCTCAAAGCTGCACATATAAAATGGTTCTAATTCATCATCAAGTTTGGGCTCCAATTTCTTCACACTCTTGTCTTTTATCGTTGGCTCAATGAAAGTGGCCTTGGGGGCCATATGCATGTATTGAACCAGAAAATTTACATTGTTGTGGCAGCTCCATCATGAATAGCTTGTTAACAAAACCCATGTAGGGCACCTTACAAAAGACTCATGTAGACATACTACTATGATTTTGTACTATTAACTATAATTAATATATACTAACAGTGCTATAAGTATATACATAATATTATCAATCCACAAACCATATCTTAATCCTATTACTCAAAGTTCTCTTCCTCATTGCATCTAGTAGTGTCAATGATGAAGGTCTATTCTATTCCCAAGGATTATGCAGCTCATGTGGCAAATTTAAAGAATTCTATGCCCCACTTGGATTGATGTTTGTGCAGATCATCATTGAACCCAGTGACAAAAATGACAAATGGGATCACCTTGAATTGCTAGGATTGCATTGAACATTGGCTAATATCTTGTTCCAGGATGAAAACAAAGCCTTTTAATAGAAATGTCCAAGATGGTTCCGAGCCATATTCACCACCAAGGTTTAATCAAGGACTTAGAAACAACCTTGTTGACCTACTTCAATTTTCTTCCTTGTAGGAAGACGTTCAAATATTGAATAACTGTTTGTATTGACTTTATGGCTATTTACAGTGGAGAGGAGTAATTCACCTAGTGTCACCCTAATTGCATGTATCATGATCACTATAGTAACCTTAATACTTTTTTCAACCAACGACTAGTTATTTCACCCAAAAAGGCTATGTTGGTGCTTCTTGGCAACCAATCTTATCTTGGTATCCATAATCTTAGAGAGGTACTGTTGGCATGAATGAAAATGAAGTGATACATTTAAAATCTTGTCATGTAACCTATCTGCATATCTACTCACGATGCATTATGTGCCAAAGCCTACTTTGGTGAAGGACACCCTTCACCTTGCATGTGTGACCAATTTTCTTGACGACATTGTGAGAGGTTTGTTTTTGTGAATAATATGGGGTCATCATTAAACAAATTGGGTCTAGTTTCTTCCACACGTCTAAAGACTTACCAACAATATATCCCTTCTCAACATCTATTGCAAAAATTGCTAATCTATCTACATGGGAGTTAATTTCCACGTACATATGTCTTATTGTATTGTCTTCCAATCGATCTATTGATGGCTAAATTTGGCTCAATATACTAATTATCTTTCAATTTGGTGTCCTTTTCTTAGCAGGATTCATGATAACCATGGAGTTGCCCTCCGCTGGCACCTTTTTGAGCCTCAAATGATCACATACTTGTAGTCCAAAAGCAATGCCTAAATCTTTGCTTCATTATTTTCTCCATTCACTAACCCCTTTGAAGCTACTCGAACTAGAATTCCTTAATGATTTCTTAGTATGCAAACAATACCAAAGTCTTTAGGGTTTCTTCTAGAAGTGAATTGAAGTTGAGTTTACACCTATGTTACATGGGGATGCGTGCCGTTTCAGGGATGGGGGGACGCCAAGGGGACGTCCCCTTACCGTCCCAACTCGACCAAAAATCCTTGGAAACGTCCCCAGCCATTTGGGGACATCTCACTATCCCCGAGATGGCAAGGGGACATCCCCTTTGTGTCCCCTTGTGCCCAAAATGGCTAGCCATCCCCAGCGGCTGGGAATGATTCCAGCTTACAAAAACAAAAAAAAATAGGTTTTTTTTTTCTAAACCACAAAAGAACCCTAAAATGACATAAAGAGTTAAAACCAAACCAAACACTAACCCAACAACCAGGACTGGTCGGGCTACCATTGGATGATCCACATTTGCTAGAGGGTGATAGTGACTCAGATGGTTTGAAGTCGTTGCATATTGATAGCTTGAATGAGGCTTAGTTTCATAGATTGTTGTATTTTGATGTTTGAGACTTCTGGATACATGTTTGAGATGTTTGGATATTGATGCACCATGGTTTTATGATGTTTGGGACTGCTGTTATAATGCTTTATTGAAATTTATTATGCTGTTGTACTACTACCCTCAAGATTTATTTACAAATGATATTGTTGTTATCAGTTATTGACATATCTCTCTCTTTCCCTCTCTATAATATATTAATATATTTTGAAAAATTCATATATATATATAGATATTTAAATTTGTATATTGTCGTTCCCTGTTGTCCCCTAAAAATGGCCCTCTAGGGGATGTCCCAGAAACGTGTCCCCTGCAGTCCCCCCTTCCCCGTCTTCAAAATGCCGTGGAACATAGGTTTACACCAATCTTCTAGTGGGGCAGTACAACACCCTCTAGTCCTCGGATTTTCTTGTTTATTGACCTGCCCCATTAACGATGGCACACTCTTGTTTTTTCAACGCTATGATGTGGCAACCATTTGACTTTAGAACTATATCCATCCTTGTTATTATGATAAGATAATGTAGTAGATAGATCATCACCTCTTGGGAAGAGGCTTCAAGAACAATTCATTCATTCTACCATTTTGTCTGGAGTGGAATCATATATTCTTGCAGGCTGCCTCTTTGTTGCTGTGAGAGGGGATGGGGGAACTTTGAAATGCTTTTGAAATTTGTAATTACACCTCTGTTAATAAATGCTAGGTTCTAAAATAGGGTATGAGATGGTGGATTAAACAATGTTGAAAAAAATGGAGTGTAAAATTGAACCTGCTAAAGTGATACTTTCACATCAACAGATGTGGCACTCGAGGACTTTTTGTTTTTCAAATTTTTCTGTGCATGCTTAAGCCGCACATCAAGTATATTTTAGTAATTCTTCCAGAAGTAAATAGCTACTCTTGAATTTTTATTATTCTGCTCCCAGTTAAATTCAAATTGAAGGTTTCTTTTTATTGTAAAAAAAATTGAATAAGGTGTCTGTTGCTGCAGTGGTTGAAAGTAGATGCATAAAAGAGCTATTTAGCAGGAAATTTCCAGAAGTATCCATGTTTGATTCTGTGGCAGAAGATAAAATGAGCACAGATGTAAGACCGGGCTCCAGCCAAGATTCAGAGTGGAAGAATTTAAAGAGAGAAAATAAAATTTATTTTGTCCTAGCTCGTGAGGTTTCAAGACCACCTGTAGAAGCGAGTTGCATTCATGAATCTATTTGTGCTTCTAGCACTGACAATTACCCACAAGAAACTATTGCTAATACTTTGGATCCAGTGCACAAAGAAGCTGAAAGGCCATCCTATTGGTCAAGTAAAGGAGAGAGCAATAGTGAGGTTCCTGAGACATTGACTTATGCATTACACTCAAACTTGTGCGTTGTGCATGAAGTTAAAATCCGTCCATTCCGAGGTTGTATAAATCCAAGCGAACAATTGTGTTCATGATATAATATTTGTATTTCTTTTCAAGTTTCAGTTTTCTATTCTTGTATAAATTAACAAACATAATGTTCCGTCTCTTATTGATTATTACTGATATGGACATTAAAACATGTTATTCAGCTTACTTCCAGAGGGGGGATCCTATATACTCAGCAAATGCAGTCCGTTTTCGTTTTGGTTATTCTAGCTCATCTCCTGAAAGCAATACTTTAAAATCTGACAGACTCATGTCAAGTTCTCAATTTGTCTCGGAAGATTATATTTGGACATATGTTTCACCTATTTACCAAATGGAGCAGGTATCTTCTACAGATATTTTATGGAGTTGTTATGGATGGATTGCTTAGAGTAAAATAACTGGTATTCATTATTTTATGCAAGACTCTATGTCAATGGTGTGAGTCTTTCTCTGGCGTTTCTTTGGCATGTTTCTGACCTAGTTACGATTTCTCTCATTTGTACTTGGCTGACAAATGTCTATTAACAACAGTTGATGTTTCTATTAAGATATGTTGCCCAAAATTTCAAACTTGTGCTTTGGTTTTCACTTTTCTCTCAATGTTTGTGAATCTGTGATTGGATTTTTTTTGGTCTTCATACCATAATGCATGTCAATAATGCTTATTAGTAGAGAATGTTAAACAAAATTGCACCTCTTTCAAGAGATTACTTATCGAAAATGTTCAGGATGGATTTCAGAGTTATTATGGCATTGTTCTTATAGGTTATCCTGATTTCTCTTAGTTGTTGTGATTGCATTACCGTGCACTCCCTGTGGGTTCTTCTTTGGCAGCTACAAAGTTTCATCCTTCTCAGATCAAATTGTTAAAAGGTCCAGGCTAGTACAATGATTGAAATATGATGCTGAATTATAACATTCTGGGTTAAGAGGCTAGGGTGATTACATGTTTCATTTCTTGCAAATATAATGCCAATAATATAAATAATTAATGGTCATCATAATCAGTAGATATCTTTTTATGTCGATTCAATAAAGTGCAATTTACAGTCGCATACATTAGTCTAATAGATATATGGTATAATGGCTTCAGTGGGTAGTTGTCCTGCTCAAGATAACTAAGACATGAATAGAAAATCTAGCAACAAAGCATCCCTTTAGCTTATCCTACATATATTATTTTTAAGTATACTGTTTTGACAATGTGTATTTAGTAAGTAATTTCTGTTGAGTCCATATTTTGTAATTTAGATATTTTTATTTCAAGGAATTTATAATGGAAGCTTGCTGTCCAGGAGGACGAATTGCAGACTTTCAAGCTTCCAAGGCCAGTCTTGTGCATTGGGGGCATTTTGCAAGTTGAACTGTTGGGTAGGGTTCAAAAACAAGAGATGGATGGATTGTATTATATTTGGTAAGCAGATATCCTGAAATATTTGGATTTTACATTTGTATTTCTGATCTGTATGCTTATTGCATTCCAGTATTATCTATTTGTGAGTTTGTATCTTGTATATCATTGAATACTTACAATGGTCATATTTTCTATAAATTTTCACTGCATTGATTTCAGAAATTTATGTCTATTTAGGCCTTGGGATTCTTAAATCTGTACACTTTGGTATTTGTCACTTACGAAGTCAGTATGGAATTTTGTTTAATATTATTTTTCGGTGTACATTATATGATTGTCATTTTGTTTGTGAACTGTGCAGTATCTGTCTTGTGTATGTGGTTGGAAGACCTCTCTCTTTCTTCAATCTTGAGGTTTTAGGTGAGCCAAGGAAGTTTATTCTAAAGCACTCAGAAAAGTTTATTCCAAAGTATGCAGAGAATGGAGAATGTCTAGGTATGCTGGAAGATGCTTCGAGAGTTCCTTCCGACGATGAGGTATCTGGAACTTGGAATTCTATTGCAGAGAGGATACGGCAGATCAGAGCCGGAAGGGTGCTTGCAATGTTGGGTAATATTGGTGTGGTGAATTATGTTGCTCCACATGATTTTGATTCAGATGAGGAAGATCTAGATGACAATTCTGCTATGTTTTAATTTTTCATGTAGAATGGTTTTTAATTTCTTCCAGAGATGGGATTTGTAGGTGCTCAATTTAATGATATTGTGGGAAGATTTAATGGTGTACAGGATATGCATTTTCTGTTTGTTTCATTTCTTTGCTGATAACCAGATTAAAGTAGTGGCAGCAAAGTGTGAACTGACAGCCAGATTAGTAGTGGCAGTGAAATATGTACATTTGAGAGGCTGCCAAACAGTGTTCTGCAGCAAACAACAGTAAAAAGCTGTGTTGTTGCAAGTGAATAACTCTGTGCAGTGTAACATTGCTTAGATGTTTTTCTTTGGTTAAATTAACAGATTGCTGAGTAGTGTCAGGTCAGTGGTTCTCATTGCATGGGCATTGTCTGTGCTCGTACACTATCTTTTGGCATTCTTGATACCTGAAAAGAGATTAATTTGGTGGTTTTGTTGAGGGACTGAAGAGTCTCGTTTGAGTCTTTCATTTTCTATATGTTGTAAGTTTGAATTATAGAGATTTTTGAAACAGTTGGTTTCGGTGTGACACATCATATAACTAATGTGATAAGACTTGAGTTGCTAAGCCTCATTTGTCAGATAACACCTCTTTGAAAAGGTCCACACAAAAGAAAAATATTAGCAAAATATTTATAAAGTAGGTTTCGAGATTTGCAGTCCAATTTCTAATATAAAACTTTGCTGCATCTTAAAGACCTGCATAAAACGATGAACTCTAGTAAAATGGCAAATCAGTCATTTCTTATCTCAAATTTAGACAAATTTGCATTCAATGTACTTAGAAAGTTTAAAATATATAATCTATTTGTAATTGTTGACCGGCTGAGTCAAAAAGAATTATGTGCTTATTTAGTGATTGGTCTGCCAAATATTTGTACTCTTATCATTACCTTGTTTTCCATGGAAGATACCTTGTTTTTCTTCCGCTTAGGCTCAAATACAATTTTTTTATATCGAGGGAGTTTAATTCAGATGGTCCGTGAATACGAAGTGATATAGAGAGCATTTTGGCTATGTAAAACAATTTCTATTTTCACCTGCAACACTGTATATTAAGAAGTACCGAGAATGGGGATCTTCCTCCTTCCCCTGCTCTTTCAATCGCTCCCCTTTCTCATCTTTCTCTTTCTAAATTGCTCTTTTTACCTTGTATCAGAATTCTTATTTACTGTCAGTCACACTAATACAAATTTACGTTAATTCTTTCTGTTGGCTGCAGCAAATAGAAATTCTAGCAGCATTAACCATTCTTGTTTTGCTTGCTTGTTTCTTCTCGTGCTGGTTAAGAAAAAGGTGCTAAGGTCTTCAAGCCAACTCTATAGCTTGCAACTACCTTGGAGACCAATACCCTTGCATGGTGAAATCAATTCCATTGAGCACCATTGCTTCAACAAGATCTAGAACATCCAGTAATATATTCAGAATCCAATAACCCATGGCCCTCTATTATGTTGGAAACAAGTCTCACACAAATCAAAGATGGCTTGCTCCTATAGGGGCCAGTAGCTCGGTGGAGCACAACAGCAGCGAGTGATCCATGAAAAGCTCAACATGGTATTGGAGACAGGTTAGGCTAGGAGTCCCAATCACCTAATGTGGCTTAAGGGGGTGTTTGAAATAAGCTACATGAGAACCAAAGATGGGCCGGTCTTATAAGGGCCAGTAGCTGTTGGCAGAGCATTCTGGCCGTAAATGAAAGGTCCTAGGTTAGCATCTTCACTGGTCCATGAAAAATTTAACATTCTGTTATGTGAATCAAAAGTTCCTCTAAATTTTTGTTCATATTGGGAAGTATACAAAGGACACCTCTCTAGACGGAAGGGTCACACACATAGTGAGAAACAAAATTCATTGTTGAACTATACCATTCCACGACAAATCTGCTTACACGGTAACAACATAATTAGCTGGGGTAAATCGTCACCCATTTATTTGAAATTCAAAAATAGCTTTGCCCCTAGTTGGGTAGGTAAAAATTACACGAGTTCTCCGAGTTTCCAAACCTTTTTATAGGGTAGAGGCAAACGTGGAAGCAATTATATAAGTCGGCGCATATTTTCATCCCTAGTTCTTTAGGAACTTGGTAAGTGGTAAGGCACAGGACATTGATGGGCTGCAGGTTAAAATGGGGAATAGAGCTCCTTGCTCCTCACATCAAGAATATTTTTAACAAAGTCACTCAATGCGGCTTCTCGACTGAATGGACAAGTGTGGTGATACCAGTGTTCCACGGGCGTTGGGGACGGGGGGACGCGGGGATGGGATGGGGGGACCAAGGGTCTAAATTTGGGGATGGGGGCGGAACGGCGGCGGGGTGGTGGTGCTCATATACTTATACATATACATATAGTACTTGAAAAACTAGTTTTGAAAAGATGTATAATAGTATAACAGTATAAGAATTAGATTTCAAATGAAACTATAGGAAATACCAAGATTGCTTAGATTAGTGATACGTAACTAATTGCTAAAAGTAAATAAAAATTGACAAATGAAACTGTCAAATTGGAGATTTCTCATTTCTATCATATGAATATCGAAAAAGGAAAACGAAAATACGAATATCTGATGCCATTGCAAAGTCTATAATAATAAAGATGATTACATGATTCATCATACCAATGAGTAGCCAAATACAAATACGTGTAGCAATAGCATTACAAAAGAGACTAGAGTCAAATACAAAATGACAAAACTGAAAACTCAAATTGTAGCTAATGGAGGCCTCTAATCATTTGCGAACTCCTCCTCACTGGAACTGCTGGACTCCTGAGGATCAAGGTCCCTCAAGCTCACACCAACTAGCCCTGCATCTGAAGTGGTAGGATCATCCTCATCAATCTGTGAAGGCTCCTTTGGCTCTACATCCCATCGTGCCGCTGGACTCTCCTTGTACATGAGTGTCTTGCGGTCAATGAGACGCAAAGCACTGTGTACAGCCACAAGCTTCTCTGCTCTCTTAGAGGTAAGTCTGTTCCTCTTAAGAGAGTGGATGAAGCTATATGTAGACCAGTTCCTCTCAGCAGCGGAAGAATTGGAAATCTAGGATAGCAGACGGATGGTTAGAGTGGTGGTCAAAGATTTCGGGCCATGACAATTCCACCATAAAAGTGGGTCCTCTTGTGCCATGTTGTCTATATCCATCTTTGCTGCATCTGAATAACCTCTAAGAGTGGCAAATCTTCCCCACTCAGTGCGCATTGTGCCGACATCTCTGGAATCAAACATCTTCTCTATGCACCTAAAGAAACCCGCCTTCACCTCATCATCCTAAATCGGTGTCAGTCTGCCCGGTCTAGCCTTGTACCACTTAGGATTCAAGGCAAAGGCAGCCATATGCAAAAGAGTGTTCAACTTGTCCCATCTACGTTGAATGATAGGTTGGATTTGCTCATTGTAGAATGCTAAAGAGGGGTCCTTCACTCGCACAACAGCCCTCATCTGGTCAAGCATAGAGTCAATGCACTCATATACCTCTCCAAGGTTAGGTGCATCCCCATCCCCGTATCTGATCACCTGGAATATTGGAGTAATGATAGAGACAATGTATTTCGCATTAGTCCAAAACACATCACTCTTCACTATCTCCTTCACCCTTCTCCCTTGCTCTTTCTTGGCCTCAGCCCACCTATTCCACTCATTAGTCATAACCATGAGTTGCAATGCCTCTTGCAACTCAATCATTCTCTCCAAGAGAATGAAATAGGATGCATATCTAGTCTCAACTGGTTTCAAGAACTCCTCCTTCGCGAAGGTCCTGAAGAGTGCATGTGAAGTGTGGTGGTTGCAGATAAACATCTGCACATCTCTCGCATCGGTGACCACTCCTCTAATCCAGTCTATCTTCCCCATGTCCTTGAGTGCATTGTTCATGGCATGCACACAACATGGGGTCCACCAAATGTGTCTATAGGCTGCCTCAACGAGTCTCCCTGCTGCTCTACACACATGGGCTGCATCTGTCACTACTTGGACCACATTTTGTGGCCCAACCTCCTCAATAGCCTCCCTGAGGCCTTGAAACTGGAAATCAGCATCTTTACGATGCCCTATACAATCAACTGCTCTAAGGAAGTATGGGCCCTCTGCACATGTGACCATGACGTTGATGAGTGGACAATGGCTAATGTTCGTTCACCCATCCATAACTATGCTGCACCCCGATGCCACCCAACATGCTTTCATCTTCTCCATCAAAATATTGATCTTGGAATAGCTTTTATCCAAGATCGAGGTCCTCATTTTCGTCTCCCCTGGTGGCACATAAGATGGTCCTCCCTTGGCCACCATAGCCATCATCTCCCTATAATAAGGAGACCGTGTAACATGAAATGGAATGCCATTGGCAAAGAAGAACTTGCCAATGGATTCATCTATCTCATCTCTCAGCTGCACATTAAACATATCAGTAATGGGGTTGCTCTGTGCTGTCTGCAACTTACGTTTCCCAGCCCTGGTGGTAGTAGAAGTGGAAGTGGATGGAGATCCAAACATCATTCCTCCCGTCTGCGAAGCATGAGAAGTATGTAGTGCTGCCCTAGTAGACAAAGTAGTAGGCATTGAAATATTTGTGTCATCTGGAACCCCCCAAATCCAGTTAAACTCAATTCTGTATTGTATATTTTTGGCTTCCTCCAAAAACTTACAATGTTTCACGCCTTTTCCTCTCCAAAACAGAAAGTGTGCATTCACCCTACTAATGCTACCGAACCATTCTGTGTCACAAATATTGCACTTCCACTTCCTTGTTCCCCCACTTGAATGTGATGCAGTGCCTTGTACTGATATTCGTGAAGCAAACTGTTTTAGAGGAGACTTAGGATCAAAATGACCCCTAGCATATGGTGCCAACAACTCTAAAGGGCAACCTGTACTAGCTGGTGCACTTGCCATAGAGCTAAATTGGGCTCTAGGATCAGCCCCATGGTCACCCCCCTCATTTTCAGGTTCATATTCTGAATCATTCTCACTATGAGAATGGATTTCCATGTCATCTTCACTCATGCCTTGGGAGCTCATTGTGAAATTGACAATGCATTTCACAAAATAAAAATAAAATTAGCCTAGTTTAACAATATATTTTAAAATTTTTTTCCTATTCATCTCAAAATGAGATTTGATGTTGAATCTTGAGGGCATAATTAGAAGGATTATTAATGTTTCCACTTTTGTGTAGAGGTATCAGCCCCCATTCCACGGGGACGAGTCCCCCCCCTTTTTGGGCGCGTCCCCCCGTCAGGGACGTCTCGGGGATGGGGACGCGACGTCCCCTGCCGTCCTGCCACCGCCACCCAATCGCCGCCGGGACGTGGAGACGTGGAGACGTCTCCTCGGAGACGTTTGGACGTCTCCCGCGTCCCCATGCCTAAACAAACAAAAAAAGCAACATTTTAAAAAACATGTGCCTTTTGGGGGGATTAAGGGGTAACCCTAATTGGACGTGGGCCCCACCCAACCCCCCAAAACAACACAAAAGCATGTTTTTTTTAGATTTAACTCTCATTTTGGTAAACTGATTTTTTTTTCCAGCAAGCTAAAGAGGAGGAAAAACTTGAAGAAGACTGATTGAAGGGGTGAGAAAAGTTGATTGCAAGTGTGATAGGAGCTAGAAGAAGCAAGAAGAAGAGGGAGAAGAAGATTCTTCTACATTTTGGAGAGATTTTTCAAGCACAAGGTAGGGTTTTTCAACTTTTTCTTGTTTTTTTTTTGTTTTTTCTTTAATATTTTCTGATTTTCATTGTTCTATGTCATTTTTGGATTTTTTTTCCCTATTCATCTCAAGACTCAAAATGAATACGGTTTTATTCCAGTTCTATTAACAATTTAAAAATGTTATTATAAAAATAAAAATAAGAATCTACTCACAAGCATGAAAGATAATAGAGAAAATTATTTCAGATGATCTCACAGGAGCCCAAAAAAGGATACATTGTGCTTGAATTTGAGGCAGCAATACAACATAGAACTAAATTACCTCAGAGATGGATAGATGTATAAATTTCGATTTCACAGTGACCATATTCAACAAATATATTTGTAGATTACTTGTGTTGGGTATGGTGGTATCTATTCTCCTTAAGATTGGATATTAGAATTCATCTATTATGGAGAATAAATTTTTTGAGCTATTATGACTGTTTTATATTATGCACTAAATTGTTGGAACTATTTGTGGGAGTTAATTACAATTATAGCATATGTACCTTGTATTATATATTATGTATTTATACACAAGTATGTTCTTTCTTCTCATTTAGTTTGCATCCGTACAAGATAATGTTTTTAAACATGTACATATTGATAAATGCTACAATCTTGTGTTAGGGTTTAGGCAGATCAGAGTAATAAACAATTTTAATTATAATGTAGAATAAAAGAGACAAAAATAACAATAACACATTTCATGTTGTTCATCTAATGTGAAGATACAAAAGGTTTAGGAATGTTGAAATAGTAGCTAGCTCGGATACCGGTCTATTGTATTTTAATAATGTCAATGACAATTAAAATACACATGTATTACCTCTCAGCAATTCAAACTATTTTGGGATGGGCCCAAACACATGTAACGTGAAGGCAAATGATGTAACTTAGGGCTGGGATCAAATACATGTAACTTGTAATTATATTTTTCCATGGATAGGACAAGACCTATGTATAATGTAACTTGTAGATAGGGTAGGCCCAATTTGGGTGGTAAAATCAAATATGTATTTTGAGTGATTATGTAATTGGGCTGGGCCCAAACTCATGTATCGTGTGGTAAAGGAAATCAAGCAATAACGTCTTAATAGGTCAAGACCTATTTGGACGATATACATGATATTATTATTAAATTAACAAGGCAGGCCGACTCGAGACTTGACACCACAAGTCAAGTATATAAGCAAGTCATTTGCATGACATAATCAATTAATCAACATATACACTTAGTGAATACACTCTTCATTCAACAACAACCTTCTCCTAAGGTCAGCGAACATCATTTCAAGGTCAGCGAAGATTATATTCCTATCAACAACAACCTTCTCCCAAGGTCAACGAAGATATACTTAAGGACAACAAAGATACTATCAAGAACAACGAAGTCATTTCTAATGACAACGACTTCATTCTAGAGTCAACAAACTTGAAAGACAACGAATATTCTCCTTGATCTACAAGTTGTGTTCCAGATAAGTTCTTATTGTGTTATGCTACTGTGCTTACCTTGCTATTCTAAATACTTTGAGTGTTGAAGTACAGTTGTAAAGTTTCATACTGATTTGTCTAATAAAGATCTGGATTTAGTTGGCTGGGTTTTTCATCTCCAAGAGGGAGGTTTTCCTAGGGTATTTTGATGTTCTTTGTGTTCAATGATTTGATTCTCTAATTTTGCTCTCTATATTTATCAGTCTAATCCTAAAATTAACATGGTATTAGAGCCAGGTTCCTTCTATAAAGCCTAACAACTTGAAGGTAGATCTTGTATTACTTCTTTTGTAGGACTAGGGCTAGCATGAATCAGCAACAAATCTGGACAATATACTTGCTGGCAAATTAAGGGCATCGATGGGATAATAGCAAGAATAAGATTTCAAGTGTTCTCATTCCTCTATTCTCAATTGTAGGGTCCACTTGGTTTGGAGATTTGCATTTGATTGCCTTATTGTTATTGGTGTCTTATCTAGTGCACAAAGTTCTCTTGCTTGTTAACTACTTCATCTGAGGGTGCTCTCATATATCAGTTTGTGCACTTGTTTTCAGTTCTTAGTATTCCTTTAAGGGTTGCATAACTATCTTCCTAGGGTTTGTAACAATCACCCTAGTTTGAGCTTTGTTCTTGTGTTAAGAATTTGTTCTAATCCAGTTTGAATTATTGAATTTAGTTATGCCCTACTCTCTATTTTGAGTATGTTTATCTCTCAACCTATTTGATGTGGTTTGTAATGATCCGAATTGATGCTTTGGCACTTAAGACTTCAGCATGTGTATCCAGATATAAATCTAGGAGTATTAAGATGGATATAACATCAAGCTCAAATAGGAAGATGAAAATTTTTATAGGAGATTCAGAAACATGGAACCTTAGTCATTGGTGTAGTAGGCATGTAAAGGTAAGATGTCTTAATCATCCTATTTAGTATCTATGCCCAATGATGACCTTACTATCTTCATATTATGATATGATCCTTTATGATACTTGCGACATGTAAAGTTCTGATGCATCGTATTCTATCTAAGCCTTGAAATGCTCAATAGTCTTGTTGCTCTGGTGGTGTGTCTCTTGATTTGCATCATATCTCTTAACATCGTATGGACTATATTTTCTGTTTTGTTCTATGTTTGGATAAGGTTGTCATGTAGGGCTGTGACTGTGTAACACTTGGTTCTCTTCAGCTCTTCATAATAGGCTCTCATGTTCTTTGTTATGCTGTTATTATAACCTTGGTCTACCCCTCTTGTGTAGAGGATTGCCTTTAGCTCTAATGCATTTTCTGTCATGGCTTTCATCATCCTCACATAATATTCATTGTGACATTTAAACATACTGCCTATTACACTCTTTGAAGTAAGTATTCTCTTGATGATGAAACCTTAGATGAATGAGGTATCTAACTTATTGAAGTTGGCTTTTGATCATACGCTTGTGCTCAAATACAATGTGTATCCTTTTGAGTGGTTGATACTCATATATGATTTTACGCATTGACTAGAAAGACAATTTGGCTTATATTTTGTAAAATGTTTTCTGAAGTCATACACTTGCCTTAGTTTTCTGATATAGCTAACTCTCTATTATTCAACTATGGAGAACAATTTTAGAATGTTGTGTAGCTTTACACCATGGTTGAAGTTGATCATAGTCTGGAAACATCCTTTTGAGCAATTTTGGCATATGTTGTCAATGGTGGAAGTTTAGATAAGTTACTTTACATGTTAATTCATTCTATTGGGATATTTAATCATGTTGATGCTTCTCTTCAAGAGTTTCTTGAATTACCATGTCTTCAAAATTAAGAGGGAGCTTGGTTTCTTCATTTGAAGGTATGCCTTGATCATAATGATTGTAATATGGGTCCATTTCGTAAAAGTGAAGTAAGGAAAAGATTGACATTTCTCATCTTTGATTTATGGCCGCCTTCCTTGATTGATTCTTATATTATGCAATCTTCATGAGACTTGATTACCACAATTTTATATCAAGAATCAAGAGGGAGTTCCATATGGAAGTTTTTGAAAATATGAAGCTAGATGTGTAGCTCATAGTTAGAAGGAAACATTTGCTCTTGCTGCTAGATATACTAATATTAGAACTACCATAGCTAATACTGCAGGATGGAAGTTAGATATAAAGACTTTTTTCTTAATGTTGTCTATATTGAATAACTAGAAGGTTATGAGAATTAAGATAGAGAATCTCATGTGTGCAGATTAAAGTAAAGCTCTTTATGACCTCAAGCAAAATTCTTGAGCTTGGTATGAGAATATTGTCAAGTATTTGATTAGTTTAGGATCTTGCAAGAATGATGCTAATTCTAATATTCACTTTAAAAGTATTCAATAGTGAACTGTTAATTCTGTTTCTTATATACATGTGAATGATTTATTTCTAACTGTTGGAGGTAGTCTCATCATTAGATATAAGAAAGAATTAGCCACTGAATTTTGAATGAAAGGTCTAGCCTAATGCATTATTGTCTAGGACTAGAAGTATGGCAAAGATCTTATCCTTAGTCAAGAAAATATGTCATTGATATGATGGATTGTAAATCTATGTCTACTCCTATGGAAACTAACTTAAAGAAGTTGAGTATTTCTGCAGCTAATTCTGATTTTGCAGATCCCTCAGAGTATAGGCAGTTGATTGGATCCTTGATGTATCTAGTTAACACTAGACTAGATATTTGCTATGCAGTGAGTGCACTTAGACAAATTCATGAACCAGCCAAAGCATGTTCACTTGGTGGAAGCCAAGCACATCGTGAGATACTTGCGTGGAATAGTTGGCTATGGGCTGAAGTATCCAATCAACACAGTGATCAATTTGGAAGGCTACTCTGATTTTGATTGGGCTGGAAGTGTTATTGACAAGAAAAGCACTCAAGGAATTTGTTTCAGCTTGGGTTCCGCTATGATCTCTTGGGCCAATAGGAAACAGTCCTCAGTTGCATTGAGTACTGTGGAAGCTGAATACATTGCTTCAAAAGTGGCAACTAGAGAAGAAGTTTGGCTTCACAAACTTCTTGCTGGGTTGTTTGGACAACCTTGAGAATCCACTATTATTCATTGTGATAATCAAAGTTGTATTAAAAATGTCTAATAATCCCATATTTCATGACAAGTCAAAACACGTGGAAACTCATTATCACTATGTTTGTGATATGGCACAAAGGGGTGCCATCCAGCTAAAATATATCAACACTGTTGAACAGGTTTTAGATGTTCTCACCAAGCCTCTAGCTCAAGTGAAGTTTGAGTACTTCAGAGAGAAGCTTGGAATCGTGGAGAACACAACATTGATTGAGAGAGAGTCTCAATCTTAGTGATGCAATTTAGATTGCATCTTCCACCCTCTGCGGGCAATGCAAGGTAACAGTGTATCCTTCTCCGGGAGAAGGCTGAGGTGTAAGACCTCTTCCACCCTCTGCGGGCAATGCAAGGTGGATCCATCCTCTGCAGGCAATGCAAGATGGACATCATGAAATGAGTTCATGATATTTATGTGTTTTTGTAGGAATACTCTATGGAGATTATATATTCATCCTTGCGGGCAATGCAAGATGAAGGTCATGAATGGATCATGACAAGTGGCAGCTATCCTCCCTAGCTAAGAGGGAGTGTTGAAATAGTAGCTAGCTTGGATACCGGTCTATTGTATTTTAATGTTGTCAATGATAATTAAAATACACATGTATTACTTCTCATGCAATTTGAACTATTTTGGGCCGGGCCCAAACACATGTAACATGAAGACAAATGATGTAACTTAGGGCTGGGATCAAATACATGTAAATTATAATTATATCTTTCCATGGATAGGACAAGACCTATGTATAATGTAACTTGTAAATAGGGTAGGCCCAATTTGGGCGGTAAAATCAAATATGTATTTTGAGCGATTATGTAATTGGGCTGGGCCCAAACTCATGTAGCGTGTGGTAAAGGAAATCAAGCAATAACGTCTTAATAGGTCAAGACCTATTTGGACAATATACATGATATTATTATTAAATTAACAAGGCAGGCCGACTTGAGACTTGACACCACAAGTCAAGTATATAAGCAAGTCATTTGCATGACATAATCAATTAATCAACATATACACTTAGCGAATACACTCTTCATTTAGCAACAACCTTCTCTTAAGGTCAACAAACATCATTTCAAGGTCAATGAAGATTATATTCCTATCAGCAACAACCTTCTCCTAAGGTCAGCGAACACCACTCCAAGGTCAGCGAAGATATACTTAAGGACAACAAAGATACCATCAAGAATAGCGAAGTCATTTCTAATGACAACAACTTCATTCTAGAGTCAGCAAACTTGAAAGACATCGAATATTCTCCTTGATCTGCAAGTTGTGTTCCAGATAAGTTCTCATTGTGTTATGCTACTATGCTTACCTTGTTGTTTTGAATACTTCAAGTGTTGAAGTACAGTTGTAAAGTCTAATACTGATTTGTCTAATAAAGATCTTGATTTAGTTGGCTGGGTTTTTCATCTCCAATAGGGAGGTTTTCCCAGGGTATTTTGATGTTCTTTGTGTTCAATGATTTGATTCTCTGATTTTGCTATCTATATTCATCAGTCTGATCCTAAAATTAACAAGGAAGATCGGTGCAATACACAATATTAAGTATTATATGCAATAAAAGAGGTAAAAATAATGATTCATAATAACACAGATTAAAAATGATTACATGTTGTTCATCCAATGCGGGTTACATTCATAGAGAAACAAAGGTTTTAGGCAAATTAGAGCAATAAACAATATACATTATAATGTAGAATAAAAGAGACAAAAACAATTTAAAATAACACAGATTTAATGTTGTTCACCCAATGCGGGTTACATTCACATATAAACAACCGCTCACTTTCTGTTTATTATCCAACGAAGAGTAGATTATAATATATGGCTTTTTACATTTAAGTACTATTTATATATCATTTTTTTTAGCGATTCATAAAGGTTGGTTATATGAAAAATAACAATGAACTTTTTAATTAAATAAATGACACTTTTTATTTTAGGGGCATTGCCCCTTGTCGGTGGGGTGGGCCTCATAGGATTGCACTCCCCTCCCTCCCTTGTTAATTGAGTTGGGGAAATTGGGGAAAAACATGTTGTCAAAGACCAAAATTTAAACCTGATAGCATGATCAGGCACCACATACCAATAGTCTAAAGTTGGACTTATGTCACTAGCCTTTAAACATTAATAAACACATGTTTATATGCATTTCACTCCTAACATATATTTATAGACTTATTTTATCCACATGTTTAAGACATTTATCTATATACCAACCTTCATATAACTAGTAGCCTCTTAAATTTCATTGTTTATTCATCTAGTCATTTTTATGGTTGTAGTGTTGACCTTGTAGTCACAAACTTTTCTATTTCTTACTAAAATTCAAATTCAAAATTTGTTCAATTGCTCTCTCTATTTTTTTTTGCCTCAAGCTAGCTAAGCATAGGTTTTGTGAAATTTGATGGTAAGTGTATTTATTTAGAGGTGTTTAAAATTCACAGGTTCTTTCTGTTTCTAAATTATTGAAGGAGAAATTAATGGTAACACTTGGGTTAGGTTCACTAAAAAGAGTAATGAATTTGCATAAATTATAGTGAGGCCCTTGGTTGATGTCTTTAAACCTTTGTACACATTCTTGAGGGTTGACATGACAAACCCTTTTTAGGCATTTTAAAATACACGTGGTCCTTAGATATTAAGAAGAAGTAGAACAAACAAAGATCACATGAGTGAATAACATGGTTGAACTATATATTGTGTAGGTGTCCATACTAAGGATGAATTTTCAACCCTTGACTTATCATAGATTTGCAAACTTATCTTTGATAGAGCATAGATATAAAAGTGTTCTAGTAATATAGACAAGTTTTAAGCAAATATGAATTTAATTTTAGAATCACATGAAATTTGTTCATCAACAAAGAGCTAAGTGGTCTTATCTTTTTTGTTTTGTTTATTTTCTTAAAATAGCAAGGAAAATATTGGATTATTCGTCTTGACTATCTATCATGTATTTTAAATTGACTGTGTTTACTTAGCTTAGATTAACCATAAGGAAACTTTATTTTCTTTTACATTTTTTTTATGGATCAAATTGTTCTCACATAAGCTAGGTTGCTTCAAGGATTTCTTATCCACATTAGGGTTCTTCGTGTATAGATTTTCATGATATCCAC
Organism: Cryptomeria japonica; assembly: GCF_030272615.1. Taxonomy (NCBI): domain Eukaryota; kingdom Viridiplantae; phylum Streptophyta; class Pinopsida; order Cupressales; family Cupressaceae; genus Cryptomeria; species Cryptomeria japonica. The sequence continues at coordinate 573,329,954 of NC_081411.1, read as the reverse complement.
ATCTCATTTTGAAATATGAATCTCTTTACTTCACCTTTGTTCATTAGTTTTACATTATATCTTTTCTATTAAGGTTTGAGAGTTTTATTATGATCTTTTTAGCTACCTTACCCATTGTTGGCTATCACATTAGGGTTTTACTTGTAGGTGTGATACATTATTGATATCTTTAATTTGTCATTTTAGAAGTGTTCTTTGATATTTATTTTTCTATATTTTTTTTGTCACATGGATAATGAGTATGATTTTGATGTTCATGTGAACCAATACTTTGCAAATGAGTTGGCTAGTTTGGCTAATAAACAACTATAATGTATGCTTGCTAACATGTCATATGGATTAGAGACCATGCAAGTGATTTTTGCCAAGTTTTCCATCTATTGTGACTAGAGCACCCACATATACTGCTATGATTGATCCATCCTCGACCATTATTCATCCCATGGTAATATGACTACTAGTCTCCCACCATTTAGTACTTACTTATTTTTCACTTTCTTTGCCCTTGATGGTTCAACTCTTGGCTATGTAATTTCATTGGATCATGCCTTTATGCCTCTTCATCCACCACTATCAGCCTTATTGTTGTCCCACCTAGCCAAGCCCCTTCCATACCTTATAGAAAATCACATACTCTAAATGTCCTTGAATTTTTGCTTCCATGCCTTTATCCCAAGTCATCGTGGACATGTACCCCTCTTATTTCTCATAAACATGCCTACACGTACCATGGTGGTTCCCAATCCTCATTAGACATTATTCCCTCCACTTTGGATGCATTAAATCAAGTAAAAAATAAAAATGATGCAAAATCTAAATGGATAAGATATTGATGAATTTAAGAACACCATACATACATCACTATATTTTGATATTGTGATATCCATTACCTATAGGTTTATGACAACTTAATTTTCAATCTACAATGGAAAACATGATCCCAACGCCCATCTTATACCATATGCAACTTCATTTGCATGTATATTCTTTATAAGGATATGTTGTTAACAAAATTTAATGCACTTAAAAATTTATACTATTGTTTCTTTTCACTTATTCAATGGTCTATACATTTATTTGATGATCTTCCTAAAGTGCTTCTAAAGAAATTTAAAGTTAATATGGGACCTAGTAAATTAATGAGTTATTTGAGTGTGTTCGAGGATTGAATAGATACACAAGTGATCATAATATATTTTTATTCTTAATGATGTAAGAAGATAACTTCCTTATTTGATCTTGAGTTGTAAATCAATACAATGTTGAACAATTTTGCTTTTTTTTCACAGATTTGTGTGTACATGTTAAAATTGTAGAACCCAACTTTCTAGTACATAATGCCTTTCAAGCATGGCCTTCAACTCAAAATGCTTTTTATCATTTCAAGTTTTAAAAATCCAACTTTTCAAAGGCTAATGATATGAAGGAAAATGTGCATCAAGTTGTCATAAATTCTCCTTCTTTTAAACCAAATGCTTTGAGAAAATTTACTTAGATTCAAGAATCTATGGATGATCTATCAAATGATATGGAACATGAACATATATCACACGAGCACGCATACAATGCTACATCTTCCTCTCCTTTTAATCCATCGATTTAATTTTATGTGGAGATCCCACAATATAATCATTATGGACCATTGTACATCATAGCTAAAATGTAGGAATGAGAGATTTGTGATTCTCTTATTGATCATATAAATTGAGACAACATATTTATGGAACATATTTTAGTACAAAATCAAAACCATAATCATATTTACAATCTAGGGTTTCTTTAAAGATGATAAATGGAGTGTTGATTAGGACTTTGGGTTGTGTTATCTTATCACTTGAGTTCAGACAAAATAGGATACAAGTCTTATGTCAAATCATTTATAAACTACAAAGAAAATCTCTACTTAAAAGCAATTTATTTAGAAGTAGATAAACGTATAAATTCATTCATGAAGGAATATAAAAAGATAGTTCTAAATCATTTATGTAGTTGAGTGGGGTTCTTTCCATAATGTGTTGGTTAAGTGGTGGCGTTGTTGTGACCACCAAGGTTCAAACCCCCACTAGGCCATTTTGATTGCAAGGCTTGTGCCTTCACTGATCCAATGTGCATGCGAGTTTGAGCCTTAGCATTGTTATATGGTGATGAGGTCCCTCATTTGTGACCTCACCAGTTCATAGCTTTGGATCAAAAGCATTTTCATGTGGAGCCAAAGGATGTGTCGTGCCAACGTCATCGGTCACGTTAAAATCTTACTCGGTACTTGAATTTTTTTTATGTAGTTGAGTTGCTTCACTTTAGATACATATATGCCATCTCTAAAAGAAACCTATTATGAAGATAAAGAAATAATAACCAAAACAACAACCTAAAGTTGAATATCATATTCTGAAATAAAAAAAAGGAAGAGCCAAAGAAAGAATATACCAAAGAAGATAAATAAGGCCACAAAACAAACAAATGCAATACAAATACTTGATTTCATGCATGAAAGGTTATATAGAATCCAAATCAAGAAGTTACGGTACATAAAATTCTTATATTTTCAAAACAATCATAAGTTAAGAAGAAAGAGTGGATAAAAAGGAAGTCCCTAATGTTATACTTATTGAACATGTGTTTATACTTTGCATGAGAAAACATGGAGAAGAAACACATTTAATTGAAAATATAAGCAATGAAGAGAATCAAGAAAATGAATAAGATAAATGAGATGCCTATTTTTGACAAGATGATCATGATCTATCAGATGATCCAACACCTATTGTGCAAAAGGGGACACCTAAGAAGTTTTTCAACAAGTTATAAGTGATCTTGTGCTCCAATTGAGCCTTGGTAGACAATGATTTAGATAAGGATCTAAATGAAACTTTGTAAGAACATGTAAAAGATTTATGAGATAGATTTATGCAAATATTAAGAAAGATATAGAATTGAAACAATAAATAACTTATTGTTTATCTACTTGAGAAGGATGTATGACTACTATCTTTTTCTGTCTACCTATTTGCTACTTATATTTTGATTTATGCCTAAGATATGTATTATGTGTATGTAGATTACTTAGATTTGATGTTGTGGCTGCTACAAGTTATTAAGGATGTTAAGCTATTCTTATAGAAATGGAACCAAGTTCATGTATGAATTTTTATTTCCTAATGGTTGCATGGTGTTGATCCATTTATTGGTAGGTTCCTCGAGTATTGGTGAATGACTTGACATAGTGTGAGCTTTAGGATTGTCACCTAAATTTTCACGTTGACCACATTATTTGATGTTAGAAGTGCAATTCTTGATAGAATTAGGGTATCGTCTACCTTGTAAATCCTATGACATGGTTCCAACATTTGAAAAGTGTCCTAAGGCACTTAGGGTTTATTGGGAAAATAATTTGTAATATTTATTCTCATTTTTGTTTGTAACTCATAAGGAGTGATGGGTTCCACTAGCAGCAACAAAGGTGGAACATAGATGCCTCGAATGGGATAATTGATGACTTAGGAAGAGGACAAATGAATGACCTTTGGGATTCTCTAAGAGGGGGATAGGAAGAGGTAACAATTCTCTTTGTATTCCATCATTTATTACATTTAATGTAATATTTATCTTGCAATATCGGACGCCCAAGTTGGAAGGAAACTATTGTAGCCAAAATCAATGTCCTCTCAAATTCCATTGAGGTAATCCAAGGGTTGTGGTCATTTGGAATGAAGATCTGTATTTGGACACTAATACTCATGGTTTTGGAGCTCTTGCCAATCTATATATACAATTTTTTGGATGTAGAATGTATGAAATGGAGAACAATTGAATGTAGCTCGCTAATTTGTAGGTACAAGGAAAAGTGGGATAAGGAAGTTTTTCACAGGTACACAAGTGTGGCTACGTTGGAGGCAAAGAGGAGAATGGAAGTGAATGTATTGTAATTACATTTATTATTGATAATGCATACTTAGCCTCTCTTCTTGGAGGAGTTTTTCTCTCGCAAGGGTTTATCCATGTAAATCTTGTGTTATGTGGTGTTCTTATGTTGTTGTTATATGCCCCATTTCTACTATCTTATGGTGATGATATTTTTCACATAACAAAGGATTATTAAGCATGGTATACAGGCCGATTTTTGACATTATTTCAACATTAAAACAATTTAATTTTCATATTTGTATATAAGTTTTAAATTTTCGTGTTGTAGTTGTCCAATCCTTGTATGTCATCCTTTGCTTGGTTTATTGGATAGATATTGATCTTCACAATCTTTAGTATTGAACCTTTATATTTTCCAACATTCAGTATCATATTTGATGGTTAATTGATTTTAAAAATTCCTCTCTTTTTAGTTTTTAGCTTGGCAAACTTGTAGGAATTTGTTAGAAGGAATTAAAGGTTGTTGAAGGAATTATGTGTTTGCAATGAATGTTTTGTGAGTAAACTTTATTTTGCAGATATGTGAGACTGAAAACCACAGATATTATAAATGTGATCTATATTGGGCATTGGAATCTCATGATTGAGGATCTTTGCAAAGCTATTTATGGTTTGGTAGCCTAGAGCTCTTGAATGTGTGTGTATCCTCTTGTTTAGTTTTTTTGTGCCTTTACCTTGTGGCCATGTGTAGTGAAAATGTGTTCATGTTGGATGGGTGTTGAAATCCTAGTTACATGGAAAAACATTGACGACTTGGACTATGAAATGGAGTGCTCATGTTGGGTTCATAGTTTTATACCATGGTTACATGAAAGCCCTGCAAGATTAGCCATTGATTGTAAGTTGTGAAGATGATATGTTTCATATCTTTTAAGATTCTAGAAAACTTGGTTTTCTTGTTGGGTTGCAATTTTATTTGGCTTTTAGTTGTTGATTTGTATATTTGTGTGTATTTCATTATTTAGATCATATGTTTGATGTAAATGTATAGATGTTTGAGTGAATTTCAACTTTACAGAATGATTTTGTAGGTTCTACATGCTAACTAAATTTGTGGTATGTAGATATATGATAAGATTATATTTATGGTGTTTTGGATGAAGACAATTACATGTTTTCATAACTACTTGGAGGGTTCTTATTGATATATGGTTACTCTTATGTAACTTTGTTTGGAAAATCAAATATAACATTGATTCTAATGTTTGAGTCTTGGAAATCCACATGGTATTCCTAATTATCTTTGTTCTGCATGTTAATGATGTAGGGTTTGAATATTACATTTTTTTTAGATTGGAAAACTGACTATGTATTTATCTTTTGAGATGTTGCATGTGTAATGATTTTGTAAATTATTTTATGATGATTTGGTTTGATAGGCTTTTTGTTGGTGACCATAATTACATTGATAGGCTGATTATTGGGAGTAGCCGATATAGTAATTTGTTTGAACCATTTGTAGTAGATTATGGTTCATGACAAACTTTGTTCTTTAGTGGAGTTTTGATAATGATGTTGTTCATGATTTCATGTATAAATTGGTATCACTTTTAGTGGGAGATTTGTGCAGTGACATAATGTGTTCTATCTTCTTTCTTTCTTAGAAGATGGATGGTCTTATGCAATGGGTGTTAATGTCATGTGGACCTCTTGGATTCTATCTTCAAATAGTTGTGAGAGTTTGAAATCTTTGTTTCTATTGACAAAGGATGTGTAGTTTTATCTTCTTGGTTTGAAGATTGTGGTTTGACTCTTCCCTTTGAGAGCTCTTAGTCTTGAGTTCTTTAATCATGTTGAGGACACAAATGATCTTTAGCTAGGATATGATTTTTATGATGCTTGGAGAGCTCGATTACACAATTTAGTGGGAGCTTTGGTAGTAATATTGATTCATCATTTGATGATGGATGGTTATTTCAAGTGATTTGGAGATGGTGACATCTTGGTTTGCGATGGAGGATTCTTGATTCTTTGGTGAGGTGTCAATTTATAATATGTCATTTGGAGCATATTCCTTTGAGGAGATTTTATATTAATGTCATGATACGTTCTTGATCTTATTGTTGGAACTTTGACAATGACCTTTTTTGTTCTCTTTAGTTTTGAGTATTAATCATTTTCTGAGAGCTTCATGATTTTGCAGGGTTGCATTTGAAGTTAGCATGGATTTAATGGTGGATTCTCAAGGGGAATAGAGAGACTTGGACGAGGCTCTGGGATATCATTTTTTTGGGATTGTACATTGAGATGCTTACTCTTTGATGAGGATTTCAACATAAAGACAGAGAAGCCTACACCTAGTTATGAATGTGAATCCATTATGGATCTAAAGAGAAGAAATTCATATATTGTAAATTTTATTTCTTGGTGTTTTATTCTCATGACAACCTTGTTTCCCACTCTTGGCCTACTCGATAGGTGAATGATCTAAGAGGCATTGCCTTCCTGATTATAAAATGCACTTTATTTTCTATCTTATCTTCTCATGTGAATTATTCTTGAATATAGAAGTTTTGATGACTTGTTACGAAGAAGATACGCGATTTTATGGATTTCCATTGTTCTCCTTGTTGTTGGTCTTGAAATATGGAACCAGTTCTAAGGACTTATTTGGAGAGGCACAAGAAATGGTTTTTGGCTTTAGGAATATCCCTTTATTGTGGGAATGGTTGATATATTTGAACTACCTTTGGTATGAGAGTATTACATATGTTGCTTACATGTTTCATTTGATTTGAATGCTAGATGTTGATACTCTTTTTGTTTGGGAATGGTGAAAGAGATCTTACATTACACCAACTTGGTACATGTATGGAACAAATATATGGTTTAATTTGTAGGTTCTCTCTTTTGTCTTGTTCTTCTTCTTGGATTATTTTTTCATATGGTTGAGTGTGAAGAACTTGGGAGAGTTATGGAGACCAGTTATAAGAGAGTTATTGCAACATATTTGGTTGCAGGTTTGCAATTCATTGTATGTTTCCTTGAAACTATGTAATAGAAGAATTAGCCACATCCTCTATGTGAAGTACTATAGACAAACTTGGTATGATTTGATCTATTTTTTAATTTTAAATTACTCATGTAGTGGGAATTTATGGATATATGTCTGGTTATCCTTTTCAATATATTGGCATTCTAATCACTAATGTGATGATGAGTTTGCATGTTTCATTGGACTAGGATATATGAGTTTTTCATTTTGTAGGTGTGTAATACTTATTGATTATAGTGGGATGACTCAAATGTGGAATGTCTATATGCACAATATTATTTCAGTCGATGTAGAATTTATTTTTGATTAGGGTAAAAACAGGTTTTGAAGGGACCCAAAACCCTTTACAAACATATTTTGAGAGGATCTAGAATCCTCAACCAGAAAAATGTTTGAATAAAAGGAACAAGAAAGCACCAGACAACCATGGGTAAAAAGGACACCCATAACCAAAAACATGGGTTTTAAAAAAAATAGGCCCCCACAACCTAAAACAAAGTTGTAGAAAGAACAACTTGCAACCAACCAAAAACCATCCCCTTCCAAGAACCATCAAGATTGACATTTAGAATTGCTCTTATGGGTTCAAAGAGTCATATCAAAAGAATGCTTAAAGGACTTATGATGTAGGAGCATCCTCGGTTCATAGCAATCTTGCATCAACCAAAAACATTTTCCTTTCTGTTTTGCATTTTTTTTTGCAGTTTCAACATTTCTTTCTTTGTGTCCCAGTTTTGGCTCATCGACTCTTATGGAGTTCGATTCTACTTGAAGACTTGATCATATTTCTTATTTCTAGACCGCATCGCATTTGGATCATTTTCCGACAAGGTATCGCTATCAGTTTCCTTGACAGTTTCCTGTTACCGGTTGATAGTTTCTTGTTATTGGTTGCCTGGACCTATTTTGGTGATCTACCAGAACCCCTTCCAAAGCTTATAGAGCCTTGGGCATTGATTCTGATGTTCCTTCACATGTGGCTGACCTTTTCTCATGATCTACACTTCATCCTTTGAATTTTCCAGAGGAATCTCTTGGCAGAGGCCGACCTTGTTAATTTTACACATTAGGTCTTTTTATTTGGGTTTTGATCCCTTTTTGGGCTGACCAGATCCTGTGGATCATATATATAATCATGATTGCACATTAGAATGTAATCAATAGAATAATCAAGTAGCTATACTGAGCGTAGAAGATAGATCTTAAGATTCAAGGTCCCGGTTGTGACCTATTCTATATTTGAGCATGTTCTAGTAGGCGTGTGAGCCAGTTATGTTGTAACCCGGTTGTTACCAGTTAATTGTAATCAATTTTCATATTATAATACAATCTATTCTGCATTGCCTCCATCATATCTTTGTGTTTTTTTTTGTGTTTACTCTTGCTGACCAGTTTGGATTGATCTCTTTGAGGTCCCTTCTTATCGGTGACTACTCCTAGTGGTATCAGAGCGAGTTTTCATTCCAGAGGTTGCGTGTCTTGAGATTTTTGTTGTAGGGTGGTATATTGTGGATCCAATCTGTAGCTGCAGAGGACCAATGTGAATGATGGCGCGAAGAGGAGCTAGGAATGGTGGAGCACATGGGAATGCAGACCCTACTGTGATGGAAATGTTGCGAGGGATAGCTGACCGGTTGGAAGCCATGGAGACAGCCTAGAGAAGAGGCTGACATATTGAAGATGTAAGTGAAGATGAAGGAGAAGAAGCCCTAATAGAACAAGTAAACCCATTGGTGGTTGATCCGGATGAGGAAAGGTTTTTGAGGGTTTTGAGTAGGGCAAATACTAAACCTCATTTTACCCCACCGAAATATGATGGGAAGTTAGATTCAGATAAATTGATGGATTGGATCTTGGAGATGGAAAAATATTTTGATTTTGAAAACACTACAGAAGAAAGGAAGGTGAAATATGCCTGTACCCGATTGAAAGGTCATGCATCTCTTTGGTGGGAGCATTTCCAAGTTGATAGACAGAGAAGATTAAGACATGGGATCCAATGATTGCTAAGTTGAAGTCAAATTTTATGCAAGCTAATTATCAAGTGAATCTATTCTGGAAGTTGCAGAATTTGAGATAAAAGGAATCTAGTGTGAGGGAGTACACTGAAGCATTTTACAAGTTGAATATCAGATCCAGACATGTTGATGATGAAGTTGAACAAGTTCAAAGATATTTGAATGGATTGTGGATGTCTATACAAGATGAACTTAGTTTGATCAAATTGGAGAGTGTTGAAGAGGCTTACCCATATGCCCTAAAGGCATAAGAGAAACTAAACAAAAGACATGAGTAGAGGCATAGGGGTAGAGGTGGATGGTTTACAGGAGGAAGATTTCAAGGAGGAAGAGGATATAACAGAGGTAGAGGAACTTGTACAGATCAGAACAAGGACAAGGAAGTAAGCAAAGAAGGAAATTCATACCGGAAGGATGATAGAAATTTCTACTAGAGGAGAGAACTAGATGGCTACCAGAATGAGAATTTTGGAAGACAAGACAAGAGAACATTTAGGGGAAATTGCTATATGTGTGGAGGAGAAGGACATCGTTCTTTTGAATGTAAGAAGATAGAGAATACCAGAAGAGTAGCAGTGGTGGAAGAAAACCCCACCAGATCAAACAATAAACCAAAAGCTGAATAATTGTTGATGATGAGGACATATTTGTGTCATACCAGAGGAGATGAAGAGATCTTGCAGAGGAAGAATTTGTTCAAGACCTAATGTAAGGTATCCAATAAGTGTTGTAAAGTTGTTATTGATCGTGGTAGTTCAAATAATCTTGTTTCAGAAGAGATGGTGAATAAGTTGAATTTGGAGAGATTGAAACACCCTAAACCTTATCAGATAGCATGGATTCAGGATGAACACAAGTTTTTAGTAAGTGAGCAATGTTTGGTGAAATTGAAAATTTGGAATTATCATGATGAAGTATTGTGTGATATTATGCCTATGGATATTTGTCATCTTTTATTGGGTAGACCTTGGTAGTTTGATAAACATGAAGTAGATGATGGGAGGAAGAATACATACACTATTGTGGCTAATGGGATGAAGAAAACCTTGTTACCTTTGGAGGAACCTTTGAAGAATGAAGTTTGTATGAATGCTAGAATCTGTTTGGTAGATGGAAGGAAATTCCTGGATGGATTGAGACATGAGAATGTGTGTTTTGCCTTAATTCCTAAGAAGACTGAGAAACCAGAACCGGAAGAGGAACAATCGGAAGAGATAAAAGATTTGCTGATAGATTATGAAGACATGATTTCAGATAATGTATTTGATGGATTTCCATATGTGAGAATTATCAGTCATTGTATGGACTTGGTTCCCGAAGCTAGTTTGCCTAACAAAGCTGCACACCAGATGACACCAACAAAGAATGAAGAACTGAATAGACAAGTGCAGGAGTTGTTGAAGAAAGGTTTGATCAGGGAAAGTATGAGCCCTTATGCAGTACTAGTAGTATTAGCACCTAAGAAGAATGGAGAGTGGAGAATGTGTACTGATTATAGAGCAATAAACAAGATCACAATGAAATATTGGTTTCCTTTGCCTAAGGTGGATGACATAATGGACTATTTGAGTGGAGAAAAATAATTTACAAAGATAGATTTGAAGAATGGATATCATCACATCAGGATTAGAGAAGGAGATGAGTGAAAGACAACATTTAAGACAAATGAAGGATTGTATGAATGGTTGGTGATGCCTTTTGGGTTAACTAATGCATTGAGTACTTTCATGAGGGTGATGAATGAGGTATTGAAGAAATTCTTGGATAAGTTTGTTATTGTGTATTTGGATGACATTCAAATTTTCAATAAGAAAAAATAGGAGCATTTGTTGTAGTTAAGACAAGTTTTGCAGAGGTTGAGAGAAGAAAAGTTGTTGAAAAATATTAAGAAGTGTACTTTCTTGAAGGATGAGTTAGTCTATTTGGGATTTATGATATCTGAGGATGGTTTGAAGATGGACCCTGACAAAGTGAAAGCAATTGTTGAGTGGCCTACACCGAAAATCATTAGAGAGGTAAGAACATTTCATGGATTGGCTAGTTTCTACCAGAAGTTCATCATAAATTTCAGTTTAGTTTGTAACCCTATGACTGAGACCATGAGAGGAGATCAGTAGGAATTCAAGTGTACCACCGAAGCAAACCAAAGTTTTGAACTATTGAAGCAAAAAGTGATTGAGCAACCTTTGTTAGCTTTACCAGATTTCAATAAAGTATTTCAAGTGGATTCTGATGCAAGTGGAACAACAATAGGAGCAGTCTTGAGTCAAGAAGGGAGAGCAGTAGCTTATTTCAGTGAAAAATTGAATGATGCTCGAAGGAGATATGCAGTGTATGATCAGGAGTTTTATGCCATAGTTCAAGCCTTGGAGAAGTGGAGACATTACTTATTGCCTAAGGAGTTTGTGTTGTATACAGATCATCATGCTTTGCAGTATTTGAATAGTCAGAGTAAGTTAAATCAGAGACATATGAGATGGGTAGAATTCTTGTAGAGTTACACCTTTGTGTTGAAGCATAAAAGTGGGAAATCTAACAAGTTATTGATGCATTGAGTAGGAGAAGGAATTTGCTGACAGAGATGAGAGTGATAGCATTAGGATTTGAAGAATTGAATACTTTGTATGATGGTGACCCGGATTTTGCAGAACCTTGGAAAACATGTAGAGAATCGATTTTGATTGATACAAGCAAGTGGTTGGATTACTTCATTCAGGATAAGATGTTATTTAGAGGAGTTCAGTTGTGCATACCTAAGAGTTCTATGAGGGAGAATCTGATAAAGGAGAAACACAGTGGAGGATTAGTTGGACATTTTGGTATTGACAAAACAGTAGCATTGGTGAGTGAGCAATACTTTTGGCCCCAGATTCATAAGGATGTTAAGAAATATGTGAAAAGTTGTAGAGTTTGTCAAGTTGCAAAGGGACGTAGTAGTCAGAATGTGGGATTGTATAAACCTTTGATAGTACCGATAAGACCTTGGGAGGATATAAGCATGGATTTTCTACTTGGATTGCCTAAAACACTGAGAGGGAATGATTATATATTTGTGGTAGTGGATAGATTCTTGAAGATGACTCATTCCATACCTTTTAAGAAGACATCAGATGAATTACATGTAGTAGACCTTATTTTCAAGGAAGTAGTGAGATTGCATGGATTACCTAAGAGCATAGTTTTAGACAAAGACACTAAGTTTGTTGGTTATTTTTGAAGAACACTTTGGAAGAAGATGAAGACAGATTTGAAGTTCAGTTCTACTTTTCATCCACAGACGTATGGACAGACAGAAGTAGATAAACGGAGCTTGGGAAATTTGTTGATATGTTTAGTTGGAGATAAAACTGAAAGTTGGGATTTGATCCTCGCACAAGCAGAATTTGCTTACAACAATTTAGTAAACAGGAGTACCAGAAGAACACCTATTGAGATTGTTACCAGAGTGCATCCTAGAGGTATATTAGAATTGCGAGATATTAGCAGTGAAGACCAGAGAAGTTCAGAAGCAGAAGATTTTGCAGATCACATGGAAACCTTTCATATTCAGGTCAAGCAACATTTGAAAGACATGAACAACAAGTATAAGGAGAAGGCAGATGAGAAGAGGAGACATAAGGAATTTGAAGTTGGCGATGAAGTGATGGTGTATCTAAGAAAAGAGAGATTCCTGGTTGGAAATTATAACAAGTTGTAGATGAAAAAGTTTGGACCCTGCAAGATTTTGAGGAAGTTCAGTTTTGGAAATGCATATGAAGTGGAGTTACCAAATAGTTTGAGTATTTCACCTATGTTTAACATTGCAGATATTCTTGAGTATCATGAACCAGAATTCAATGAGGACAATATTGTAGAATCGAAGAAACAATTACTCTGGAAGGAACCAGATTAGATTAGAAATTTTGGATAGTAGGATTGGGCTTAGTACCCAGAGTAGTCAGTATAGAGACTATCTTGTGAAGTGGAAGGACATAGAAGTTGAAGATTCATCTTGGATTTCTCAGGAAGATGTAGACCGCCTTGGTTTCCCTCTGACCCTAGCAAAGTGAGAGGCTCACTTTTTCAATAACCTCAGATGTTTGATGGAGGAGAATCCCCAATTCATAGCAATCTTGCATCAACCAAAAACATTTTCCTTTTTGTTTTTCTTTCTGTTTGTAGTTTCAACATTTCTTTTTGCGTGTCCTGGTTTTGGCTCACTGGATCTTTGGAGTTTGATTATACTTGAAGACTTGATCATCTTTCTTATTTCTAGACTACATTGCATTTGGATCATTTTCTGGCAAGATATCGCTATCGGTTTCCTTGACAGTTTCCTATTATCGGTTGACAATTTCTTGTTACCGGTTGCCTGGACCTATTTTGGTGATCTACTGGAACCCCTTTCGAAGCTTGTGGAGCCTTGGGAGTTGATTCCGATGTTCCTTGGTGTGTGGCCGACCTTTTCCTATGATCTACACTTCATCCTTTGGATTTTCTAGAGGAATCTCTTGGCGGAGGCCGACCTTGTTAATTTTACACGTTAGGTCTTGTTCTTCGGGTTTTGATCCCTTTTTGGGCCGACCGGATCCTGTGGATCATATATATGATTGTGATTGCGCATTAGAATGTAATCAATGGAAGAATCAAGTTGCTAGACTGTGCATAGAAGATAGATCTTAAGATTCAAGGTCTCGGTTGTGACCTATTCTGTATTTGAGCATGTTCTAGGAGGCCCGTGAGCCAGTTATGTTGTAACCTAGTTGTTATTGGTTGGTTATAATCAATTTTCATGTTATAATACAATCTATTCTACATTACCTCCATCATATCTTTCTGTTTCCATTGTGTTTAATCTTTCTGACCGGTCCAGATTGATCTCTTTGAGGTCCCTCCTAATCGGTGACTGCTCCAGCTTAGCTTTTTTGCCCTTAACAGAAATCCATCCTTGTTCCACTTGCGCAACCTTAACATGCCATTGGAGGTTTGATATACAAATAATTTCTTATAGTTTAGAGTTTATATGTTGATGTCATGAAGTTTTGTGTATGTGTGTATACCCTAGTTTGAGGTATGTTTAGATTGGATGAATTGCAATTTGTTGTGGCTTCTATTCTAGGTGATATGAGTAAGGTAGTTAAACTCAAAGAATTTGTTATCATTTGAATATGATGCTTATGTTCAAGAAAATATTTGTGCAATTTTTAGTGACAGTTGATATGATTCACCTTGACATGTTCATTTTATTCTATATCTAACATGTTGGGTTATGTGAGGAGTTTTTTGCTTGATGGTGGTTCATGGTTGCTTTTGCAGGTATCTTGTTTGAACATGAGAACATGGTGAAGATTAAAATGATACATGGATGGCTAAGGGATAATCTTCCCTTATCTATGATTCCTATGGGTGTATTTAAAATGTATGGTATCAAGTGAGATAATGTGAGGATTAAGGTGCCATGTACCTTGTTTATTCTATGACACGGTTCCAACATCCTTGGAAAGTATCCTAAGGTAATTAGGGTGTATTGGGAAAATAATTTTTTATATTTATTCTCACTATTGTTTTTAATACATTCATAAGGGGTGATCCATGTGGACTCTTGATTGGGATAATTAATGACTTAGAAAGAGGACAAATGGGCAACCTTTGGGATTTTCCAAGTGGGGGCTTGGAAGAGGTAACATATGTCTCTTGGTATTCCATCATTTATTATATTGAATGTAATGTTTATCTTGCAATATTTGGCATCCTAGTTGAAGGGAAAGTATTGAAGCTAAAACTAATGTCCTTTCATCTTCCATGGAGGCAATCCAAGGGTTGTGGTCATTTGGAATGAACAACCTTCTTTGGAAACCTTTATTGGCGTTTTTGGAGCTCTTTCCATTCTATAAATACAACTCTTTATATGTAGAATGTATGAAATGAAGAATAATTGAATGTACAATTAATTTGCACAAACAAGAACGGGTGGGATAAATAAGGAGGTTGTTCATAGGTACACAAGTTCTACTATGCTGGAGGAAAAGAGGAGATTGAAAGTAAATGTATTGTAATCACATTCATTGTTGATAATTCATACTTGACCTCTCTTCTTGGTGGATTTTGTTTCAAGCAAGTCTTTCTCCATGTAAATGATATGTTATATGGTGTTCTTATGTTGCTCATTTATGCTTCATTGGTGTTATCTTGTGATGATGATATTCTTTATTTATTTCTATTATAAGTTCACATAAGATAAGACTATTAAGAATGATATATAGGCTTAGTTTTGGAATACTTTAGAAGGATCTAAGAATGAAATTCCACATTAAGGAAACTTAACTTATAGATTTGTATATAATTTTTTTATTTTCATGTTATAGTTTTCCAAGCCTTGTATCTCATCCTTTGAGTGGTTTATTGGATAGACATTGTTCTTCACAATATTTCGTATTGAAACTTGTAGTGTCGTAAATTGTCCCCAGGCCAATTTACACCTCATGTTCGTGCTCCTACTTTAGTGCGTCTCCCCCAAATCTCCTATCCGGGTCCGTTTAGTGCCTTAACTCCACTTTTCATGTTACATACACCTACCAAAAGATTCCCCCAAGAGGTGACCTCCTTCTTAGGCCCAAATTATGGTCCCTGATTGAGGAGGATTAGGGTGCTATCGCTTTGGTCTTGGATTATAGTGCCTAGTGCCCTGGTCCCCCTCATTGGGACCTAATTTTTAAGAGAATGTTGGGATGTATCTCTTCGATGGGAAATTAAGTCAGTGGCTCAATATGACCATTGGAGGTCGGCCTAATCTGTAAATTGACCTAGATCCTCACATATAAATGTATTTGATCAACTTAATTTCATCTTAAGCATTCTGAGTCTTCACATCCAAGCAATAAAAGCATTCAAGCATTGAAGTGTTCATCATCAAGCATTTCCAAAGGTCTTCAAGGTTGCATATTCTTCATTCAACTATTGTGGAGAAAATTACATCAATCATATGCAAGCATGTGTGTGATTAGGTTTTTTTTATGTTCATGTCATTTCATACAACATATGTGATTACATTCAAGAAGCAAAACATCATTATCTGTCATTGCAAATTTGAGGTATATTCTTCCATTATTCATTTCAGTATTTGTAATATGTCATTTAAGGTTAATTCCTAAAGTGGGGTTTGACTTAGGCAAACCCCTATTTCCAACCTATTTTTCCTTCTTTATATGTGCAGTAAGTACGAAGATACGATATTCAAAATAAGCTTTATTTACAGTGACAGATCATTCCCCCATTGGAGTGCAAAAAGTGTGGAGGACTAGGATGACCACCACACTGGTCTCGAAAAATTAGGGGCTCCTTCTGGGAACAGATTCTAAACCCTCTTACAATCCTCAGATCCAGGTTCGTGGCTTGATTTGATGACTATAGCTTATTGTTCATGCCTTTTTACACCAATTCCAACACATTTACCCTAATTTTAACATTTTCAACAAATCAATTCAACCTAAGGGAAAGAAGAGGCTCACCCAAGACCCCTTGGAATTAGACCAAAACTTAGATCTACTTGGTTTTGATCTATCTAATTCCTATCTTTCCCTAATGTATTGGCCGCTAAGAAAAAAATAACGGTTTTCATCCTTCTTGTGGTGGAAACCTTAATTTTTCACCTCTACGTTTTGGTGAACCTAGCGTCTTACACCTCGAATTCTGATTTATGTTCTTAGATCTGAGTGTTTATGCAATTTAGAATTAAAATTTACATTATTAGTTTAATTTCCAATTGAATTTCAAAACTTCAGAGGTTAATTTCAAAAACCCTAATTTTTCAGATTTGATTTTAAAAATTAATAATGGCACTTAATAGATCTGATTTATTTGCTATTTCACATATGATGACTTTGTTTTTCACTTATATTTATCATAATCATGTGTTGGATAATGGCTTCTTTCATTTCACATTGCTTCTTTTCACCCATAACACTTTGGCATATTGCATTTTTAGAATTTCCAAATTTCTTCCTTTTAGTTAATCAAATCTCAAAGCTCTCATTTATAGTGCATTTTGTTTTATTGTGATATTTTTAGGAATTTTTTTTGCATAAATATTGTGATATTTTTAGGAAAACACATTGCATATTAGATCACATTAAAGCTTTTGTAGATCCCCATCTTAGAGATGTTAATGGAAAACCTAATAATTGTACCTCTCCTAGAGTATTTAATGAGAATGAAGAACAAACTAATACTCCTATCAATGATCTCTCTAATGGAAAGCAAGCATTGAGGAGGAACATGACACTATACTCTTCTCATACAAATACCCTAGCCTAAGGGGGGCAAGATCAAAATATTGGTATTTCAATCTCTCTAGATCCTCCTTTTCCTCCTAGAGCCTATCTTATTCATTAAAACATTTGTAGAGAAGATGATGTTATTCATTTTATTCATGATCTATCTCCCGACATAAGATTAAGAAATTATGAGGCCTTAGATGATAAGGATATTCCTTCGCAATCTACCAAAGAGGAAATGCATGATGATAGAAAGGAAAATCGTCCCCCACAAGATATTCCTTCTTCATCTACATGTCCCTTTGTTTCTTCTAAACACACTTACACTACAAATTTCAAAGAAATTTATTATAATGTTCCTCCCCCTTTCCAATTAAGAAACTCTTATTGGAGTGGCTTTAACATAATATCAAAATAAGGTTTTAGTGGACAAGGACTTGAAAAATTTGAACAAGGAATTAGAGTCTCTATAAACCCTCCTACACAAGCTAGCATAGAAGGCCTAGGACATTATCATAATCTCCTATGGATGAGCTCCTTAGGATTAAAGACTTCACAGACCATCTTGCAAGACAAAAAAGCTATCATTCATCCAAAAGTGCTCCTTCAAAAACTCTTTTTTGCTCATATCACCAAACTAATGATCACACTACCAATGATTGTCCCGATTTTTAAAATGAAATGCAAGGACTCATTGATAGAGACATAGTTAAAATAATAGATGACAATCCTTCTTATTTTAACAACCCTTGTCCTACATCACAAGAGACAATGTCTAATCCTATTGATGATAAGGAAATATTAGCAACTAGAACCTTTTGTAAGTTAAAGTACGATAAGAATGTTGTTTTTCCTTTCATAAAGTTTAGAAAAAATCATAAAGAAAGTAGTGAGAATTTTCTTTTTCATCGTGGTGGTTCTCATTCTCTTGGAAAATGTAAAGCATTTAAGGAATTTGTTCAAGAACAATTTGATAAGGCTCAAATAGATCTTTTAAATGATATTTCTCTCTTTCTTGGTGAGAAAGTGATGCCTTAGCACCCTTCTCACCCTTCATGTTTCACCTCACCCTATGACACAAGTAGTTAACTTAATTTTGGGATTTTGGTCATAAGAGGTGATTCTCTTTCAATATCCAACATTTTGGGTAGCAACACTTCTTCTTTCTCTCTATCTAAAATGTCACTATTCCCTTTAGGGGTTGCATTCTTCATGTTTTGATATCCTTTCTTGTGTTGAATGGTATGTCTTTTATGATTAATCTCTCTTTAAGTGGAATCTATGATCTTTTCTTCTAATATTCTCTCTTTTATTTTGAATATTATCTCTCCTTTAGAGTTGCATTTAACATATATAAATGTCTTTTCTTATATTGGATATTAATTCATGTGAGTACATTGTGCATTTGCTTATGTTTAATATCTCCTTAGAGGTTGTGCAATTCTTCTCATTGTCCTTACGCTTAGGGGTAAATGATCTCTCTCTCTCTCTCATTTCCTTTCTAAGGATCCACTTTTCCTTTTTGAGTGGTGTTTGTTTATGATTTGATGTCATTACTTGTGTGAATTTGTTGTCAGCTCAAGGATTCTCTCTTATCCAAGAGGTGTATGTCCTTGGCTACAACCTCTTTTTCACTTGGCAATGTATATCTATTATAGACTTACCCCTCACGCTGGGTCAAAAGTGTGTCATTATTCATCAAGAATCCCTTTCACCTAGCAATAGGGGGAAGGTATGCTGATGCAGAGCATCATGAAAAACTAACCAAGAACCCCAAATCAACCATGGAGTCCCAATCCTAGGGTGCTCAATGACCCAAAATAATCATCAATCTGCAACCTTGATATGTTTGAGGCATCTATGAATATTAATATCAACCAACCAATCCAATATCAAATCCATTATATCATTTTATAGCCCTTTAAACATTAATCAAGACCCAAACAATGCATTATGTTGTCCTAGTTAATGATAGTCTGATAGACCCGTACTCAGTTATTAATAACTTTCAAACCCAAAAATATTTTAAAGATCGCTTTAGTGAGGCTGTTGAAACCTAGGGTTATAAAACCATATCCAAAATTGAGAACAATCCAACACTGGAGTTAAGAGTTATGGTCTCTGCACCAAGACCATTTTGACTGTTACAAAAAAAAAACAAGAAATCTTCATTCCTAGTCCGCTTGGGGCATCAAATATCTCATAAAATACTTAACCAATCACATTGAAACTGAATTAATTTGAAATATAATTAAACCCTCTATCAAACTCCAAAGTTACAACAATTTCCAATGGTGGAATCAAAAGATTTTAGTGAAACTCTCCACAAACCCCAATTTGGAGGATTTTTTGATAGTTTTCACCAAAACTTGCATAACTTGCTTCAAAATGATTGAAATTAAATGAAACCAAAGGGAAAAAAAATTTAACTCATGCCATTATCATATCCAATACATTTCCCATGGATACAAATAATTTTTCATAGAGGAAAACGTGAATGATCAAACTGCAATACCCAGAAAACAATGTGGAGTGTGTAAAAACTTCAAATGTTATTCATTTCCTTCCTCCAATCTTACACACACCCATTGGATTCGACCAAATGATGGTTTTTATAACATACACACATCCATATGGCAGTTACAACTTCCCAAGACCAATTGCATCCTTGGTTTGCAACTTTATAATGCAATTTGTGCCTGACAACATTTTTGACACAATTGACAATTTTGACATTTTGATAAATATGACCCCTAATCTTTGCTTGTGCACTTCAAATACATTTAGATGGACTCAAAACAAAATTTTACATCCTCTTTATCCTTCCATGGCTCTTTTACACAAGATTGACCTCCTTGACCATATTAGGACCCAAATACTCAACTTGAGCAACTTGTTACAAATGAGTGTCATTGCCTTACAAAATGACTCAGCATGCCTTGAATTACACCCAAATGACCTTAAAGACAATCATAAACTCAAAACCTTATGAAATTAACCATGACATAACTGGTGACAAGGTGCTCCTGCACCATACTGCCGACCTTAAAATATTTCCAAGTCTCTTGGAAACAACCTACAAGAAAATTTTGTGTCTTAGACTGAAACTTTGTCTTTGTCTTCATCTTTATCTCCGCCTCTTCCTTTCATCATTCTCTCATTATCCTCATGCTGCTGCTACCAACTTCAAAAAGGTAATCATCCTCTCAAATACTCCCATCCATGGAGAATCCAACAACTGCAACTCAAGGTATTCCTCGGGCATCCACACAAACTCACACTTCCTTTACCTCACCTAGGAGTCTCTTTTTCCTCTCTCCCTAGTCTTTTGGCAACCACAACCAGGTTCTCTCCTCAACTTGTTCCTCTGTAGTTAGGTGGATCCAACACCTACAACCAAACACAACATATACAACTTTTCTAGCCTAGATCTTTTGCTGGGCTCTGATACCAATTTGATGCATCATGAAAAACCAACCAAGAACCCCAAATCAACCATGGAGTCCTAATATGGTCAAGGAGGTCAATCTTGTGTAAAAGAGCCATGGAAGGATAAAGAGGATGTAAAATTTTGTTTTGAGTCCATCTAACAATATTAATATAAACCAACCAATCCAATATCAAATCCATCATATCATTTTATAACCCTTTAAACATTAATCAAGACCCAAACAATGCATTATGTTGTCCCAGTTAATGATAGTCCAATAGACCCGTACTCAGTTATTAATAACTTTCAAACCCGAAAATATTTTAAAGATCGCTTAAGTGAGGCTATCTAAAACTAGGGTTATAAAACCATATCTAAAATTAAGAACAATCCAATGGTGGAGTTAAGAGTTATGGTCTCTGCACTGAGACCATTTTGACTGTTACAAAAAAAAACAAGAAATCTTCATTCCCAGTCCGCCTAGGGCATCAAATATCTCATAAAATACTTAATCAATCACATTGAAATTGAATTCATTTGAAATATAATTGATATTGGATTGGTTGGTTGATATTAATATTGTTAGATGCCTCAAACATATCAAGGTTGCAGATTGATGATTATTTTGAGTCATTGAGAACCCTAGGATTGGGACTCCATGGTTGGTTTTTCATGATGAGTCATTTTGTAGGGTAATGTCACTCATTTGTAACAAGTTGCTCAAGTTGAGTATTTGGGTCCTAATATGGTCAAGGAGGTCAATATTGTGTAAAAGAGCCATGGAAGGATAAATACGATGTAAAATTTTGTTTTTGAGTCCATCTAAATGTATTTGAAGTGCACAAGCAAAGATTAGGGGTCATATTTATCAAAATGTCAAAATTGTCAATTGTGTCAAAAATGTTGTCAGGCACAAATTGCATTATAAAGTTGCAAACCAAAGATGTAATTGGTCTTGGGTAGTTGTAACTGCCATATGGATGTGTGGATGTTATAAAAACCATCATTTGGTCAAATCCATTCGGTGTGTGTAAGATTGGAGGAAGGAAATGAATAACATTTGAAGTTTTTACACACTCCACATTGTTTTTTGGGTATTGCAATCTGATTATTCACGTTTTTATGTATGAAAAATCATTTGTATCCATGGGAAATGTATTGGATATGATAATGGTATTGGTTAACTTTGTTTTCCCTTTGGTTTCATTTAATTTCAATAATTTTGAAGCAAGTTATGCAAGTTTTGGTGAAAACTATCAAAAAACCCTCCAAATTGGGGTTTGTGGAGAGTTTCACTAAAATCTTTTGATTCCAACATTGGAAATTGTTGTAACTTTGGTGTTTGATAGAGGGTTTAATTGTATTTCAAATGAATTCATTTTCAATGTGATTGGTTAAGTATTTAATGAGATATTTGATGCCCTAGGCGGACTGGGAATGAAGATTTCTTGTTTTGTTTTTGTAACAGTCAAAATGGTCTCCGTGCAGAGACCATAACGCTTAACTCCACCACTGGATTGTTTTCAATTTTGGATATGGTTTTAGAACCCTAGTTTTTGACAGCCTCATCGAAGCGATCTTTAAAATAATTTTGGGTTTGAAAGTTATTAATAATTGAGTACAGGTCTATTAGACTGTCATTAACTGGGACATCATAATGCATTGTTTGGGTCTTGATTAATGTTTAAAGGGTTATAAAATTATATGATGGATTTGATATTAGATTGGTTGGTTGATATTAATATTGTTAGATGCCTCAAACATATCAAGGTTGTAGGTTGATGATTATTTTGGGTCATTGAGCGCCCTGGGATTGGGACTCCATGGTTGATTTGGGGTTCTTGGTTGGTTTTTCATGATGCTCTGATACCAATTTGATGCAGAGCATCATGAAAAACCAACCAAGAACCCCAAATCAACCATGGAGTCCCAATCCCAGGGTGCTCAATGACACAAAATAATCATCAATCTGCAACCTTGATATGTTTGAGACATCTAACAATATTAATATCAACCAACCAATCCAATATCAAATACATCATATCATTTTATAACCCTTTAAACATTAATCAGGACCCGAACAATGCATTATGTTGTCCCAGTTAATGACAGTCTGATAGACACGTACTCAGTTATTAATAACTTTCAAACCCAAAAATATTTTAAAGATCGCTTCGGTGAGGCTGTCGAAAACTAGGGTTCTAAAACCATATCCAAAATTGAGAACAATCCAATGCTGGAGTTAAGAGTTATGGTCTCTGCACCGAGACCATTTTGACCGTTACAAAAAAAAAACAAGAAATCTTCATTCCCAGTCCGCCTAGGGCATCAAATATCTCATAAAATACTTTATGAATCACATTGGAACTAAATTCATTTGAAATATAATTAAACCCTATATCAAACACCAAATTTACAACAATTTCCAATGTTGGAATGAAAAGATTTTAGTGAAACTCTCCACAAACCCCAATTTGGAGGGTTTTTTGATAGTTTTCACCAAAACTTGCATAACTTGCTTCAAAATGATTGAAATTAAATGAAACCAGAGGGAAAACAAAGTTAAATCATGCCATTATCATATCCAATACATTTTCTATGGATACAAATGATTTTTCATAGAGAAAAACGTGAATGATCAGATTGCAATACCCAGAAAACAATGTGGAGTGTGTAAAAACTTCAAATGTTATTCATTTCCTTCCTCCAATATTACACAAACCCATTGGATTCTACCAAATGATGGTTTTTATAACATCCACACATCTATATGGTAGTTACAATTGCCCAAGACCAATTACATCCTTGGTTTGCAACTTTATAATGCAATTTGTGGCTGACAACATTTTTGACAATTTTGACATTTTGATAAATATGACCCCTAATCATGCCTTGAATTACACCCAAATGACCTTAAAGACAATCATAAACTCAAAACCTTATGAAATTAATCATGACATAATTGGTGACAAGGTGCTCCTGCACCATATGCATTCTTGTCCTCCTTCCCTTCTTTTGGTAGAAGGTGTTATGTTTGTTCGAGAAAATCCTCTTGGACGTAGATGTATTTTGAGAAAAGATCTCTTCTCCTCCAGGGATCATCTTTACACTTGTTGCAAGATATATCTTTTTCAACTATCTTATCCTTGCTTGAAGAGTATTCCCCCTTTAGCTTGGATTTATGACATTGTTGCCTAAAGGATATCTCGTTAGTGTTGAAGGTGGTTATCCTTGTTCCTAGCTACCTTAAGACATCAACATAGGGCTATGCTAACATCTGAAGGGGGTGGCACCCATATTTCCCTCTTTGTACTATATTTTACCATATTTTTGCATCTCTTAAATGGGGTGTTCAAACTCAAAACCAGAAAAAAAAACTCTTCTATGAGATGCTTCACGCCCGAAACCAAACAAAACATTTGATATATGTCTTAGATAGAGTGCACATTATTGAAACCAAAGAAAACAAACTCTTACACGAGATGTCTTCAAAACTAGGCATGCATCTTCCTTGTACGAGGTTACGCATTCTCGAAACCAAAGAAAACAAACTCTTAAACGAGATGTTCCCAAAACCAAACATTTACCCCTTGGTATTTGCATTTGCATTATATGTCTTAAAAAGGTTGACACACTCTCGAAATAGGAGCAAACAAACTCTTATACGGTGTGCTATATACTTGAAACCAAACATCACTTACACACACACACACGAGGATGAGTGAAAATAGCAAAACACAACTAAACTATTCCTACTCTCCTCCCCAACATGGATCACATAGAAAAACACATCTAGAGTGTGTATCCATGTCCTCTTTCATTCTTTTGATGGATCACCTAGAAAAACACATCTAGCCTATGTCCTTGCTCTCTCACTTACCTTCTTATCATGAAATCATAGTTTTTCTATTTGTAGTTCATGGATGATGTGTGCTTTGCTCTTTTATATGATCACTTGTGTTCTTGAGACATGGCATTTTTCAAGAATGATATTGGTTGTTGAGACATTTTTGATATCGAGGTCTCTTTAGCTAGTTGACTTGAGGTCTTGTGTTTGGGTCTTTGGCTTTTGTGTTGTGTGTCTTTTGCCTTTTTGTCTTTGATTGTCTTTGTTTTCCTTTTTGTTTTTGTCTTGTGTGCCCTTGCATGCATTTGAATGAGTTAAGATCCTAAGATTGGGGGCTTGGTTTCTCAAAATTAGTGATGTCTTATACTCCTTGTGATTTGTGCTCCTTTCTTTCATCTCCTTCATTTCTCTTTTGTCTACTTTACCATGAGTATTTGCGTAGGCTCATACTCTTGTTAAAGTGGGGGATAAATGTAGCGTTGTAAATTTTCACCAGGCCAATTTATGCCTCATGTTTGTGCCCCTACTTTAGCATGTCTCCCCCTCATCTCCTATCCAGGTCCATTCAATGCTTTAACTCCATTTTTCATGTCACATACACCTACCAAAAGATTCCTCAGAGAGGTGTCTTCCTTCCTAGGCCCAAATTTTGGTCCCTAGTGTAGGAGGACCAAGGCACTAGTGCCTTGGTCCTATACTAGAGTGCTCACACCTTGGTCCCCCTCATTGGGACTCAATTTTTAAGAGAAGGTTGGGACCTATCTCTCTGACAGTACATTAAGCCAATGGCTCAATATGACTATTGGAGATCAACCTCATCAGTAAATTGACCTAGATCCTCATATATAAATGTATTTGATCAACTTAATTTCATCTTAAGAATTCCAAGTCTTCACATCCAAGCAATAAAAGTATTCAAGCATTATAGTGTTCATCATCAAGCATTTCCAGAGGTCTTAAAGGCCGCAAATTATTCATTCAACCATTGTGGAGAAAATTACATCATTCATATGCAAGCATGTGTGTGTGATTAGGGTTTTTCTATGTTAATGCCATTTCATATAACGTATGTGATTGCATTCAAGAAGCAAAGCATAATTATCAATCATTGCAAATCTTAAATATATCCTTCCATTATTTATTTTAGTATTTGCAATTTTTCATTCAAGGTTAATTCCTAAACTGGGGTTTGACTTAGGAAAACCCCTACCCATTTCCCCTTCTTTTTGTTTATAGGAAGCATGTACAAAGCTGTGATCTTCCGAATAAGCTTTATTTACAATGACAAATCATTCCCCCATTGGAGTGTGAAAGTGCAGAGGACTAGAGTGACCACCACACCGGTCGCAACAAATTAGGAGCTCCTTCTGGAACTGATCTGAACCCTCTTACAATCCTCAGATCCAGGTTTGTGACTTGATCCGACGACTGTAGCTTATTGCTCATGCATTTTTACACCAATTCCAACACATCTACCCTAATTTCAACATTTTCAATAAATTAATTCATCTTAAGGGAGAGAAAAGGCTCATCCAAGACCCCCTGGAATTAGATCAAAATTTAGATCTATTTGGTTTAGATCTATCTAATTCCTATCTTTCCCTAATTTATTGGTCCCTAAGCAAAAATTAGCAGTTTTCATCCTTATTGTGGTGGAAACCCTAATTTTTCACCTCTACAAAACTATATATTTTCCAATAATTCTCAAGAATAATGAGGTAATAAGTAGCAAAAGCTAGACTTTGTGTTTTGAGCTAGATTTGTATTAGACATTTCTAAGTCATGGTAGAAACTATTGAAGGTTTGAAAAAAGTATGGTTACTATAGAAGTTTTTGATCTTATGTAGGGTGCTTTACATTACTATTGGAGAATGTGTGAAGCTTGTTAGAGATTGATGGGTGGTCTTTGTGTTATCATCAACATCTAAGAGGTTCTTTGGTCTATATTAGACTATATAAGTGTTCTTATATTTACCAATGGCTATGACAATGGTCTTGGCATTACTATAGAAACCTTGTTTGGTAGATCCTCTTAAAATAGTTGTCCTTTCTAAATTTATAGTACCAACTTTTTTTAAAATAACGTAAGTTTGAAGCCTCAAGTTTTGTTTGTTTATTCATGATTAATTTTCTTTTTTCTAGGAGTCAACATTCTATACATAAACATGATTTCCACAATCTAATTGTCTTGATCAGAATATGTCATACACTGGATATACGTGAAATGTAGAAGATGAGTATATAGATGTATGACACAATCTTCATATGTGTTGGCATGACATATTTTGAACAAGAATTCACTTCAAGAATTTGATATGTCCTACTATTTGTTGGCACACCTATGTTGTAAAGGTTTGTCTTGTGGATGTTGAAGGGGTAAATTACAAATTTATATTGGAACCACATCACGAACTATATCCTCTTGAAAATTATGAATACAATATTAAAAAGGACACTCTATAGGAACACTTATACATTGGGTGTTGCATGTGTCAACTATCCCAATTTATAGGGTTATGAGTGAGGTATGGTTGATACATTTAGTTAAAATAATTTTTTAATATTCATGCTACTTAAATTGATCATGAAGTATATTGGATGCCCTTTTAACCCATATTTTCTAAATGGAATATCTACTCAAGCTTATAGTATATGGTTTGTGTGGTGTTGACTAGGATG
The DNA here is from genome assembly GCF_030272615.1 of Cryptomeria japonica. Taxonomy (NCBI): domain Eukaryota; kingdom Viridiplantae; phylum Streptophyta; class Pinopsida; order Cupressales; family Cupressaceae; genus Cryptomeria; species Cryptomeria japonica. The sequence goes on along the minus strand of NC_081411.1, from coordinate 573,302,809 downwards.
TTGGAATATATTTCAGTGATTTAATTTGATGGGTTGACATCATTATCCTGTTGGCATATGCACACTCCAATGAGACATTGTAGATGATTGAAGGTTTTGTCATTGATGGCAACCTTACAATCCTATGGCACTGGCAAGGCATCATATCGGCAAGGCATTATACTGTCAAGGCATTACATCGGCAAGATAGTTCACTGGCATCAACAATCACACTCTACACCGACACTCAGGACACCGACACTGACACAAATAAAGGAAGTATACCGGCACAGAGGCCAACAAGATTTTGTTATATTATATTTTGTTTATTATTATAAAAACTTTGTAAGTCGACTTGGCATGTTGTAAAATGACTCTTATATATAAAAGAGATCATTGTAGACTTTTTGAGAGGAAGTTATGAAAGTGATGTAAGCGAAATATTAAGGCAGATCTATTATGCAAAATATAGGGTAAAGGGTTTATGTAAGAAGTAGAGTAGCAACCGGTACTGAATCAAGCATTGAAGATACGATTGTAAAGCAATACAAGATATTGGATTTGTATAATCCACATTGTAAGTCAGTGAGACTTCCCATTGAGCAGTGAGCTCTAGGCAGTTGGCCTTCCTGCATGTGCAGGCCCCTCTTGTAAGTAATATTCTCTTATTGGCTAGTAAGTGGATATTGTGGGTCACAAATCCCACTGAGGTTTTTCCCACACCGGGTTTCCTTGTTAAATCCTTGTGTCATGGTGTGCTTTTCATGTGGATGTTTTTAATTCTATTTATTGCATTATTTCTTGCATACCGGTACACTATTATAATAAGCTCTGCATGTTTTAAGTTAAGAAATTCTATATACCAATTAGATACTGATTCACCCCCCCCTCTCAGTATCTGTGGGAATCCTAACAATTGGTATCAGAGCTTGGTCCTCTATTTTCAGAAGCCTAACAGCTTGAGGAAGATCTTGACATAGGTAAAGATGGAAAATCTAATGAAGCAACTTGAAGGAGCTCTCTCAAACTATGATACAGAAAAATTGAAAAATATCAAACTAGAAGATGATTTAAAGGCAGCTCAGGATATCATTCAGGCACTTCAAGAGAATCTTACTATTGCAAGAAATAAGAGGAGAACTTTGTGAAAAGATACAAAATGAGAATGATGAAAAGGAATCACTTAATGATCAGATAAGCAAGATGAAACTGGAGAACATGACAACAAAGAATGAGATGCAGGATATGACTATGAGATTTTGTAAAGAAATTGAGGATAGGAAGAAGAATGAAGAAGAATTGACCAAAAGACTAAGTGATGCAGCAAATGAGAACACAAGACTTAGCTATAAAAATGTTTTATTGAAGATAGATCTGATGCACACTCAGAATGACTCCAATTAACTGATGAGACAGAAAGAGGTCTTAGAAAGAGAACTAGAAACTGCAAATCAACATAAAGAAAAAATCATGAAAAGCTCAGAGGAGCTTGGCACCTTGTTGAAGAATAAAAAACCTAACTGGTGCCACATCCGACATAAGGTCCTTAAGAGTAAATGATGTAACAAATATTAATGAAAGATTTATCAGCATGATATTAGGATATAAAGCTACTCATGCAAATAGACTCAATTCAGTTTCAAGTCTGTGCATTAAGAGTGCTTATGATATGGTCATGAATAATGCAAAGATTGATGTATGTGAGTGGTTGAAGGACGAATTAATTGACAACTTAGGTAAGATTAAGAAGGATAAGAAAGGAACTTTTAAATTTGGAAATCTGCTAGTATGTCTGATGCTACATATAACCAAACAGGTTCTCGGTATAGGCTACAAAGAACTTGGATATGATATACCGGTAGGGAAACAACTAACATAACTATTCAATAATATGGGAGAAGATAAGGAAAATAATATCCATGATTTCTTTCAAGCACTTAAAGCCAAAATGAAGAAAAGAATCAGATTATCACAAAAGATTGTTGACAAATATAAGGATGAAATATGCTTTGTAATCAAGAAGGATGAGATCTGGATGGAAGCAGTCATCCCTAGGATAGTTTGGGTAACAGAGATGGGCTACGGAACAGATGATCATATAATTGAAACTTATGCTAAAGCACTTCTGGAAGCCCCTAAAGAACCTAAGGAAGAAGTATTTGGTAGTGCAGAAACTATTGAAAGCCAAATACAATCTCAGAAAAGAGTGAAAAAGGTTGAGGCAGTTGGAAGAAAAGGTTCTAGGCAAGCAAAGGAAATCAAGGATAAAATAATGGAACAAACTGGTATAACAGAGGATGAGTTAGTATCTCCACAACTTGAAACTCACCTATCACCGGTAGGCACATCTTTAGAGAATGGCATGCCTGCAACTTTCAAGAGAGTTGTAAGGAAAAGAGATCCCTCACCAGCAACTACACGCTCACCTAGGAGGACAAGACAAAAACAACAAGCAGTGAGATCTCTGGTAAGAAAGGCTACACCAAAGAAGAAGAAATTGACACCCAAGAAGAAGAAGAGGACAAATAAGGACTTGGCCCCTCTTGACATACTGTTGAATGAAATTACAGAGGAAGGGAAATTGAAGAATATAGAGAAACTATATGACACTCTGATAGTTGATGAAAAAGAACAAGTAGAAAACAGTGTTATATTGCATATGGATATGTATAAGAAATTTTTGATGGAAGTAGTAGATGAAGTACCAGATGAACTATTTAAGAGACTAGAAGCAAGGAGACAAGTAGTAGTGGAACTTGACAAGAAAATAAAGATAGAAAAGCTACTTGCTGTATACTTGGTGAATTCACCCAAAGAAATTGATGACTTAATTGCTGAAGCCAACCGGTCAGTATTTTCTACTGCACACCGACACATTGCTTTAATGGTTGGAAGAGTTAATGAGGTGACTGAGGAGACAGAAAATGCATGGGACATTTTCCTAGTGGAAAAAGAAAAACAAGAAGAATACATGAGCCAAAAAACTATAAAGGTATATCAGAAAGAAAGAGACAAGGGTAAAGGTAAAGTTGGTGGACCACCCAGTATCAAGGTTAAAGACAACTTACCCCCACCTCCTTTGATTACTCCATCGGTAAAAACAACAGTTACAAAAGATCAACCGACAGTTGAGAGTATGGATTTAGAGGATGTCAATCCTAATCCTGAAGTCTTATATACAGTGGATGTTGATACTCAAAAGATCAACATTGTGGTGACAAAGATTTAACTGATAAGACTGACATGGCTAGTGAGCCTCCAGTAGCTTAGCAAATTGATAACACACAAGAGAAACTGACAGATGACAAAGAGCAACAGGTAGAAACTCAGACTCAGACTGAGACAATGCAACAAATAGAGAAACAAACAAAGCAAAAGGCTCTGGAACAGGAACAACAACAGAAATAGGAACAGGTTCATAAGGAAACAGTGCCACCGGTAACTGGAGAAATAGAAAAACCATTGCTTAAGGAAATAGAAAAACAAACAAACCTACCAGAGGTCAATACAAGCTTGGTTACTTCCACTGGCAGTACTTAGAATGTAGGTTCCTCATCAGGCTACAAATCAACTAATGTGACTGAAGTACTATTGGATTCAATTAAAAAGATAACAGATTGCAGCTCACAAGCTTATACGGCAATAGATGACACAATACCAATTTTGAAGGTAATTGCTCCTAACTGTAATATAGACAATACAGATTCTTTAGGACAACTTGATACCTTGTGTAAATATATCACAGAGAATATTGAGAAAATAAAGGAAGAGACATTGAAGGACAAATTGGAAATTGCAAAGCAAAAATTCTTTGATGAGCATATAAAGAAGTGTACCAGAGATTTTGACACACTTCTACTGCAATTGTGTAATTTATTGAAAGAATACAAAACTCTGTACAAAGACACCTATAAGACAAACTTTTTGACTGTAGATATATATAAGAAGATGAGCAAGGCATAGGATGAAATCAATAAACTTGCAGATAATTTTGTTAACTCACCTGATACATTATCAGTTTTTGAACAGAAGATAACAAATTTTGAAGAAGAATTACTTAAATTGGAAAGAGAAAAAGAGAGAATAGTGAATAAGGCAAAGCATCTAAGATTAAAACTGAGTCCAAGATTGGACTATCTAGCATCATTACGGAAGGAAATATCTGAGGCACTGATACAGGGACAAAAAACACCGACAGAGCATTTGTAGCATCTCACCGGTACAGTTAAAAGAACAGAGACATCAATAAGAGATAGTAAAAAGTTTATGGAGAGTATAAACTTGATTTTGGCGGATCTATTTCAAATTTTAACTACTCAGTTACAAGGTTGAAACTACAAACTCTATTGACATCTTGACAACCTTTGTCATTGATGCCAAAGGGGGAGTAGTGGGATGAGAAAATTCAAATATCACAGGAATCATATGCTCAGGGGGAGCACACATTTTTGGTAACTTTTTGGACTTCACATTTTTGGATACACTTTTGGAAATTTCTCATGAGTGTTGCCATCAATGCCAAAGGGGGAGTATGTTGGCATATGCACACTCCAATGAGACATTGTAGGTGATTGAAGGTTTTGCCATTGATGGCAACCTTACAATCCTATGGCACCAACAAGGCATCATACCGACAAGGCATTATACCAGCAAGGCATTACACCGGCAAGATAGTTCACCGGCATCAACGATCACACTCTACACCGGAACTTAGGACACCTGCACAGACACAAATAAAGGAAGTATACAGGCACATAGGCCGACAAGATTTTGTTATATTATATTTTGTTTTTTGTTGTAAAAACTTTGTAAGCCAACTTGGCATGTTGTAAAATGACTCTTATATATAAAAGAGATCATTGTAGACTTTTTGAGAGGAAGTTATGAAAGTGAGGTAAGCGAAATATTAAGGCAAACCTATTATGCAAAATATAGGGTAAAGGGTTTATGTAAGAAGCAAAGCAGCAACCGGTACTGAATCAGGCATTGAAGATGCTATTGTAAAGCAGTACAAGATATTGGATTTGTATAATCCACATTGTAAGTCAATGAGACTTCCCATTGAGCAGTGAGATCTAGGCAGTTGGCCTTCCTGCATGTGCAGGCCCCTCTTGTAAGTAATATTCTCTTATTGGCCAGTAAGTGGATATTGTGGGTCACAAATCCCACCAAGGTTTTTCCCACACCGGGTTTCCTCGTTAAATCCTTGTGTCATGGTGTGCTTTTCATGTGGATGTTTTTAATTCTGTTTATTGCATTATTTCTTGCATACCGGTACACTGTTATAATATGTTCTGCATGTTTTAAGTTAAGAAATTCTATATACCGATTAGATACTGATTCACCCCCCCCCTCTTAGTATCTGTGGGAATCCTAACACATCCTACATTATTTGATTTATAGATGTATTCTAAGAATGTTTGGAATGATTGTAGCTCTTATTCCTTTTCTACCACTTGTCTTGGATTATTTTCCCTTCTCTAAAGACAATGCTTTATTTAGCATAGTATCTGTTTCCCCCATACTTTGTTATCTAAACTTAATGGTTGCTACATAAAAATTGACATTTTCCATTTTATTGAATTTAAACAAATTTAGTTTGGATTGAATGGATGGTTATCATGGAAGAGATAGAGGAACATGCAACATCTTCTGCACCAATTGCATCACCTATCCATAATAAAGATGAATAGCCAGAGACAAAAATGAAGGAAAATCAACCTACAAACTCTTGTAAATAACTTGCATGATCATCGGGGATTGAAAACATTGTTTTCAAGAAAAAACCCTATATTTCTAAAACACACAAATGGAAGCATGCATATTCCTCCTCTATATCCAAAAAGAATCAAAGAAGGGACAAGCAACTAAAGCAATGTTCACACTGTCTAAGGGGAAAAGGGCATGTGAAAGGACTAATGCATTTTAAATAGAAAGGATGTCCTTGAGGTTGAGATTGATTCAAAGAGGGAGAATTTATTTAAGGATAGGTAATAGAAAAAAGTGAACATATAAAAAAGCATGCAACATGTGTATTTAGACACAAACCTAAAGTTTGAGTATGAGGAAGATATATCCACAACAAAGGAGAAAGTTAAGCTTGCCCTTAGTCCAGAACATCAAGAGGAACTTGCTTCCTCTATTGATTCTGAAAAATGACACATGTTTGGATGGTGAAAAGGATTTGTCTTTAAAATATTAAGAAGAAATTAGTGAGTTACATAGAGCTCTTCAAATAATTAAGGAATTGGAAGAGCGATTTAAAGAATACCAAGATGAGTTAAGAATGGAGGATAAATTTAAATTTTTTTGGAGAACCAATTGCAAGTCTACCAACAAAAAATAACAAGATTGGATCAACTAGCTCACATGTTTTTTATAGAAATAAATAAGACAACTCTAATTCCTGCCTATAAAAGCACCCCTTCAAGAGAACATGAAACTCCAACTTAATTTACTCTTGGGATATTATTATGGAATATAATGGAAGACTTTTATCGCATGAAACAAGGAGAAAACATATATTACAACAAGGTATGAAAGGGAAATTGAAGAGAACCACTCAAAAATGAAGAAATTGATGGTCAAAATTGAACATATACTTGGCATGATTGTTTATCTTATGATATGCAAACCACCTACTAGGGTCTATGCCTTATTTGTACAGGATCAATTTCCAAATTTCTAGCTCAAACAATTAATCAACAATCTCCGTATTTCAATAAAAATGCCAATTCATTCCTATCTCCTTACCTAAAGGCCACCCCTACAATGGAGGATTGGCTTTGTGATTTTTATTTACATGATATGGTTGTCCCATATAACACCACTTGTAACCCATAGATGTTTGTGAGGGATGTTTAAATAAAAAAACTTTCATCATTCATTAGGAATTAACAATCAAAGAGTTCAATTGTTGTAGCACTATCATGAAAGAGAGAAGTCACTTCTCCTTAGAATTAGGGGAGAGGAAAGGGATACTAATAGGGTAGTGGAGGAATGGATTGAGCTTATAGATAAACTAGGGGTAAGGAACCAAATCTTAAAATGTAAAGAAAGAGATTATAGCATTTTAAATCATTGGCCCCAAGAGAAGCTAGAGAGGCACCGAGATTACCACAAAAATAGGTGGAATGAGCTCACACATGAGCTAAAGAGAAAAGAACCCCACTCAATTTTTAACTATATATCATAAATTTCTAAGACATATCGGTAGATTAGATCATCATTAAAAATTTGGATTACTTTTCTCCCATTGACATTTCATCCTCCCCTTCTCTTGTATCCAATTCCACATTGGTCACAAATCAAGGAAGCACAAACGGTAGTACACCAAGACATATGGGAGAGAGAGTATCTAAACAAATAGGATTCTACCTCAAGCATGGAGGAGTGAACTGGTGGATTATAGAATAATTGTATCATAGTATAACATAAGCCTCTGAATTGTTTGAGGACAAGCAAGATACTTAGTTGGGGGATGTGATAAGCCCTATAATTGTCCTCATTTCCTTATTTCTAGCTTTATATTTTCTATGCCATTCATATTACTTTTAAGACATTATCCAAACTTTCCTAGCTATCTTAAGTATTTAAACACTATGAATGAGATATATTAAATTTATAAATTCATATCTGATTTTGTAATTGTTTATAGAATGTTATAGAGTTTTATGTTAATAATAATGATTAATGTTGATGGGATGCCTTTGAAAGAAACTAAATTGCAACCAAGCTCAACTACCATCACACAAGAGAAGGATGATCACCTACAACGCATTCAGGCCTTCTATAGGTGATGAAGGCAAAACTGAGAAATGTGGGTGATTAATTTGTGAATCTTGCCACTTTCATTGATGTCATTGTTAGGAGTAAATGAAATCACAAAAAAAAGGAGGAATTTGTGGGGATGACAAAACATAGCATATAGATTATTGTGCCATGAACTTTTTTGTTATTTTAGCATCGTAAATTGTATCCACATACAATTTCATCTTCACCTAGACCTCACCTTGGCGTTATCTTTCAGTACTTGATGTTGGCTTTGATGCTTCTCACACCCTGTAAGATTTTACAATTTTAACTCCTCTTCCATCCCTTGTTCAAATCTAAGTTCTAATTAACAAAACTAGGAGATCTCACCTCTCTAGTCTTCCTAATTAGGACCCAAATTTGGTCCCATCAATGGTCATCTCCAATGGGTGAGAAATAAGGCTCTATGTTAGCTTGTTCAAAAAATTCAAACATTAAATACATGGTTAGGTATAAAAGGAAGGCCACCCTCCCTCTTTTGGTAACTAGATAGACCTTTCAAGTTGGAAATCAATTACACTCTAGCAAATTCAAGAGAGCAAGCAATCAAGCATTCATTGAAAATTGAAGGAGAGGCCAAGTCAAGTTTAAGCATTCAAGATGGCATCGATGATCAACCTTCCATGAAGATATTCTACATGGAATCCTAAACCATATTTATGAGGATTCAAGCAAGCTTCTTCAAGGTATCAAATTCAATTACAAACATTCACACTCAGATCTAACCTTTCCCTCAAAAGGAAATCATTTTACTTCAATTCAATTTTATTTCTATTTCAATTATCATTTGAATTACAAGGTTAATTTATAAATTGGGGTTTGACATAAGGAAAAACCCTATCCACAACTCTTTTATCTCTCTTTGTGTGATAGAAATTGATTCAGGTGCTACGATTGAATATTTTGACAGAACAAATGACGATGAATAGGTTTAGATTTTATAGGCACAATTAGCAGAGGACCAAGTAGCCCACACCATCTTGGTCCCAGAAATTCAGCGTGACCTTCTAGAAATGGATTCTACGTGTCTTCTTGATTCGAAAAACATCCCATTTGTTTGCCTGGAATTTGTAGGACCAGGTCACTCCCACCCTCTTGGTCTTGACAATTCGACCCAAATTTTTGGCTACAGGTTCTAGTCCATTTTCCCTTCTTAGATCTTTGTCTACAACTCTATGTGAAATCTAGAACATTTTGTGATTATTGTTTTGGTCCAATTCCTTATTTTTTTCCCCTAGATCTAACATTACAATTCAAATACAATTTCAACTCTCTAAAATGGGAAATAGAAAACAGTAAATCCAGTCAGAATATCAGCCTGCTTCTCCAATTGAATTATGGCTAGATCTATCGAGTTTATCTTCCTCTTTTAAATGTAAGGTTGATCTTGTGAAATTGGTGGTTTTACTATCCTAATTGGTGAAACCCTAATTTCACTACCTTACAGTTATAACTATTTTTTTAATAATGCAAGACTTCAAAGATAATTGTGACATTCCTATCTCTGAATGATTAGATTCCTATTGTTTTTAAGGATAAAATAAGTTTTCATCCTATGTTATTGGGAGGATTGACTTTTTTTTACAAGTTGTCTAGAGATTTGATAGTTAGTAGTTAGACACTAAATTTTGTTATCATCACTTTTTTTAATCAGTATTTCTATTAATATTTTATGCACTTTCTTTGTATTACAATAAATAAATAATTCATTACATACATACATAATACATAATACATACATACATACATACATACATACATACATACATACATACATACATATGTACATACAAACACACACACCTACACCCTCACAAACTCATTTTTCTTTCATTGATTTTTTTCTTATCAATTTCTTGCTTTATTTTCTTATTTTCTTTTTCCTTTTTTGCATTTTAATTTTTTTAAATTTTTTTCTTCTCTTCTTTCTTTCATCTCTCCTCCATTTTCTCTTTACTATTTTCATTTTTTCATTTCTCCTAATCTTTTATTCTTCATTTTTATCTTTTGTTATTTTTACTTGTTATCACTTCCTTTCTCTTTCTCATTTTTATTTTCTTCTTTCTTATATGTTTAGGTTTTTACCACTTATTTGACAAAACCTAAACATATTTTCTAAGTTTTTTCAATTTTGATTTTTTTCCTTTCTTTTTTAGGTTTTTGTCCCTTTGCTTCCTTCCCTTCATTTCTTTCTTTTTCTCATTAATATTTATTATTTTATCCTTATTTTAGTTCATTTTTATTTTCATTTTTTTCCATTTTCTTTGCTCATTCTATTTTTTACCTTTATATCTAAAGTATTATACTCACTATCCACACACTCAAATATTATTACTATTCACATACATTGACTTATTATCAGTACATTCACATTTATATTTTATTATATTATTGTTCATAATATTATTATCATACCTTTGTTTTCAAAATTTTGACCTTTGTTTTCAAGGTTCATGATATTATTTTTTCTTTGTTTTTCTTTTTGTTTTTGGTTGTTAAATTATATTTGGTTTTTGGGTTGTGGTTTTTGTTTTTTAATTTGCATGTGTTTCTCTTGTTTCTAGGTTTTCCCTCTATTTGCTCATTTTTTTCATTTTCATTTTCATTCCCTTCTCCCTTCTCTTTTCCTATTTTTGGTCTTTGTTTTCCTTTTCTTTCCTTGGACTTGGTGTAAATCCTCCACCCTTCCTTTCTTTTTTAACCCATCCGGGTCTACAATTTATCTATTTTTCTCTCAATAGCTTTCTCGTTATAATTATGGATCATGGAGTGTGATCTGAAAAGTTGATGCAAACAAATTACATGTAGTTGAATCCAGAAACAAAAGACAATAATCATAATGAACTATGGAAATATAATCTCTCAAATTGAATATTGATAATTGAGATTACAATTACTCAAGCAAGGGCTACTTAAGGTACTACAATACTCTTAATAGCTTATATAGTTGTTTATTGATAGAATAAATTGTTAAGTTAATTTCCTCGATTTTAGATTTATGTTCTTAAGTGGTATTAATAAGTTGTTTAGGATAATTTATGTGTATTTAAGTTGTCACATAGTTAATTTTACTAGGAACAATTAACCACAACAACCACTGTATCAATAGATTTTTTCCTAAGAACAGTTATGCTTTCAGTTAAATTTTTTGTTTTAGTTTAATTTCCTATACACATTTGATAAGACAACTTAGAGTCTCCTCAATTGCACATATGATGATAGTATCATCCAAGACGATATACTTCTTTGGTTGATAATTAAATGTAGCAGATTTGAGTTAATATTATGTTAAGCCTCCTTTTCCACATTTTAATCAAGGTAGTGTTATCCCAATTTCAGCTGAGCGAAATTTTGGGATACCCCCCACAATTTTTGTCCAAATTGTGGGCCATAAACTCTAAGCTCTTTTTTTTTTTCTAAATTCAAAGCGTTTAATTCATCTCTGGCATCATTTTAAAGTTAGTTTTTTATTTTTGTTTTTAGGTCCATTATGGGTTTTAAACCCGACCATACACCTATTGGTCAGTATAAGTTCATTTCAGGTCCACAGACCTGAAATAAACCTCTATGTGTAAATCGGGCCTATGAACCCGAAATACACTCATTTAATATGCACACATTGGGAATTTACGCTTCCAAGGTTTGAGTTTTAAAGGACTCATTTTCTCCTTTTGAATCCATCTTATGGTCAGTATAAGTTCATTTCAGGTCCACAGACCCGAAATAAACCTCTATGTGTAAATCAGTCCTATGAACCTGAAATACACTCATTTAATATGCATGTATTGGGAATTTATGTTTCCAAGGTTTGAGTTTTAATAGGACTCATTTTCCCCTTTTGAATCCATCTTATAAGAATTTTTGTTTCTTTTTCACCTTATCATTCAAATTAGGAGGCAAAGCTCATTGATTTTCTTCATTCTCACCTGTTCTCAAGTCATTGTTTTATCTAGGTATATTGCTTTTCTTTCCTTTATGTCTTCAATGCTTTTTTTGGTTTTTTCTTTTAGGGTTTGTTTTTAAGTTCAGTCCCATGGCCACTAAATTTCCTCTTTTTTTAATTGCCCTGCAAGTGATCCTTGTTAAGGTATGATCCGAGCTCATGACTCCAAATCATACCTTAATTTTTTGCATTAAGGAATGGTTTAGGTCCATGAACCTGAATAGTTTTTGTTATATCATTATTTGCGTCTACTGTTGTATCGTGTAGGTAGGGTTTATCAGCCCGAACTACATGATACACAATTGTTATTTTGTGTAGGATGGGTCGGTAAACCCTATCCACAATAATTTCCATCGTACTATGTTAAAGGTATGGTTTGGGCCAACATACTTGAACTACACGATCATCAAAGCATTTGCGTGTATTTCGGGTTCGTTGACCCAAACCACACCCCAAATTTTAACTTTGAATAACTAGTGTGGTTTGGGTCCATAGACCTAAATGACACCATAGTTCATGTTTATATGTGGAGTTCATATATATGGACCCGAACTACACTAGTCAAATTTTTCCCAAGTTTGAACCTTAAAATGGTATGGTTTGGGTCCATAGAACCAAACTACACCAATCACATGTCTTTCCATGTGTTGTTCAGGCTTGTGGACTCGAACCAAATGAACTATGATTTACATTAATCTTTCAAAGATGTAAATCAAGCTCACAAACCTGATTTTCACAATACATATACCCTTTTATTATAGATGTAAATTGGGTTTGTGAGCCCGATTTGCACTTAGCAATATGTTTTGCCATTTTTTGTCAAGGTGCAAATTAGGTCTATAGACTCGATTTACACCTAATACTTAGAAATTTTTCTAAGGATAGAAATGTACCAATGTTGAAGATCTATTAGTATTGAAGATGTTTTTTCATGATGATGATTTCATCTAATTTTGGAGGCCTTTTTGAAATTTGATGCAGTTCAAACTATTTATAGATGTCAAAGCCATCTCCAAGAAATAAGACAATGAAGTTCAAGAAACAAGACCCTCATCCAGTCTTTCCACCATCTGCAGTGGCATCAAACACTATAAATATTAGGGACATTGAAATAGGTCACGTGAACATTGATGAGTTTCTGAGGTGAGTTGAGAATCCTCCACACTCTATCTAATGAAACCCACCATTAATAGCAGTATTCATATGGTTGCAACTTTTCCTATGTCGGCTCATAATAAAAAATTCCTGCTTGCAGTGGCTAATCATTTTTGATCCTGTAAGTTAAAATATGAAAGATGTAGATGGAAAGAAGGTGATCATGTTGAATGAGGATATCTTCAATTCATTGTTCAAGTGTCAAAGTATAGTGCAATATGTAGATATATAAATTAAATTTGTCGAGGCCTATTATGAGAAACATTCAGAGAAGTGCAAAAAGAACATTAATGATAACTGGTTGAAGATTCCCAGGCTTGCAACTGCCACATGGTCCAAGACCTTCCCTCGAAGTGATTTTAGGGGGGAAGTGAATGACTTGATTACTCTTCTTTGTAGAGTAAAAGGTCTTCCCAATTCCAATACATATTATGAGTGGATGTATCAATAAATCCACATCATCAGACAAAACAACAAGAATATCTTCCGGGGTAAGTATATTAGTGATTCCTTGTGCGAGCAACTCACTAAGGTACCTACCACTTTCAAGTTCTATATAAATTCCTACTTGGTGTATGCTACTATCACTATGAGGAATTTACATCATTTCATAAGAGTTAATGATGCCTTCGTTGGCTCCTATATGTGCATGTTTGACAAGGGTCTTGAAAAGAACACAGTTTCTGATGAAGCCTGGGAGGTCGTCAACCAATATTGATGTATGTTCTTGCAATTTTCTACCTTCACCTATCTAAGGATATGATATTATGATGATCAACTTTTCATGCTCCCAAGGTTCCCATCTGACAAGATTTTTCTAATGAAGTTGGAAACGCAAATGGTGGTGGTACATGAGAAACAATTGGGCTCTCATAAAACAGGTTTTAAATTCACATTATCTATTGGAAGTTACTGTATCAATTCAATTTTCAAGGAAAGAGATATGGAAGATGAAATGAGAAGAGTGACAATGAAGCAATTCAAGTTTTGAAGTGATTTTAATTATAGAGGTATGAAGAATAAGTTGAAAAAGAGCTATACTCATGTTCATAGAATTGAGGATATCTAGGCAAATTGCAGAATTGAGGAAGATATCAAGAAACTTGATTTTTGTCACCTCAACAAGGATCAAATAGTCAATCTCAACCTGGCAGATGTTCTTGATGACTTGGTTGATGATGGTAATATCTTAAACCCTATTTATGAAAGCAACAAAATTGCTAATATTCCTCTTCCTCTTATCCAATGGTCTCAAAAGGAAATGATTTCTATAAGAGCCAGATTTCAAAGGGTTCTTGCAAATGCAAATGTTTGGCTGACGTAGAAAGGAATCTAGTTGAAACCATTTACCACTGAATCAGAAGATGATATTGTTGGACTTATTGGAAAAAGGTAAGACCTAAGAGAAAAGAACATGAAAGATCCTATTGCTTTGCCCAAAGCTCCTAAATACAAGTTCACTTTAGGAATGAGTAAACTAAAAGAGCAAGAAAAAAATTCTACTTCAGGTGCTCAACAGGGGAAAGAACAAGAACCAGAAGAAGGGGAGCGTGAGGATGAGCCTATTGATGCGGATCAAATTGAAGAAGAACAAAATTATCATGATGAGTAAGAAGAAGAAGAATTTGATGAAGAGGGTCTACCATATATCCCTAGGGGAACTGAACCTGAAGACATAGAGGGACATGTTCTACAGTATCATGTCTTGACTAAGTTGTTGCATATTCATAAGTTCATGTTTCTAAATCATTACCATTTGGGTCCACTATTTCATATGTGTTAGATTCTCCCAGTATGACAATTCCTACTATCTCTTCTTTTGCTACTAATGAAGTTGTCTTCGACACCCCTTAGGAAAACATTGAGAATATGTTTTTCACTTTTCTGAATTTTTCTGAAGTGTCCATAGCCATATTTGAGGGGTTTGACAAGTTCATGTCAAATGTGGGGCCCTTACCCAATGTATCAACTACTAAAAATTCATCTTTTGTTATGACTTCCACTCCTCCAATTGTAACCACCATTGTTACAAGTACTAATGATGATTCTATCCTACCACCCTGGTTGATTGATAACACTCCCAAGAGAAAGAAGCAAGCTATTTCTCCTAATGATTTTGATTTAGGTCAGTTGGTGTCTATCAAACCAAAGACCATAAAGAAACCCCAAACTATCTCAATGGTTAAGGTGGGTAGTGCCAAGAATAAATATGCAAAAGTAGCAGAGCCTCATCCTGACAAAAATATAAGAGAATTCCAAGCAAAGGACTGTGTAATTAAAAGGATTAAGCTTGGGAAACAAACCCATGAAGGTATAGTGTAAGATGCTTAGTCATCTTTTTATTCTCTTGTGGCAAGATAAAATGAAGAGAAGGTCAAGAAAGATAAGCCTAAGGAATAGGTGGAGCAACTCACCACTATGTTAGCTAAGATAATAAAGTCTTCAGCGGTAATTAAGCCAATGACTTCATCGATTGATGATCATGTCATAAAAAAAGTTGATAGGTATAACTCACAAGGTAGAGCAATAGGTGACTGGATGGACATGATGCTAAGTCAAGGAACCCACCTTTTGAGTTCTTCTTCTAAGTTGATTAGCAATGTGGAGAATGTTAAGTTCGAATTGGATGCAACACTGAATGTCTTCTCGGAGGAAATGACTACACATGAAAATATTTTTGATGCCTACAGAAAGCTCAAGGATTTATCTCTATATGTTTTGGTTGACAAAGATGTGATTCCTTCTAGGAAAATGTATGTTCAGTACAAGGAGTTGTTAAAGCATTGTATGGAAGTTTTAGAGCACCTAATTGAAGACCTAGAGGAGGCAAAAGGCCTAGGTGAGAAGACAGTGAAAAGGATTACTAACAAGGTTGATGAACTTCCTTGTAATTTACTTGATCATGATCACAAATTACTACCCCTAGATCCCGCCATACAAGAATTCATCTTGTTTGTTTAGGCTGAGGTTGAGAGAGTAGATTTCACTCTCTCATCAATTGAAAAATTGATAGATATCCAAGTTATCTTGGATAGTCTAGGATCTTTGTTGAAGAAATCCATAGAAAACTATTCTATTTTGGTAGACTCAATCACACAAGCTCAATTCATCTTAGGCCATGCTGATGAACTAGCGGACTCAAAAGTACAAGCTGATTTTCAAAAGTTTGAATATTTATTGAAGAAAAATGAAGATGATGATGTTCAAGATGAAGATCTAGACACTTAGATATTAATATGCATCTCTAGTTTGGTGTCATTTTGTAGTTCCAATTGACACTTCAAGTTTCTTTTTGTATATGTAGTTTTGTATGTAGGGTTGCACAAGTCCTAAGTCAAATCGAACTCTACTTTAGACTTAGTCATAATTAGATAAGTTTTTCCTAATTTTTCTCATAGCCCCTCTCCTATATATATGAGGGAGCTCTTTGTAATTTTCATATTTTATCTTTATGTAGCTAGACTCTACTGAAGTGAAAAGCAAAGTGAAACTTTGAGTTCATTTGTGATTTTGCGATTTCAATCAATAAATATAGCATCTTTGACAATCAAACTTTGTGATTGAGTTTATTGTGTTCTATGGTGAGAGTGTTCTTATGTCATTCTTGTTATGGTAATTGAATTGATTGTGTAAAAACAGTCTTGTGTGAATATTGTGAAAGAGTAGAATAAATTTGGTTGTGTAGAATTTGTGCTACATTTCGAAATTGGTAGGATAAAACTTGTTGGAGGAGAGAATCATAAAGACTTTGAGATTTACCTTGTTGTATTGTAGCAAGTATATGATTTTAAGTTTCAATCTATCAAGTTGCATGATAAATACCATTATAAAGACTTTGAGATTTGTTTTGGTATTTCATAGAAAGATTGTTTTAGTCTACAAAACGTATTGGAGTAAGGTTGATAAGAGAATAGTGTGCTGAAGACTTTGAGTTTCATCATTTTTTTCTCGTCCTAGAAAGAAATGAAAAACTTTGTGCTTTCATAGAAACTTTGCTTCTTTGCTTGCAAATTTCATATATATTCTTTTTGTGTTATTTCTTAGCATCTTAGAAGTTGTTTAAATAATCATTGCTCTAAATTGTAATATCCTTTCTGAAAAGAGAGAAAAGGATAAACATCTATTCTGAAGAAAGAGAATGAGATGGTGTAACACCCAAGCTTAGAATAGACTTAGTAATTAGAATTTTGTTTTAATAAAGTTAGAGAAATAAACCAACGGGGAGCCTTCCCTTATAATGAGGAGAGATTCAACCTCATGTACTATGAATGAAACCACTTTTTTGTAAACCTCACAGGTTTACAAAATTTTCAACCAATAGGTAGTAATGTAGTTATCAAGTTTTGGCATATATACATTATTGATCTTCTTCATCCGATGACTCATGAAACCCTACTACTGTTGGCAATATAGCATTATAATAGACAATGAAAGAATGTTGTCATTTCATAAGGATATTGAGAAGGTTGTTGATGATTATGGATATAACTGATTAAGGATGTTTTACTATCTTGATATTATTATTTTGTCATTGATGTCAAGAAATTGATTTTCTAATTTAGTATGATGTTGCCATATCTTGAGAAGTATGATTTAAAGAGTATATAGATGTCAGTAAAAGACATAGGAAAGAATATGATGAATAAGGGGATGAATAAGGTATTCAATGGGCAACTATTACCGATTCAGACAATGATGAGATCATGATGTTTTAGATTGTTTTAACATCATACATATGTTGTAAATTGTAAAGGTTAATACTATACTATGTTATCAAGCAAAGAACCTAGTCGGTAAACCCTAAGGAACCTAGTCGGTAAACCCTAAGGTTATCGCTGTCAGTTAATGAAGGCATAATGTCTACCGAGTGAAGTTTAGTATTCACTGAGTTGTTACCGAGTTGTAGCCGAGCTATAACAGAATGCATTAAATGTTTACATGCGTTATTTAATGAAGGAAGCTGATGAGCTGGAATTGATTAAATGATGGGTGAGCCGTGCATGAAGTTTGTTAATGAATCTAAGGCAAAGGAAAGTCGGCATGAAGATCTACAACATAGATTGAACCGCAATACCCTGGCACAAGTTCCAAGAAATGTATGCAAGTTCCAAGGCAGGGTAAAACGTTTTCAGATCAAAAGATGCATTGAACCTGGACAAGATCGAAGATCTGATGGCTATGATTGATCATGGGAAATGTGATCAAGGAGATTAAGCGGTTACCTAATTGTTTATAAATAGGAAACTATTGATAAACAATGTATGCAGGCAAGTGTATGCATAGGGATGCTACATAGTGATTACTGAGCACAGAAGCTTGAAGACCTATTAGAATAATAGAGTATAGAAGCCCAACAGATACACAAGATTAGCTCTATGTCTAGATTGTATTGAACAAATAGGAATCTGCTTTAGCATTTTAGATGTGAAGTTGCAGATAGATTTTATTACTGTTGTTTTGTGAAAGTAACAGATAGATTTTATTACTGTTGTTTTGTGAAAGTAACAGAAAATCTCTTAACCGAGTGGACTTAAAAGTCTTATTTGTAAAACCCTCTAGCAAGGTGACATCCTGATTGAGTGTTTAAAATCCTTTAACAAGGTTACTTCTAACAAGGTGAAGATCCTAACAGATCTGAGGGAAATCCATTAACCGGGTCACATCTAGCAATGTGTTTGTAATCTTTAACAGGATTTGCTTTTAACCGAGCATACTCTAGAAGAGTATATTTCTTAGTGGGTCCGAAATCCCATAGTGGTTTTTCCCTATTTGGGTTTCCACATTAAATCTGGTGTTATGAGGTTTATGATGTTTATATGCTTTTGAGTTTGCATGTTTAACAGTTTTGGTTTTATTACTGAAATATATGTTACCGAGGTTGAATCTGATGTTTTTATGGATGATTAAGTTTGTATGATTCACCCCCCCCCCTCTCATCTTGTCAGGTATTGGATCTGTACTTATATTAAATATCAGAACTATCAATTGGTATCAGAGCTTTGGACTCCGGAAGAAAAGTTTAAAGGCACTTGAGTTAAAGTTCCAAAGATGTATAAGAGGAATGCACCGAAGATGAACAAGTCAAGTTTCTCTACATGACAGAAAAGGATGAAGCTACAACTATCAGGAGTTGGAGAATATGTTGTATACTATCTGGAGAATGATTTTGTTACACCGAGCACCTATCCATTGACTATGGAAGAGATAAAGGCAAAGCAAGAACATATTCAAGCAATGATTGAAATAACATCTACATTGACCGATTCAGAGTTTAATGATCTAGAAGGCTGCAATGATGCAAAGTCAATGTGGGATAAGCTCATATCAGTATATGGAGGAGATGAACATGTTCAAAGAGAAAAAGTAGATAGTCTAAGAGGACAACTTGAATCTATGAGGATGAATGAAGTTGAGAACATAACTCAGTACAGTACAAGACTAAAGGAGATTGTCAATCAAATCAAAGGAGTAGGTGGAACTATTGAAGAAAAGGATATAACAAGTAAGTTGTTAAGAACCCTTCTACCGACTTATGCAATCCGAATCACTGCAATCAATGAATTGAGGTCTGTACCTAATATGCCAGTTTCTTTAGATGCTACTATTGGTAAGGTACATGCATTTGAATTAAGTAACTTTGATAATAGTGGATCTTCAGTAAATAAAGTTGAATCTGCATTTAGTTCTTTTCATCTTGATGAATCTAATGATTACAATGAAAGAAAGTATAAGTACTCTGAAGGAGATCACAGTGGAGCAAGTGAAAGATTTCATGAGAACATGGAAGAAGTACACAAACTGTATGAGGAAATCAGAAAGCAAGAAGAGTTTGAAGCACTATTAGTCAAAAGGTTACCGAGAGACAAAGGTAAGTATAAAGGAAAGCTACCTTTGAAATGTTTCAATTGTGATAAGATAGGACATATAGCTTCTAACTGTCCTGACAAAGATTCTACTGAAAAGAGAGATTACCGAGATGACAGACAGAAAGACAATCATTACAGAGGACACCGAGACTTCAGAAGAAGAGATAGAAAGACATGCCTAATAGCTGATGAGGAATCCATTGATGATAAATCAGATGATACTGATACAAAGGAAGTAGTTTATGTAGCTATCAAAGATGGATTAGATGAAGAAAGGTATGAAGAAAAAGCCCTAATATCTCACATAAACACTAATGATTCTTGGATTATAGATAGTGGATGCTCACATCATATGACAGGAGATAAACACAAGTTTGTTATATTAGAAGATTATGATGGAGGCTATGTCAGATTTGGTAATGATGCACCATGTCCGGTGAAAGGTAAAGGATCTATAACACTTCTTGACAATGCAAGATGCAATGATGTTTATTAGGTTGAAGGTTTGAAATACAATTTGTTGAGTGTAGCACAGCTAAACAACACAGGTTACCGAATAGAATTTCAGAAGGGAATTGTCAAAGTTCATGACAAGAATGGAAAGTTAGCTGCTACTAGGACATAAACAAAAGGTAACACATTTCACCTTGACTCAAATCGTAATAAGTGTTTGCATGCAAAGTTAGATGATACCTAGTTATGGCATAACAGGTTTTGTCATGTAAATTTTGATAATCTGATCAAAATAAGCAAGAAGCACCGAGTAAGAGGTCTATCGAGTCTTGAAAAACCTGAGAATGCTATGTGCCGAGGATGCCAGATGGGTAAGATGACAAGATCAAGCTTTACAAGTAAGTCTTACACTTCTAAGGGAATTTTAGATCTAGTGCACACTAATCTTTGTGTTCCTATGAAAGTTCAAAGTTATTATGGTGATAAATATTTCATATTATTTGTGGATGACTATTCAAGGATGATGTCAGTAATGTTTTTAAAAGAAAAATCAGAAGCTTTTCAAATGTTTAAATGGTACAAGACAAGAGTTGAAAATGAAACAGGAAGACAACTGAAATGTCTTAGATCAGATAGAGGAGGAGAGTTCACATCTGATGAGTTCAACTTATTTTGCAATGATCATGGTATTAAAAGACAAGTCTTTGCACCAAGAACTCCACAGCAGAATGGAATAGCTGAGAGAAGAAACAGATCTATTGTGGATTGTGCTAGAACACTGATGATTGAAAAGAAGGTACCACAAACATTTTGGAGAGAAGCAATAAGCACAGCAGTTTACACCTTGAACTGAGTTCAATTGAAGAAAGGTACTTTGAAGACACCATATGAAATCTGGTATGATAAGAAACCTAATTTTAGTTATTTTAAAATCTTTGGAAGTAGATGCTATGTTCACAAAAGAGTGAAGATATAAATGGCAAGTTTGATCAAAAGAGTGAAGAAGGAACATTTCTAGGTTATTCTTCTAGAAGCAAAGCATTTAAATGTATGATCAAATCATCTAACAAAACAGTAGAAAGTACAAATGTGAAAATTGATGAATTTGAAAAAAGAAATGATGAAGGAAATTCCAAGGAACTAGAAGCCTATGATGAATTTGTCTATGTTCAACCGAGAAGTCTTACCGAGAAGACTGTTGAAGAAAATGAAGAGAATATCCAGTTACCGAGTGATGAAGAAGATCATACAGAGCCTACCGAGCCTGTATTAGCCAAGTATGTCAGAAGATATCATGCACCAAGTCAGATTATAGGAGATAAGGATGATCCAGTGATGACAAGGAACAAACTGAGACAGAACACATGTTTGATATCTGAATTTGAACCGAGAATAGTGAAAGAGGCATTTAACAGTGAAGATTGGATAAATGCTATGACAGAAGAGATTGATCAAATCAAGAAGAATGACACATGGACACTAATCCCAAGACCAAAGGATAAAAATGTAATCAGTACAAAGTGGATTTTTAGAAACAAGCTAAATGAAAAAGGAGAGGTCATTCGAAACAAAGCAAGACTAGTTTGCAAAGGTTATGCTCAGGAAGAAGGAATTGATTATGGTGAAACTTTTGCACCTGTTGCTAGACTTGAAGGAGTAAGAACATTGTTGGCTTATGCTGCTTTCAAAAATTTCAAGGTATATCAAATGGATGTCAAATCTGCATTTCTGAATGGAATATTAGAAGAAGAAGTTTTTATTGAACAACCTAAAGGATTTGTTGAAGACAATAATAAAGATCAGGTATGTAAATTGAACAAAGCTTTATATGGTTTGAAACAAGCACCTAGAGCATGGTATGAAAGATTGCACTCTTATTTGATTAAGATTGGTTTTATAAGGACAAGTGAGAACAACAATATGTATATGAAGAATGATGATAATGGAATACTGATCTCAGCCATATTTGTTGATGATATTATATTTTGTGGAAATGACTCTTTATGCAAGAACTTTGGAAATTAAATGAGCAAAGAATTTGAGATGTCATTAATCGATGAGATAAAGTATTTTATAGGTTTACAGATATTGCAAATGAAAAATGAGATTTTCATTACTCAATCTAAGTACATAAAGGAAATCTTAAAGAAATTTGGAATGGAGGATTCAAAACCAGTAAGTACTCCTATGACTACGAACTGTAAATTATCAAAGAATGATGAATCTGCATCTATTGATGAGACACTTTACCGATCTATGATTGGAAAGCTACAATATGTTGTTCACAGCAGACCAGATATATCACATGCAGTAGGTATAGTTGCAAGATTCTCTGCAAATCCTAAGGAAACACACATGACAACAATCAAAAGAATCTTTAGATACTTGAAAGGCACTAAGGATTATGGATTAGTATATCAGAAAGGAAATGATTTTGATTTAAAAGTTTATACTGATGCTGATTGGGAAGGCAACATTGATGACAGAAAAAGCACAAGTGGAGGAGCTTTCTTTTTAGGAGAAAGACTAGTGAGTTGGCTTAGCAAGAAACAAGGATGTGTTTCACAGTCAACAACAGAAGCTGAATACGTTGCTGCAGCATTGAATTGTACCAACATTGCATGGCTCAAACAATTGTTGGAAGGTATAAATGAGAAAGTTACCGGGCCAATAACTACATTCTGTGACAATACTAGTGCCATTAATATTTCAAAGAATCCTGTTATGCACTCTAAGACAAAGCACATCTCTATCAAATATCATTATCTTAGAGAAGAAGCTCAAGAAAAGAAAGTGGTGTTGGAGTATGTTAGCACAAAGGAACAAATTGCAGATATCTTCACCAAGCCACTACCAAGGGACACTTTTGAATATCTTAGAAGTAAGTTAGGGGTTTTACCCCTATCTTCTACTCACTGACCGAGTTCGGTGAAAGCATCAATCCGATGACTCTATCGAATATCTTTTGGGAGTTGATGCTGATTTACACACTTTAGGATTCTAAAGGTGTATAGGAATTGAAGACAAAATGCTCTGACCGAGACTGAATTGATACACAATAGCAAGAAATCACTTCATAAAAACATAAATTATGTTTTAGTTCTTTACTTTTTGGCATTGTTGTCAAAGGGGGAGAAGACTACTATAAAGGGGAGAAGACTAATGAGAATACTATAGATTGGAAAGAAAACTGAAGAAAACAGGAGAAGTCTAATGTATGGGGGAGAGCATTTCAGCATTTCAGAATCACAACAATCCGAATCTTTTAAGGTCAATTCAATTGGTTTTGCCATCAATTCCAAAGGGGGAGATTGTTGGCAATATAGCATTATAACAAACAATGAAAGATTGTTGGCATTTCATAAGGATATTGAGAAGGTTGTTGATGATTATGGATATAATTGATTAAGGATGTTTTACTGTCTTGATATTATTATTTTGTCATTGATGTCAAGAAATTGATTTTCTAATTTAGTATGATGTTGCCATATCTTGAGAAGTATGATTTAAAGAGTATATAGATGTCAGTAAAAGACACAGGAAAGAATATGATGAATAAGGGGATGAATAAGGTATTCAATGGGCAACTATTACTGAGTTAGATAATGATGAGATCATGATGTTTTAGATTGTTTTAACATCATACATATGTTGTAAATTGTAAAGGTTAATACTATACTATGTTATCAAGCAAAGAACCTAGTCGGTAAACCCTAAGGTTATCGCTATCGGTTAATGAAGGCAGAATGTCTACCGAGTGAAGTTTAGTATTCACCAAGTTGTTACCGATTTGTAACTGAGCTATAACAGAATGCATTAAATGTTTACATGCGTTATTTAACGAAGGAAGCTGATGAGCTGGAATTGATTAAATGATTGGTGAGCCATGCATGAAGTTTGTTAACAAATCTAAGGCAAAGGAAAGTAGGCATGAAGATCTACAATGTAGATTGAACCGCAATACCCTGGCACAAGTTCCAAGAAATGTATGCAAGTTCCAAGGCGGGGTAAAACATTTTCAGATCAAAAGATGCATTGAACTTGGACATGATCGAAGATCTGATGGCTATGATTGATCATGGGAAATGTGATCAAGGAGATTAAGCGATTACCTAATTGTTTATAAATAGGAAACTGTTGATAAACAATGTATGCGGGCAAGTGTATGCACAGGGATGCTACATAGTGATTACCGAGCACAGAAGCTTGAAGACCTGTTAGAATAACAGAGTATAGAAGCCCAACATATAGACAAGATTAGTTCTATGTCTAGATTGTATTGAATAAATAGGAATCTGCTTTAGCATTTTAGATGTGAAGTTGCAGATAGATTTTATTACTGTTGTTTTGTGAAAGTAACAGAAAATCTCTTAACCGAGTGGACTTAACAGTCTTATTTGTTAAACCCTCTAGCAAGGTGACATTCTGATTGAGTGTTTGAAATCCTTTAACAAGGTCACTTCTAACAAGGTGAAGATCCTAACAGATCTGAGGGAAATCCCTTAACCAGGTCACATCTAGCAATGTGTTTGTAATCTTTAACAGGATTTGCTTTTAACCGAGAATACTCTAGAAGAGTATATTTCTTAGTGGGTCCAAAATCCCACAGTGGTTTTTCCCTATTTGGGTTTCCACGTTAAATTTGGTGTTATGAGGTTTATGATGTTTCTATACTTTTGAGTTTGCATGTTTAACAGTTTTGGTTTTATTACTGAAATATACGTTACCGAGGTTGAATTTGATGTTTTTATGGATGATTAAGTTTGTATGATTCACCCCCCCCTCTCATCTTGTTGGGTATTGGATTTGTACTTATATTAAGTATCAAAACTATCAACTACATCAAGTGCCTTTTACTCTAGAGCATCTTACTAACCATCCATATCTCTACCTAATGTTTGGTAGGAAGTAATAATAAAGTTTTTTTCAATGGAACCCAATACCTACTATTGGTTTGTTTAACCAGTGAGGCCCAACACTAATGAATATATGTGGTTATGGTGTAGTTAGTAAGGACATAATTTGATGCAATATTTTTATTGTTTAATGAAATTCACTCTTGAATTTGGGATTCTACTCATTAGGTCACAATACCACTTCTTCACTTCCTAGAACATATTTCCACTTTCAAGGTCAAGGTTGTCATTGTGAAAGTGAAACTTTTTAATCTATAGTTTATGGAGGATTGAAGTTCAACTCTACAAGAGCGTGTTTTCTCTCCCACTCTTTGAGCTAATATTAGATACAAGAGGGTGCTAAACAAAATTGACAATAAAAAATGGTGATAGCTAAACCTAACGTATTGACTTGAATCCAAAGATTATCGATAAGCCAAACATAATTTACTACCTAGATACCTCTCATAACTATTTTGCTTGTGAAACCATGACCCACTTGAGATAAGCTGATTTAAATATCTTTGAAGATTGATTCCTCAGTTAAAATACAAGAGATCATAATGCATAGTAATGAGTTTATTCTTAAATTGTTGATTAATAGTTTTTCATTTATTTTGAAGATGTGAAATTGGTCAAATGGATCCAATATTGGTGCCTGTCCAATTAGGCTATAGAGTCATAGACAACAAGAAGGAAAATAATGAATGAAAATGTTAAGGACCAATCTAGTCATGAATTCCATCGCCTTGTAGGAATTATACACAAAGCATACTTAACAAACCAAAAATAAATTTTCATAAATCCACATGAAGAGAATAAATTATTATCGTAATATTTTAAATATTTTAAAATAATGGTGCACTATCAAATACTCAATACATTCATGCTAGCAAATGCAAGAGAGAACCTTAAAAGGAAGATAACATTCCCATAAAAGATATAAAATAGCTCTAGAGATATTTTCTATATAAAACTTTTTTAATTTATTCTTTAGTTGTTTTAAAGTATCACCTACTTTTTATAGCTACACATATCATAATTGTAGCCCTAGAAAACTCCTACACCTCCAAAGGTTGTGATTGTCATAAAAGAACCAATATCTTCTCCAAAGTTATCAAAAAGTGCCTTTTAATAGTTACAAGGTCAAACCTAATCACAACACTACAATACACAACAAATAAATGGCTAATAGTAGCTTGCACAAAAAATCCTCCAAAATGAATGCTTAAGATAGAGTAGGGTACAATGGGGTAGTTGGGAGAGTGCCCCTTGCATTCATGATGTTTCAATGTGGTCGGTGGAAATGTGTCGCACCATATTTATTAGGTGCCTACAATGTTTGAATAGATATTAAAATATGAACCATTTAAAATTAGCGAGATGCATTTTTCCTTTACAACTTTTGAAATATTTTCTCTTTACCTTATCAAGCCTTGGGATGGGTTATGCATTAATACTCTTACACCTTTGATAGGTATTTTGGCTTTCCTTTGATATGATTTTCCTTAGGATTCTTGAGCTTCTAGAAATATTTATGCAATCGCATGGAAGCCTAAGATAGGCTAGTTTTATTTGCTTTTAGGTTGACTTATGTGAGCAAGACTCTTCATCAGGCCTTGATAAGAACATGTACATCATTTTAGCAAGCACATACTAACATGTATGTCTCCTTTTTTCTAATGGCCTCTCACTCACATTGGATCTTTCTATCAGTTGATACCTTAGATGAGAGTATGAAATATATTGAAATGTCAAAATACACAAGGTAAGCATAAGTTTGCAATAAATTTCCTGACATTAATACCTAGTATGAAATATGAACCACTCTAAAGCTCTAACATACACAAGGCCAACACAAATATGTTAGAAATCCCTTCATACCAATACTCGGGATGGGATATGGAATATTATAGAACTCTATTCAAATACTCTTGCTAAAAACACCAAGGAAATAAAGGGGTCAATGGAGTTAGAAGAAGACATTACAAAGGAATGGAGTAATTTACCAATAAAAGACCATGAAACTGAGACATGGCCATGAAAATTTAAGGAAATATTATTTTTAGTTATATAGACATTGACATCACTTAGTGAGGCAAGTATTGGTGCACAAACAACTCAATCATAAATTAGTTTTTCAATTTTGGCAAGAGCCCAAACACCACCCATGCCTAGAAGATGGGTTTGTAGTTTGAAGGCTCATGGTTGATTTTGTACCAAATGACATACAATAATAGTCATTACTCATATAGTAGGGCATTCATGTCTAGCCTACTTCTCTACTTATAGAAATTAAATGAAGGAAACTAATCTCAAGGATCCAACTACTTCAAGTCAAACTTGTGATCATCTCCTCCTATTAATCCCATAACATGCAACCTTCACTTCATTAAAGAACCAAGAATGTTAAAATCCCTAATGAAATTTTCAAATGAGGCAACATGCTCAACAAAGGTACATAAGAATTTGATGAAAGATGAATCTAATTTCCCCAATATTTGTAATTGTAGTCATTATATGGGCTTCCTTTTTTCTTGTCTTCTTTCTCTCCTTTTTATATGAATAGTCCAACCACTTATTCAAGGTTCATGATGATTCTTTGCACTTTTAAACTTATAGCTAATCCTTTTCTTTGCACATTTATACGTATAGCTAATTCTTTTATGCAAAATCTATCAATAAGAATATTCTTCTAGACTATTTGTTAGGACTATTATGTTTATGTAGTCCAATGATAGATAGTGGAGGGAAATTCTCTTATATTAGTTATCACCTCTTTTAAGATAGGAAAGTCTTATGTATTAGTGTATAAAAAATCTCCTATTTGGGTAAGGCTACCCAACTTGCCTCTTTATTTTTTCTTTATTACTAATTTGAAAAATATTAATAATAATATAGGGAAAAGCATTTCTATTTCACCCAAAACACAAAAAAATATTCTTTAAATTCTACAACTCATATTTTAGTGGAGCTAGATATATCATACTTTTGTTGATTGAAAGAGGATTGAAGGTAGGGAAAGAAATGTGGAAGAATGCATTGGGTTATGAAAATATATATTTTCATTACATTATAAATTCTTTATTGAGGGCATCTAGAGCTATAATAGGATGTCTTAGTGACCGAATGTAAAGGCAAACTATAAAGTAGTAGGTTACATTAATTTTGAGTCATCTAGCCTAGAAGCATGAAAAAATGAAGACATTGCAAGGAGAATCATATGTATATGGTGGAAATAGTAGAGAAGGTTGCACAAGGTCAAGCACAACAAGAGCAGTTGGTAGTGGGAATTGCTAGAGACGTCAATTCCATAGGGTTATAGGAAATTGAAGGAAATTTTTAAAATGGTTGTTTGAAGCTTTATGAAGTTGATCTTCACTAATTCAGACAATAATTATTAGAGGTAGATCCCTTTTCTTCAAAGAATAATTTCTTTCAAAAGCTAGAGAAAAAAGTGAAGAAGAAATAAAGCATTGTATTGATTCTCTTAAAGAAAGTGAACATCGTATTGGTTCTCTTAAAGAAATTGAACACTGTATTGATTCCCTAATAATAACTGTAGACACCTAAAAATGTCTCATTAATCGCACACTAATTATTCATCATACTAATTAATTTTTTCTTTAATTATTTAATTAATTTAATATTATATCTTCTCAACTGACTCAATCATCATTCTTCATCTTCTTAATTATTCAATATCTATTCCTTAATTAATTAATCAATTAACCCTTTTTCAAATATTAATTAAATATTATTTATTTAATTAATTATGATTAATTTCCTTAATTAAATAATCTTTATTATTTAATTAATATTATTTCTAATGTTTAAATAATTTCATTTAAATTATTTAAATTAATTAATTTATTCCACCAAATTCCCCAAATTAGAATTTCAATTCATTTGAATTAATTTAATCTAATTCTAAATCATCAAATTCACATTTCACCAAATCTAAATTTTAGTTAATTTCATGTGCATTTTAGCATTCGAAAGTCCAAATTCAAATCCAAATTGAAAATGAAAATCAAATTCAATTTCAAAATCCTATAGCATGTGTTGAAATCATAACTAATTGATCAAATCAGTTGACTAATCAGTTAACTCCGTTAACTCTCCAATCTCCCCCTTTCACTCCAAATCACCTTATCTGACTAGTCAGTCAATTTAGTTTGCTAATCCATCTATTCACTCAACTAGCTAGTCTATTCAGTCTACTGGTTAATCAATTGAGTTCACTCTCCAACAATCTTGTTAACAGACCAATCTATTTAGCTAACAAATCAATCAAGATGAGTTCATTGATCAATCTAAATTAGTTGACTATCAATCAAGACTTGAGTTCAAATCCTCACCCCTTCTATGCTAAAAATCTATATAAACAACATCAGTTTCATAAATCAGTCTAGAATCACACTCTTTGAAATAGTTGTCTAATCTATGCAGGAAATGAGTGCAATACCTGAGAGCCAATTCAACAACAACTAAGGAGAAGAGCAATGGAAGCTTTATCAAATCGATTGAGGGAGTCTTAATTAGATTCATTTGTTCAATTCAGTTGATTTTGCATTATTCGATTGTTATTTAGGATTAATTCTAATAAGATTAGAGTTTGCGATTCACTCTTATAATCTGATTAATTATGATGATTTTAACCCTGAAAACAATAAAAAATCATACTATAAAAAATAAAAATAAAAAGAATAAATGAATTTGAATTCTAATGTAAAAAATAGGTTATCTCATTTAGTTGCTTCTGGATTTGATTGTTTTACTTATTTTTAACATCAACATTTTTCAGAGCACACTCTCTGATCCATCATCAGGATGCCAAGAGATGTAAGATTGTAAGTTGCATAGATAATCCAATAATATTAATAGATAATCTTCTTAATATATATAATTAATATTCAATTGTTGAATTTTTTTATATAGAATGTTGTATTCTAAGCACAAATCTTAATATAATATATATGTATACCCTGTTTAAAGGGCTACATAGCCAGTGTCCCATTAGATTCCCCCTATTAATAAATTTTCTAGTAGTTGTCATTAGTAGATAATGCCTATACCTTATTCTTCGCTGAGAATGCATCAAGCCACCCACTTTTCCAATGAATCGAACAACTGATGACGTGGCAACCATTTTTTAATCTTTAATAAAATATTAAAAGCAACTGGCATTCGAAATAATCATTATTTCCTCCTAATTTGCCACGTGTCATGTTATCGATCTGTTGTTCAATTATATTCTGTTACAAAATCAAGGTAGTTATCAAATGTCGGAGAACACGTAATTGCCAACATCTACACTAAGTTATTCAATAAACAAATTAATAAATAAAAACATCTACAATAAGTTATTCAATTAAACAAACATTAAAAAAAATCTACACTAAGTTGAAGGCAACATTTTGTAATTGAATAATGCGAAAGGATTATACAAATGCTCATTACTTTCCACTTGGAGAAACAAAAGCACCCCAATTTATATAACTACTTTATAAAAATAAAAATAAAATATAGCTAGTCTTTTCTGTCATGATGGAGACACCCTTTTCCAAGGCCCCTACTTTATTGGCTACCATTTTGTGTTTTATATAATGCAGAGGCCTTTCTTGTCTTATACGTAAGCTACATTTTCTTTTTTCTTCAACCATATTGTTGTACCCATTCTTCTTTTAAAATATCTTGTAATGGTGAAGTTGGCATATGTAGGTTTATTTTTATTTGATTTTGTGTATTTTGATGGGAATGTTTTAATGTAATAATGTCTTAATAAGGGATTAGATTGATAGGTATATTCTTTTAGAGTGTGGTGAGACATTATACAATGCTAAGTTCAAATTGATCGTCTACTTTCTATCATAGATGGTTGATAGACATATTCTTTTGGAGTGTGGTGAGCTCATATATAGTGCTAAGTTGAAATTGATCATTTACCTTTTATCATAAATACAAGATGACCATGAGAATCATTTGAGCCTCTCATGTTAAAGCCAAGCATAGTATCCTTAAAATAGAGTTCGATAGATTGAAATTGCATGACATATGGTGGTAGCTAGAGTTTAGTGGAAGAAAATTGCTCTTTATAGGTGGTAAATCAATGGAGCGATCTAAAACAACACCTTAATAGTGCATGATGTATGGTGGTAGCTAGAGATCAATGAGCGAAAATTGCTCTCAATAGGTGGGTGGCCAATGAAGTGATCTAGATCAAATAATACCTAGCATTTCATACAATCACAATACATGTTGTAATGTTGACACAATGAATTCTTGCTTGCACATTTTTCACTAGGATTTTAGTGCTTCAATTGAGCAGCCAACTTTTACATATAATTTTTAACGATTATGTGCATTAGCTTCATAGAATTGGTCTAGGAAATTTGACTATGTTGTTCATGTGTACTTATTCTAGTTGTGTTTGGTTTTTGAGCACTTGCATTGTGGAAAGGATGTGGTGTTTGTTAACCATGATAGTTTTTATTTAGTGCATTCACTTCGTAGTTTTTAGTCCCCATTAGTTATGGCCTTGGATTTGCCAATATTCATACATTCAAATGAAATATTTTTTTAAGAATGAACTATAATGCATGCTTGGAAAATTCTATGTTTGATCTTTGTTTTAGTTTTAAGAAATTTGTGTTTTTTAATATATCATTTATTGCCAAAATTGCCTTGCAAATTACAACTAAATATATTTTAGGTTTATTCAAAATTATTGATTGTCACTATAATGGTACTATCATAATGATACTTTGGACTTGTTTATAAATAGAAACATTTCTCAAATCAATCATCATGATAGTTAATGGTACTTCGTTATACATAATGGTACCTAAAGTAATCAACCTTTTTAAGAGTTAGTAATATCTCCCTCTGGTCTTTAATCAATTAATACTTTTTTTGTGTATATTCTATTAATGGTAAGCATCCATAGCTCTCAAATCTTGATGAATTATTCACTCTATACACCCCATGAGGCATAATTAGATTCAAGAAGATTATCTACATTAAAGTTGAATTCCATCTTCTTTATGAATGTGGGTATAATATTATCAAAAAAGACCCATAAACATATAGATCATGGAAAAAATGTAGTGCAAAAAATGGACCATTTTTGTGTGTGTGGATGTTATAGCTTGTAGATGTTTTATCCCACAATAGTTAAAATATCCAAATAACCTTGTGATAGAAAAATTAGCATTTAATTTAATATGTATATGAAATCATCCAAATGAATGAATATTTTGGTGATAAAAAAATGAATCCCTAATTTAAAAAAAAATTGTAGATGTGTAGGACAATTTGCACAATTCAACTATTTGTCCATGACCTTAAATCATAATTTTCTCCATATTTTGAATAAAATCTTATTTACTTAGGCTTTAATACTATACAAAAATTATTATTATTATTTTAGAAGAAATAAATGTAACATATGTGGAGAAATAAAATAAACAACTCCAAGGAAGAAAGGATACAAGAATAAGAGCAACAAAATATTGATAAACTAAAGAATCACTTTAGATATGATGAAACAAAATGAGATACAAACACAATCTTAGCATTTGTACACATAGGCATTTTAAATAATAGAATATGAAAGGCATCAACAATGTACAATAGAGATTACACGATGCATGAAGTGTATAGGGTCACTTGGATCTAAACAAGAACATAAAGATAGGCCACCCTTAATGGAGAGAAAATTCAACATTTCATGTGTTAATAGGATACATTTTTATAAAATACTCGATTGTTTTAATATTCAAATAAGTGTTGTACAGCCTGAGTTGGCCTAGTGGTGGAGAACTTGTGCTCTTGAAAGAGAGGTCACAAGTTAAAATCCCATGGAGGGTAGGGTATGTACATCCTATCGCCTTCGACCTATTACTGATCAAAGAAAAAAAAAAAAAATTCAAATAAGTCCAAACATTAAGCTATACTATTAAAATTACATTAAGAAAAGCATAAATCTTGAGAAAAAGTTATTTAAAGCTATGAAAAATGTACATGTATATTTATAAATCAAAACTTCTAGCACATGCCTTCTTCAAAGCTTGAACATTAAGTTTTTACTTTTAGTAGGATGTGAAAAATGTGCGAGTCTTCGTTTTTTACTCAAAATACTAAAAATATAGAATATATATTATCTTTTTATTTTAAAAGAAAACATATACTAATATACAATTTATTTAATTAAAAAACTAAAAAAAGATGATATTCAACTTGTAAATACAATTAAATTTTTTAATTAAAAATAATAATAATAAAACTCTTTGAAATAAAATAAAATATTTTATAAATTCTAGGGAGCATCTAAGTTGAGAAGATAAATCCTAATTCTTAATTTTTCCTAACAAATATTATCATTAAACTATGTAATGTCGTGAAAATTGTTTTTGCTAATTCTAGTTTTTTGAAAATCGTTAGAGGCCGAGGAATTATAAATTAATTTAAAACAAAAAACAAGTTGTGAAAATAGTGTTATTTGTGCGACTGAGAAATTTAAGCTTCCACATGTATACCTAGACATCACCAGCATATTATAATATTCCCTTGGCTTTGTCGCTAAGGACATTCCAACATTCACTTCTCAATAGCTTTGGATTTTTTTATTATTTTAATTAATTAATTTTTGGATCTCCCTCCTACATACCATTGGAAATATGTCATCTATGTGAATGAATATTAAACTATAGTAAATTGTGAAGGTAAATTTTGTATATTTATGTAAATTTCATTTTAGTTTGGGTTCTTAATTTTTAATCGTTTTTGTTTATTTTTGTCTTTTTTGGATGTTTTTTTTTAATCTAATATTATTGTAACCTATTTATATATGTTTTGCATATCTGTCTTACTATTGAGCTAGATTTTCATGTGTCTATTCTAGATCACAAGATTCATATTTTCTTATTGTATGGCAATCCTACAACATTTAGGTTTGATCTTGAGCCACTCAAGATTGACATTAAAAATCAAATTTTCAAATTCAAAATTGTCAACTCCCACCCTTTCCTATTAGTTGAATTGGGATATGACTTGGTGCATATTTATGCGACTATTTGTTTTTGATATTAAAAGTAGCCAAAAAACAAGGGGGCTGACCCAAAGGAACATTAAGGAGAATAGTGGCAGGACCACTGTCCGCATATAATCAGCAGAGTTACAACCTTTTACCTCTATCAAAAACAATTATCGTTCTACGAGAGTTTAGCAAAAATAAAGCAGTAATAAGCAGAGTTTTAGACATTTGCCATGCAGGGAAATAAACATAGAAGTTCAAACAAAAGCATAGGCTAATGCTATCCGCCCATAGGCTAACGCTATCCGCCCATAGGCTACTAAACGTAGACAAAAAACCAGCTTTCTGTTGCATTCAAAGAGTTACTTCTTTTTCCCATGGCTCCTCTTGGGGAGGAGCTTTCTTGCCCATTCCTTGGTGAGGAATTTGAACAGGGCCTTGTAGTCCTCATCATCCTTGCCTTTACCTTTGGGCGCACTTTCCTGCATTAGGCACAGAGTGGTATCCGAGCAGCGCATAACATTCAATGCGAATTTAGAAACATCATGCATTTTGGACTCCACCGCCTCCAGTTTGTTGGTGATATCCTGCACATTATTAGAAAGGGCCACCATCTTTTCTCCAGCTCCGCCAGGTTGTTTTCCTCCTCCTCTTTTATGCTACTCGGCTCCTCCACAACCATCATTTTATCTAGTATGAAAGTCGAGGAGGGGAAATTTATAGGCTCCGGACTCTTTTGAAGAGGTGGGGCTTTCAGAAGCCTGGGTGGAGCAAAACCACATTATCAGTCGAGATGGAATTTCCAGTGTCATGCGAAGAGGAGGGGTCTCTCAGAGATTTTTCTGAGGGTTTAGAGGCAAGCCTGCTAGAGCGACGGGGAGTATTGGCCTCATCGGTGATATCCATGTCAGAATCAATCTCCTGGATTCTGACTTTCTTAGGAGTTCTAACCTCCTCAGGGGAGTGTTTTTTAGTTTTCTTGCTGCAAGAGCCAATTTGTGGGAGCCGAGGGGGGCTAGCATCATTTTTAGCAGAAGGGTGGGTCGAAGGGCTGGTATTAGTCACATTCTGAATGGAGATGGAACGAGGCGGGCAGAGAGCGAGGTGGAAGTTGTACAGGAGAAGAATGAGGCCTTGGTGGAGGATAGGGAAATCTTTCCCTTTTTTCTTAGCTTCAGTAATGTCCTTAACATTAGTGTCCAGAGAATGCAGCAAGAAAAATGGAATGGAAATATAGTCCTTATTTCTCAAATGGTTAAGGAAAGGGAGATGGTAGTAATAGAAGATATCATACCTTCCCTCTAGCATGAAATACTTCATCATGATATAATAGACCTCATCCCATGGGGGAGGGAGCTCCTCCCGGTTGAATCCACCACCCCTCTTAATAGGGTTTTTGTGCTCACGGAAGAATTGGTTCAGGCTGGTGGTATCCGCAATACGGATCTGCTTTTTCTATTTCCTCCCCTCCATAGAAAGACCTGTCGCCTGGGCTATGACCTCTTCATTGATTTCGAACGAGATACCCCCCATGGTAACTCTTCTGTCTTCCCAAGAAGTCACAAATTGCTTGGAGAGTCTTCCATCGTTTCCCTTCATATTTTTCATGAAATTATCAATGCCGCCCTCCGAGAAGACGAACCACACCGTCGGTTTAACTATGAAATCATCCACTTTATCGGGTTCTAGTTTGAGCCTGTCCCCCCCCCCCCCCCATTCTCGGTTCCTCCAGCTTAACAGAGTGAATGTGAGTCCTTCTGACAAAAACACAGAGCCAAGGCAGAATTAAGGCAGAGTTGATATAAAATCTATGTCGAACTTGAGATAAGAGGACGTAATAATCGGGGTGATTATTATCTCTTATGTCCGAGTAGATATCAAAATTAGGAAATCTACTAGGAATGTGTGAACCTTCAATCAAGCTAGTGTCATTTGACCTTTCCCTTCCTTCACCTTTATCGCCTCCAGTTGGCTCCGTCCGAGTAATAATTAGGGAATAATCATTTCCGGTATATGTATTGTCATCATAAATCCATCCCTTGTGAGAGTGGTGACTAAGCCTACCGTGGATACGTGGTAGCCTGAGTTCATAATGGGTGGGATTCCCATCCCAACTTGAAATTTGAAAGTTGGTTTTCTTCATCTTTGGATGGATAAACAGGTTCCATCTTGCACATAGGTTTTTTCCCTCTCCAAGATCACCTTGGTGGTAACTGGCAGCAAACTGGGGTCCCTCCAACATCGTAAGTCGTTTTGTAGCCTTCCCATCACCGCCATGGAATTGGCAGCTTTGTTTCCTTCTCTAAAGACATGTCGGATGGTGAAGCCATCCAGGTTTCCTGACATCCCTCAAAATGGACTCCACTCTCCAACCAACAATAGATCTCCCTTTCACCGTTTCCACAATAATCTGTGAGTCTCCTTCAATTTCCAGCTGTTTAATTCCTATGGAATTGGCAAATTTCAGACCCCATAGGAGGGTCATTCCCTCCGCTTGAGTGACAATATTGTTCTTTAGGTTGCCTGCGTAGGCAGCCACAGTGTTCCCCAAATAGTCGCAGCTGATTCCACCCCCCGCTTGATAGGCTCAACCATCAAAGTTCAACTTATACCAGTTGTAGTCACACAAATCTGTCCAGCTTAATTAAATAAATATTCGCTATTTATTTGATTAAAAATCCACTAGCCATCAGTTAATTAAATTAATATTTAATTAATTCATCTCCAAACATTCTCCTATTAATTAAATAAATTATTCAATTTATTTTAATTAATTCATTAAACCAAATTCACAATCAATTAAATGAATAAAATATATTTATTTAATTAAAATCCCCTTTTCCTCTTTTAAATAAATTAAATAAAAACATTTATTTAAATCATTATCCCCCCCACTTGCATTTTCCTACAAATGCAACTTGCACACATTTATTGAAATAAATGAATTTTTATTTTAATAAAATCCTATTTTCCCTCACCCACCAAATCCAATTGCAAATCTAATCCCCTTCTAGATTCTTCTAACCCCTTCCTAATTAACCTAATCCATCCCCTAATTATTGTCACATTCCTAAGCAAAATGGAGTCACTTCTCAAGAACTTCAAAAGTCTTTGAAAAGCATTTAATGCTTTGTGTGTTCAACAAATTAACCCCCAAAGTCTTCCAAGACCACTAATGGCTCTTACATGACCATTTATGGCTCTTACATGACCATTTATGGTTATTTCAAACTTGTCTCCCCAAACATTTATTGTTTTGACCATATTTATCCCTTTTTACATTTGCACAAGAGTTTATCCATTGGATAAAAGCTTTATTCTTTGAATAAAGAGTTTATTCATTCAATTAACCTTGACTTTAACTCCCAAGGTCATATCAAGCATTTAATGCTTATTCCCTCTTGTCTCAACCTATCTCACATTGACACTTGTCATCCTGGGATTGGGTTGAAAGCCCTCACATGGATTTGAAATCATTCAATCCTGACCCTTGTTGAGATTGCTCAATCTCAACCATCCATTGCTTCATTTTTCCTATAAATAGAGCCCATTTCTTCATAATCCAGATCTTGAAAACTTGTATGAATTTAACCTATAGGCATTTTAGAGAGCATTTAGCATAGCAAACTAAAATCTTGTTATTTTGGTTAAAATCAATCATTTTTAAATAGCATCTAGTATTTTAGCTTTTCATTTTACATTTGGAGCAAAAATACCCAAATCTCAATCCTCCATAAGCATCCATAGTGCAAAAAGTTGTTGAGAGCTACACTATTTTGGAACTTGGAGAGGAGAGGAACAAGGGAGAAGGAGCTAAAGGCATGCTAAGAGGCATTTGGAGATGCCTTATTATCTTTGTTTCATTTGTTAGATATATTAGCATGATTTTAGTATCTCTTTTGATATGCCTGTTTAGATTAGTTTTTGATTGACTAACACTAACGATTTCTTGTGTCTTGTGTTGTTTGTCATTTGCTAACCTTGTCCATTTCGCAGTGCATCATTTGGTGAACTCGACGTGAATCGAACACCCAAGAAATCATTTTTTTTAACCAATAACATGTTTGAATGTTGAAGTTGTCACACAGGTTGCGCTTTAGCGCTATTGATCACGTTCTAGCACTATTGATACTTCTTGTTCTAGCGCTATTGTTCTTACAATAGCGCTATTGTATCAAGATTAGCGCTTTTGACATTGTTTTGGCGCTTTTGACATTGTTTTGGCGCTATTGACCTTGTTTCAGGGCTTTTGCCTTCTCTGTCTTCCTTTTTATTTTAGTGCATTTGTGTTAAATAATGCTTCTGTTCAAACACAGACTAGCGCTATTGTAACAGAACGTTGTAAAAAAGACCTTGTAACCGAAAAAAGTGAAAATTTTTAGGTTTGTGGAAGCCCCCCTTAGACATGGATTTTACTAACCGGCTGTTGTTTGTGCAGGTTTAAAGACTCACCCTTTTAAAATCATAAACTTTATTTTGGTATTTTAAAACTTGAACAAACAAACTTTCCTTGCTTTCTAGTTAGGGTCACTTGTTTCTTTGGTGCATTAAAACTGAACAAAGCAAACATTTTTTTTCTTTCAAGTTAGGAAACACACTTCATTTGGTGCTTAAAATCAACACTTCCATTTTTCTTGCATCAAAAGAATTTACAATCCACACTTCTATTTTTGGTGCACTTAAAATACACAATCCACTTGTTTTGATTTTTGCAAGCGATTTTACTTCATGCAAACGTGTTTTTCATTAAGTTGACCAGGATTTCAAATTCTAGCTTACTCAAACATATTGCCTTTGAAGTTAAAAAGAACACCATGATTGTCGGAGCAACATCTCCAAATAGTTAAATCACATTGCAATGAAAATCAGTTAAAAAGAACAAGTGTTTTTTGTGTTTGGCACGCTTGTGCAAAGAGTTGGTCGAGTGGTCATACTTCTAACACACACTATTCTCTCCCTTGGCTTTCGTGGTCCTAGGTGCAAGAGAAAAGTTTTAGTAACACTCAAAATTTTATCTTTTTAAGAGAGGCCTACCAAGAGACACATCACTCTTGGGAACGACCTCGCGCAGTAAATCCTTTGAGCCGCTATAGAAATCAGGTGAGAGCGAAAGCTGTAGCCTTGGGTATATCTGTTCCTACAATGTAACTGGCCGAAAGGACATATGGGCCCCACCACTAGTTACAAGGCTCTTAAGTGAGTCACTGCAGAATGAACTTAAGTCCAAAAACATCGAATATGAATAAACACCTTTAAATAGTAGCCCACCTGTTCTATTGATTGAGGATATTTGCGATATAATTTAGTGCAAGAGCATAGATGGTTTTGCTCCCAAGACACTCACCATACATATTTCCTTGAGTAGAAACATAGCTTTTTGAAAAGTCACTTGTGGCTTGATAAAAGTGGTGACTCCCCCATCATAGGGATCATCTATTTGTTATGCTCGTGCAAGACTTAGTATATCACATCCTTACCTGCCAAGGCAGGATTCATAAGGTATGTAGTACCAAAGTCGAAGAAATATCAAGATGTGGGCTAAATTTATCACAACTGGCCATTTGACCTTAGGGATAAAAAGTGTTTGAAGTGTGTTCATTTTAATCAAGACCAAGTGAAAATTAAGCCGACTTCAGGCTTTGGAAATACACCTTTAAAATACATCCAAAAGAAGGGTCATATACAAGTCCAAGGATTGGGTTGATCTAGATCCATACTCATTTGTGCCTTTTTAGGCAACATTCTTGTGTTTGTGTGCTTGCTTTGTTTTCTTGTCAAAAAAAAAAAATCAGAAAAATCACTTCCAAAAACAAAGTATTCATCCAACCAAACATTTATCAAAACAACCAAACACATCAAAAACAAAGTGCAAACTACAAAAGCATCAAAACTTTATGACCATTCTTCACATCTTGCGAAAGAAGAAGCGTCATCAGAATATCAACTTGAAAAGAAGACCATTAAGCTCAAAGGCTTTGATCAAAAGGAGGAAGTTCTTTTATCTAAATAGACAAATCTTTGTCTCCCATAGAGTTTTTCTGTGTCACATGCGTCTCTACCTTCAAGGCAAAACAAACAAATTTGATTCAGAATCATTAAACCGCAAAGCTTTTATGCAATATAGAGCTCTAAGTTATCACAAAAACCAAGGAGGTAAGATTAATCCCAACTTTTTCCCAAACATCTGTATCACATACAACGTAGCTCGAGAAATACGACCAACACCCGAAAGGGAAGAGGTAGAGTTTGTCCCATTTGTGACACAAAGTTTTTATTGAAGTTGAAAACATTTCATCCATTATCTTACTCATACATCATCACTTCGTCATCAATCCGTTCCAACTCTCAAAACATTAAGAGGTTCTTGTCCCAAGTTCTCTTTTTTATATTGCTTGAATCAAACACATCACATCACTTTTTAGATTATTTCTACATCTAGGATAAGCTCATCCTAAGAGACACATCTACGTAGGTTAAAACTAGTTCATGAGTGAATCCTCTCATTACTAGGTAGTTCAATCTGTAACACATCTTAGATTTCTCTACACCTTATCACATCAAAACTTACCAAACAAGCAAGCAATTCAAAAAAGGAATTTCGGTTACATCTACCTTAAAAGTGCTAGAGATCCACATACAACACAATTCACCAACCATCAAATCTCTCATTTCATCAAAAACTCATCATCATTTTCACACAACTTCAACAAAATCTTGCAAGCAAAATGGCCCAAACCCGATCACAGTCAAGGCAACGAGAAATAGAAATGGAAGAAGAAGAAGAGGAAAATCTCAATGAATTTCAAGAAGCACTTGGAGGAAATGCAAATGACGAAAACCCAAGTACTCCTACTCCTACAACAATAGAAAGGGCCCAGCATAACCCTCTCTTTAACAGACTGTTTGATGAAATATTCAGGAGAAATGCGGATGCTCACTTCTTAAAGCTCGCTCAAGAAGGAGCAAAACTCCCCTTTGACTTTGATCTTGCCCAATTAAGACAGACATCAGAAAGACAAAGTCGCCATGAAGAGGAAAGAGGTAGAGATTCCATCAGATATAACTCCTTGAGGTAACCCACCACCTCCTCCTCCAACTGAAATGGAGATGTTGCGGCAACAAGTCGAGAATCTCGCCCAACAACTTCATAGTGGTGTCGAGACCAACCAATTCTCACTCAATGACATCTGTCCCTATCCTTTTGATAGGAATCTTTATATGCCACCCTTTCCACGAGGATTCGAAACACCCAAATTCGAAAAATATAGAGGAAAGGGAGATCCTCGTGATCATGTCAGAGAATTTCATTCTGCTTGTCTCGAAGTAGCATATGAAGACACATACCTAATGTGCCTTTTTCCCCAAAGCTTGGGAGGAACAACCACATCATGGTTTTCCCGACTATCAGGTGGCATTAGAACATTTGAGGAACTTATCCAGAAATTCCTCGCTCATTACTCTCATAACATTGAACGCAACATCACCATGGTTGATCTGTGCAACACTAAACAAAAACCAAGTGAACTTTTCTCAGTATTCCTGCAACGATGGCGTCAAATGTCTAGCAGACGTTCTCTTCAGTTACTTGAACGAGAACTAGTGGAAATATTCATTTCCAACTTAAACGAAGAAATGGAATTTCACCTAGATGTCAAAGACATAAACTCTTTTAATGATATGATCACCAAGGGTTTGAAATGTGAACGGGCACTCATCAAGAAAGGACTCATCAAAATCTAT
The DNA here is from genome assembly GCF_030272615.1 of Cryptomeria japonica. NCBI lineage: Eukaryota > Viridiplantae > Streptophyta > Pinopsida > Cupressales > Cupressaceae > Cryptomeria > Cryptomeria japonica. The sequence continues at coordinate 573,260,929 of NC_081411.1, read as the reverse complement.
AATGAACCAAAGGATAGTCCTCGCCCACGCTTCAATAGTGATAAACCAAGCTTCTAGAACAAAAACAAGAATATCGTCAACGATGGGGTTGTGGATGCCAGGACTATACAAAGTGCACAACCTGTGGTTCGGTTTGCAGGACAGAATCCTCCACCTCAGAATAACACAAATGTTCCTTCCAATCAATGTCGCATCACATCTCACGATGAACCAAGACCTCGTCAGCAAAAACAAAAACGCACATACACTCCCTTAGGGGAACCCATTGAAATAGTATTGCGACAACTCATTTCTCAAAATTTGGTCAATCTCCCTAAAACATCAAACTATGAACCTCAGGTCAAACCTGCATGGTGGAGAGATACTGAACACTGTGATTTCCACCAAGGGAGAGGACACAAGACAAGTAATTGTCATCGATTAAAAGATCTTATTTAGGACCTTATTGACCGAGGAGAAATTGAAATAGAAGGACATGACCCAAAAACAACAAATAATGATCATCTGATGTTCAAAAATCCACTTCCATCACAAGATCAAAGGGGTCCTTCCACTTCTAGGCGAGGCACTGATACCACAGATCATACGCAGGCTGTGTATAATTACATTGTAAATCATCTGTATGATGCCAGTGAACAAGTTGCAACTATAACCTTCGAAAATCCCAACTCAAATTGCAATGTTGTTACACGACGTGGCAAGGTCACCATAAAAGCAGCTCCACAAGGCACCACCTCCATCCCAAAACAGTACAATCTTGTGGAACAATTAGACAAAACCCCTACGCTTATATCCATTTTAGAGCTTTTGCGCCTATCGCCATCTCATAAAACTATCTTGGATCAAGCACTCCAAGAGGCGTCAGTCCCTGCAAACCTGAATATAGACCAATTTCAAGCCATGGTTGGAAGTCTAAAGTCATCACCTTGTCTCACTTTTTCCAAAAGTGACAACTCTTCTTTCCAGCAACCTCATAATGCTTCGCTACACATTGAAGGTTTTATCAATCAGCATAGGATCAACCGAGTCTTGATCGATAATGGAGCAGGCTTGAATATTTGTACACTACAGTTGGTCACAGCATTGGGATATGCCATAGAATCAGTGGATCCTCGTAAGAAGATCACAATCAAAGCCTATGACGATGCAGAGCGTTCATCCAAAGGAGCTGTGGTACTACCAATCCGAGTAGGCCTTGTGGTAAAGCACATCATCTGTCAGGTTCTAGACCTTCCTCTGCCATACAATCTATTGTTAGGAAGACCTTGGATACATGCCATGCAAGCCGTTCCATCTACCTACCATCAATGTATCAAGTTCCCACATAACGGTGTAGAGATCACAATCCTGGGCGATGCAAATCATGATAAAAAGGTAAGGGGACAGAGGTCGCCTTGCCAGATACCTTTTTCTGCTTTGAAGCAACCCCTAGGAGTTCCATTAATCAAGACTGAGAACTGGACTGTGGTAACACATTCCCGAATCATATCCACCACCTTTTGGTTGAAGCCAAGATTTAAGAGAGATTTGAAAAGAAAACACCAATTAACTTTGTCATACACTTTTGAGATTTCCAGTTTGAAATCCATACCTGGTATTCTGCTCCTATCCATGGACTGGATTATTTCATGAGTGGCAATGACAACATCCAAAATTTGGCGACCCGAGACAAAACCTTTCTGGGACAGGCTGATAAATTTCACCAAGAGGGGTTTAATTCTATTCACAAGGACCTTGGAGATTATTTTGTATATGGTATTGCATAGACTTATGGGTCAGAACTCCTTCATGCAATTGGGATTTGTGGTCTTAGGGACAAGAAAAATGTAAGTGTTGTTGATTTTTTGTGTTGTTGATTTTTTTAAGTAATTTCCCAGTCTTAAAAAAATCCTTCACAACTTTGGTAACATCATAGTTAACAATGTCCCAGTAATCCTGAAAGAATGCTAGGGGGAAACTATCTGAGCCCAGGGTCTTATAATCCCCTATCGCAAAGATAGCCAAACAAACTTCTTCCACAGAGATAGGGGCAGTTAGTTGACAATTATCATCCTCCTCAATGACAGTCGAAAGCTTACTCACAAGGCTATCTTGAAGAGAAACATCCTTTCCTCCAGACTCTGTGTATAACCTTATGAAAAAATCAGTAGCACTCTGTCTGATTAGGGAATCTCTAGTGATCTCCTGGTCAGATGCATCCTTGAGACTTTTGATGTAGTTCCTTCTCCTGTGAATGCAAGCCAATTTATGGAAGAAGGTTGAATTTTTGTCCCCTTCCTTCAGCCACTGAATTCTGGATCTTTGCTTCCAGTAAACTTCCTCCTTAGAGAGTATATCCTTCTAGCTCTTGAGAAGTCCTCTTCCTCCATCAAAATAGGGTTGGAGGGGTTACCAGTAGCCATAATATTCTAAAGTTGTTCCAGTCTGGAGCCTAGATCCTTCTTTTCTTTGAAGATATCCCCAAAGGTAGTCCTATTCTAGCCTTTGACTTCCTTGCTAATGAGCTTTAGTTTCTCCACAATTCTGAACATAGTTGTCCCTTGGACCGAGGTAGCCCACCAATTCCTAAGAAGATCTCTGAAGTTAGAGTGAGAGGCCCACATAATCTCATAGCGAAAAGGGGGGGGGACCCTAGTAGGGTCTATCATTCCAATGGAAAAGAAGGGGGTTATGATCAGAAGCAGTCCTTGGGAGTATTTTTAGGAAGGAGTTATGGCTAATGTCCCAGTTGGTGGAGACCAGGAATCTATCCAGTCGGACTTGAATTAGATGTTTGCCTTTCCTATTGTTCGACCATGTGAAGAGAGCACCCTGGAGGTCAATATCCACAAGGCTAGAAACATTGATGAAGCTGGTAAGATCTCCCATACTATCAGTAAAGTCAGCAAGACCTCCACACTTCTCAGAGGGTTAGAGGGGAGAATTAAAGTATCCCGCTAGCATATACTGGGCCTTATGGTTAGCCAAGATGAGATCAGAAATTTCCTCCCACACTAGCCGTCTTCCTATCTTGGAGTTGGGGGCATAGATGTTGAACATCTGCCAACAGTGTTCACCTTGTTGAAGAGTAACCGCTAGGAAGTTCTGGGAGTTAGAAAAAAAATTACCTTTAATATTAATGGGGTCCCAGAGGGTGGCAACACCCCCAGACGCCCCCAAAGCATCAATATACAGGAAAGCCGCCCCCGACTAGAATTTACTAGCAACAATAGAAAAGGTTTGGTAGGACATTTTGACTTCCTGAAGAAGGCAAATATCAATTTTCATATCCAAAATGAGTTGTTTTATAACGAACTACTTCTGGGGGCTGTTCAGACCCCTTATGTTCCAGGAGAGGAACTTTATTTCTTACTTCTGTTGATTCCATCAAGGGTCAGTTGCCTGCCCTTTGCAATGTCCCTAGCCATAACTTTATGTCTCAGGACCCTTTCTGAGGGTCTACCAACTTTATTTTCAGTACCCCCACATCCTCTTTCTTGGCCTTGGCTTTCTCCTTCTGGGTTATCCATTATTCATTACCTGTCCGAGGAGATCCCAGAGGTGAAAGCTTCAAAGGAGGGGGTGTTGTCAAGGAGTTCCCTGTTAGAGCAGGCCTTTCCACCTTACCAGGGGAGAAAGGGGGGGTTGAGGTAAGAAACTCAACCTTACCCACAAGAGACATAACTTTATCCGAAATGGAAGCTTGATGGGATGAGGGGGTGGGGGTAGCAGAGGGCATGAGGGGATGCCATCCGACAACAAACTAGGGGGTGGATGGGGTTTAGGGGAAAGACTGAGATTCATCACCGGTGGGATTTCACCCTCTTCCAAGGGAATGGCTGGATTAACAATCTTAACAGGGTCCACTGGGGATTTAAATATTTCAAGGATCCTATCCGTGTGGGGGTAGTCCTCAGGAATTTCATTCGCACTGGTCAGCTCCAGGGGAGCAGATGATGAGGGAGCACTTGGGTTGATGGGATCAACCCAAATAGCCTTTTCTTTAAGCTTGGGTTCAATAGCCACTGGGGTCTTACACTCAGTGTAGGTATGGCCTTGTTTATTACACTTCTGGCAAAAGAGGGTAGCATTTTCATACACAATAGCCTGGGAACATTTTCCCCACTTTGATTTTAGGGAAACAAAATTTGGGAGAGCCTTGTTAATCATAACATTGACACAAAAGCAAGCATAAACCAACCTGGATTTATTGAGAGTGACCGATTCTGTTGCAACATAGCTGCCAAACGAGTTCCCTATCCAACGGAAGATTTGTTCATCCCAGAACTCCAGTGGAAGGCCAGGAAGTCTAACCCAAACAAGTACCATGCGGTTGAGTTCGGCTGAGGGGTCAAATCCAGGCTTCCATTTAACCAGAGTTAGAAAATGCTTGCCATAAGCCCAGGAACCCGACAGGACATAGATCATATCTTCCTCAGCATTGAACTTAAACAAGAAGAGTCCCCCCGACAATGCTGAAATGTCAATGCTACCTTTGAGCTTCCATCAATATTTCGCCCATCACTTGATCATGTCGATAGATGGTCGGAAGGAGAAGAACTAACCAATGATTGCCAGGTGAAGGGAAGAGACGATTTTGTCCATGAGATTGTCTGGGAGCTTGATCTCCGTTCCTTCCTCCGTTTGGGTAAATTTGGCCAAAGCTTCTTCTAAGGTCAAATTTGTGGACCCAAGAAGGGCGTTCTTCCATCTAGACTTGGGATCCTTCTTTCCATTCTCCACATCCCCCTGTCTGGTAGAAGTTTCAGGTTTGGGATGTGGTATATTCTTCCCTTCAATGTCCAAGCCAGAGTCAGTCAGAACTGGCATGGTGGAAGGGGTGTCAAACTTGGCGTTTTCTTCCATATGACCCACATACCATGGGGTCCCCACAGTCGGAACAACAACATGTGAACCGACTGTGGTATCAGGTATGGGGTCCGGTTGTAGGGAGGGAGGGACCTCCCCAGGGGAGTGGTCATTCAGGGGGAACAAATTCAAACGTGAGGAAGGTGGGAGAGTTGCAGAGCTCAAGGGGGAACACAGCAAATTCAATTAGTGTTCCGACTATTTGTTACGTCTAGGTATTTAAAGACATTAATTTGTGTAATTTAATACATCTTAGAACATCAAGGAATACATGAAGAAATAACAAAAAATATTTAATTATCAAAGAATATTCATTCTAGAAACAATTCAATTTGGAAAGCTAAGCCATTGCATGGTAAGAGATGAAAAAAATAGGTCATAAGGTGTTGCTTTGACCCAAGTTTTAATTCTTTAGCATGGTTCAATTAAATTGAAAGTGTGTATACTAAAGTAAAATATAAATAAATAGTTATTTATAGACTAGAAATTAAATTAAATTAATATAAGGGTTGGAAAATGATTAGTTGTAAGTAAAATAGGAAAAGGATGAGAAAAGTATCCTTAGGTGTAAACTTGATTAATGATGATTGAAGAAAACATGCAGTAGATTCCATGATGAATAACTCTAGAAATTTGTTTTTTGATGTATTAGAGACAAAATTCAACTAATTAGGCATTGTGTAGCTTCTATAGTTGGTCATAAGTGCTATAAGAGGCATTAGAGATGAGCCTAGAAACTAAGAACCCTCGAAGTAAGGATATGTAGGGTTGGAGCACCTAGGTAGGGCACTTGTGAATACTCAAACACCAAAGTATGGTATTGGACACTTCTTTTTGACCTTTTGCAAGGGTTGAAGCCAAGATGCAAGATGCTCTTGCACACAAAAATTCACAAGGATGCTATAGGTGCAAAATTACTCTGTTCACTAGGAACATTAGTATTCTATAAATCTAAAAATTTTAGAAGATGTCTCTCTAGGTCTATAGACTCAAAATCTACTATTGAATCTTTTGTACCTTTTGTAGAACTCCTATAATGCAAGCTTTTGTATTGGGGAACAAAGGAAAGAGATTACTATTTGGAAGGCTATATTAATTAGACTCCTAAATGATGTTAAATTTGAATCTTAACAACTCAATCAAAGAAATAGTGTGCACAACCTAAAGTGAAATATACTTGGTGATTTGTGCGTATAATTATGATAAAAGAAACCTAGGATGCTCACTATGCTATGCATATTAAAAGAAAGTGGAAATTGAATTGTTTTAGACTACATGAAAAGGTTTTTAGGAACAAATTTTGAGAGTAGATATGGTAAGGGATACATGGGAAGAAAATAGGGAATTTTGGGATCCTACATAATGGATATTAGGGAAGGTGAAGTATAGGAAAGGAAAAAAATAATGTATAAAACAATGGAAGAATGTTAAAAATGGATAGAAGAGAGCTAGCTTCCAATGTACTCATTAACTTATTGTAGTAGAAGATGTTGATTAAAAAAATAGTTTATTAAGAGTTTTTCTAGTGAATATTTTCTTTCCAAAATGAAGAATTTTGACTTGTTATATAAAGTCTAAAATACTATATTAATAAAATAAATAAGATTTTAGAAAATATCAATGATTGATATAAAAGACTAATCAACCCAAAAGAAAAACAAAAAAACAAAAAACTGAGATGCCCCATAAAATATAGGTTGAGAAGATCATAAACTAGGGGAAAATAACAAAAAAGACCCCATTACAAAAACCCCAAAGAAAAAATGCCAGATGACCATCCCAAAATAGACATTAACATGCAAGGAGCATCAATATGAAGAAGATTCCTTTGAGATGGCAAGAGAAGATGGTCTATGGAAGGATTATTCAAAACCACGAGGATCCACCTTCGTATGTTTGAACAACAAATGGATGGAATTTAAATGAACCGGGACAAAAGAAAATAGTGGCTCACCAATGTTAGCTTTATAGGCAAAAAGCTAGCGATGAAAGGCCTCTAGAGAATCGTCCACCAAATCATTTGAAATGAAATTAGGTCAACAAGAAATTAAGGCTTTGTGGAGTTTAAAGTTTCAATAATTAGATTTAATTTGGACTCTCATATTGATGCCTTTTTTCCTACACAATACCTAGATGGTCTTTCTCCTACTAATAAATAGTAGAATCACTAAAATGAGTGTAAGAACATAAGGTGAAGATCATAAAGTAGGTGAATTTGACACTACATTTTGCCCCATCTTTTGTAGGCTAATGCAATTAGGTGAAACATATACAAAAGTAACTAAATTATTGAAATGAAGATACTAATTAAATTGGTGTGTGTGTATGTATGTGCGCGCGCGCAGAAGAGAGTGAGAGATAATGAAAGAGTGAGACACACACACAATATCTTCCCCCACTTTCTTCATTCTCTCCACTTTGATGCACTCCTTTCCTAAAAGATATCAATTTTAGCACTATTTAATTTAGAATAAAACTAGAAGTATATGGTAAGCTAAATATTAAAATGAAACTATAAAAAAATACATTATTGTTTCTATATACTAGTAGAAGTTGTATCGAGTGTGGATAAGAAAAAGATAACATGATTAATTTATTAAGTTTTTTTTTGTTTTTTTTCAATTATATATCTTAGAATTCTATTAGTAATATAATGTAAAAGAGTTTAGCCAAAGTAATTAAAATACAAATAAATATTTTACTAACTAAAATTTTGAATTATTTATCCTCTAAATTAAAATTTTAAAGTTAACCTATTAAAACTAGATTCTTAACTTAAATAGAACTCAACTAGGAAACAACAAAAAAATATAGAAACTAAGTTTATGTTACTTGATACGATGAAATTTAGTATAAATAAATTGTATGCATGCAATAGAAAAGTGAGTGAGTGTAGATGGAAAAAATATATGAAAAAAATTATAAGATATTTGAAAGAATAGATGATTGTATTACTAGGTACAAGGGAAAATTTTCATATTGGTAATACCAACACACCATGGGGATATTAGCATGACAATAGTTGTGTCTTTCATGCAAAACTAAAAAAAATGTAAGTAATATAAATTAAAGAGTTGCTAAAGATTAAGAAAAATGACAAATATAATAGTTACACTAATCCCTTTCCAAATGAACAATAAATATAATAGGAATGAGGAAATGGAGAATGAATCATTGAGCCTTCAAAGTGGTTAATCTAATTGAATTGTAAAACTTGTGAGCTAGAAATTTTTTAAAGACTACTATGTAGTTTACCAATATAGTCAAACTACCAATTTAACATTTTAGAGCAACAATCTAGTCAATGATAAAAGGTATGCGTTTAGCAATGTGACTACATGGTTAATACATAATATATACATGTGAATTATGCTAAATATTACTAGAATTAAAAGAGACAAATAAACCCAAATACATTAAATAAAGATAATGTTTTATATTATGTACAATAAAATGAAAGAATAAAAATAAGAGGAGACCTTGAATCAATATTAGAATACAAAATAACTCTTTAGTTGAAAAGAAAAGAAAGTTTCCATAAAAGCAATTCTATTGTAATGCCCCATCTCAAGGACCAAGGAAAAAACCTAGGCTATTTTTTATTGTTGTTGAAAATTTACATTAAAATAACATCTCATAGAAGATAAAGGAGTAATAATATTAACTACAAGGAAACATCACACAAGAGATTAACACCAAGATAAAGTACCAACATGATTAGTCTCACTAGCCAACCTCACCATTGCATACACAAGTCAACATCAACAGAAGACTACCACTTTACCAGAGCAATCTCAACATCAAGAGAGCATGAGAGGGAATACATGAATACCCTAGGACTCCTAGGGTTATTCTTAAAAGGATCCCTCATCAACATGAAGTATATTCTCAAGTATAATTTTCTAGGTCACAAAAACTACATTTTTAGAGGTCTAGAGTGGAATTTGAGGTCTAAGATATTTTCAATCCCTTAGATCCATTTCCAAAGGAAATAGAAAATGAGTATGTTTCTATATCTATTCAAACTCTTTCCAATGAGGTATGGAAGTTCAATTTCTGATCACTGGGCTAGGAGATATGACCTTTCGAAGGTAGGGTAAACTTTAGTACCCAAATAGATAACATAAAAATTCATGTTGAGGTTTAGGGGTCAAGATTATACCTTATCTCATTGAAAAAATAGAGGTATTTCCATCCCCAAAAGCTCTAAGTTTGTCACTTGAATTATTTTTGGAGGTTGGGGTCAAGGGTTCAACATACAAAAATATAACAGTAATAATTTTTTTTGCAATGAACATACAAAATGATATGCTTGAATGGATATTTGAAGAGAAACTTATAATATGATTAGATTGTGAACAATACATTAAAAATTAAAATGAATAATAATAATGAAACCCTAAAATAAGTTCTCTTGAAAAAAAAGATTTCTTGTCAAATGAAGAGTATTAATGCTTGTTACCTCCAATGATGTCAAAAATCAACAATAGGAGACAAAATATCCACATGTTGTATAATATGGGGCCAAGTATGTTATAAACTATTGTAGGCATAACTTAAATCACTAGCAAGAGATCATGAGAGACATTTAGAGAGTAATGGTGGAAGATCGAGCTTAGCAACTCATTTGAAAAACCTAACAAGTATAAAAATAAAAAAATAACCATTTGAACCCTTTGAGAAATATTATTTTATTGTTTTAAATAGAGAATAGTAAATTCATAAATGGATGAATATTGGTGTCTACATGGGAACCAATGGGAAATTATGTGGGAAGTTGTAACACTGATTTGTGTCTAATTAATCATTTGGAAGTTGTTAAAATATTTTGTCATGATTCATTTCTCGATCTTAATTTTTTTTCCTTTTTTATGGATGTCATCATGGTCACATTGATGTTCACATAGGGTTACAAAATTTCAAGACCCAAGATATTAAAAATGTATGACTATAACGTGAGAAAATGAAAATGAATGCTTTGAAGAACTTAAAATTTGGTTAAATGATTAGGTTTAACATAGTTTGGCACTTTTTGTATTGGTTTCAAGCTTGATGAAATATGTTAAGTGTGATGTAATAAATACTACAAAAGATGGTACTAAAGTGTGTGTAACATATTGAGTGTAAGTTGCAAAGGGGTATATGTACATTTCAAAATATATTTCGCCCCAACTTTAGTTGGCTTATGTCAACATGTACAAAATCCACACTAAAATATATAAATAAAAATTTGCTAAAGATGACTTGCATTAATTTAAAGTTTACTTTGATACATTAAAAGGTCGTGTTGTATCTGTGAAGTAAAATAGAGTCTTCTTTTAACTTGAGATATGCAAAATAGATATGTTAGGGAAATTCTTTATGTATTAGGAAGTGCATTTTCTAGAAAAATAGGTGCCATCTAACCTACAAAAGAAATATGTTAGGGGAAAATAACATGCATAATAAGTTTCAACATTTTATAATAATAATCCAATAACATGTCTATGTGTGATATGAGATGTAGAACTAAAATTAAAGCATACATGTAGAGAAAGGAAGATCTCCATAGAACTAAGGATACTTGGGATATCCATACAAATATAAAATAAGTGAATACAAGAGAGGAGGACATAGGATAAATATGTAGGATTCTTAAGCTATTCTTCACTAATGCTATAAATAATAACGAATATGAATCTCTCATGTTAGAATCATGGTTATTCTTAGAAAGGTGGCGTATGTGCCAAAGTATTGATGCTAAAGATAAGAATATAGGGGATATATGCCACCCCTTAAAATGATTGTGTAATAAGTGTTGGTAGATGTTGTCATTGATTACTTGGTGTTGCAATTGATGTCGAACCTCAGTTTATGTGTTGATGAGTTTGATATTATTGTTAGATTATGTCATGTCATACTGAGTGTTTTGATTTTCATATTCTATAGAGATTATTGGGTCAATGTTGAGGAAGATATTGGAGATTGTAGTTAATACAATTATGATGTTGTCCATTGGTGTCAACCCTTTGCCAATCATAATACATGTTGATGAATGGTGTTGCAGTTTTTTTTTTTGATATGTTGTATTATAGTTTGTGATCATTGATTTTGTAATTATGGAAAATTAGGGTTAGGGTTAAATTAAGATAATAAAACCACTAAATGACCTAATTAACCATTACATTAGGGAGGAGAGTAATCTAATAGATCTAGCCTGAAAAGATCAAGATTTTGGTTAGATTCTAGGCTCCTTTTGATAGGGGATTTATCCTCCTTGAATTGAATTGATTTGGATTGTTGAAGATTAGGGAAAAATAGGTGATTTTTGAAGAGATTGGGTAGAGATAGTGAGCTATAGATGTCGTATGAAGGCACCAACCTGGATTTGGGGAAAATGAGATGTTGCAAATATATTCCTAGAAGTTCGACCTAATTTTTTGGGACCATGTAGTATCCATTCGTCATGCTCTTGTTGTCAATCCTTTCGAATGCAGCTTTGTACCTGTTTCCTATAGACAAAAAGAAGGGGAAAATCGTAGGGAATTAGAAATTAACCTTGAATGAAATAATGCAAATACTAAAATAAATGCTGAATAGATATACCTTAGATCTGCAACTGATGATGATGTTTTTCTCTTTGAGTGTATCAAAAATGTTGTATGAAATGACATGACAAACACAAAACCCTAATCAAACACACATGCTTGCCTAAGATTGATATAATTTAGCTCCACAATGGTTGAAGGATGAATATGCAACCTTGAAGATCTTTGGAAATGCTTGATGAATGCTTCACGGATGCACAAATACTAGGGATGGAGACTTAGATCTAAAATGAATTGATATATATCTTTACATAGGGGTTCCTACGTAATTTATCAATTAGGATGACCTCCAACTCTCATGTATAGCCATGAGGATTAATTCCCACTAGGGAAATACAATACCCACCCTATTTCAAATTTGGGCCCCTTTGAGGGGGACCATGGCATTTTAGGGTGCCATGTTCCAGACCAGGACATACCATGCCCTAGTCCCACTTCAAAGGGAACCAAAATAAGGTGTTAGGGAGGTGGGTACCACTCTGTGGGACCCACGACAAGTTGTACATGACATCAAAGTTGTGTAATTAGCACAAATTAGACCTAGAGAGTGGATGAGGATAGATCATGCTAAAGTGGGAGCACAAACATGAGGTGTAAATTAGACTGGTGATTATTTATGATGCTATAGATGTATTATGCAAATTCCTTGTTGTGGATGTCCATCTTCTTAGTGTTCATGTGTACACTTAGTATGTTGTGATATTGTTGTTGATATGCTGGAAAATAGTGATGATGATGATATCATGATGATATTGAGATGAGGATTAGAAGCATTGAGATAAGGACTAAAGGTATCAAGATGAGTATTAGAAGCATGATGATGAAGCTGTTAGCATTGTGTTGTCATTGATGTCAACCGGTATGGGATGACCACTGGTAGAAGAGATGTATGTGCAACACTACTATGGAGGAGTACAATATGTGATATCTTGGATATCACCTTGTGTTGCAGAACACTGGTAAGGTAAGGGAGATGACCTCAGGAGTCACCATTACACGATTCAGTTCCCGACTTGTGTGATGAGATAGAGAGGTGTTTGAGTGGTTGTTTGTGATGAAGAGGCAGAGTGTTACTTGAATCACATCAACACTAGAGGAGAAGAATGAACAGGTCATAGGTATATTGTGAGGTTGCAGAACAACAGGACTCCCACTGGATAAAGATGCAGTCATCATGAGAAGCAATGATTGATAGTAAGTGTGCCCACATTGGATCACATGTGCCTATTTGAAGAGATGCTACATAAACAGGGAAGTCACATGAAGCACACTGCAGTATGCAGAAGAGAAGATGTCACTCCATTGATAAGTGGAGCTTATCTCCTATTATGCATTATGTGTATTATAGTTTGGTGAGATAACAATGATTTGGGTTATGCACTGGACCGATAGAGAAGGCATGTTGAGATGTCATTATAGAAGAAGAGTGATGTGTTTGTCATTCTGACAAATCAACTGAGATAAGGTCTGAGCTGATCAAGGAAAAGTCATAACTGACCAGATTGAAGATGGTGTCTTGTGAAGGTTGATGACATGGTGTCATCAAGAGTGGTAACCGGTATGTATGCCCACTGATAATATGGACAAGGTGTAGATATAGAAGACTTCCCACTTGAACGGAATGTGCATGCTTAGGCTAGTCATGTCTAAAGACTAGTTTAAGTGTTCCATCGACAGTTCAGCAGAGTGCAGTCATGATGAGTGAACCGGTAGAATGTGAGATACCAACAGGGTTAGTAAACCGGCAGAAAGGAGGAACCAATAGAATGTTTGGTCGATGATCCTATGTGGACCAACAAGAATAGTAAAGGTGGCAGAGCTAGTTGAATTAGATGCCACATGGAATCAAGGTGGCGAACCTGCATCAGAAGAAGATGGAATGTACACCGACGGGGTAGGTGTAGAGTTGGTCGACTTTAAAGGAGACTGTGAAGCTCGAGGTGAAGTTGTAGAAGTGTGCGACTCGAGATTAAATGGACAAGAGAGGATCAAGGATAGATTGATTGAGAAGATCAGAGTAGTTGAAGCACACCATCATGCCATTAATGGCGATTGACCAAGAAGTATGCCGACAGATTGATGCAGGTTGCTGAAGAAGGAAGGTGTGTTTTGAAAGGCACATTGATGGAGGAATTGTGTAGATGGATGTCAGGAAGATCAGATCGAGAAAGATCTGATTGAATTTGGTTTTCCTCAAGGATGGTGAGGAAACCCTGACCACCTAGATTTTGAATTGAGCTTTGGCGGGAAAACCTAGCTATAAGTATGAAGGCCAAAGAGATTGTTTGTTGTTGTTGTAATAGAAGAGAAAATCAGCCAAGTGTTTAACGAGCATCTGAGAAGTGAGTTAGAGTGAGGGAGAACCTAGTTGAAGCGTTCAACTGGTAGGAGAGAAGAACAGGTAGTGTTCATACTGACAGAGCATAAGTAAAATAGGCTACTGAGAAGGTAGACAAAGAACCAGCAAAGTGCTATACCGGTGAAGAGCAGAGAGTAAGGTGGAGATCCACCAGAGAAGAAGAAGAAGAGGAGAAGTGTACTAGTAGATTTTACCAGTAGTTAAGCAGCAGAAGAGACCAACAAAAGAGTGAGTTGGTGTAGCAGAGAAGGTATCTCACTGACAGAGTAAGATATATGATAAGGTTGCAAGATTCACTTGTAACAAGATAACTACTTATGTATTTGATGTTTAAATTGTGAACACTGAGTTGTAGCTCGGTGTAGGGGTTGGTGCTCCTTGGGTAGATGCCCTAAAGTCAAGGGTTGTAGCCCATAAAGTCAGGGGTTGGTGCTCAGTGGGTTGGTGCCCTAAATCAGGGGTTGGCGCTCCTTGGGTTGGTGCCCTAAACTTTGTAACTGTGTTTTCATTGTGAGGTTGGATTGGATCAGTAGACTCCAGCAGCATTGCTCATCAAGGTTTTTCCCATCTTGGTTTTTTCTCGTATATGCTGGTGTTATGTGATGTCCCCTTGTGTGTGTTTGGATTTGTGTTGGTCTCCTCACTAACCGGAAAGTCTGCATTGAGTTTCATCCATAAACCGGTATGCTCACAAAGGACAGCTAAAGAGAAAATATTTGAGAACCAATGATTCACCCCCTCCCCCTCTCAGTGGTGCATTGTGTCTAACAAAAGTGATGTTCCTTATGCATAATACAAGTTGTTGTAGTATTTCCTTTATTACTCTTGAGTGAAGCAAATATTTTTCTAGGTGTCCAAAAGTTGATAAAGAGTATAATTGCAGAAGAAGTGTGTTGAAGACAGTCTTGAAGAAAGCTCTACATTCATCTGCATTGAACATGATCTTGCAGTCGGATATAATGTCTATTATTTGTGGAAATTGCACTCCTATATTCTTAGGTCCCTAGTGTTGCAATTGATATTTTTGGTAATGACATTATGTCAGTTGTGTGTTGATTGATTAGGACTAGTCCGAAGAATTCTCCACATTGATGTTCCAATAGTTGTGACTTGGAGGATATTATTACGATGTTTGTGTAGTGTCTCAGTTCATATTTTAGGTGATGAACTGCTCTGGAAGTATGTCTATCAATGTTTGTCTGATGGTTCTATTTCCTAGCACTCTGATAATGAGAATTATATGACAATTTGTTTTTTTCCAGCTTTTTTTGTCATCATAGTATGGAAGAAGTGTATGAGGATTTTTTTGAGGGTTCATGGAATGCTTGTATGTGGTCTACATGATGTTGGATGGTTTGTTTGGTGTTGCATTGGGTCTAGTGTTGGTTTTTAGGGTAATATATTGTTATCTATCTGATAGGGCTTCTTCTCCTTCTTTTGGTACATCTTTGGGGGTCTCTGCCAGCATTGGAAGATGCATTGTGTTATGTTTGGGTCCTACTATGGTTTGTGGGGATCCACATTGAGATAATTTATTTGGAGAAAATGTTTTTGGGCTGATTGGTTATGTCCTATAGATTTTTCCTACATGTTACCCTATTGCTTACTTGAGAGGATGTGCACCAATGTGTATGATGTTTTTGAAATACATTAGATGATGTCTTAAGTTGTTTTAGGTCCTCTCTATCTACTATATAGGATTAGTTTCACCACAATTATGTTTTGTGGCCAAACTTGTGGGATCACTTCTTGTCCCCTGTATTGGACAACTTAATTGATGTTTTAAGATGATGTGGATGGTATATAAAGAAGCTCAAATCAATTGCAAAGTGTGTGGAGAATAGTGGAATGTGGAAGGTGTGAATGTGAAACTATAAGTGATACAAGAGTATCATCGGTTCATAGCAATCTTGCATCAACCAAAAATATTTCCTTTTTGTTTTTGCTTTCTATTTGAAGTTTCAACATTTCTTTCTGTGTGTCCCGAATTTGGCTCACCAAATCCTGTGGAGTTGGATTTTACTTGAAGACTTGATCATCTTCCTTATTACCAAACCATGGAGTATTTGGATCATTTTCCGACAAGTTATCGCTACCGATTTTTGAGACAGTTAACTGCTATCGGTTGCATGGACCTATTTGCATTGGTGATCTACCAAATCCCTTACGTAGCTTGTGGAGCCCTGAGCGTTGATTCCAATATTCCTTGGAATGTGGTTGACCTTTTCCCATGATCTACTCTTCATACTTTGGATTTTCCAGATGAATTTTTTTGGCAAAGGCTAACCTTTCATGGTTTTGCACGTTAGGTCTTGTTCTTCGGGTTTTAACCCCTTTTTGGGCCAATTGGATCCTCTTGGATCATATAAATAATTGTAATAGAACATTAGAATGTAACCAAAAAGTTGGACTAAGAATAAAAGATAGATCTTAAGATTTGAGGTCCCGATTGTTTGTTATGTATTTTGAGCATGTCTTAACAGGCCTGTGAGCCGGTTTCTACAACTTGGTTGTTACTAGTTGGTTGTAATCAATTTTCATATTAGAATTTAATATGTTTTGCATTGTCTCCATCATGTCCTTGTGTTTCCATTGTGTTTACTCTTGTTGACTGGTCTAGACTGATATTTTTGAGGTCCCTCCTAACCAGTGACTACTCCAAGTGGTATTAGAGCGAGTTTTCATTCCAGAGATTGCATTGTCCTGAGAATTTTGTTGTAGGGTGGCGGACTATGGATTTGACCTGCAGCTGCATAGGATTGGTGTAAAGATGACACGAAGAGGAACTAGGAATGGTAGAGTTTGTGGGAATGCAGACCTTACTGTGATGGAAATGTTGCGAGGAATAGCAGCCCAGTTGGAAGCCATGGAGACAACCCAGAGAAGAGGCTGACACATTGAAGATGTAAGTGAAGATGAAGGAGAAGAAGCCCCGACAAAACAAGTAAACCCACCGATGGTTGATCCAGATGAGGAAAGGTTTTTGAGGGTTTTGAGTAGGGAGACTATTAAGCCTCATTTTAACCCACCAGAATATGATGAAAATTTGGATTCAGATGAATTGATGGATTGGATCTTGGAGATGGAGAAATATTTTGATTTTGAAAACATCTGCAGAAGAAAGGAAGGTGAAATTTGTCTGTACCCAGTTGAAAGGTTATGCATCTCTTTGGTGGGAGCATTTGCAGGTTGATAGACAAAGAAGAGGTAAAGAGAATATTAAGACATGGGATCGAATGATTGCTAAGTTGAAATCAAAATTTATGGTAGCTAATTATGAAGTGAATCTATTCCGAAAGTTACAGAATTTGAGACAGAAGGAATCTAGTGTGAAGGAATACACCAGAGCATTTTACAAGTTGAATATCAGATCCAGACATGTTGATGATGAAGTTGAACAAGTTGCAATATATTTGAATGGATGATGGTTGTCTATACAAGATGAACTCTGTTTGATCAAATTACAGAGTGTTGAAGAGGCTTACCAGTATGCCTTGAAGGTAGAAGAAAAGCTAAACAAAAGACATGAGCAGAGATAGAGAGGCAGAAGTGGCAGACTTTTCGGAGGAAGATTTCAAGGAGGAAGAGGATATACCGGATGTAGAGGAACCTGTATAGATCATAACAAGGACAAGGAAGTGAACAAAGAAGGTGATTCATATTGGAAAGATGATTAAAAATTTCTACTGGAGGAGAGAACCAGATGGCTACCGGAATGAGAATTCTGGAAGACAAGACAAGAGAACATTTAGAGGAACTTTCTTTATGTGTGGAGGAGAAGGACATCATGCTTTTGAGTGTAAGAAGACAGAGAATATTGGAAGAGAAACAGTGGTGGAATAAAACCCCACTAGATCAAATAATAAACTGGAAGATGGAGAACTATTGATGATGAGGAGAGCTTTGTGTCATACTAAGAGAGATGAAGAGCCCTTGTAGAGGAAAAATTTGTTCAAGACCAGATGTAAGGTATCCAGTAAGTGTTGTAAAGTTGTTATTGATAGTGGTAGTTCATATAATCTTGCTTCAGAAGAGATGGTGAATAAGTTAAATTTTAAAATATTGAAACACCCTAAGCCTTATTAGATAGCATGGATTCAGGATGAACATAAGTTATTAGTAAGTGAGCAATGTTTGCTGAAATTGAAAATTGGGAATTATCATGATGAAGTCTTGTGTGATATTTTTCCTATGAATATTTGGCATCTTTTGTTGGGTAGACCTTAGCAGTTTGATAGACAGACAATACATGATGGGAGGAAGAATACATACACTATTGTGGCCAATGGGATGAAGCAAACCTTGTTGCCCTTGGAGGAACCTTTGAAGAGTGAAGTCTGTACGAATGCTAGAATCTGTTTGGTGGATGGAAGGAAATTCCTGGATGGATTGAGATATGAGAATGTGTGTTTTGCCTTAGTTCCTAGAGAATCCAGAGCATGAAGAGGAACAACCAGAAGAGATAAAATATTTATTGATAGAATATGAAGACATTGTTTCAGATAATGTACCTGATGGATTGCCACCTGTGAGAAGTATCAGTCATTGCATGGACCTGGTTCCCAAAGATAGTTTTCCTAACAAATTTGCACACTATTTGACACCGACAGAGAATGAAGAACTGAATAAACAAGTGTAGGAGTTGTTGAAGAAAGGTTTGATCAGATAAAGTTTGAGCCCTTGTGTAGTATTGGTAGTATTATCACCTAAGAAGAATGGAGAGTGGATAATGTGTACCGATTCCAGAGAAATAAATAATATCATAGTGAAATATTGGTTTCCTTTGCCTAGGATGGATGACATAATGGACTGTTGGAGTGGAGTCAAATACTTTACAAAGATAGATTTGAATAGTGAATATCATTAGATCCAAATCAGAGAAGGAGATGAGTGGAAGACAACATTCAAGACAAATGAAGGATTGTATAAATGGTTGGTGATGCCTTTAGGGTTAACTAATGCACCGAGTACTTTCATGAGGTTGATGAATGAGGTATTAAAGAAAATCTTGGGTAAGTTTGTTATTGTATATTTGGATGACATTATGATTTTTAGTACGACAAAAGAGGAGCATTTGTGACAAGTTTTGTAGAGGTTGAGAGAAGAAAAGTTGTTGATAAATCTTAAGAAGTGTACTTTAATGAAAGATGAGTTAGTCTACTTGGGATTTGTGATATCTGAGGATGGACCTAGAAAAAGTAAAATCAATTGTTGAGTGGCCTACACATGAAAGCATTAGAGAGGTAAGATCATTTCATGAATTGGTTAGTTTCTACCGAAACTTCATCAGAAGTTTCAGTTCAGTTTGTAACCCTATGATTGAGACCATTAGGGGAGATTGGAAGGAATTCAAGTGGACCATGGGAGCAAAAAAGAATTTGAGCTGTTGAAAAGGAAAGTGACTGAGCAGCCTATGTTAGCTTTACCAAATTTCAATAAAGCATTTCAAGTGGATTGTGATGCAAGTGGAACAACAATAGGAGCAGTCTTGAGTCAAGAAGGGAGAGCAGTGGCTTATTTCAGTGAGAAATTAAAAGATGCCCAGACAAGGAGATATTCAGTGTATGATCAGGAGTTTTATGCCATAGTTCAATCCTTGAAGAAGTGGAGACATTACCTATTGCCTAGGGGGTTTGTGTTGTATACGGATCATCAAGCTTTGCAGTATTTGAATAGTCAGAGTAAGTGGAATCAGAGACATATGAGGGGTAGAAATTTTGTAGAGTTACCCCTTTGTGTTGAAGCATAGAAGTGGGAAATCTAACAAAGTAGTTGATGCACTAAGTAGGAGAAGGAATTTGCTGACATAGATGAGAGTGATAGTATTAGGATTTGAGGATTTGAAGACCTTGTATAATGATAACCCAGATTTTGTAGAACCTTGGAGAGCATGTAGAGAACCGGTTACGGTAGATAGAACCAAGTGGTTGGATTACTTCTTTCAAGATGGGATGTTATTCAAAGGAGTTCAGTTTTGCATACCTAAGAGTTCTATGAGGGAGAATTTGAGAAAGGAGAAACACAGTGGAGGATAAGCCAGACATTTTAGTATTGACAAAATAGTAGCATTAGTGAGTAAGCATTACTTTTGGCCCCAGATTCATAGGGATGTTAGGAAATATGTGCAAAGTTGTAGAGTTTGTCAAGTTGCAAAGGGTAGTAGTTAGTATGTGGGATTGTATAAACCTTTGACAGTACCGGTAAGACCTTGGGAGGATATAAGCATGGATTTCATACTTGGATTGCCTAAAACACCGAGAGAGAATGATTTTATATTTGTGGTAGTGGATATATTCTCAAAGATGGCTCATTTCATACCTTGTAAGAAGACATCAGATGCATTACATGTAGTAGACTTATTTTTCAAGGAAGTAGTGAGATTGCATGGATTACCTAAGAGCATAGTTTCAGACAGAGACACCAAGTTTGTTGGTTATTTTTGGAGAACACTTTGGAAGAAGATGAAGACAAATTTGAAGTTCAGTTCTACTCCTCATCCACAAACTGATGGACATAAAGAAGTAGTTAACCGGAGCTTGAGAAATTTGATGAGATGTTTAGTTGGAGATAAAAATGGAAGTTGGGATATGATTCTTACACAAGCAGGGTTTGCCTACAATAATTCAGTAAACATGAGTACCAAAAGAACACCTTTTGAGACCGTTATCAGAGTGCATCCTAGAGTGATGAGGAGGCAACAAACAGGAAGGATAACCTTGGGCCAACCAACCTCTAAGGCTCACAAACTCAATCGGTAATCCCTAATTCCAAAGATTATAAGAAACAACACCAATTCAAGCAATGGTTCAATGAAACCTAACAACACCTTGGAAAACCCAAAGGTTCCACTATGTCCACTTACAAACAACTAACACTCCACAAGTTCTTGTGTGACTACCCACACCCTTGCATACATGAGTGGGCTACTACTAGGCTTTATGGTTTGAATGTGGTAGGAGAGTAGTTTGGAGGTTTAAATAACATTTCATGGTCAATGATGGTCACCCATTAGGAGAACCAAACCAGTTTGTGGAAGACATTCAGTCAAATAGGTCTAATAGCCCTATTAGGTCTGTTAGTGCAGTACTGGTTGGGATATCTGCAAGTTGGTTCGGTACCGAAAACTGAAATATTATTGAGAACTCCCAAAAGGGTATCTGAAAATATAAAAAAAATTCCTAGAACCTCAGGGTGTCGAAAGTTATCACTCAATTCCTTCAAAAGGAGGCCTAATAGCAACCAATTCTGTTTGTGGGGAAGTGAGTCAAAATTGATGTTCTGGTGGATCTAAACCATGAAATCTAGTTTCATTTGTGTTAAGGTGCTATGAGAAAACCCCTCCAAGGATCGTTGTGTTGAATTGGTCAAGTGGGCCATTCGAACCCTAAAGCCTAGTAGTATCCCACTCATGTATGCAAGGGTGTGGGTAGTCACACAAGAGCTTGTGGAGTGTTAGTTGTTTGTAAGTGGACATAGTGGAACCTTTGGGTTTTCCAAGGTGTTTTTTGGTGTCATCAAACCATTACTTGACTTGGTGTTGTGTAAGGATCTTTGGAATTAGGGATTACCGGTTGAGTTTGTGAGCCTTAGAGGTTGGTTGGTTCAAGGTTATCCTTTCGGTCTATTGCCTCCTCATCATATTGGTATCAGAGTAGGATTTTGAAGATCACTTGGGTGGTGTGTTCTTAGTGTATGTCAGAGGAAGAGATTAAAATAGGGGCTGACAAAATGCCTCCTACAAGTATGTCATAAGATGTGGTGAAGAAGTTGATTGAAGAGATGCTTGAGTCCAAGCTCAAAGAATTGAAAAAGACTAAGGATAAGGAAGATGGAAGTGACACCGATGAAGATGGGGAATCCTCTAAGTGGGTAGAGGAGATACCTGCAGATCAGAGGGCATTTTTAAATGTCTTGAGGTCAGTCAATAGGGACACCATTGATGGGTTACCTATATATATTGGAAGTATGGAAGTAGAAGAGGTGGTAGACTGGATTGAGGCATTGACGAGTCATTTTGAGTACAAAGAAATCCCTGAAGATAAGAGAGTTAAGTTGGAAAAAGCAAGGTTGAAGGGGTCTTCTCTTACATGGTGGAACTATGTACAAGGGGAGAGAGTTAAGGAGGGAAAGAGCATGATAACCTCCTAGGAAAGGATGAAGGCTAAAGTCAAGGTACAATTCATGCCCATTGACTATCAAGTGCAAATGTATAAAAAATTGCAAAACCTTAGACAAAGAGAGGTTGATGTGAAAGAATATACAGAGGAGTTTCATAAACTCAGTCTTAGATCAAAGAGACAAGAAGAGGAGACATAAAAAGTGGCCAGGTACTTGAACAACCTAAGGATGAACATCCAAGATGAGATCAACATCTTGGCACCGGAGACAGTAAAAAAGTGTTTTCAATTGGCCCTAAGGGCAGATGAGAAACTAAAAAGAAAAAGTGAGTAGGGTAATAGAGATAAAGGAGGGAGAAGTTTCAGAGGCAGGGGCAATTTTGGAGGAAGACGTCCTAACCAAAGGTCTAGTGGTGAGTCTAACCAAGGAGATAAATTTGGGGACTCAAGTAGTAGAGGAGGCTATGGTGGGAGAATACCTAATGGAAGAGGTGGGACAAATGGATCAGGGAGAGGATCCAAGTTCTCTAGTATAAGATGTTATAACTACAATTAGATGGGGCACCCAACCTACAAGTGTCCAGAGAAGGCCTTAATTTCTCGTGGTGGTGAGAGGAGAACCACTTTGACTCAAGAAGATGCAAGGAGTGTGACATCTCTTGAAGTGAATTTAACATCAGAGATGGAAGAGAACTTGGTGATCAAGAGGACACTGCTCAAGGAACTAGTGAAGATTGAGCCACCCCAAAGAAAGGCTTTGTTTAGACTCAACTGCAAGATTCGATGTAAGGTTTGTAAAGTTGTCATAGATTCAAGGTCTACTGATAACATTGTATCTTTGGAAGTAGTAAACAAGTTGAACTTGGAGAGAATACCTGATAGTTGTCCATATAGGGTTAGTTGGTTGAACAAAGGGCAACACATACTCATCAATGAACAAGCATGGGTAGAGTTCAGTATTGGGGGGTATGAGGATAAAATTTTGTGTGGCATCATTCCAATGGATGCTTTCCATATTTTTCTTGGCAACCATGATAGTTTGACAAAAAGTCTCATCATGATGGAGAAAAGAATCCTTACTCTTTCCAAAAGGATGGTGTGACTTTCAGGATACAGTCAGTGGTAGAAGGGGATCCACAACATGTAGGATCTAGTGTGATGATGGTAGCGGGAAAATAATTCCTTGATACACTAAAAGAGGAGGATGGAGTAGGTTTTTCTTTGATTGTGAAGCCCAAGGAAGAAAGGAAGAAGGGTGTGAGTGAGGTAGAACCTAAGGCAGTTAGGGAGCTGCTAGAGAGGTACAAAGGAGTGGTTGTAGAAGACATGCCATACTCCTTGCCACCTATTAGAGATATTAGTCATCAGATTGACCTCACACTAGGAGCAGTACTTCCTAACAAAGAAACATATAAAATGACCCCACATCACAGTGAAGAGATAGCTAGGCAAGTTCAAGAACTCCTAGATAAAGGGTTGGTGAGAAAGAGCCTTAATCCATGTGCAACACCTACTGTTTTAGCCCCAAAGAAGGATGGGAAATGGAGGCTTTGTACTGATTCTAGGGCTATCAATAGGATAATCATCAGATATAGGTTTCCTATTCCAAGGATAGAGGACCTATTGGATTATTAAGGGGAAGCCACATATCTCTCTAAGTTTGACCTCAAGAGTGGGTACCATCAGATAAGGATAAGAGAGGGGGATGAATGAAAGACTGCATTTAAAACCAATGAAGGGTTGTATGAGTGCCTTGTGATGCCTTTTGGTCTTTCAAATGCCCCTAGCACATTTATGAGACTAATGAATGAAGTGTTGCAGGAGTTTATAGGGAAATTTGCGATAGTCTACCTTGATGACATATTGGTGTTCAGTAAGAGCAAGGAGGAACACTTGAAACACTTGGAGGTAGTCTTGAAGCTGCTACAGGAGAATAAGTTGATGATAAATTAGAAAAGTGTGACTTCATGAAGCAGTAGTTGATGTACTTAGGTTTTGTCATCTCTAAGGGTGACTTGAAGATGGATTCTTCCAAGGTAGAGGCTATTTTGAACTGGCCTACACCTAAGACATCCAGGGAGGTAAGAAGTTTTCATGGTTTGGCAACATATTATAGGAAATTCATTAGAAATTATAGTGATATTTGTGCACCTATGTTAGAAACTATCAAGGGTGGTGGTAAGGTGAAGTTTGTATGGACCAAAGAAGCAGATAAGAGTTTTGAGTGTTTAAAATAGAAAGTTGCCAAGTACCCAGTCCTAGTATTTGCCTGATTTCAGTAAGGTCTTTACCATTGAATGTGATGCAAGTGGATTGGCTATAGGAGTAGTATTGAGCAAAGAGGGGAGACCGATGGCCTTTTTCAATGAAAAACTAAATGAAGCAAAGACAGTTATTCCTCATATGATTTAGAGTTGTATGCCATGGTACAAGCTTTGAAAAAGTGGAGGCATTACTTGCCTCCTAAGGAGTTTATTGTGTATATTGACAATCATGCTCTTAGTTTTCTAAATGGAAAGGAGAGGCTCAGTCATAGGCATATGAAATGGGTTAAATTCTTCAAGCATACACCTTCATCATCAAGCACAAGAAAGGGGTAGCCAATAAGGTTGCAGATGCTCTAAGTAGGAGGGTGTTGACAGTGCAAGAAGTGCAGTTGCAGAGTATGGGTGTTGAAGCACTTAAAGGATTGTATGAAGAGGACCAAGATTTCAAGGAAATATATAAGGTATGTTTTGAGTTTGCAAATGCTTTTCATGGAGAGTTTTTCTGACTACACCTTTCAGGATGGCCTTTTGTTCAAGGGATGTCAGTTATGTATCCCTAGGTGTTCAATGAGGGATAATGTAGTAAAGGAGAAACATAGTGGTGGTTTAGGAGGTCACTTTGGGCTAAATAAGACTTTGGACCTAGTTAGGAGATTTTACTTTTGGCCAAAGATGTAGACTGATATCAGAAAGTTTGTAGAGAGTTGTACTGTGTGTTAGAGAGGAAAGGGGATCTCAACAAGTCCAGGGTTGTACCAACCTTTTTCTATACCAAGTAGACCATGGGAAAGTTTGAGTATGGACTTTGTGATGGGATTACCCAAGACAAAGACAGGTCATGACAATTTTTTTTTTGTGGTAGACAGGTTTAGTAAGATGGCTCACTTTATTCCTTGTAAAACCACAAATGATGCTAGCTATATTGCAAGAATTTTTTCAGAGAGATTGTTAGAATCCATGGGTTTCCTTTGAGTATTATATCTAACAGGGACAGAAAGTTTGTAGGTCATTTTTGGAGAGCCTTGTGGAAAAGGTTGGGTACAAATTCATCTTTTAGCTCAACCTATCACCCTCAAAGGATGGCCAAACTGAGGTTGTGAATAGGTCATTGGGCAATCTTCTTAGGTGTTTGACAAAGGATCATGGCAGTAGTTGGGATGTGGTGATACCTCAGGCAGAGTATGCCTATAATGATTCAACAAATAGAAGTACAGGTCTAAGTCCTTTTGAGATTGTGTATGGTAGTCATCCAAGAGGAGTTTTTGAATTGAGAGATGTCTAGGGATTAGATAAGAGGAGTGGACATGCTGATGAATTTGTAGAGGCTATGAAAGAGGTGCACCAACAAGTCAGAGATAACTTACAACATAACAGTCAAAAGGTTAAAGCAAGACTGGATCAGAGAAGGAGAGATGTGAAGTACCAAGTGGGTGACATGGTCATGGTTCATCTTAGCAAGGATAGGTTTCCTAAGGAAAGCCATAGCATGTTGATGATGAGAAGGATTGGACCTTGTAAAATTTTGGATAAATATGGTCCTAATGCTTACAAAATTGAACTCCTTTATGATATTTCTATTTCACCTATATTCAATGTGTTTGATCTAACATTGTATAGGAGTCCTACTATAGAAGAATGTGCAGATGAATCTGTTCAGGAAAGTGAAGAATGGATAAAGAACTTACCACCTAAGGAGCCACCTAAAATTGAGTGCATTTTGGATAGAAGGGAAGCCAAGAAAACAAAGAAAAAGACCTATTTTGAGCACTTAGTTAAAAGGCAGGGCCTTCTTGACTCAAAAGCTACATGGATGTTGGAGGAAAATATCAAAAAGTAGGGTGGTGATTTGCATCAGTTGGTCTCTAAGAGGACTTGAGACAAATTTCACCCGGGGAGTTTGGTGCAGAAGCACATACCTATGAAGACATGAACCAAGAACAAGATGATTTTCTATTAGCCCAGAAGGAATGTAATAATACCCTATGAAAATTGTCATCTAGGGTCTAGTAGAGAAAATTGAGTCAATAAGGGTCACAATGGTCTAAATTGAGGGCTCAAGTGACCACAAGTCTATTTGAGTCATTTTTGATATTTTAGAATCAAATGCAATCAATTTGTGGGACTATGATAGTCTAGAGTCCAAGTTGGTTTAATTATGCAAAGTTGTCATATTGTCAATTTGTTGTCATGACAACTTTGCACTTTTTGTAAGTTGTGATTCTTCAACGGTCAGTTCGGTTTGAAAAACAGTTGGAGGAGGTTGTGGTCGTTTGGGAGATACCTTTAAAGGCCCCAAACACCAAAGGATTTATGTTGGTTGATTTGGAAAGGAAATTAAAGCATCAAGAACTGTTGGAAACTCAAAAAAACCGTCTAATTTCTATTGATTGCATACTGAAGGTGGATTGGCAAGAATGTTCATGTCATAGATCCTATAACTAGATCATTTTAAATTTTTATTTATTTCAGTGTGAAGTCTTGAAGTGATCGCTGCCCCATTATACAAGAAAATCTCTATCGGGTAGACTAAAACCCTTAAACCCTTAGGGTTTGACTGCAATAATGGGTGTTGGCCTATCAATCCTTAATTGAACACTCTGTTGTACAGGAGATGATAGGCCACTCTATCATATGCCAGTTCCAAAATCCATTAAGAGGATCCAATAGGGTGAAGAGGATGGAGAACTAACCCTAGGTCTGGCATCTCTATGTGACTAACCGGTTTGAAACCGTGCTTGAGAATTGAGTGGTAGAGCACTAGAAAGGGGTTTGAATGTAGTAGGAGATTACTTTGGAGGTTTACATAACATTTCATGGTTAGTGATGGTTACCTATTAGGAGAACCAAACCAGTTTGTGGAAGACATTCAATCAAATAGGTCTAATAGCCCTATTAGGTCTGTTAGTGCAGTATTGGTTGGGATATCTGCAAGTTGGTCTGGTACCAAAAAATTGAGATATTGTTGAGAACTCCCAAAAGGGTATCTAAAAATATAATTTTTTTTCCTAAAACCTCAAGGTATCAAAAGTTATCACTCGATTCCTTCAAAAGGAGGCCTAATAGCAACCGGTTTTGTTTGTGGGCAAGTGAGTCGAAATTGATGTTCCGGTGGATCTAAACCATGAAATCCAGTTTCATTTGTGTTAAGGTGTTGTGAGAACACCCCTCCAAGGATCGTTGTGTTGAATTGGTCAAGTGGACCATTCGAACCCTAAATCCTAGTTGTAGCCCACTCATGTATGCAAGGGTGTGGGTAGTCACACAAGAGCTTGTGGAGTGTTAGTTGCTTGTAAGTGGACATAGTGGAACCTTTGGGTTTTCCAAGGTGTTGTTTTGTGCCATTGAACCATTACTTGACTTGGTGTTGTGTAAGGATCTTTGGAGTTAGGGATTATCGGTTGAGTTTATGAGTCTTAGAGGTTGGTTGGTTCAAGGTTATCCTTGTGGTTTGTTGCCTCCTCATCAAAGAGGTATATCAAAATTAAGAGATATTAGGAGTGAAGACTGAAGAAGTTCATAAGCAGAAGAATTTGCAAATCACGTGAAGGACTTACATATTCAAGTTAAGAAACAATTGGAGGACATGAATAGAAAGTACAAGGAGAAGGTAGATGAGAAGAGGAGACGTAAGGAATTTGAAGTTGACGATGAAGTGATGGTGTATCTGAGAAAATAAAGATTCCTAGTTGGAACTTATAACAAGTTACACATGAGAAAGTTTGGACCTTGCAGGATTTTGAGAAAGTTCAGTTCTGGGAATGCATATAAAGTGGAGTTACCAAATAGTCTGAGTATTTCACCTGTGTTTAACATTGCAGATCTTCATGAGTATCATGAACTAGAATTCAGTGAGGATGGTATTACAAACTTGGAGAAACAGTTTCCCCGGAAGGAACCGGATCAGATTGAAGACATTTTGGATAGTAGGATTGGGCGTAGTACCCAGAGCAGTCAATATAAGGAATATCTTATGAAGTGGAAGTACATACCAATGGAGATTCATCTTGGATTTCTTAGGAAGAGATAGATCATATTTGTTTTCTTCTTACCCCAGCAAAATGAGAGACTCACTTTTTCAACAACCTCGGATGTCTAATGCAGGAGTATCCCCGGTTCATAGCAATCTTGCATCAACCAAAAATATTTCCTTTCTGTTTGCAGTTTCAAAATTTCCTTCTGTGTGTCCTGGATTTGGCTCACTGAATCCTGTGGAGTTGGATTTTACTTGAAGACTTGATCATCTTCCTTATTCCCAAACCATGGAGCACTTGGATCATTTTCTGGTAAGTTATCGCTACCGGTTTCTGAGCTAGTTTCCTATTACCGGTTAGTTGGAGCTATTTGCATTGGTGATCTACTAGATCCCTTCCATAGATTGCAAAGCCTTGAGAATTGATTCCGATGTTCCTTGGCATTTGGTTGACCTTTTCTAATGATCTACTCTTCATCCTTTGGATTTTCCCAAGGAATTTCTTTGACGGAGGCCGACCTTGTTGGTTTTGCACGTTAGGTCTTGTTCTTCAGGTTTTGACCCCTTTTTGGGCTAACTAGATCCTCTTGGATCATATAAATAATTTTAATAGAGCATTAGAATGTAAACAAGAAGTTAGACTGAGCATAGAAGATAGATCTTAAGATTTGAGGTCCCGATTGTGACATGTTCTATATTTTGAGCATGTTTTAGCAGGCCGGTGAGCCAGTTTCTGTAACCTGCTTGTTATCGGTTGGCTGTAATTAGTTTTCATGTTATAATTCAATCTATTTTACATTGCCTCCATCATGTCCATGTGTTTCCGTTGTGTTTACTCTTGCTGGCTGGTCTGGAATGATCTCTTTGAGGTCCCTCCTAACCGGTGACTACTCCAGACTGCTCCAGTAAGTGTGTGTGGTGGAAGTATTAGAGTTGAATTGCCTAATGGTTGCTTAAGGTAGTGAGTCAGGAGAAGATACATTTAAATGAGATTGGTAAATGCAGTGTTGCTGAAGGATTATTCATTGCAACTCATATACTCATGTATCTTGCTTGGAGATAGCGAGTATCCCTAGAAAGTTCTTTGTATCTTATCTCAAGGAGGTGATCCTCAATTTCCAAGTCCTTCAAAGAGTAGTGAGCTTCCTTGGGTAGTGATACCTAACACAAATTATAATATTGTTTATATAGTGTGAGTTAACTCTCATCGTGTTTTTTTTCCCTTCTTGGGATTTCTCCATAAATTTGGTGTTCTCTTGTGCATGTGTGTTCATTTCTTATCTTTCTTTGTTGCTAATCAAATTAAGGTTTAAAGTTGAATTTGAATTGAGATATAAAGTGTTAGGATTTGTTCAAGACCAATTCACCCCACTCTTAGTCTTGGGGTGTGTTCAATAATTTGTAGTAGAGTCAAGTTCCTTTGAGGAAGCTTAACCACTTGATGAAAGGTTTGAGATGACACGAGATGGAGCTCAGAAGGCACATAAGTTTGATGACACAAAATTCACCTTTTTAAAATTCAAAATGGAAGTTTACTTGACCTCCTTAAGTTTTGGTGTATGGAACTCAATCAGAAATGGTTATACATTTCCTCCTTCTCCTCCAGCTGATGCAACTGATATTAAGTTATATGAAAATTGTTGGCATCGTATTGTCATTGATGTCAACTGGTATGTATTCACCAGTATGAATGGCTACCATTATGCAAGGTGTATGCAAGATGCAAGCATAACATGTGACCGGTATGGATGTCCACCGGTGAGTAAGCATAAGAAATCATAGAGACAACTAAAGGTAAGACTAGTAATTTCAACCAATATAACATGATCAACATGTATATATTGTCAATCGGTATGTAGGAAGGTGTAGTATCAACCGATAAATAGGGCCATCGGTGAGCATGTATTAACAAGCAAAAGACAATCTAACAAAGTGAATGATTGTCGGATCACATAGAGTGTGAAAACAGAACCGGGAGCAATCCAAGTTAGCTGGAAGTAACTGATAGAACATTGAAGAGATGATACAAGGGTTGATCATTCATTACATGACCAATAGGGAAAGAAGAACAGTAGCATAAGGCAAAAACCGATAGTGTGCTTTTTGGTTGGTGACTAATTCTAAACTGAATGAGGTGGATGCCGATGAAGATGACACGTAGGGTCCAGGTGGCTAACATGCAGTGGTGAAGAGCATGTCGGTGAGGTGGCTGCCAACTAAGTCTGCATTAAATGAAGACTGCGAAAATCATAGAGGAGTTGCAGGGGATTGTGGCTCAAAGCAGTTTAGAGGATAGAGATTTGATTCTTGACATCATGATCGAAGCAGGACATCTAATCATCTTGTTGACCCGGAGAAGGAAACTAGTAGACCATTTAATGTGATTGACAAAAGCAGGGTCGATGGTTTGCTAAAAATAGTAAACATGTATTGGAAGAAATATTGTTTTTTTGCAGGTTATCATCTCAGAGAATGAAATCCGATTTGATCTGATACAGATTGGATTGGTGAAGTAAACCCTAGACATGTGAAGATTGAACTTTGTTTTGGTGGGAAAGCCCATGTATAAATATGCAGACAAAAGATCAAATTTGTTGATGCCAATAGACGAAGAAGAGTGTGTTTGAGCAATCAAAGAGGTAAAAAGATTGAGTGAGATAAAAAAGGATTCAAGCGACTAAGTATTTGAATCAAAACCAATAGAAGAGGTAGAACCGGTAAGAGGGGTTTAATTGGTGATCTGTCATAGAGTTGACAGTCAAGTAAACTAGCAATGGTTGAATCGGTAGGAAGGCATCAGAGAGTGAGTGAATGCAGAGTGAGGATCAGAGTGTCACAACCCTCCTTTATCACTTTTGATTTGATACAATTTCGATTATATCTTTTTGTGGTTGAACTATTGAATATGGTTGAATAAATATTATAAAAGGTTGAATAATGGACCCACATACACACTTGAAGAATATAATTTAAATAAGCATTATTTATTTTTAGTTTTTTTCCCATTCCCAATTATGGCACATGTTGTAGGAGAAATTAGAAGCTTCTAGAGGAATCTTCATTCTTTAATTCCCTTACATGTAACTCCCCCACTAGGATATTAATCAATTTTGCATGGATCCAATATTGGAAAAAGAATCTCATTCTCAATTAATTTCTCTAGACAGTGGAATTAAGGGGTTTTCCCTATATATTGTATGCAATTTTCAAAAAGAGAGAGTTGATTATTTTTTTTGAAGAAAAGTTTTCTCAAGTAGTTTTTTTTCTGGTAGTCACATTCTTCATTTGGAGAATTGTTAAGTTGGTTTTGAAGAAATTTTTCCAAGCTTGCAAGGAAGGATCAAGGAAGGCTAGGCTTGAAGATTTGGAGAGGATTCAACATCAAAAGGCTTCTCCAGGTTCCCTCCCTTTTTGCAGTTGCTAATTGCTTATGAAAATTTTTATATTTTCAAAAGGAAATATCTCCTCTTAGATTCTTTTATTTGAATATAATTTTCTGAAGGAAATTATTTCTTAATTGTTAGATAGATTAATTAGAAAGGAAAATCTATTTTTCATTAAAGAAATGCACTGATAAAAGTACTTTTCAAACATGCAAATGCAAATTTCTCTTTTATTTGTTAATCTGTTTAAAAGAAAGAAATCGGATTTCTACTTTTTCTATTTTTTTTTTTTAATCTAGAGAAAATCCTGAATCTCGAAAAATTGTGTTTTTCAACATCTCTACTTTTTTGAAAAACTCAAAATTCTTTTATCTCTATAAATAGTTTCTTTCTCTGTGCTAAGTGAAATAGTAATTCAAATATGAATTTTTCTTTCTTCTCAATATTGTTGTATGAACTCCCTGTGAAAATATTATCTTTATTTTTTTTTTCAGAAATCTCTCTTCCTCTGTGAATATTAATTTCCTGAAAATCTCATCATAAAATTTATGTTTATCTCAACAATTTGTTGAATATGATCACTGTGAAATTGAAAATTATACATCTATCAATCTCTGAGGTAATTTAGTTGTCTGTTGTATTGCTGCCTCAAATTCAAGCACAGTGTATCTTTTTTTTTGGCTCTTGTGAGATCATCTGAAATAATTTTCTCTATTATCTTTCATGCCTGTGAGTAGATTCTTATTTTTATTTTTATGATAACATTTTTAAATTGTTAATAGAACTAGAATAAAACCATATATATATATATATATAGATATATATATATATATATATAACTTTTACAATAAAAAAAGAATAAAATGAAATAAAGTGGGTTTAAAAAAAATAAAAAAATTTGTTTGCATAAAATTAATGAAACGGTCAACGCAGGGGGGGTGGAGTTATTATACCTGTCGGGGAGTGGTACTCTCCACTACCCCTGCGGTCACTGTTACGACAGTGGCCACAGAGGGAGTGGAGGGCCCCACGACTGTCCCCTCATCACTGCAGGCCTGCACCTGCAGGTCCGTAGTGGTGACGGGACCCGTGGCCCCCACTCCCCACTTAGCAATGAAAGCCATTACCTAAAATTAATTTTTGCAAATTGGATTTTGTTAATTTTTTTTTCTTTAATTTAAATTTTAGTTTAACAAAGTTAAACTTAGATAAATTTATAATTAATTTATCTTTAGTGACTTTACAATTGTAAATTAAAAATATATCAAATTTTATAATTGGAATCTTTCAATTTATTGGAGATTTATTGGGTTACTTAGTTGGTATTTTAGATTCATTAAAAAACAATTAATTTATATTATTATGATTTGATCCAAAATTTGTCTAATGTCTAGACTAATTGCTTATTTTAAGCTAGTGACTCTATAATTAATTATTCTCGTGATAGAAATAAACATTGCTTAATCTTACATGTAAATTACACTATTCTTGCATCATGCGAATTACTTATACATTATTTGCATTTATTGATGAGCAAGTTACATTTTCATCATCTTCATGTAAGTTACACGTTTAATTATCAATATGCGAGTTTCATAATTGCCATTATTGTGCAAGTTATATTTCAAGTTTTGAATATTAAATAATTTGGTTTTCAAGTGGTTCATGAATCCCATAGAAGTAGTTCTTTCAATTAATTAAGCTTTGCAATGTCTAATTATGCACATTCATTTCAGAATTGTTTCAAGCATGATGCTAATTAAAAGTTTTCCTAGCCTCTTAGTTAGAAAACTAAACAAAGGGAGTTGGAAAACAAAAACCTAGCAGCGTTCGGTATTTACAGTGCCTCTGGGTCACGCTTACGGGTAATGTTGTCATGTTGAACTACTACACTTAATGCCTAATAAAGATGCATGAACGACGTATTTGGCATTGTCCCTATAAATCATTGGGGAGTAATAAGGGACACTTGGAAGTTAAAATCCAAGGGGCGGGTAATCCCCCTTGGATCGATAATCTAATAAGATAATCCTTAAATGATTTTACACCTGCTATGTTAAACCATAATAAATCCCTTTAGGGTTGATTGAGTGAAATGCTTTTATAAATTTGACTTAATCTCAAAAGAGTTGTTGACGATTGACAATTGGGTCAAGGGTGATGCTTATGACAGGATTAGGATCTAGTTGTTTCAGGCCACAAGCAAAAGGCCAACTTGAGCCTTTGCTTAAGTGCTACCATCCTGGGTAGCAACCGTATAGAAACTGTCTGGGACATTGACCCTAGAAAGGGTTGCGTACCCACCAAACGGTTTACATTAAACCATAGATTAGAAAATAGAACTACATAGATTAGAAAATAGAACTACATACTTTACGCCTTGATCCTGTGCCGAAACGGGTATGTAGGCAGTCTAGGGACGAAGTTGTCCCTAGTACTCAGGCATTCGTGGATGGGGTCTAGGTTTTGGTAAGAAGAAGGACTGCGAAGAATCCTAATTTGAAAGATAAGTGTAATAAAAAGAAAAAGTAATTCAATGCATACTCGGAAGGAATCCTGTATGGATTCGCTTGACTTCTCGAGGCTTTAAGCCAAATTTCGAGGCGGGATTCAAGCTTGTATTATGTTATTTTGATTTCTCCTAAGGACAGCGACCTCGGTGCACTCCTATTAGAGGAGTGTAGTACTTAGAGAGTGACTCAGGACCCGAATGGTCCCGATGAGTCTAAGTCTCTGGCCAGAGCACCTCCTATCCCAATTGGATAGATGCCTACCCCGTATGGGTAGATGCCTATCCCGTATTGGATAGATGAAACCTTTTGTTCCGTATGGACAAATGCTTAACCTGTATGGTTAGATGCTCATCCCGAATGGATGAATGCCTAATCCAAATGGATGGAGGCCCAGAGTATGTGATTGAATCAAACACAAATGATTAAATTAAATATTAAGAAAAAAAGAGGTCAAAATTTTGTTGGGTTAAGTAAAGTGGGTTATTACACAGAGGAAGTCAAGTAAGATAGAGGCTAACTGGCAAGGGATCAGAGAGAGTGAATAGACAACCGGTGGTAATAGAACCGGTGAGACAGAGAAGAGTTAAAACCGACATAAGATATTTGTAGACACCTAAAATTGTCCTGTCTAATTAAATAAATATATATTTTTATTTAATTATTTTATTCTAAGTCTTCTATCTTTATTTATTTAATTAATTCATTAATCCTCTTCTAAGCCTTTCTTATTTAAATTATCCTTTTCCTAAATTAAATAAATACTTTTATTTATTTAATTGATCCCACTTCCTCTATTAATAAAATAAATATTTATTTATTTAATTAATTAATTAGCCTTTTCTACCCATGACTCATGTCATTCATCTCTTAATTCCTACACTACCTACCCCCTTTATCATTTAATTATTTCTTCTACTACCCTTTAATCCTAGCCGACCATTTATATTTTACACCTCTTAATCTTATCCCTCCATTTCTTACAATGTCTTCTATATAAGAGGACACTCTCCTTCATTATCAACCCTAATCATTCTAATTGTCTAATGAGCATTCTAATCAATCTTATGCAATCATGCCTTCTATCATTCACATTTTCGTTCTTTGTTGAGCTCTTGTGCACACATAAAATCTGAGAGCAAACATATCAAGCAAGATCAATGGAGATAGGAAGAATGAAGATTCAAACCTTAGTGGACATGTGATTGTATATTCCTTTTTATTTTGTTGATTTGCATTGTCTTAGGTAATCTTCATATGTTATGGTGGATCTTTGTTGTTGTTAGGCTAGGGTTTTGTGATTGAATCTATTTTAGTCTTTCAATATTATTGTTTCCATTATCCACTTTTCACCATACACAATATTGATTGCAGGAGTTACAAAATTCATTTGTAACAAGGAGGTTTCATTGTATCTAAGTTTATCTCATTGTAATCACTGAGTTGGTGCTCCTTTGGGTTGGTGTCCATACATCATTAGGGGTTGGTACTCCTTGGGTTGGTGCCCTAAACATTGTAACTATTGTTTCATTGTGAGGCTAGATTGGAGCAGTAGACTCCAACCACATTTCTCACCGAGGTTTTTTCCACATTGGGTTTTCCTCGTACATTTGTTGTTGTGTGATGCATTCTTTGTGTGTGCTTGATTACTAGTGTTCTCATTACTTTACCGATTGCACACACATAGTTGGAAATAGTTTGGAATCATTGATTCACGCCCCCCCTCCCCCCTGCTCCCTCCCTCCTCTCAATGACACATTGTGTTCTACAAAAACAATGGCAAAGAAAGGCATGCAATTGTGAGCAGATTATCAGATTCAAAACTTGTGAAGGTTGTAGTGTTGCTAAAGAAATGTGGGAGAAACTAAACAACATTTATGAAGGAGATGATAAGGTAAGACAAATCAAGTTGTAGAATTTTAGGTGCAAGTTTGAGAATTTGAAGATGTTTGAGGAGGAAAACATTGCTACCTTTATGCTTCGAGTTGATGATGTTGTAACTAGTATCAAAGGTCTTGGTGTTGAATTGAAAGAAGACAAAATTGTGAAAAAGGTACTCAAAACCCTTCCTAAATCTTATTGGTTCATTATTTAGGGTTCAAAGATTGACTTTTTGGTTTAGCTTTCAATTCATTTAGATTAAAACGCTATTATATGTTTAGTGCTCATTGTTTAGCATTTATATTTAATTGTTTGTTTATAATTCTTAATGCTAAGATTCATTAGTAAGGGTTTACAAGTCAAGGACTGACATGCAATGCTTAGAGTTTAAAGTTATGATTTAGGTTTAAAATTTTATTATTTATCATTTGAGAATTCATGTGTCAAGGCCTGGTGTGAAACATTTAGATTCCAATTTTAAATGTTCTCAATTTATGGCTCAAGATTTATGCTATGAGGTTTAAGGTTCTCAATTTATAGTTGTTTGGGTACAAGGTTCAATTATTATTTAAACTTTACATACAAATTTTACCAATAAATTTTAAAATATTTATAATTCACAAGTGCATAAATATGGTGTAGGTTTTAACGGTTTAAGGTTTATGGACTAGGTTTTATAGTTGGTGTATGGTTTTTAGGAATGAGTTTACAATGGGTTTACAATGTGAGGCCAATAGTGTGTTCCTTGATTTACTACCCACCAAGGTTCAAAGCCTTAGATTGATATTTAATTTAAATTTCAAAGAGATCTATTAAATAATATAATCTACTTAATTATGATTTTATTTTTTTTGAAAAGGGGTAAACACTTTAAACCTTTACTTAATTATGAATTATTATATTTTTATTCATTTTATTTGATTACAAATTTGTTTATGTATTTAGGGTATAGCAATGAGAGAAACAATGAAGTTTACTAGTGTCTATAATGATTCTAATGTTATATAATATTGAGACCCTATTGTCAATATTCTTCAAAGTTGGTAGTGTGATGTATTTCTAATATTAGTTTTACTTTTGCAAGTAATTATTTGGGTGATTTTTTAATGAATAATTTTATATTTTATTATTTTAAGTCATGGACAATTTTAAGTCCTCAAATTACTATGATATATATTTTTTGGAGATATTAATATACTTCCTCAAATTTTCATTGTTTACACAACATTCCCTTAGGAGAATTACCCAATACATTAATTTCTTTCTTAAGTATATCATCTTTTCTATAGTTATTTGTTGAAAATATTCCCTCAATTCTTAAGCCAATTTAATGAGTCGAGTTTTTAGATCTTTCCCTAACCTCTCAAGCCAATTCTAGGAACATTTTGATTTGGAACACTAAAAATAATGCATTTGCATCCACAATTAACATATCCAAGCCATTTCACACTTACTCAAGCCCATTAACTTAAGGTTGTAAACCGTAATCTATAAAATAAATTTACTTAGGAAAACATGACCTTTGCGACCCAAGAACTTCCATAAGGTATATTTATATATTGCAAATTCTTATGCCCCTCTAGACAATAGAGATGACAAAAAAAAGTAGATGCCTATTATTTTCTATATTAGATTTGTGTTCTAGAAAACAAGTCTACATTGCTTGGGATCGATTTTGAGCCACCTAGGTTAGACCCATAGAAGATTATAGGTTTAAATAGATTGTGAAATAGAATGCACCCCAAGAGCATTGATTTATAAACATAGATTACATACATTTAACATACATATTTCATCGTTGGTTTGGAAGCTACATACACCTATCTCCCTCATTTTATTTTTCATTTTTCTCAATTCAATTCTAAACTCCTTAGTTAAATCTAGGTCAATTTCACCCCATTGTGTCATTTATTTAATTACTCTAGATTTACGTAAAAGAGATTGTATTCCCATAAGTTTAATTGGTTGAGCGCAATTGGTGAGGGTGATGGTATGTTCCTTGATAAAGCCACCCACCAAGGTTCAAATCTTCAAAGGTATGATATAGGGGGTGAGGCCAATATCATGCCCAATGTGACTTAAGAAGAATGGACACCCTTCAATCGTTGACTTTCAACCAAATGGGTATCAACGTAAGCTTGTGCTCCCATATTGAAAACAAAATCAAACTTGTGGATTGTAAAAGACTATCAAAATAGGCTTGCTCTTGTATCATATAACAAAAACAAAATGGGGTTGCGGTAGGAGGTGGAATTATAAGAGACAATTTGGGTAACTTGGATTTGGCCTATGCTGGCAATTTTGGTTCAGCCTCGAGTAACATGGCTGAAGCCTTAGCACTCTTCTGGGGTCTTAAATTGTCTCTCACTATTGACTCTAAAAGATTGGTCATTGAAGGAGATTCTAAGCTGATCATTGAGGCGACCAAAGGTGTTTCTGGGATTAGCTGGAAGATTCGCAACATTCTCAAGGACATATGGTCTATGCTTATTTGGCTGGATGAATTTCATATTCAACATATTTATAGAAAGGGCAATACGGTGGCAGACTCCCTGGCTGCAGCGGGCCTTGAGCTGAAGGGTATGAGGTGCTGGAGACACTTGGCCTCTCTTTCTGACAAACAGAAATCCCTCATAGGGAGAGATCAAAACTATCTTACTGACCAATGACTTGCTATGGTTTATTTTATTGGTGAATATACAGGTCTATTTGGAGGACAATGATGAAGGCGGGAAATTCAATTTTGAATTGGTCTGATTTTGCCACGGTGGCTAAGGGTGGTCCCCATACTCTGCACCACTTTGACCTGGCGATGACTTGCTTGCCCACCTGTACAAGTGAGTGTAATGACGACGATGCGAAATTTGCCCTGAAGGTCATGCATTTCTCGACCACTACTATGTGTCTTTTGCATCAGGAAAAAGAGAACCAGGGAGGTTTGGGAGGTGATGTCACGAAGGACCTGTTCAAGTTCCTTGCAGATGATTGGACCGGACTGTTGCTTCCCCAGTACATGGAGACCAAAAAAAGTGAATAATGGATGCCTTTCTCCATTTTTGCTTATGGTTTCGTTGTTGGATCTACTGGATCCTGGTTTTGTTTAATTTCCTCATCAGCCCTGTGTCGCTGTTTAAGACTCTTTTTATTTCTAGGTACTGTTGTAAGAACAATATGCTTATTACTAGGGTTAGTTGGTTTAGTGTTGGTTTCTTTGTGGATATCTGCATTTTCAGATTTTACATGGACAGGATTGTCATCAATCTTGCGATGTTCTATAATAGTAGGTAGAATATGTTTTTGATAGTTAAGATAGGGATTGGTTGATACTCTGTCGTTTGGTTGTTGTTAATGTGTTGATAATGCTCTCTTTGAGACTTGCTTTGTACTCTAGGTCAGCCCCCTAGTTTTGCTTGCTTTTTTATCAAAAACAAAAACAAACTCACCAAGGTCCAAATTTTCTAAGGTATGACGTAAGGGGTGAGGCCAAGATCATGCCGCATGCAACTTAAGCATAATGGACACCCCTCAATCCTTGACTCTTGGCCAAAGAGGTATCAACATAGGTTAGTGCTCCCATATCAAATAGCAAAATTGAACTCGTAGATGATAGAAGGCTATCAACATAGGCTTGCACTCCGTATTAACTAGCAAAAATGAACTTGTGAATGATGAAAGAGTATCAATATAGACTTATGCTCCCATATCGATGATAATAGACTATCACAATACGTTACACTCCCATATTAAATAGCAGAAACAAACTCATGAATGATAAAGAGTATCAATATAGACTCGCACTCCCATATCAATTAACAAAAACAAACTTATAAATAATATAAAATGTTCCATTTTTAAACATTAATAACAATTCAATGTGTGAAGTATCGACTATCCAGCTCCTACGATGCACCAAGACATCTATGCCCCTCATACATACACCATGATATATTGATGTCGAAGTGTGGGGAGTAAAAAGGAAGAACATAACAATTCCAGCCCTGTTTCCAGCAGGGAAGCAGCAGATGGAAAGCATTTAAAAATGGTGAATACGTCGTTTAACGTTGTGGACTGTGTTATTTGATCCGTAGTGAGCAAAGATCCGTGGCCACAGTGGTAGTTTCAAATGGCGGATCGTCAGTCTCAGTTTGTCGCTTGCCTCCTCTTTCGATGCCCGATGCCGTCCTTGTTTCCTCAGAGCGTCAGTGAGCCCCACGCCCCTGAAAACGACTGGAAATATTGGTTTTTTAAGCGCAACAGAACCTTAGTACAAATCCAATGATTTATGACTCCGAGACTTTGATTGGGCATTGCCGGCTACTCCTGCATCGTTAAAAGCTATGTCTTTTTGTACCCCTGACAGATGCAATTAGATTAATCTTTGGTTAATCCATTTGGGGAATTGAATTGAGATGTAATATTTAATGGAGATGGGTCGTAGCGGTGTAACCTATATAAGTTTAAGGGGAGGGGAGAATTACTTGTGAGAAGCGCTGCCGTCAATGGCAACTTGTTTGGACGCGGTTCGAAACGCAGAAGCACCTTTGAAGAAACATTTGAGTATGAGTATGATTGGCATGCGTGATAAATCTGCATCTGAGAATTCCTCAACTTCTTCTGGGGTGTGTAAGAGCTTCAGTAGCAGTGAAGAAGTGGAGGTGGGATTGGGGAAAGATCGAGCTCTTCAATTGCACTCAGAGAAACAGAATGTTATGAAAAATGAACCAGGAGGGAGTGTGTCCTTCTTGGGCTGTGCAAATCAAAACTGGTCTTCTTCTCCTGCTCTCCAAAATGGAAATCATTCCTCTTACCCTAACCCTAATGCTAGACCTGTTTCGTTTGATGGGTCTGGT
Organism: Cryptomeria japonica; assembly: GCF_030272615.1. NCBI lineage: Eukaryota > Viridiplantae > Streptophyta > Pinopsida > Cupressales > Cupressaceae > Cryptomeria > Cryptomeria japonica. The sequence continues at coordinate 573,220,157 of NC_081411.1, read as the reverse complement.
GGTTTTAGTGTTGGGGATGATCCCTCGGATTGTAATCCAAAAGGAGCATGGGTGGAATCTGTTGTGAATCAGCTCTCAGAAGCTATGCCCAGCAACTCTGTGGAAGAAATTCTGCTCACAATGCCTGAGACATTTTCTGCTTCCTCCAATTCTCAGATCTCCAACGCACTTCAGTCCCGCGTTGTGATGAACAAGGCACAGAATCCTTGGAAGAGAGCCCGCAAGGATTTTGAAGGGCAGGATCAGAGTCAGTTTCAGAGGCAGAGGTTGTCAAATTCACATTTTGTTAGGGATTGTGAAGCTTCCCAAAACATTGAAAATGGCAATCATGCGTATAACCTCGTTGAGACCGAGAATTTTCAGGGCCTCAACATGGGTTACCAATATAATCCATGTCCTACTCGGAAGGACTCAAATCAAGTTGCAGCAATCCCCAAATTTTCCATGGAAGCCAACAAATGGTGCCCTGGAAATGGGTCTTTTGAAGTGCAGTATCCTCTGCAGCGGCCTCAGTTCCCAACTGCAGAATTCAAAAATCCAAGGCAGCAGAACAAATCTTGCAGTGAATCCGATGAAGAAGGTTTGCATCTGCTATCTCTGTTATTGAAATGTGCAGAGGCTGTTTCAGCTGATGATTTGGAAGAAGCCAACATGATTCTGCCCCAAATCAGTGAATTAGCTTCTCCCTATGGCAGTTCTCTGCAAAGAGTTGCAGCATACTTTGCCGAGGGCATGGGCAGCCGGCTAATAAATTCCTGTTTGGGGGTATGTTCACCATTGCCTGGGGTTCAAGTAGCTCGCAATGATAACATACTGTCTGCTTTTCAGTCCTTCAATGGCATGTGCCCTTTTGTGAAATTCTCCCATTTTACATCAAGCCAAGCCATATTGGAAGCCTTTGAGGGAAAGAGCAGGGTCCACATCATAGATTTTGACATAATGCAAGGCCTGCAATGGCCTGCACTGTTCCAGTTCTTGGCTGCAAGGCCTGGGGGACCTCCTTATGTGAGGATCACAGGGCTTGGGACCTCCATGGATGCTCTTGAAGCTACTGGGAAGCGCCTCTCAAACTTTGCAAGGACTCTCAGATTGCCCTTTGAATACCACCCTGTTGCAGACAGAGTGGGGAAAGTAGACCCTGCTGCCTTGCATGTAAGGAAGGGGGATGATGCTCTTGCAGTCCATTGGCTTCATCATTCTCTCTATGATGTCACTGGATCAGACACCCACACACTAGAACTGTTGCAGAGATTGGCACCCAATGTGGTCACCATTGTAGAGCAAGAGATGAGCTACGCTGGGTCCTTCCTCAACAGGTTTGTTGAGGCCTTGCATTATTACTCTGCAATGTTTGATTCCTTGGGTGAAAGCTTCCCTGATGACAATCTAGAGCGCCATGTTGTAGAACAACAACTCCTTTCCCATGAGATCAAGAACATTCTGGCTGTTGGGGGACCTGCCAGAACAGGAGAAGTTAAAATTGAGAGCTGGAGAAGCTACCTGCAGCACTCAGAGTTCAGGCAGTTGTCCATGAGTGGTAATGCTTTTGCCCAGGCAGAACTCTTGCTCAACATGTTTCCTTGTGAAGGTTTTTCACTTGTGGAAGATGCAGGAACTCTCAAGCTTGGCTGGAAGGACCTGTGTCTCTACACTGCCTCCGCTTGGACCTCACTTTTCCATCCATAAAATCCATTCATCTGTAAATCTTCTCTAACTCCATTATTACATCTTAGCATCTCATTTTGGCCGGCAATCGGACCAATCTTTATGTCTAATTGCTCCTGATTTTGAAATGAAATTGGAATTTAGTTTTAGTTCTCCACTCTAGCCCGAATTCAAGAATGGGATTTTCCACAGCATAGAGTGTACTCTCCAGGCGAATGTTTGAAGTTCATAACCATAAATTTTTGAGAAATATTTATAGATTTTAAGATGATATGTATTATCTATTCTGCGTGAGTATGAATTTTCCATAGTTCAGGTAGATTAGATAAGATTACAGTTCATGGAGATCAGATAAATCTACGTATGAATTAAACTGTGTTTGTTTGTAATTTCGTTTGAGATCACTTTCATTGATTCATTCATTTCTTTCTGATGATAGATACATGTAATCTAACAAAGTAAATGCATATGATCCATTAAATTAATCTTCATTTCATTATGGATGCATATAATTGGGCATGAGTTTTTGATAGTTTCTGTTTATGGATTAAACTGTGCTTATCAAATTGGAAACAAAGTAATCAGATCGAAAGGACTCATCCCAGATGAGGAATGCAGGGAAAATAGACTACAAGAGATGGAACTGCTAGATGAACGTTGTTAGCATGCTTTTGATCAGGCGCTAAATGGTCGTTTTTTCACTTTTGAACCGTAGTTAAAAAATTAGTAGAACATATGTATTGACATGCTATTTTTTTCTAAAACCTTATAGATGACACTTCAAATTATAAATAAATTGTTAAAAAAAAATATAGTAGATGATATATATTATAGAATATTATAATTTATAATATTGATATATATTAATTTAGAATGTTTCTTATAAAAATACAAATTTATTTAGAATATTTTGAAATGGAAGGATGTAGTTGTTTTTAATTTTATAATATTTTAATATGATTTTTTAAAATAGTTCTATTTTTTCATATGAATTTAGAAACTTGTCATAATTGAAATAATAGAATATGATTGATAAAATATTTAAATATGAATTTTTACAATATATTCTATTTTTTTATATATGAATTTAAAAACTTAGAAAATTTAATTTTTTAAATATATTTAATAAGATTGTTATAAAGACTTGTCATAATATATATAATTTTAAAATTTTAATGTTTATTATTACTAAATTAGTAATTATTAATTGATTATTAGTTAATCTTAATATATAATATATATTAGTGTATTAATTTAGAAACTTATTTAGTAAATTCAAGATTTAAGATGTGCATTGCATTTTGGTATGGCTTCATTCTTCTACTTTTATATTTTTTGGCAGTTAATATTTTTCTTAAAACATCAAATTAAAGGCATTGAAATGACTAAACCGTCATCAAAAATTCATATGACAGGTTGGGGTGACTATCAAATTCCAGGCTTGCTTTTGATCACTTAAAAACATATCAATGATGGATGTCTAGAAGTTATAACCACAGGGTGAAGCCACAAATGTTTTAGGTTGGTGACTTGGTTTTGAAAGAGAATCCTCGTAATCAATAGGATTGGGAAAAGAAGGGAAATTTTGAATCAAATTGGCTAGGTCTGTTTGTCATCATATCAGCATATGGGTCTGGGGCATATCAGCTATCTACATCAAAAGGGGACCTATTTGATGAGCCTATCAACAACATCCATCTGAAAAGGTTCTACACTTGAGTCATCTAGTGCACGGGAAAAATCAAGGAAAAAACAAAACAAAAAAAAATCAAGAAAAAAGAAAAAAGAAATTATTATAAAAAAGTTGCAATAAAAGCAAGTAGTGAAAACCCGGCCATAGACGCTACTTGTGATAGATCAACTCTTCCATCTATAACTACATATGTCATGCATCTGCTCCTCGCCATCATTATCGATATCCATAATAAGGTCGAGTGTACAAAATCAGCCATTGTAGTAACGTCTCACCATGGCTTGGTGATCATTGTATCTATCCATAATAAAAGGTTGTTTCTAGATTGAGGGCAAAATCTTGAACTCGGTAGGGACAATCTGCTTTGAGCTTAAAACAACTGTCAAACAACATGTAATAGGGTGAAAAATGATGAGGGGAGATCAAGTGGAAAGCTTTACTCCTCTCAAAAGAGGAATGAAAGTTTCACAAAATGATTCCCTTCAATTTTTCACACATTACATTCAAAAGAGGGGTTGAATTCACTAGATCCAATCCTCAATGGTAACAGATTGAATACTAACTGAATTGTAGTAAATTTGGAAAGTATTAGGAAAGTAAATTAACCTTCTTTTGTAGTAGACTAGTTGAATTAAACAAATTGAGACTAAGTGCAAAAATGATAAAGAAACAATTATATCTTGAGATAGAGATGTGGGATGAAGCTGTGCACCTGGAATTAGCAATATAATGTCGAGATGAAGCTTCCCTGCAAATCTAAGCAAAAGTTGCAGGGACTGTGTGTAAGTTATGCATGATCCTCCAAAAAATCTGTGCATCGAAAAGGGTTCTCTGAAAAATGGAGCCTAAACCTACAATTACAGCCACGCACTTGCAACCTACACACATAAAAGAGAGGGAAATGTTGTTGGGATTAGGGATTTACCTTCAGGTCAGACCCCGTTTTGGAATTAACCAAGTGGTTGTAAAATGATGCAAGTAAATGAAAGGAAATGTCTGAAGTAAAATTCATCTCAAGAAGGGGATGCAATTGAAATGTTGATACCTTTGTAGATGAATCTGCTTGAATGGATATATGAAATAGGATGTCTTGAATGTTGATATAAATCTCCTCTTCAATGGTTGAATCCTTGTCTTAAATGCAACACCTAGCCTTGAAAGGAGACTTGGAATGCTCAATGCTTGAATGAATGCTTGAATGCTTGATGACAATAATGTTCACGTTACTTTCACTTGCACTTGATTTCGCTTATTTTTTGCTTATGTAAATAGGAGGGAAAGTGCTTCTTATATACTTTTCAATTAGGGGTGTTTAGGTAATTTCCCGTCTTAGGCCGACACAGGAAAACCTTTTCCCACTCAATAATTGATAAGCCCAAAGCAAGGGGGGACCAAAGGGGGCCCAAAATAGGGCCAGGACAAGGGCGCCACACCCCTGTCCTACCCTAACTTAGGACATGCAACAACAAGAAGGCAGTGCATAATGATGAAAAATGCAAGTTTTTGATGTCATGAGCATGTTTTGGGTCTCTGATCAGGCTTAGGGATTCGTCCGCTAATGCAAAGACCCAAATGCGATCAAAAATTGCAAGGGTTGCAATTTTATGATGCTGCACAACAAGACAACACATAAAAAATAGAGATCACGGAGAAACTCAATGTTGAACATAACTCACAAAACTTTCGAAACCAACTAGCAAGCTCCACATCAGGATCAGTAAAACAAAAACTTAATGGATGATCTTTTCTGAATCATAATTTGATCACTCTGGTAGGAAATTTTGACTTATGTATCTTGATTTTTGTTATCATATCTCCTAAGAGACTCAAGGATGTCTTGAAATAGAGAAGTGAGGAAGGAGCGTGATATTTTTCTTTGTCTATTGTATATGAGGATATCATTAGTACTATACAAATTTGTCGCAGGACATGATTGGAAACATATCATTGAGGACATTGAGGATTTGCACGAGCAAAGGGTCAACTCTTGGTTGTTTTATGCAAACAACACTTAGGTCATCTTGGTTCAATTATACCTTGATGCTTGTGTCGTCTTGCAATATCAAAATCCACGTAAGTTGTACTCTAGTAATCATAGTTCAATTATACCATTGATGTTTGTATTAACTTCCAACATTTTAAAAGCTCAATTATGATAAAAAGGGACAACAAATTGATTGACAGAATGACAACATTGCATTAATTGGCTTGCATGGTTAAGATAGATTACATTCATTATCATCCCATTTAATTCATCCATATCATTTAAAATCTAGCAGCATTTGCATTTACATTCATCCACATCATTTAAATGCATTTTTCATGTCATCATTACATTCATAAAGTAAATAGTAGTACATCATCATATTCCATAGAGTTAGCACATGAGCTCATTGCATCTTTACATGCATCACATCATATAAGCATTAATACATGCATCACATCATCACATAAACACAATCAAATAATATCATATACATGAATTTCATCATTGCATCTGCCAATAGAACTAATCATCCTGCATCATCATCACACTATCATACATATAACATGATCACATAAACATAATCATATAGCATCATTTGTATCATCATACATAAATCTTGCCATTGCATCCATGATATACATAAGCATCACATATGATATAAAGCATAAGCATAAATAAGCATCACCATTATCCATGCATTCCAAATGCATTATCATCATATAAACATGTCACAATAACAATATATGCATATATGTCACACCATCATAGAATCATTCAACATATAGAAATCAAATAGATTCATATAGACATATAAACATATAGAATGGAAATCACATATATCCATTCATCCTATAAGTAAAGCATAAATCATGTACCATGTAACATGCATCTAATTGTCCGCTCCATATCATATCATAAATTAAAAATCAATGTCCAAGTGTACAATGATGTCAAATGCATATGAAAGATACATCTCAGGCCAAACATGAATCATCAAATGTCTCCAGGGGCATTTATACGTCATAAAGAGAACACATGGATCTAAGTTGTGCTCTCTCCAAATACTGTCAGCCTAATTGAACCTCCTATTGCTCCCCCAGAGACAACAACATCAACACATCTAAATCTAATGCAACATGATATCAACAAAATGTCAATTATCTATCAATTGATCAAATCAATCAATCAGTTATCCTATAAGCTCCCTCAAGATTTTAATCAATCTCTTCAAGCACATATCAGTGATGCACATCAATCACGAGGTCACACAATCAATCAACCCTATCAATCATCATCCCTTTAAGTTTATATCATTGTCGCTTATCAATCACGAGGTCAATCAAACTCACCATATCAGTCTCTCATCCATGACGAGGTCACACAATCAATCAAACCTATCAAATCATCAATCTTTGAGTTTATATCATTGACGCTCATCAATCATGAGGTCAATCAAACTCATTCAATCATTCAATTAAGTGAAAGCATCAAGGCAAAAGGAATTGACATTTTCAAATAATCGAATCGATTTATCAAGAGATCAATTTCAAATCGAAAAATCCTAAAAAAATCAAAGTTTTCTCAATTGATCCTCCCAAGGGAGCATACTCGCATCATTATCCGACAATCAACGTCCGAGGCAAATCGAAAATTTTATGTGGGGCAAATCAAATATTTATCAGCATCATCAAACAAATTATTCTTTGAATCAACATGTTGCCACACATCACTTCAAAGAGGGGCAAAATGTAGGCACATATTTTTGTCCACCCAATTAAATTAGTTTTATATTTGTTTAATTATCATTTATCCAACTTTTAATTAAATTCACATTTAATTAATCATTTCCCCTTTTCCAACTATTAATTAAATTAATATTTAATTAATTCATCCTAGCCATCTTCTCCTATTAATTAAATAAATTATTCAATTTATTTGATTTAATTTACTTAACCAAATTCAGACCATTAATTAAATAAACAAATTATTTTTTTAATTAAATCCTCCTTCACATTTAAATAAATTAATATTTATTTAAAATCCTGAAATCCCATCTCTCACATTTAAATAAATTAATGTTTATTTAAATCCCTAAAATCCCCTTTCTCACATTTAAATAAATTAATATTTATTTAAATTCCTAAAATCCCTCCCCCACTTGCACTTTCTAGAAAATGCAAGTTGCAAGTTAACCTTCCTCCTAATCATGTCTAAACCCCTATTATTAACCTAATCACCCTTTAATGGTTTGCACATTCCTAAACCAAAGGTTAACCCAAAACCCATCAACTCAAACTTTTAATGACTTCCTTTAAAGTCTTCAAGTCTTTAATGGTTTCCCTCAAAGTCTTCGAGCCTTTAATGGTTTCATTCTAGAGTCTTCTCAACCCTTTAATGATTTCCCTCAAACTCTTCAAGCCTTTAATGGCTTCCTTCTAGAGCCCTCGTAAGCCTTTAATGACTTCCTTCAAGTCTTCAAGCATTTAATGCTTTATCCCCATTTTTTCTCATTTAAATAAATCCAAAATTCACATGTACATTTAAATTAGTAAACATTTATTTAAATCCTATTTGTCCTCACCCACTTGCATTCTCCTACAATACCCACTTTCTCACTAATTTTCTTTCAAACTATTCTAAACCAGCCTAATCACTTTCTAAACATATGCACATTCCTAAACTAAGGATTAGGAAGAAGTCGCTCCTCAAAAACATTTAAGGCTCTTGCAAAACATTAAAAGCCTTTTCCTTCCACAAGTTAACTCCCAAAGTCTCTCAAAAGCATAGCATTAAAAGCCTTTTTCTCTTTCAACAAGCTAACCCACCTTTGACCCTCGATTAGAGACTTTTTCTTTAACCAAACCACCCAAGGTAACCCTCAAGTCTCTTCAGACATTTAATGTTTTAACTAAACCCACCATTTAACCCTTGCACATTCCTCTATCCCTTGGATAAAAGCTTTATCCATTAAACTAGCCTAAACTCAACCACATGAGGTTACCCTCATGTCCCCTCAAGTATTTAATGCTTCTTCCCTCTCCTCTCAATCCCTCTCATGATTCCACTTGTCACTATTGCATTGGTGGAAGTTGCAAACATGGATTGAGGATCAAACCCTCTTCATGCAATCCTAGCCATTGCTAAAACAATTCAGTCTTAGCCATCCAATTGCCCATTTCTTCTATAAATAGGACTCATCCTCTCATTATCAAGGCTACGCATGATCAAATCATTTTCATAGCAATTATCCATGTTAGCATGTTAGTTTCATTTTTATAATATGTTAGCATCTTAGTTTCATTATATATAGCATAGTAATCTTATAAACATATCATTTCCATTATCTTAGATTAATCATAGAAAGCTTTGACATTACCATATAGATCTTAGTTGCATAAGAATATAGATCATTTTATCATAGCTCCCATTCTTTGAGTTGTCATTCTAAGGGTTAAGTGTTCAATGATTTGAGAGCAATAATCAAACTTGAGGAATCCTTGGAGATAGGGAACAAGGAGATGACATTGAGGAACTGCCTTTTGAACTTGTTTGTTATTAGTAATTTCCTTGATATAATATCTCATTGGTATGTTAGTTACTTATTTTTTTAATTGATTATCCAACATTTCTGCCATACAACATCTATTCTAATGCATCCAATATTGTATAATATCAAGATCTTATTGTCAATATTCTTCGAAGATAATAATGGGATATTTCTAAAACTAGTTTTATTTTTGTAACTATTTTCCCATGAATAATTTTGTATTTTATTATATTCTAATTTTAAGTACTCAAATTACTATTATTTAATATACTTTCTTTATCTTTCATTATTTCCACAACAGTCATTTAGAAGAATCCCTCAATGCTAAATATTTAATCATTTTTATCATTATTCCTTCAAAATAATTCTTGGTTTCAATGAGTTGAGTTTTTAGATTATTTCAATATTTCGCTTAACACATTAGTCAAGCTAGTCAATTCATTAATTCTTTAAAAAATTTCATATGAAAATGTCATATATTATTAATGATAAATAATTTGATTTTTAAAAATTATAGACAAACAAAACCATTAAATCTTATGAAGAAATATAAATTAATAATACAAGAAACACAATAATGAAATACAAATTTAGCTACTCATATATACACATGAATCAATTATTGAGAAATTGCATTATATTCAAATTAACAACAACACAAAGATGAAAGAAATTATCTTTTAAATCCAGTTCTATTTTTATTTTAGATTAAAATATAAGTATATGCTAATGTGTTAAATAATAATAAAAAACTGATTCTACATATAATATTATTTATGATTAGAATTTTTATAAACACATGTAATTATTTTTAAATTAATTAAAAAAATTGTTAATTTTTACTTTGTTACTGTCTATATTTTCTTCGTAATCAATTTTGAATGATTTTGGTTTCAAAAAATTATTAATAATTTAACTCTTAGAAAAAGTTAGAAAAATGATTAAGCATATAGATATTATATATTATTTTATTAAAGAATTTATAGTAAATGGACAAGTTGAATTGAAATTTTATAGATCTAGAGAACTACTTGTAAATGATTTATCAATCGATAAAAAATAAATTTCTAGATTTAACATAAATTGCACTTAAACATAAAAAGAGATTAAATTTATATGATGTTCAAATTAACAACAATATAAAAATTGAAATATAAATAACACATTGTGTGTGTGTGTGTGTTTTAATATTGTGCTAAATATCAGTCAAAATACCATCAAGTTTAATGACAAAGTGAATTTGCAAATGATGTATATGTATGTGTGTGTGTATTCCACCCATGTCACTTCACATCCTATGTTGGATGGATCAAATTGTAAATAGATATACACATCAGCAAGCATCTATCAACCAAAAAATGACTGCTAATTTTGAGAGCTATTAAGGCAAGCTACCTACATCACTTAAGGTTGTACAACATATGCATCTGCACTTATTGGTTGCAAGCGTCGATCAACATTAAACCATCACAACCAACTTCTCACTCAACTGCTATATGGTTTGATGTACTTTTGTTTTTTTACATATATCAAAGTTCTTACATATATATTTGCATATGTGTGTGCGTGTGTGTTCATTTCCTTTTGTGCTTGTACATATGTATAGCTCCATATTTTTATGCGTATATGTAATTTTTACTATATGAATCTTTGAATGTATATATATACATTCATAGACACACACATACATGTTTTTTTTATAAATGTACACATAAATATATCAGTTGTTCAAATATATATATATGCTTAGACACAATAAATGTCTTATATATATATATATATATATATATATATATATATATATATATATATATATATATATATATATATATATATATATATATATATAATTTCCATATGACCTCAACATTTTGGTTTTCTAGTGTTTGGCTTTTTTGTGGATTCTTTCAAGATAGGTTTTTTACTTTTTACAAAGACAATATAATTTTGCAAATTACTCATATAGTTGTTTGCTATAGCCTTTTCTCAATGACAAAACAAACAAAGATAGTATTGCAGAAAGTAGAAATAGCATTACTGTGGTTTTATTTTTGAAATTTTCGCACAATAAAGTATTTAATTGTTAGCCACGACCTTTCCTCTGTGAAAAAATGAATAGAGCCTAGTTTTGTTTATGTAAACAAAGATAGTATTGCACAAAGTAGAGATAGTAGTACTCTAATTTTGTTTTTACACTTGCAGCAAAATAAACTATTTATTAATAACCCACACACAAACTGTGCATTTTTTTCTCGAAGAAAAAAATAGTGCAATATATATATATATATATATATATATATATATATATATATATAAAGTGATTCAATCAGTATGTGACCACATCAAATTGATTGCTTTTCCATATCATTCATAATGTTGTATAATTGTATAATTACCAACATCAAGACCTAACATGAAATCAACATATGAAAGATCATGCTTCCATAGAACATGGTCATCAACAAGTATCCATGTTTCACTTTATAGTTCCCATTTATAAATGTTATCGATCATTTGTCGTTATTCAATACACACCTGCAACAAGCATATTGTCATTCTCAAATTATCATCTTCATCAAACTCATTCAAATGGCTACTATGAAGTGAAACATGTGGTAGTTGTTCTTGACCCTTTGTTTTCCATCGCAAACACATGTTATACTCCTATACTCTATGCACTCCTATCTATTTCACAATTTCCATTTTTAATACATTACCTTTTATACATCAATTGAGATACTCATTTGCTACAACCTTTTCTCAATAACAAAACAAAGACAGATAATATTGCAAAAAGTAGAAATATTATTACTATGGTTTTCTTTTTGGAATTTGTGCACGATAAAGTATTTAATTGTTAGCCACGACCTTTCCTCTGTGGAAAATGAATGCACAAAGTAGAGATAGTATTACTCTAATTTTGTTTTCACACTTCCAGCTATATACATATATATATATCTTGTCCAGTGTGCACTTTGCCGAGGTGCATGCGTTGGCCAAATCAGGTACGCATATAAAATCCATTTTTTTCTTCAATCAATGGAGGAGGGTGGGGAACCATTGGATGGGAATTGGGGTTCTACCGATTGTTGATTATTCATGGATATAAAGCAATTCAATCAGTATGTGACCACACCAAATTGATTGCTTTTCCATATTGTTCACAATGTTGTATAATGACCAATATCATGCAAGACCTGACATGAAATCAATATATCAAAGAGCATGCTCGCATACAACATGATCACAAATTGGTATCCATGTTTCACTTTATACTTCCCATTTATAAAATGTTATCGATATTTTGTCATTATTCGATACACACCTGCAACAAGCATATTGTCATTCTCAAATTATCATCTTCATCGATCTCATTCAAATGGCTACTCTGAATCCAACATTCTTTACTAAAGCTTGTGAACAATGTACATGATTTCAACTTCAACAACATCAAGTATGGATATATAATTCAACCTTTTGTTATTTATATTTTCCTTATTAAATTTTCTTTAAATGTTCCATTTAAGCATAGCTTTCTCAACACTAATGTTTGTTATCCTTTCACTGTTATAGCTGCAACATATTGGATGATGTCTAAATTTGTAGACTTCTATATGAAGCTTCCTATTTAACTTTGACGTACCTTCAAATACTAGATTTTTGAATACATCATCGCCATAGTAGACTTTCCTATCTATGTACCACTGTAAGGTTTTGTCTATCTAAATAAGGCATCTATGCCTAACAACATAATATTTTTTTTTATTGATTATTATCTATTTGTCCAAAAATTAAATACTCTTATCTATCTAAATTATATAGTTCATAAATATCCACTCAAATGTAAAGCTTCTTCAATACAACCACTTACATTTTTATTACTTACTTATCTTGTTTCCTTTCTTATATATTTACTTGCATTTCAAAAACATTTTTCATTTAATCATAAACATGAATTATATAAATTATGCTATTCTACAATCCAACACACTTGTTCTTTTTTGTAATAACCCACCATAATTAACTCAACAAATTTGACCATTCTTTTTTTTGTGTGTTTAATTTAATCATTGGAATAGCTTAACCAATAATATAATAGAATTGTATTTAAATCAAAAAGTGATAAAGGAGGGTTGTGACATCCTCCCCCCCTTAATTTGTGCATCGTCCCGATGCACTTATTGAACGCATCCAAAATATTCTATAGTTCATGATTAAAACAAAAAAGGAAACAACTGTTGGATTTGCTTAGTATCCTCCCACGTGGCATTCTTTTCATCATACTGATTCCATTGCACCTTGCATTGATCAACCTCTCTGTTGCCCAATTGGCATTGGCGCCTCTCCAAGATTTTGAATGGCTCTATCATTATTCCTCCCATTTCCTGGACCTGTAAAGCATCCCAATTCAAAATGTGTTTCTCATCAGGTACATACTTTTTAAGAAGTGATACATGGAAGACATCATGGATTCGGCTCAACTGGGGAGGTAAGGCCAACTGGTATGCAACTGGATTAATCCTTTCCAATATTTCAAAGGGTCCAACATAGCGAGGTGCAAGCTTGGTCTTTTTCCCAAATCTTATGGAACTCTTGTGTGGCCTAACCCTTAGGAAGACTTTCTCTCCCACCTCAAACTCCCTTGGTGTCCTGTTTTTGTCTGCATAACTCTTCTGCCTATATGAGGCTTCCTTCAATATCTGCCTAATTTCCTTAGTTTTCCTTTCCATCTCTTTCAACATGTCTGGTCCAACGATTACTCTATCTTCAAGAATATCCCAACTCAAAGGTGTTCGACATGGTCTACCATACAATGCTTCGAAAGGTGCCATTCCCAAAGATGTTTGATATGTATTATTGTAAGCAAACTCTACCAAAGGTAGGTACTCTTCCCATTTCTTTTGTTGGTCCATGCAATACATGCGAAGTAGGTCTTCCAAAATCTGATTTGTCCTTTCTGTTTGACCATCGGTTTTAGGATGGTATGCAGTGCTAAAATTTAGTTGAGTTCCCAGAGCTGTTTGAAGAGTTGTCTGAAACCTTGAAGTGAATCTAGCATCTCTATCTGATATGATTTTCTCTGGTATTCTATGCAACCTAAATATTTCCTTAACAAAGCACCTAGCCAAGGGAGGTGCATCATTCGTCAGGTTCCCTGGTATAAAGTGTGCCACCTTAGTGATTTTGTCAATCACCACCATTATTGTATCATGCCTAGAAGGTGACATGGGTAACCCTTGCACAAAATCCATGCTAATAACTTGCCACTTGTGTTGAGGTACATCATGTAACTATAATAATCCAGCTGGATGTCTATGTTCTGCCTTTACTCTTTGACACTCCAAACATTTAGCCACATACTTGACTATGCCATTCTTCATCCCTTGCCAAAAGTATAACTTCTTTAGATCTGCATAAAGTTTGTTAACTCTCGGGTGCCCTGAATAAGGGGCATTGTGAGCCTCCGACAAGACTACTTCCCTTAAGTCTCCTGAATTAAGAATATAGATTCTATTATTGTATTTGAGCAACCCATCCTCATCCAATGTATACCCTTCAACCTTAGAATTGGTTGGATCATGTTCTAAAGTCAATTTGACTTGCTCATACCATGGGTCATGACCCTGCTCATCCATTACTTTCCTTTTGAAAGAAGTTTTGAATGTTGCTATAGTCATCAAGTGTCTCCTCCTACTCAAAGCATCTGCCACCCTATTTTCCTTCCCCTTAATATATTCAATTTCAAAATCATATTCACTTAGAAACTTTAACCACCTTCTTTGTCTGGCATTTAAGTGGGGTTGTGTAAAGATGTACTTTAGTCCTTGGTTATCTGACTTTAACTCGAAGGGCTTCCCTAGTAAGAAGTGTCTCCATTTCTGTAGGGCATGCACAATCGCTACTAACTGTAAGTCGTGGGGTGCATAATTGACTTCATGAGTCTTTAGCTTCCTAGATTCGTAAGCTACTACCCCTTCATCTTGGACAAGCACTCCTCCTAAACCTTCAATAGAAGCATCAGTTATGACTGTGAAGTGTCCATTCGGATCTGGTACCTTTAATATGGGTGCTGAAGTTAGTTTTCCCTTCAAGATTTGGAATGCCTTATCACTTTGTTCTGTCCACACAAACCTTTTACCCTTCCTTTGTAATGAGGTGATGGGGTTTGCTATCTTAGAGAATCCTTCCACAAACCTCCTATAGTAACCTACTAGTCCCATAAAGCTTCTTACCTCTGAAACATTTTTAGGGATCGGCCATTCTACTATTGCTTTTATCTTATCTAGATCAACTGCTATTCCTTCCTTTGATATTATATGCCCAAGGTAGTGAATCTTTTCCTCGAAGAAGGCACATTTTGACAATTTCCCATATAACTTATGTTCTCTCAACCTTTGCAAAACAATTTGTAGGTGTACTAAATGTTCCTCCTCATTCCTAGAGTAAATCAATATGTCATCCAGAAATACCAAAACAAATTTGTCCAAGTAGTCATGGGTACACTATTCATTAGGTTCATAAATGCGGCTAGGGCATTGGTTACACCAAAAGGAACTACTGTGAACTCATAATGCCCATATCTAGTCCTAAAAGTTGTCTTTGAAATGTCTTCCTCCTTAATTTTGAGTTGATGGTATCCTGATCGGAGGTCTATCTTTGAGAAAATTGCTGCTCCTTTCATTTGGTCAAAAATATCCTCTATTCGAGGTAAGGGATACCTATTCTTTATTGTGACCTTGTTCAACATCCTATAGTCGATGCATAGTCTTAAGGTTCCATCCTTCTTCTTAACAAACAAGACTGGCGCTCCCCATGGTGATACACTTGGCCTTATTAATCCTTTAGCTAAGAGTTCCTCTAATTGTATTGTGAGCTCTTGTAATTCAGTTGTGTTCATTCGGTAAGGTGCCCTTGATACTAGTTCAGCTCCTGGTAGTACTTCGATAGAAAAGTCAAACTTCCTTTTAGGAGGTAAGCCGAGTAATTCTTCTGGAAATACATCCTTGAATTCTTTTAAGAAAGGGGTATTTTCAAAGGTTGGGGTGTTTTCCTCTTTTCCTTCATCAATTTCAACCATATAGATTTGGCCTCCTCTCCTTCTTTCCTTCTTTAATTGGATGGCTGATATGGTTTCTATATTAATGGGATTAAACTTTCCTTGGATTTGGACCCTTTTTCCTCCATCATCCAAACATTCCACAACTTTTTTATAGCAATCTACATTAGCTTGATGGTCTGTTAACTAACTCATTCCAATAATTACATCATATAATCCTAGGGGTGCCACATAGAGATCTACCCTTGTTTCAAACTCAGGAAATTGTACCCTTGCCCTCGGCAAACACTCAGTTACTTCCCTAGTTGCCTTATCCCCATATTGAACCGTCCATGACGACTCCATTTGATTAACTTTTAATGTATATTTGCTTACTAATTCAGGTGAGATAAAACATTCAGATGACCCAGTGTTAATTAGAATTGAAATTGGTTGTTCAAATAGTGTACCTGTAGTTTCCACGGGAACATTCTGGTATCTTCCTCTTCGGTTCCTAACTGCTGCATGAATCCTTTGTTGGGGCCCTTGTTGGGGTTGGTTGGCCCTAATCTGACCTTGCATCCTGGGATACTCTCTAGCAAAATGGTTTTCCCCACACATGAAGCATCCACCTGGAGGACCCCTCCCGCCTTGATTCCTAGGGGGATCATTTCTTGTTTCATTGGCCCTGGGCGGATAAGTTATCATGTTCTGTTGGTCATTCCTGTTATAGTTGCCTTTGTTATTATTGCCTCGGTTATTATTATTATTTCCATTCCTCTGATATTGATTAGGGGGTGGCCTTCTTTCGGAAGAATTATTCCTTTGACCTTTGTTGAAGTTGGTGATCCCATTGAATTCCTGCTTCCTTTTAAATGAGTGGTTCCCATTATAGTTCCGCCCTACTAGTGTTTGAATCTTCCTCTCTTGCCTTAGGGACTTTTCAAGTACTTCGTTCATGTTTTTGGGTCCATGCATGTCAACCTCTGCCCCTATGTTGGTATTTAGCCCCAAAATGAACTTCCTTGCTTGGCCTTCTTCATCTTTCTGGTACATAGGCACATACTTAAGCAATTTGGTGAACTTATCCCAATATTGTTGGATTGATAGGGGCCCTTGATGTAGATTATGGAATTCTGTCACCTTCTCATCAAAGAACAATTGAGGGAGCCACCTCTCTCAGAAGTGGTGAACAAATTGATCCCATGTGACCGTATCCCTGCTATACCCATTTTCTTCCTTGGTGTTGGTCCACCAACTAGCTGCCTCCCCTGTGAGTTGATAGGAGCCCCATAAGGCTTTGGTTGTTTTGCTAAAATCTCTTAGTTCAAAATACTTTTCCATTTCATTTAACCAATTCTCAGCTCCACCACCAATTTGCCTCCCATCGAACTTAGAAGGGGTGATTTTCTTTAAGTCCTTGGAGAGTTCCAATATGTTATTTTCTTTTCTGTTACCCACCATATTCCCCTGATTGCTACCAGGGTTTCCATTTTTGGTACCACTTCTATTTTCAAAGTCATTCTGCCTTTCCCTAAGGTCCTGCATTGATTGTTCCAAGAAGTTGATTTTATCTCTTTGTTCGGTTAGAAGGTTGATTATAGCCTCTACCCCATCTTCGTTATTCCCTAGGTTATGTTGATCCCCTTCATGGTCTTCCTCATGGTTTTCTTCATGGTTTTCCTCATGGTTTTCTTCCCTTTGACTCCTAGTGGTAGTACGTCTTCCATTACCTCTTCCTCTTCCTCTTCATCTTCCTCTTCCTCTAACCATTCTAGGTTTTTACCTGAAAGTTAAATTATGTAGTTAGTTCTTGATTTAGGATTTTAAAATGTAATTTATACCATTGCAAAGCATTCCCTTAGTTGCGTAAATTGAAGTGAGCACAAGGCCTAGAGTTGAACCTTTGCTCTGATACCACATGTAATAACCCACCATAATTAACTCAACAAATTTGACCATTCTTTTTTTTGTGTGTGTTTAATTTAATCATTTGAATAGCTTAACCAAAAATATAATAGAATTGTATTTAAATCAAAAAGTGATTACTGGAGGGTTGTGACATTTTTATTCACTATGTAATACAATCTTGTTTTCAAAAGATCCTTTATATTTATTTAAATACTTATAATGAATAATAAAATTCTTCTTTTTTAAAACTCTCCCATTTTGTAATACTATTCATTTAATCACTTATGTTACTATGTCAGCATTTATTACATTACTTAAACAATCAGTACTATTTTTTAAAAATTTTATTGGATCTGCATTATATTTATTTATAGATTTTATTGATTTATTTAACTATTTAAGATTCGTTCTCAATAAAATAAAATAAAAAACTTTAAACAAAATTACTCACATCAAAATAAACCTTTTAAACACACTTATCTATTTTATTCACATACCTTTTAAATTCATACAAATACATATTGTAAAAAAATAAAGACCTTTAAATTTATTTAAATAAAATCATAATTTAAAATATTTTTTAAAACTCTCCCATTTTCTAAAACTATACATTTAATCACTTATATTACTATGCCAACATTTATTACATTCTTTAAACAACCATTACTATTTTTAATTTTTTTTATCAGGCCTACATTATTTATTTGTTTATAAATTATATTTTCAAATTAAACTTTTTAAAATTCATAATTTTTAGTTTTTTGTGGGGTCTTTTCAAGTAGGTTTTTGAGTTTTCCACTTCTTTTGTGGGGTCTTTTCAAGTAGGTTTTTGAGTTTTCCACTTCTTTTTGTTTATTATAATCTTTGTAGATCATCCATGTTAATAGTTATCAAAACTGTGCACAAAAAACAACTTTGTCTTCTGCCCTACTCATCCATCGGTTGAGTGCTTTCATCTTGTTGCTCTTACATCAAACCCCTATCAACAACAATTTTATTAGAATCCTACGCCAAAGGAACATTTAAATCGAGCGGTAGAGGCTAAGGATGGGGGTTAACCTCAGAAAGTTCAACATTAATTAGAATTAGCAAAGCATTTGTTTTCTTTTTTATCAAGGCAGTCATCTCGTACCCAATTACCCTATGGTGCCTATCCAATGTGTTTTGGATATATGAAATGCTCTGCATCTCCAGCATGTGTTTGATGTTGTCGTATATTGACAAGAAAGCATGCTTGGTTAGAAGAAAATGGCATGTGAAGATACCCCCAATATGTGCATTACCCTCCCATAAATCATATTTTTTAATTGGTAGCAGACGTTTATTACCAAGTAGAACACATCCTTGACAACTTTGGAAGCAATTAACTCAAGCATTGAAAGAGATTGAAGTAAATCAAACACATTAGACAGGAAAATTGAAACAATTTGTGATGGGAATATGGGCCTTCTTGCTCGAGGAAACAAGATTTCTTCACCAATTACCCGCTTGATACTTTTAAAATTCATAATTTGATCTTTTTGTGGGGTCTTCTCAAATAGCTTTTTAAGTTTTCCACTCCTTTTTGTTTAATACAATATTTAAACAAACAAAAAACTCTCAAAGATGAAAAAAACTATATACCTTTGATTTCCACAAATTCCCACATTAAATAACATATCTTCAACAAATTGTGTTTGTTGATGATTCATTGCACACAAATACTTCATGCAACTGCTAGTTATTTTTAGTTATAGAGACTTCGACATCACTTAGTGAGGCAAGTATTGGTGTACACACAACCACAGATCCAATCATAAATAAAATTTTCAATTTTGGCAAGAGCCCAAACACCACCCATTCCTAGAAGATGGGTTTGTAGTTTGAAGGCTCACAGTTGATTTTGTATCAAATGACATACAGTAATGCTCATTACTCATATAGTAGGTCTATGAAGTCCATGCCAAAAATAAATATAAACAAGGAATACCAAATATTGTCCTGCCCACAATATTTACAAAGCATTTATGCCTAGCCTACTTCTCTACTTATAGAAATTAAATGAAGGAAACTAATCTCAAGGATCCAACTACTTCAAGTCAAACTTGTGATCATCTCCTCCTATTAATCTCATAACATGCAACCTTCACTTTATTAAAGAATTAAGAATGCTAACATCCCTAATAGAAGTTTCAAATAAGGCAACATGCTCAACAAAGGTAAATAAGAATTTGATGAAAGATGAACTTAATTTCTCCAAGATTTGTAATTGTAGTCATTACTTGGGCTTCATTTTTTATCTTCATTTTTAATCGTCTTCTTTCTCTCCTTTTTATATGAATAGTCCAACCACTTATTCAGGGTTTACATGAATCTTTGCACTTTCTAGCTAATCCTTTTCTTCACACATTTATACATATAGCTAATTCTTTTATGCAAAATCTATCAATAAGAATCTTCTTCTAGACTATTTGTTAAGAATATTATGTTTATGTAGTTCCAATGATAGATAGTGGAAGGAAATTCTTTGATATTAGTTATCACCTCTTTTAAGATAGGAAAGTTATATATTAGCATATAAAAAATCTCTTATTTGAACTTAAGGCTACCCAACTTGCCTCTTTATTTTTGGTTAATTACTACTTTAAAAAATAATAATGATATGGAGAAAATCATTTCTATTTCAACTAAAACACAAAAAAATATTCTTTAAATTCTATAACTCATATTTTAGTGGAGCTAGATATAGATCACACTTTTGTTGATTGAAATAGGATTGAAGGTAGGGAAAGAAGTGTGGAAGCATGCATTGGGTTATGGAAATATATCTTTTCATTACATTATAAATTCTTTATTGAGGGCATCTAGAGCTATAGTAGGGTGTCTTAGTGACACAATGTAAAGGCAAACTATCAAGTAGTAGATTACATTAATTTTGAGTCATCTAGCTTAGAATCATGAAAAAATGAAAACATTGCAAGGAGAATCATATATATATATGGTGGAAATAGTAGAGAGGGTTGCACAAAGTCAAGCACATGAAGAGTAGTTGGTAGTATGAATTGATAGAGACGTCAATTCCTTAGGGTAAGGAATTATAGAAAATTGAAGGAAATTTTTAAAATAGTTGTTTGAAGCTTGATGAAGTTGATCTTCATTGATTTAGACAATAATCATTAGCTTGAAAGAATAATTTCTTTCAAAAGCTAGAGAAACTAGTGAAGAAGAAATAGAACATTGTATTGATTCTCTTAAAGAAAGTGAACATCGTATTGGTTCTCTTAAAAAAAATGAACATTGTATTGATTCTCTACTAATAAAAAATGAACATTGTATTGATTCTCTACTAATAAAAAATCATACTATTAAAAATACTAAATGAATTTTAATTCTAATGTAAAAATTAGGTTATCTCATTTAGTTGCTTCTAGATTTGATTGTTTTACTTATTTTTAATATCAATGTTTTCGGATCACACTATGTGATCCATCATCAAGATGTTTGACAAATGCCAAGAGATATAAGATTATAAGTTCCATGGATTGTGAAAATCTGATAACATTAATAGAAAATATTTTTATTATATTTTATATTCAATTGTTGATATTTTTATATAGCATGTTGTAATCTAAGCACAAATCTTAATATAATATATTTGTATAGCCATTAGATTCCCCCTATTAATAAATTTTCTAGTAGTTATCAATAGTAGACAATGCCTAAACCTTCTTCTTCATCGAGAATGCAGCAAGCCACCCACTTTTCCAATGAACCGAACAACTGATGACATGACAACCATTTTTTAAATATTTAATAAAATGTTGAAAGCGACTGGCGTTTGAAAATAATCATTATTTCCTCTTGATTTGCCACGTGACGTGCATTTTTATATACAAGGATGACTGACGTGCATAAGGGTGGCCGTGATTGTAATAATAAAAATAAATAAATAAATAAAAACAATAAGTTAATTCAATTAAAAAAACTTCTACACTAAATTGAAGGCAACATTTTGTAATTGAATAATGGAAAAGGATTATACAAATGCTCATAACTTTTCACTTGGAGCAACAAAAGTGCCCCAATTTATATAACTACTTTATAAAAAATAAAATAAAAGAATATAGCTAGTCTTTTTGGCATGATGGAGACACCCTTTCCCAAGGCTCCTACTTCATTGGCTACCATTTTGTGTTTTATATAATGCAAAGGCCTTTCTTGTCTTATACATAAACTACATTGTCCTTTTTGTTCAGCCATATTGTTGTATCTATTATTCTTTTAAAATATTTTGTAATGGTGAAGTTGGCATATGTATGTTGATTCTTAATAGATAATAATAAATAATCTTTTTTAAGTATATAATTTATTATCCATTGTTGAAATTTTTTATATGGTATGTTGTATTCTAAGCACAAATCTTAATATAATATATTTGTATAGCCATTAGATTCTTCTATTAATAAATTTTCTAGTAGTTATCAACAGTAGATAATGCCTAAACCTTCTTCTTCACCGAGAATGCAACAAGCCACCAACTTTTCCAATGAACCGAACAACTAATGATGTAGAAACCATTTTTTAATCTTTAATAAAGTAAAGAAAGCGACTACGTTGGAAAATAATCATTATGTCCTCTTGATTTGCCACGTGTCGTGTTATTAAACCGTTCTTCCATTATATTCTGCTACAACGTCAAGGTAGTTATCAAATGTCGTGTGATTGCCAACATTTGCAATAAATTATTCAATTAAAAAAATTTTAAAAACACATATACACTAAGTAATTCAATAAAGAAAAATTTAAAAAAACATTTACACTAAGTTGAATTCAACATTTTGTAATTGAATAATGGAAAAGGATTATACAAATGCTCATTACTTTCCACTTGGAGAAACAAAAGCACCCCAATTTATATAACTACTTTATAAAAAAATAAATAAAAGAATATAGCTAGTCTTTTTTGTCATGATGGAGACACCCTTGCCCAAGGCCCCTACTTCACTGGCTACCATTTTGTGTTTTATATAATGGAAATGCCTTTCTTGTCTTATACATAAGCTACACTATCTTTTTTCTTCAGCCATATTGTTGTACCCATTCTTCTTTCAAAATATCTTGTAATGGTGAAGTTGGCATATCTATGATAATTCTTATTTGATTTTGAGTATTTTGATGGGAATGTTTTAATGTAATAATGTTTGGATAAGGGATATTATAGATAGGTATATTCTTCTAGAGTGTGGTGAGCTATTGTACAATTCTAAGTTCAAATTGATCGTCTACATTCTATCATAAGTAATTGATAGGAATATTCTTATGGAGTGTAGTGAGCTCCTTAGTGTTTAGTTCAAATTGATTGTTTATCTTCTATCACATGTACAAGATGATCATGAGAACCATTTGAATCTTTCATGTCAAAAACACACATAGTATCCTCAAAATAGAGTTTTATAGATTGAATTGCATGGCATATGGTGGTAGTTAAAGTTTAGTGGAAGAAAATTGCTCTCAATAGGTGGTTGGTCAATGGAGTGATCTTGAACAACAACTCGGAATTGCATGGTGTATGGTGGTAGCTAGAGATCAATGAGCAAAAAATGCTCTCAATGGGTTAGTGGCCAATTAAGTGCTCTAGATCAAATAACACCTAGCATTGCATACAACCACAATACATGTTGTCACGTGGACACGAATAATTCTTGCTTGCTCATTTTTCACTAGGATGTTAGTACTTTAATTGAGTAGCCAACTTTTAAATTTAAGTTTTAATGATTATGTGCATTAGCTTCGTACAATTGGTCCAGGAAATTTGATTATGTTGTTCACATCCACTTGTTCTAGTTGTGTTTGGTTATTGTTGAGCACTTGCATAGTGGAAGGATGCAGAGTTTGTTGACCATGATATTTTTTATTTAGTGCATTCACTTTGTAGTTTTTGGTCTCCATTAATTATGTTGTTGGATTTGCCTATATTCATGCTTTCAAAGGAAATTTTTTCTTAAGAATGAACTATAATTCATGCCTATAAATTTTTGTGTTTGTTCTCTGTTTCAGTTTTAAGAATTGTGTGTTTTTCAATATATCGTTTCTTGCCCAACTTGCCTTGTGAATTACAACTAAATATATTTTAGGTTTGTTCAAAATTATTGGTTGTATCTATAATGATACTATCATAACAGTACTTTATACTTGTTTATAAATAGTAACATTTCTCAAATCAATCGTCATGATAGTCACCGCTGATAGTATTTTGAATAAAATCTTATTTACTATTAATGAGATGTGAGAAATATGTAAGTCTTTGTTTTTTTACTTAAAATACTAAAAAGATAGAATACTTATTATGCTTTCATCTTGAAAAAAAAAATACTAATATATAATTTATTTTATTAAACAATGAAAAAACAGATGATACTCGACTTTGAAAATACAAATAAAAATCTTGATAAATATAATTTAATATTTTATTGAGAAGATAAATCTCCGTTCTTAATTTTTCCTAAGAAATATTATCATGAAACTAGGTAATGCCGTGAGAATTGTTTTTGCTATTTCTAGTTCATTTCGTTAGAGGCCGAGGAATTATAAATTAATTTTAAAGAAACTACTTGTGAAAATACTATTCTTTGAGCGCTGAGAAATTTAAGCTTCCACATGTAACCTAGATACGACCATATATTCTAATATTCCCTTGGCTTTGTCGCTAAGGCCATTCCAACATTCACTTCTCAATAACTTTGGATTTTTTAAATTTTTAATTCATTTTTGGAGCTCCCTCCTACATACCAATTAAATATTAAATTATAGTATGGTAAAGGTAAATTTTGTATAGTTATGTAAATTTCATTTTAGTTTGGGTTTATTTTTTTCTCTTTCTTAATTTTTAATCGTTTTTATTTTTTCTTATCTTTTTGTATGTGTTTTTATTTAATATTATTTTGATCTATTTGCATATGCTTTTACATATTTGTCTTATTATTGACTTAGATTTTCAAGTGTCTATTCTAGATTTCAAGATTCATATTTTCTTAGTGTATGTCCATCCTACAACACTTAGGTTTGCTCCCACCTTTCCTATGACTTGGTACACATTACGTGACTAACTGTGCATGTAGGTATTTACATACATTAATTTCTGTAATTAAATACATCTTAGAACATCAATAATACAAGAAGAAATAACAACAATCATTTAAATATTAAAGAATATTTGTTCAAAAAACATTTTAATTTGGAAAGTTAAGTCGTTGCATACTAAAATATGAAAAAACTAGGCCCTAAGGTGTTTCTTTGACCCAAGTTTTAATTCTTTACCATGGTTTAGTTAATTTGAAAGCATGTACTAATGCATAACATAAATAAATAGCTGGGTGAGTGATACTTGGAAGCCTTGGTTGCTGGTATCATTGAGCTTTACCCTAAGAGTTTTTTTATTGCTTCCTTTGATGATCACGACTTGGTGCTAAGCAAGCTATGGGTTTGGGGAGTTAACTCTCTCTTGGTCAAACACTGAACAACTTCTTTCAACCCTCTTACTGAACCACTTAATGTGCGTCTAGTGTGGGTGCATCTTCCCAATCTTCCTCTTCATTTTTGGGAGCATTCTTGTTATGAGGCCATTGGCAACTCTATCATACACTTCTTGAAGGTGGATGATGCCACATCCTTCATGGGTCATTCTACTTTTTCTCGCATTCTAATCAACATTGACATCTCTATGCCTCTCCTTGGGGATGTGGTTCTTATGGTTGGGGATAGGCCATGGACTCAATCATTGGATTACGAGGACCTCCCCTTTCGTTGTCGTATATGCTTCTCAACTGGTCACTTAACTATGTATTGTTCTCTCTCATGTCGTAAAGGTATTTCTACTTGGTAGAAAGATGCAAATGTTGATCATTTGGTTTCGATGCTTCCGACTTTGATGACTCTTCACATGCTGATGATGACTCTTTTTGGGATGAGATTGTGCCTCTTACTGATGTTGTGGCCTCCACTACCCCCCTGGATCTTACTCCTACTGGTGTGGCCTTCGTTGGCCTTGAGGTTTTTACTCTTGTTGCTCCTATTCTGTAGCAACAATTTACTCCTATTTTGCAACAACAATTTGCTCTTGCTGCTAACTATCACTCTAAGGGGATTTCCCCCCCTCGATCCCACTCATAATGATGTTCCCGATAGTAGTATTGCCTAGACTGTTCTTTGTCGTAGGTGAAAAGGTAATCCTCCTCCCTCCCCCAAACTCTTCCGAGTCAGGTTATAGGGGTTTCTTCCCACTCTTGAGTTGGGATCCTAGCTTTCTGCTATTGTGTTGTTGATGGTTTGTTTGGACTTTTAACTGTGGTATTCTAACTAGTTGTTAATGGATTGTTCGACCTGAGTTTGTATAGGGTCATCACCCTTGTTTTGCTACCCTTTCTTTTATGTTGCTTATAGGTTGTTTGTATACAGGTTCAATGCCCTTGTTTTGTTGCCTTTAAAGATCAAAAACATAAATACATAGTTGCTTTTAGACTACAAATAAAATAAAATAAATAGAGTTGGAAAATGATTAGTTATAAGTGAAATAGGAAAAGAATGGGAAGAGTATCCTTGGGTGTACAATTGACTAATAATGAATGAAGAAAAAATGTAGTGGACTCCATGAGGAACAACTCTAGAAAAATGTATTAATTAGAGACAAAATTCAACTACTTAGGATTTGTGCAACTTATGCACTTGGTAATAGGTGCTATAAGAGGCATTAGAGATTAGCCTAGAAACTTAAAACCCTCAAAGTAAAGCTATGGGTTGGAGCACCTACGTATGGAACTTGTGAATGCTCAAACTCCAAAGTATGGTATTAGACACCTCTTTTTGAGCTTTTACTTGAGGTTTGAAGCCTAGATGCAAGGTGCCCTTGCAAACAAAAACTCACAAGGACACTATGTGGGCAAAATTCTCCTTTTCATTAGGAACATTAGTATTCTATAAATATAAAAATCTTAGAAGATGTCCCTCTAGGTCTATAGATTCAAAATATACTCTTGAATAATTTGTACCTTTTGTAGAACTCCTATAATCCAATCTTGTGTCTCGGGGAACAAAGGAAAGGGATTAGTATTTGAGAGACTATCTCGGTTAGGTTCCTAAATGATGTTAATTTCCTATCTTAACAAATCAATCAAATAAATAGCATGTGCAACCTAGGGTGAAATATACTAGGTGGTTTGTGCATATAATTATGATAAAAGAAACCCAAGAGGCTCACTATGCTATGCATATAAAAAAAAAGTGGTAAGCAAATCATTTTAGCTAATTTGAAATGGTTTTTAGGAACAAATTTGAGATTAGATACGGTAAGGGACACATGGGAAGAAAATAGGTAATTTTGGTATCCTATAGAATGGAAGCTAGGGAAGGTGAAGTGAAGGAAAGGAAATAAATAGTACATAAAAATGGAATAATGTTAAAAATGAATAGAAGAGAGATAATGGGAGTGGAAAAAAATGATATTCTTTAAATATGGCTTTGAATGCTCACTAGCTTGTTGTAGTAGAAGATGTAGATGTAACATTGTAAATTGTCACTAGTCCAATTTACACCTCATGTTTGTACTCCCACTTTAGCGTGTCCTATCATCATCCCCTCTCTAGGTCCATTTAGACTAGATTTTCCAACTTTGATGTCATGTACACCCTTTGGTGGGTCCTACCATGGGATCACCAGCCCCCTAACTACTTCTTTTGGTTCTCTTTGCAGAAGGACTAGGGTGTGGAATGCCTTAGCCTAGACCAAGGTATCCCAAAATGCTCTGGTCCCTCTCAAAGGGGCCTCAATTTAAAATGGGGTAGATGTTATATCTCCTCGACAAAATTTGATCCCTGGGGCTACACATGATGATTGGAGGTCGACCTAATCGATAAATTACCTAGGGAACCCTATATAAAGACATTATATCAATTCATTTTAGATCTAAGACTCCATCCCTAGTATTTGTGCATCCATGAAGCATTTACAATTAATCATCTTTAGAGATTCAAGGCTGCACATTCATCATTCAAGCATTGTGGAGAAAACTTACATCAATGTTCATGTAAGCAAGTATGTGTGATTAGGGTTTTTAATGTCCATGCGTTTGTCATGCCATTACGTTCAGCATTTGTGATTATATTTAAAGAGAATTGCATCATCATCAATAGTTGCAGATCTAAGGTATATCTCCTTAACATTTATTTCAATATCTGCATTATTTCATTCATGGTTAATTCCAAAATTGGGGTTTGACCAAAGGCAAACCCCTATTCCCAACATCTTTATCTTTCTTTCTGTGTGCAAGAAACAAGTGTGGAGTTGTCCTCAAGAAATCTAATAAATTCAACAGTGACGAACATGTTAGCTTTCAACGGTAGAAAATTCAGAGGACCAGAGCGGATCTGTGCTACCTGGTTCCAAAAAATCAAGCCGAACTTCGGAGGACAAATTCTAAACATCTTATTTTGCCTAGATCCAGGTTGGTGGCTCCGGGGGACACCTGTAGCTTACTGTTTCTATTAGATTACTTCAATAATATCTCATTTTACCCTAATTTTACAATTACATTACAATTTAACTTAGAAAGAAGGAAACTACATCACACACAATTGGGTAAATCTGATCAACATTCTCAATCCTTTTTAAAATTGAGGCTAGATCTATTGGATTTACCCCCTTCTCTCAATGTAATTTGGTTAATTGGGCTAGTTAGTGGTTTTACTTATTGAAACCCTAATTCTTAATTTTCACCACATTACAACAGATAAAAAAATTAGTTTATCAAAAAAATTCATAGTGAATATTTTCTTTCCAAAATAGAAGATTTTGACATTTTATACAAAGAGATATTTCAATTCAACATTTGAAATGAAATCAGGTCAACAAGATATTTTAGTTTTGTGAATCCAAAAGTTGCAATAAATTGGATTTTCTTTGGACTTAATCATCTTGATGCCTTTTTCCCTACACAACACCTAAATGACCTTTCTCCTAGTAATGAATTTATCTTAAAAGTTCTATAATAGGATCTATGGAAAAAGGGGTTTAGGGGCCACTAGAAATTAGTAAAAAACTTGAAAAAGAAGTAAACATAAAGGTAAATGTCCTTGTAGTACACTTAATGGGAGAATCATTAAAATGAGTGTAAGAAGATAATCTGAAGATCATAAAGTAGGTGATTTTTTATCTTACATTTTTGCCCCATCTTTTGTATGCTAATGCAACAAGGTGAAACATTATGCAAAAATAACTAAATTATAAAAATGAAATATATAACATGTAAGTATAGAAGATACTAGTTAAATCGGTGTGTGTATGTTGTATACAAAAGAGTGTGAGAGAGAGTGTGTGTCTTCCCCCACTTTTTCTCTTCATTCTCTCAACTTTGATGCACTTCTTTCCTATAAGATGTCTTGATAATAATTGTAGTCAGTATTTCATTTTAAATTAAAAAAAAAATCTATAAAGAAAACTAGAAAAATACAGTAAGCTAAATATTAAAATTTAACTATAAAAAATGCAAATTATTATTTCTATCTATGCTTGTAGAAGTTGTATCAAGCATGGATAAAAAAGAGATAACCTTGAGTAATTTTTTTCAATTATCTATCTTAGTTAGAATTCTATTAGGAATCTAATGTAAGAGAATTTATCCAAATAAATAAATACAAATATTTTACCAACCAAAATTTTGAGTTATTTGTGAAAAACATTGTAATGAGTCACGAGGATACCTCTATGACAAATGAAAAAAGAAAAAGAAAAAAGTTTGAGTTATTTATCCTCTAAATTAAATTGCTAAAGGTATCTTATTTAAACTTGATTCTTAATTTAAATAAAAATCAACTAGAAAACAATAAAAGAATATAAGAACTAAGTTTATGTTACTTGATATGATGAAATTTTGAGGAAATAAATTGTATGAATGCAATATAAAAGTGAGAGTATAGATGGGTACATATATATTATAAAATTCATAAGATATTTGAAAGAATACATTAATCTATTACTAGGTGCAAGGGTAAATTTTGATGTTGGGATACTAACACACCATGTGAATATCAGTACAATAGTTATGTCTTGCATTTAAAACTTAAAAAAATACAAGAAATATGAATTAAAGAGTTGCTAAATATTGAGAGAAATGACAAACATAATAGTTACACTATTCTCTTTTCAAATTATTTTAATAAATATAATGGAAATGAGGAAATGGAAAGTGAATAATTGAACCTTCAAAGTGGTTAATCTAATTGAATTGTAAAACCCTACGAGTTGGAAAAGTTTTAAAGACTACTTGTGTAGTACCCCAGCCCTAATCAAATTCTAATCTCGGTTTGACCTTGGTTAGTTATCATGTAATCATGTAATAGTTAGATGTTTTAATTAATGTGTGTACCTGTTAATGTGGTTGTCATATCAATTCGTATGTAAGTTTATTATTCTCCTAAATTGTGCTATTAATCTCGGGCTAACACTCTTGTTAGATATATATATACATATATGCATGTGTGATTAATGGTTGCAAGAGACTGCGGGTATAGTACCGCATGGGTGTGAGGATCGACTCCATCTGGGTTCACAGGTTTGAGTGATCCTCATTAACCCTTAGAAATTGGATTAGGTGGTCGGGAGACCCTCATTTGACCCTAGTCGTGCTCAAGAGAGCGTCGTCAGTCCTCTGTCAGTATTCCTTTGGTTGGGTATGCAGGTCGCCTGTTTGGATGGCTTTCTTGGATTGCGTGTTTTGTGTGTGTAGTTAAATTGAGTAATTAATCCTTTTTATTTGATTTGATTAAGTTGTGTTTATGCATTAAAAATTAAGGGACTAAATTAAATAGGTTCCCTTTATGCGATTAATCGTTATTTAGAATTGCTCAATTCAAATTGGTAACTAGTTTAAATTAAATGGTAAATTTTAATTGATTAATTTATTTAGTTATTCTTTTGGAAAGGAAAGATTTAAGTTAATTTGAAATAGAATTAATTTAATCTCTTTGCCTTTAAAAAAAAAGAAAGGTTGATTTTAATTATTTAAAGAAAATCAATTTTAATTAGAAAAGAAAGTTAATATATAAAGTGTGAAAGATTAATTTGGGGATTTTATTTTAAATAAAAAATATACATTGCCCTCATAATATTTTTGAAATTTAAATGTTAAGTTGTGTTAATTTGGAAAATTAGAAATTAAATGAGGAAGAGGCATTTTGATTTTTTTAAATTAGAAATTAATTGTGTAAAAGTATTTTTATTTTAGAAAGGAGATTTTTGGTCAAAAACTTGGCATTTAACCTAGGGTTTGAAAATGTTTTTGAGAGGATTATTTTTGGAAAATATTTTGGGGGAAAAATATTTTTGGAGAATGAAAATTGGGGGATTTGCAAAAAGAAAGGATTTTGGGAGCTTGCAGGTTGGGCTCTCCTTCAATCTTGCCCGGATTGTTGAACTAGGTAGGTCTCTAGTTTATTTCATTGGCTTCTTTGTTTTTAAGAAATTGTATGGATTCTAAAAAAATGTGTTTGTGAAGATTAAAAATCTCATCTATTTGGGGGAAAATGAAATAGTTGTAATTATATCTCCAATCCAAACCCTCCTTGTCTTCTTTTCCATTCCAAGTTTAGATTCTGGTTGCTTAGGTTGTTTTAAAATCAAAAAAATTGGGTTGGCTATTTACAATGAAAATTTGTTAAAATTCCAAATTAATGCTTTCAAATTCAGGCTGTAATCAGAAAAATTTGTTTGTGCTTGGTTAAATGGAAATGGATGAATGATAGAAATTTTACCAGTCTCAGTATTGGGGCTTTCTGGTGTTTTCATTTTAAAAATATGTTTATGCTCGTCTTTTGTTATTCTGGAAAATATCCCCATTTTGTTCTCAGAAAATTTCTGAGTATTGTTAATATATATATATATATACTTGCTGGTCTGTGAGTACCCAGCAGTTGGGGCTTTAGTTTTATTTGTGTAAAAAATAAAAAATAAAACTCAAAAATAAAATAAAAATTTATAAACTACGATTTTATTTTTATTTGGAGGTTGGGTGGGGAGAGCCATGGTCTTGACCCATGGCTGGGGAGAGTCGTGGCTTCCCCAAGCCATGGGGAGAACCATGGCATGGTCTCCACATAGCCTTGGCTATGGGGAGACCATGTCATGGTCCCCACAGTGCCTTCCCAAAGGAAGAGGGGACCACGTGGTGGGGCTCGTGGGTTTCCCATGGGAGGGGGGGTTAAAAGTTAATTTGTTAAGTTTTTTTTTTTGTTAAAATAAAAGGTTTTTAATTTTATTTTAATAAGTTTTTTTTTATAATTTTTTTATTATTAATTATTACTTAATATATATTTTATTAATAGGCGATAATATATATATATATATTTATTTATTTATTTATTAATTAATACTTAATTTGTTAATTTTGGTTATTAATTATTAATTGTTTATATTTTATTAATCGCAGATTAATAAATATATAGTAATTAATATTTAAATTTTGGTATTTTTCTATATGTGTGTAAGGAAACAATTTGTCAAGTTGGGAATGGATTATCTATATTTGGGTTCCTTATATGTGTATATTTCCTTGATCTGTATAGTTTAACTTGGCTCTGGAAAACACGAATTTGAAGATATTGTTTTCGAGCCAGTATGAGAAAGATGTTTTATTTGTAGAATAAATATCATATTTAGTTGGTTAATGTTTATTTATTTTATTCATGTGAATTTGGTTTAAAACTCATAATGACGTATTTATGTATGTTCGATGCAAATGACCCTTAGTGAGTTAGAAAACCAAGAACAACTTGTACGTAGATGAGGTAGATAACTGCAATCAAACTTAGATCATTTAGAAAACTTGATTGACATTTAATGTTTAAATCAATATGGAAAAAGATTGTCTCTATCGGTTATTGCCTATGCAAGTTTAAATTTCTATATTCGGTTTTGCTTAAGTAATGGCAAGACCTTGATTTGTTTGATTGGACCCTCACGTTTGGTTGATTTGGGATACCTATTTCTGTCCTCGATCTCGAGTTTTACTATTGTCTTGTGATGGTGTTATAACTGGTCATGTTCATTAAGGGGGTGTTGAATGATGATTTGTGGTTGACCATAGTTGGTCAGGTCTCTAGTTAGAATACCATCAGTTAGTGCACCTCATATGAAGTCGTGTTTGACCAAATGGTTGTTTCCTCCATTTTGAACTCTGGTTGCTTGACCTTGTGCATGTCTAGGTTTAGGAGTTCATTGAGTATGGTCTAGTGTCGTATGGGAAAGTGGCTTTCGATTGGGGGCCACACCCAAAGTGGCTGCTAGGTAACCCATCGGAAGTGTGTCTAATAAGTGATAACCTAATAGCATATTAGAGAGTTAGTTAATGAATCACTAAGTAAGATAATTGTGTTTCACACATGGGATGAGTGCTAACACAAACTCGACATGCTGTGAGAAGGCCTGAAATGGAAAACCATCATCCTTGTCTTCATGAAAGAATGTGTGGGTCCACATAAGGCTTGGATGGGCCAGAGGTTCGAAATAGGTTGCTAGGGTAACCCAGTGGATGGGGTCGAAACCTATGAAGACTTGCCATGGTAACCATACCAGGTTGTGTGATGACACTTTTCCCCTATGTTCGCTAGTGTGTAGTTGTGTTGTCTTGATAGGAGCACTTTTGTGGAGTCGTCATGTTGCTTATGTTCTTGTGAGAACCCGATGTCATGCTAGACCTTGGGTTGCGATGACTTAGTTTTGCGGATGCTCCAGTGGATCTTTGTATTTGCTTCTATTATGTTCAGTTGGATCCTTGCCTATTCAGGGATCATTTATGTATTTTGACCGATGTGGTCATTTGTATTATTGGTTATGTTCGCCTTGATGGCAGGATTGTAAATGATGTGAACCTTATGTATTCTTAACTTATTTATTGGTCAGAGGGGTCTTGCAGTTGAGAAGACCCGGAGATGTAGCCCTTTAGGGGTGAACTCCGATATCAATTTGGTGTTATGTTATGCTTATGTTCTTATGTTCCTTTTTAGTTTTTTAACATGTATGGATGGCATTATGTTAGAATGTATCAAGTGGATTAGATGAAATTAATTTTAAATGCATGTGTCTAGTCATCATATTAAATGCAAAAATTGGATCATGAAAGAATGTAGATTAGAATAATGGAATATATTCAGTTATTGATAATGAAATTAAGTATGCATGGAAAGAACTCATTAGTTTATAATGAAATTAAAGTGCATTATAAAACTAGATGCATGACTTAAGTTTTAATGAAAGTTTGAACGTAAGGGCAGGTTAAATCATAATGGATAAACTCATTAAGTTATCTATCATTTAACTTGAATGGATGACCGTCCACATGTTATCTATGTTTTAACTTTAATGGGTGAATTTCCTCATGTTAGTTGCATCTTCAACCATAATGCATGAACGCATCCTATTATCTATAATTTTAATTTATTGAACAAATTATATCCTTGTTTAAAGTAACAACATGAAATTAAGTTAACCTGCTTAATTGGATCAAATGTCGTGAGTTGAGTTTGATGTTAGATTAAGTAATCACGTTGGGAAACTCATTAGGTATTGTTTAGTCTTCTGTTGTGTTATCTCAGCTTTTGATAAGTCATTGTATCATTATGTTATGTTAAATTTTTTTAAAAAAATTATTTGCACTCCATTCGTGTTTTTTAGCTTTATCCCTT
This sequence comes from Cryptomeria japonica, assembly GCF_030272615.1. Classification (NCBI taxonomy): domain Eukaryota; kingdom Viridiplantae; phylum Streptophyta; class Pinopsida; order Cupressales; family Cupressaceae; genus Cryptomeria; species Cryptomeria japonica. The sequence goes on along the minus strand of NC_081411.1, from coordinate 573,185,612 downwards.
CAGGGTTTCCTGGCGGGGCATTACATTTGGTATCAAAGCACATGTTGCAAACACTAGGATCTTTGGTTTCATTTGTGCCCTTTGTTGGTGTGAGGTGTATCGACCTTATGTTGTATTCTTGTCCTCTTTTTGTATGCGTGTGGTTGAGGCATAGGATCTTTAAGATCTTAAGGACTCGTGTTCTGTTCTTTTGCGTATTCTTTTGAGAAAACCTAATTGTGTGTAACATGCGTGTTCACACCTGGCTTTCACCTTCTTAATGTTAGTGCTTTTGAATGATTAATTGTGCCTTGTTGCTTATTAGATATCTTGGTCTACAATTACTCTTATTCTGAAAGAGAGTCATATGTACCTTCCTTATTGATTGTTGTGCTCTTTAGACTAATCCATTGGGTTGGTCAGTGCTTGTCTTGAACTTGAAAGTATGAAATGTGCTTGTTTTAAAATTATGATCTAGCTTAGTGCTGTCCACTTGAAGGACTTGTATGGTAGATGTTAATTATTATGGTGTAGCAAATTGAATGATTATCACCCTTCCTCCTCTTTCTCTCTATAAATTAAATGCTTGTGATATGTGTAATTATCTCTTATGTGAGTTTACTTGTGCAAGAGAAAGGGTGTGACTTCTTGAACCCTTGTGTGAGCCTTATGACACTTTTTTTTTTTTTTAGATAATAAAAAGGGCTATGGGTTTGAAAGTTCATATTGGTTATTGAGAAAAAAATTGTATGTTTACATTAAAGAATTCTCCATGTGTTTTGTAGGAGTAACATAATTAAATCCTATCTTAAGCAAGGTGCATTAATATGCGAATAGTTGTTATGTGAGACTACTTTGTTTGTAAAAGAAGTATAAAAGGGAACATGTTATAGTAGCTTTGAGAGCGTATTAATGTGTTCCATGAAAGATTATTTTATGTGTTTCATTAAAACAGTTTGATTGAGGATCTATTTTAACAATGCTACATTGAACTTGTTGTTGGATATATATGATTGCTTTATTATGATTAGAAGGTGCAAATGAAAGCTTGTTTGATGTGCATACAGTATTATGTATTATTTAGTTGATAAGTTCCTCATTTATCTTCTTATTGTACCCTAGATTTTCAAAGAAAGGTTGTAGATTATGATACGCTTTGTAGAGAATTAAAAATAGTGAGTGTTCGCAAGAGATCTTGTATTATCGAAAAGATTGCTTGTCTTGACCTTTGCTGTTTGGAAAACTAGAACATTCTATTGTAACCATAGTAATTGGAGATGTCATGTTAGGCTGATTGACATTCTTCTAAAATGGTAGCGAAATGAAAACCGTGCAGTTAAAATGATAGACTTATAGTGAGAAATTTTAGCATGTAGTGTGATTTTGTTGATCTTGTGCCTATGCATGAAATAGTTTGGTTATCAAACTCTCTTTCCCTTCTCTTTGCCTAGATTATAAGATTTTTAGTAATGCTACTAAAGGATAGATTGATTTAAATAGATTGTATATAAAGCATGTGAAATTGTGCTATTGCATTTTGGCTTCATATTGAAAGATGAAAGCCTTTCACTTTGGAAAAGAAATTTGCATAGTTAGTAATGTAGTTATGAATGCTTAGTGGAATTAGAGAAAGATATAGGAATGATGTTATTTCCTTATGTAATTTTGAATTGTTAAGAATTTCAGTACTTGTATCTGGAATAAACTTTATTCAGTTATTCATGTGGAAAGCATAATTAAAATCTCCCTTGAATAGATGATAGCATACTGAAAATTACTCCCTATAAATGTGACTAAACCAGTACTGGTGTGTTCGTGTGTATTGTAAGAAACCAGTGCTCATTATATGTGCCCATGGGTTGGTGAAGTAATCAACCATGGAGGATATGTTGCTTATGAGTATGGGAAACCATACTGTTTATATGATGTTGCTTATTTGTTTCCCTACTAAGTACCAAACCTCGGGTTGTTGGTAATTCAGTATGTTAAGGGGTAGTATTTGAAGTCACCATTCCTTGAATAGTATGGATCTGTGTACAAGTAATGTCGGCGCGAAGCGACTTTAGCTTCTCTATTTTGAGGAATGATATAATTATACATTAAAACTGCATCAAAGGTGTACTCAATACTTTCCCTTTTGATGAATCTATTTATAGGTTTATGTGTGATAGCCTATCCCTCTCCTTTATTTGAGCATATTGATGGCAGTTCTTGAGCATAGTATTGATGTATCTTGGAGGATCTTTTTCCTTGTCTTCATGAAAGGTAGGTTTGTCTACATGAACTTCCAGTTGGTAAGTGTTGGTAGACATGTGGGTGGACCTTAGCCATGTATACCTCTGGCTTACATCGATTATCCTAAGAGTTACGTCGCTATGCGGGGTGTGACTTGCGCATGCCCTTTTCCATGAGGTACACTGCCATGCAGGATACATCCATTGTGTTCCTTTTCTGCTTGGAGTATAGTCATGTCATGTTGATACACAATGTTGGATGTAGTAGACATTGCCATGCAGCCTACCGACTGGCTTAGGGTAGAGCCATGTCGCGTGATGGCATGATGTGGGGTGATGTCGAGGTGCACACTGCCATGCCATGTGGATGTGTGACTAGGCCACACCACATGATGAACTATTGCGATAGCTATACGATTGTTCCCTCCTTCCTCGTTGGTGGCTAGATGCTAGTCACATAGTGATGTTATGTGGAGTTGTGATATTCTTATTTATTTCTTTGGGGACCAACAATTTATTTTATTTTGACTTTGAAGGTTTAGCCACGATCTTGTGATCTTTTGCATACTTGATTTGGTGTTGCAAATTCTGGATTATTTTCTTGCCTTACTATTGGAATTGATGATTTATTATCTTTATTCATCTGTACTTTGGTGGCTAAACTAGTTTATCCTTATTGTTTTCGTATGCTGGTTTTGTGTTGTAATATGAATTCCTCTCCAAGAACGTAGGAGGCGGTCTTGGATGAGTGTATACGAGGAAGTAGACGTAGGGAACCTTGAGGATGGGGGTATGTGAGGTTGTGATGTAGCTAAGATCCACTACCTACCTATGTGTGGTGACTATCTCTTGGAGGCTAACCACCTTACTCAACAAGGGATGTTCACGAAGGTCTTGTATGGAAGGTAGCATCACTATGGTGTGCCCTAGCACCATCGAGCCTTGAGTGAGATGTTGGATATTTATGATCATGTTATTGTTCTGAGATCAGGCATAGAGATGTTGATTGTGCACGTTATCTTTGACCGAGCATTAGACATTCTCACATGTGGCCTTTTGAGTTGTGCATTCTAGTTATGTGGATGGTTATTATGTGTAATCATGGAGTAAATTGTGTTAACTTGTCACTATGTTATGGGACATAGTCATTGGAAAGATTCTTATATGTCTGACAAGTGTAAACAATTGTGTACAATATGTTTCTCTTATTTATTGGAAGTTAACTTGGTTGTAAAAGTTGAATTTTGAAGCTAGTTTTATGCGATAAAATTTTATGATGAGGATGGATTGAAAAAAAAAAAAAAGATTTTTATCTGATGGCATGTTTTCTTGTCATATTTGTTAGATGAGTATGGTAATCGATGCTTACCTCTTTGTAATGTGTTAATCTGGTGTAATGAAAGGAAGAAAATTCTTGTTTCTCTGCTATGATTGTAGATAGTTCCTAGAATAATTTAAGAAGTGTATGGATCTAGATGTATCTTGCCAATGGATTATGGCATTCATAGAGGATTTAGCAATTATGTTTCATTTATTTGTGGAAAGATTCCTATATGCAATTTGATATTTGTTGAATGAGTTTCAGGGCTAATGCGTGTGACATGTTCTCTGGCTAGCCTTACAACTTCCAGGAGTAAGTTAGAATCTAGGGGGGAGAATGTAGTACCCCTGCCCTAATTAGATTCTAATCTCGATTTAACCTTGGTTAGTTATCATGTAATCATGTTATAGTCAGATGTTTTAATTAATGTGTGTACCTGTTAATGTGGTTGTCACATCAATTCATATGTAAGTTTATTATTCTCCCGAATTGTGCTATTAATCTCGGGCTAACACTCTTATTAAATATATATACATATATGCATGTGTGATTCATGGTTGCAGGAGACTGCAGGTACAATTTTGCATGGGTGCGAGGATCGACTCCATCTAGGTTCACAGGTTTGAGTGCTCCTCATTAACACTTAGAAATTGGATTAGGTGGTTGGGAGACCCTCATTTGATCCTAGTCATGCTCAAGAGAGCGTTGTTAATCGTCTGTCAGTATTCCTTTGGTTGGGTATGCAAGTCGTCTGTTTGGTTGGCTTTCTTGGATTGGGTGTTTTGTGTGTGTAGTTAAATTGAGTAACTAAATCCTTTTTATTTTATTTAATTAAGTTGTGTTTATGCATTAAAAATTAAGGGACTAAATTAAATAGGTTCCCTTTATGCGATTAATCGTTATTTAGAATTGCTCAATTCAAATTGGTAGCTAGTTTAAATTAAATGGTAAATTTTAATTGATTAATTTATTTAGTTATGCTTTTGGAAAGGAAAGATTTAAATTAATTTGAAATAGAATTAATTTAATCTCTTTCCCTTTAAAAAAAATAGAAAGGTTGATTTTAATTATTTAAAGAAAATCAATTTTAATTAGAAAAGAAAGTTAATATATAAAGTGTGAAAGATTAATTTGGGGATTTTATTTTAAATAAAAAATATATATTGCCCTCATAATATTTTTGAAATTTAAATGTTAAGTTGTGTCAATTTGAAAAATTAGAAATTAAATGAGGAAGAGGCATTTTGATTTTTCGAAATTAGAAATAAATTGTGTAAAAGTATTTTTATTTTAGAAAGGAGATTTTTGGTCAAAACTTGGCATTTAACCTAGGGTTTGAAAATATTTTTGAGAGGATTATTTTTGGAAAATATTTTGGGGGAAAAATATTTTTAGAGAATGAAAATTGGGGGATTTTGCAAAAAGAAAGGATTTTGGGAGCTTGCGGGTTGGGCTCTCCTTCAATCTTGCTAGGATTGTTGAACCAGGTAGGTCTCTAGTTTATTTCATTGGCTTCTTTGTTTTTAAGAAATTGTATGGATTCTGAAGAAATCTATTTGTGAAGATTAAAAATCTCATCTACTTGGAGGAAAATGAAATAGTTGTAATTATATCTCCAATCCAAACCCTCCTTGTCTTCTTTTCCATTCCAAGTTTAGATTCTGGTTGCTTAGGTTGTTTTAAAATCAAAAAAATTGGGTTGGCTGTTTACAATGAAAATTCGTTAAAATTCTAGATTAATGCTTTCAAATTCAGGCTGTAATCAGAAAAATTTGTTTGTGCTTGGTTAAATGGAAATGGAAGAATGATAGAAATTTTACCAGTCTCAGTATTGGGGCTTTCTGGTGTTTTCATTTAAAAAATATGTTTATGCTTTAGTTTTATTTGTTTTAAAAAAAAATAAAAATTTATAAATTGCGATTTAATTTTATTTGGATGTTGGGTGGGGAGAGCCATGGTCTCGACCCATGGCTAGGGAGAGTTGTGGCTTCCCCAAGCCATGGGGAGAACCATGGCATGGAGACCATGTCATGGTCCCCACAACCCCTACCTAAAGGAAGAGGGGACCACGTGGTGGGGCCCGTGGGTTTCCCATGGGAGGGGGGGTTAAAAGTTAATTTGTTAAGTTTTTTTTTTATGTTAAAATAAAAGGTTTTTAATTTTATTTTAATAAAAAAAAAAATTTATAAATTTTTTTAATAATTTATTATTATTAATTATTACTTAATATATATTTTATTAATGGGCATTAATATATTTATTAATTAATACTTAATTTTTTAATTTTGGTTATTAATTATTAATTGTTTATATTTTATTAATTGCAGATTAATAAATATGTAATAATTAATATTTAAATTTTGGTATTTTTCTATATGTGCGTAAGGAAATAATTTGTCAAGTTGGGAATGGATTATCTATATTTGGGTTCCTTATATGTATATATTTCCTTGATCTGTATAGTGTAACTTGGCTCTGAAAAAGACGAATTTGAAGAGATTGTTTTTGAGCCAGTATGAGAATGATGTTTTATTTGTAGAATAAATATCATATTTAGTTGGTTAATGTTTATTTATTTTATTCATGTGAATTTGGTTTAAAACTCATAATGACGTATTTATGTATGTTCAATGCAAATGAGCCTTAGTGAGTTAGAAAACCAAGAACAACCTGTACCTAGATGAGGTAGATAACTGCAATCAAACTTAGATCATTTAGAAAACTTGATCGACTTTTAATGTTTAAATCAATATGGAAAAAGATTATCTCTACCGGTTATTGCCTATGCAAGTTTAAATTTATGTATTCGCTTTTGCTTAAGTAATGGCAAGACCTTGATTTGTTTGATTGGACCCTAAAGTTTGGTTGATTTGGGATTGTTTCTGTCTTCGATCTTGAGTTTGACTGTTGTCTTGTGATGGTGTTATAACTGGTCATGTTCATTATGAGGGTGTCGAACAATGATTTGTGGTTGACCATAGTTGGTTAGGTCTCTAGTTAGAATACCGTAAGTTAGTGCACCTCATATGAAGTCGTGTTTGACCAAATGGTTATTTCCTCCATTTTGAACTCTTATTGCTTGACCTTGTGTATATCTGGGTTTAGGAGTTCGTTGAGTATGGTCTAGTGTCGTATGGGAAAGTGGCTTTCGATTGGGGGTCGCGCTCAAAGTGGTTGTTGGGTAACCCATCGGAAGTGTGTCTAATAAGTGATAACCTAATAGAATATTAAAGAGTTATTTAATGAATCATGAAGTAAGATAATTGTGCCTCACACATGGGACAAGTGCTAACATAGACTCGACATGTTGTGAGAAGGCCTGAAATGGCAAACCATCATCCTTATCTTCATGAAAGGATGTGTGGGTCCACATGAGGCTTGGATGGGCTGGAGGTTCGGAATAGGTTGCTAGGGTAACCCAGTGGATGGGGCCAAAACGTATGAAGACCTGCCATGGTAACCATACCAGGTTGTGTGATGCCACTTGTCCCCTATGTTCGCTAGCGTGTAGTTGTGTTGTCTTGATAGGAGCACTTTTGTGGAGTCATCTTGTTGCTTATACTCTTGTGAGAACCTGATGTCATGCTAGATCGTGGGTTACGATGACTTAGTTTTGTGGATGCTCCAGTGGATCTTTATATTTGCTTCTATTATGTTCAGTTGGATCCTTTCCTATTCAGGGATCATTTATGTACTTTGACCGATGTGGTCGTTTGTATTGTTGGTTATGATCACCTTGATGGAAGGATTGTAAATGATGTGAACCTTATGTATTCTTAACTTATTTAATGATCAGAGGGGTCTTGCAGTCGAGCAGACCCAGAGATGTAGCCCTTTAGGGGTGAACTCCGATATCAATTTGGTGTTATGTGATACTTATGTTCTTATGTTCCTTTTTAGTTTTTTAACATGTATGGATGACAATATGTTAGAATGTATCAAGTGGATTAGATGAAATTAATTTTAAATGCATGTGTCTAGTCATCATTAAATGCAAAAATTGGATCATGAAAGAATGCAGATTAGAATAATGGAATATATTCAGTTATTGATAATGAAATTAAGTATGCATGGAAAGAACTCATTAGTTTATAATGAAATTAAAGTGTGTTATAAAACTAGATGCATGACTTAAGTTTTAATGAAAGTTTGAACATAAGGGCTAGTTAAATCATAATGGGTAAACTCATTAAGTTATCTATCATTTAACCTTAATGGATGACCGTCCACATGTTATCTATGTTTTAACTTTAATGGGTGAATTTCCTCATGTTAGCTACATCTTCAACCATAATGCATGAACGCATCCTATTATCTATAATTTTAATTTACTAAACAAATTATATCCTTGTTTAAAGTAACAACATGAAATTAAGTTAACCTGCTTAATTGGATCAAATGTTGTGAGTTGAGTTAGATGTTAGATTAAGTAATCACATTGAGAAACTCCTTAGGTATTGTTTAGTCTTCTGTTGTGTTATCTGAGCTTTTGATAACTCATTGTATCATTAAGTTATGTTAAATTTTAAAAAAAAATTATTTGCACTCCATTTGCGTGTTTTAGCTTTATCCCTTCGGGGTTTCCTGGTGGGGCATTACAACTTGGGAGTTTATCAATGTGGTCAAACCCCAATTTAACCTTTTAGACCATCAATATAGTCAATGGTAAAAGGTGTTTGTTTAGGAATGTGACTATACGGTCAATACATAAAATATATGTAAAAAATGGAAGAATAAAAAGGAGAGGCAATTTTGAATCAATACAAGACTACAAAATAACTCTTTAATTAAAAAAAAAAAAAGCAAGTTTCCATAAAAGAAATTCTACCTTAATCAAGCTTGACTTAAGAGAATATAAATCCATAGTTATATGAGAAGGAGAAAAAAAGGGAAAATGGAAGTGATGAAGAGAAGATCTTAAACTCCACTTATTTTCTTAGTAAAATAAAGGAGGAGAAAATTTACTTTGTAGCTACAAAAATATAAAAGTAAAATAATATTATATTTGATCTACTTGATACAATATAAAATTTACTTTGTAGCAACCAACATACAAAATGATACACTTCAATGGATCTTTGATGAGAAACCTATAATATTATTAAATTATGAACAATGCATTCAAAAACAAAAATAAATAATAATAATAATAAAACCTAAAATATGTTCTCTAGAAAAAGAGGATTTCTTGTCAAATGAAGAGTATTGATATTTGTTGTCTTCAATAGTATAAAAAATCAATGATATGAAATAAAATATCCACATGTTTAAAATATGGAGCCAAGTGTTATAAAATATGGTAGACCTGTAACTTAAATCACTAGAAAGATAACATGAGAGACATTTAGAGAGTAATGGTAGAAGAACGAGCTTACCAACTAATTTAAAAAACTCAATATGTATCAAAATAGAAAAATGATTGTTTGAACCCTTTAAGAAATTTTATTTTATTTTTTTAAATAGATTTGAAAATGGAGAAAGATTGGTGTCAACATGAGAACCGATGAGAAATCGTGTGGGAAGTTGTACTATCGATTTGTGTCTAATTGATCATTTGGGAGTTGTAGAATATTTTGTATGATTCCTTTCTCAATCTTAATTTTTTTAATCTTTTTTATGGATGTCGTTATAGTCACGTTGATTTTTACATGAGATCACGAAGCTTTAAGACCCAAATATATTAAAAACTATGACTAAAGTGATAAAATGAAGAGGAATGCTTAGAAAAACTTAAGATTTGGTAGAATGATTAGGCTTAACATAACTTGACACCTTTTGTATTAGATTTAAGCTTAATCCAATAAGTTAAGTGTGATATAATACATGCTAAAAAAGATGATACTAAAGTGAGTCTAACTTATAGAGTGTAAGTAGCAAAGGGGTGTATGATATTTGAAAATATATTTTGCCCCAACTTTAGTAGGATTATGTCAACATGTACAAAATCTATACTAATTTATAAAAATAAAAAATTTATTAAAAGTGACTTGCATTAATTAAAAAATGATACATGGCTTGTACATTTAACTTCAGCTATGCATTATAGATATGTTAGGGAAATTCTTTTTGTAGAACTAAATATTAGGAAGTACATTGGCTTCAAAAATAGGTGTCATGTAGCCTACAAAAGAGAAGTTTTAGGGGAAAATACCATGCATAATAACTTTCAACATGTTATAATCACAATCCAATAACATGTATATTTGTGATACAAGTTGTAGAATTAAAATGGAAGCATACATGTAGAGAAAGGAAGATCTCCATATGTGAGGATAAGGGATATCCACACATATATAAAGTGAATACATGAAAATATATAGTTGGAGGATAGAGACGCATGATTCTTAAGCTATTCTAAACTAATGCTAGAAATCATAAAGTATATGAATCTCTCAAGTTAAGATTATGGTGATTCTTAAAAAGGTGGCTTATGTGCCAAAATATGTGTTCTGAATTAGGGAACAAAATATTGATGCTAAATATAAAAATATAGGAGATATATTCCACCAATTAAAATGATTGTGCAATAAGAGAGAGATCCATTTTAAATAGAAAAGAGAGAATTGTTTTGAGAAAATCACAAGTGTTACTTTAGTTCAATGCTAATAATTCTATATAGTATTAGTTAATGTGTTTCATCATATTTGAATAGAGGATATACATAAAAATTCCTTTATAACACTAGGAGACATTATGAATTCCTAGTTATTCTATTTAGTCTCACTAATGTCCCATCAACATTTCAAAACCTCAGTTTAATGTCTGTTAGTTTTTTCAAAAATTTATGTTGGTATCTTTGGTGACATCCTCATCTATAGTAAAGCATGGGAAAAAAAGTTGAAACAATTTTATAAGATATTACAAGTATTAGAAGACAATTAGATCCATGCAAATCAATCCAAATGTTTATTTGGGGTGAAAGAAATAGAATACTTGGGACGTGTGGTGTCAAATGAAGGTGTTAAGGTGGATCCTAAGAAGATTGTAGTAGTAAAAGAGTGACTAAAAATATAAAATATAAAAGGTCTGAGAGGATTTTTGGGTCTAATATCTATAGAATACTTGTTCATAACCATTTCATATAAAAAAACCTTTAACAACATTATTAAAGAACGATTATTTTTTATGGTTTAAGCTAGGTACCCAAGAATTTCAATAACTAAAAGAAGCTCTTAATTTCACTCACATGTATAGGGGCTTCACTGACTAGGAAATATTATATCACGTGCATTCATATTGGGGGGTTTAATATCCCAAATATGAGGGTGCAATAGATTGCCTATCGATGAAAATAGGGGGGTTTTTAGTTCCAGCTATTAAAAAATACAATATTTGGTGAAAATATGGGGGCTTTTAATTTGAGTTGTTTATTAGGAGGGGGTGACAAAAAAGGAGTTTAGGGCAATATTTTTTGAAAATATGGGGATTCTTTAGTATTCCATGAACGCACGTGCTATAACCTAGGTTCACTAAGTGAAGCCCCTGTACTCCCATGCTACCTATCTTGGACTTGTCTAAGAATGTTTTGGTAGAATGTGATTCTTTTAGACATGGTATTGTGGTATTATTATTGTATGAAGGGAATCACATTTGAGTGTTGAAAAATCAAGGAAAAAAATTGGTAAGGTCCACATATAGGAAATAAATTTTAGCCATTATTCATTGATATTTATATTTGTTTATAATGCTTAATGCTAACTTCATTATTAAGGGTTTACAAGTCAAGGACTCATGTGTAGTGTTTAGAGTTTAAAGTTTATGGTTTAGGTTTAAAATTTTAATATTTATCATTTGAGATTTCAAGTGCCAAGGCCTAGTGAAACATTTTAAAGCCTTCAGTTTTAAATGTTCAAAGTTCAAGATTTATGCATTGAGATTCAAGGTTCTTAGTTTAGTTGTTTGGGTACAATGTTCAACTCTTATATAAATTTTACATACAATTTTTCCATTAGATTTAAATTTATTTTAATGCACAAATGCATAAATATGGTGTAGGTTTTATAGAGTTAGGGTTAATGGATTAGGTTTTATAGAGGGTTTATGGTTTTGGGAATGAGTTTACATTGTGAGGGTGATGGTATGTTCCTTGATTACACTACCCACCAAGGTTCAAAGCCTCATATTGATATTTAATTTGCATTTGAAAGAGATATATTAGATAATATAATCTACTTGATTGTGAATTATTGGATTTTTGTTCAATTTTACTTGCTTACAAAATTATTTATGTATTTAGGGTATAGAACATCTATTGTAATGAGAGCAATACTAGATTTTTCTAGTGTCTATAATAATTCCAATGTTATATAATAGTGAGACCTTATGTAGTGCCCCTACTTGACTCATCCTTTATTAGAATATGTGATAAAGATTTTTAGATTTGTGCATGTTCAGATAGTCTCTTTGACATTAGTGGATTCATTATGATTTATGAAGTTATGTCTTGGACTAACATGTTGATCAGACTTATGTGTAGTAATCTAGATGTACTCATTATTCATGTATGGATTATATTGCTTATGAGGTTATGATGACACCTTGATTATGCTAATCCTATTCCATGATTATGGTGATGATTGAGTTGATGCTATGATGATTGTGATTGTCTTCTAGTGTATTCGTGATTAGAGATGATGTCATACCACTCATTGTGAACATGATATGACATTGCAATTCTCTATTAATTTCCTGATCATTTATGATGTATATGTATTGTATATATGTTGTGTTGCATTGGTGGTGGATGCAGGATTGTAGGTACCAAACATCGACTCCACCTGGTTCCATATGTTTGACCGTGTCTTATCCCAATGGCAAGTTGTGGGAGATGGCATGTGTTTCCATCTCACACTCTAAGCTTAAGTTATTCACCTTGTCAGTTGTATTGTGGCGCAAGTTGGTGATTAGAGTCTTGTGTCAGTGTTTGACCCTTTGTCGGGTTGCTTGAGGTGATGTGGTTATTATTTAATTAATAATTGGATTAATATGATTTATTAATGTTTATATTAATTTATTATATAACATGACTATTTATTTATTTGGTTTAAATGTTTAATTGATTATTTGATATTTAACTATTGTTGAGATTTTATAATTATTTAATTGAGATTAATTTATTGATTTAATTGATCTATTTCTTAATTGATTATCTAATTATTTATTTATTGTTGAATGATTATTTATTTAGTATTTATTGATTTATTAATTATTTATTATTTATGTTTTATTGTTGATTTGATTTTATATTTTATTATAAGTTTCTATTTATTAAGCTTTTACCTATTCATTTATTGTTGGGATTGATTTGTTATTATCCCATTTATGTTTATATTACTACTTTATTGTTATTTGCATAATTGACTATAATATAAAGTTTACCTACCCTCTATTCTGATTGGTTGTTTTATGTGAGGATAAGTAAATAATATAATTTTATATTATCTACCTCGTATTCATGCATGGTAGGTATAATATATAGTTTTATGGAATTTTTTGATTGGCCGGTGGATTTATATAGTTCTGAATTTAATTTTTATTTAATGAGCTTTCTGGTATGTTGTCAGGTTATCATCTAGAGGGATTTTGGATTTCATTTTGGGAATTTTAGATTTTCAATTGGATTGAAGATTGTTAATTTGAGATTGCTCTTCTCCGAATTCTATTTGCCATTATTGCGAATTTTTCAAGTTGGAGCTTCATTCCCCTCTCTACAATTTATTTTTGGAAAGATTGTCTATAATGCAAAAGATGAAATATTGTTTGGGGAATGGTTTTGATGTTTTTTTAATTTTAATTTGGTTGTCGGGTAATAAATTATGAGATTTTGATAATGTAAAGTGAATATAGTGAAATCTGGAAATGGTGTTTTTCCAGGGATGTCTTCTCTACATTTTCCTATTTAAATTTGTGTTTCCTCTTTCTTGTGATCTTGATTGAGTCTAAATTAGTTTTGGATTGCATTTACAATTCCTTATGTGTTTCCTGCATCTTCTCATGATTTTGTGTACATTTGCAAGATTGGAATTGTGTGTGGCTTTGTTGGGAGTTGTTTTCATGAAGTTCTGTGAGTTGCATTTTTGTCTTAACTTACCTTGCAGATGGTTTGAGTGTTGTTTGAGGATTAGAATGTCTTTGCAATATTAATCTGTATCTCTCTTGGCTTTACTATATCTCCCCGAGTTGTTGTGTAAGTTTGGTGCCTTTTTATGCATAACTGTGTATAGGGGGTGCAAGGAATGATGCCAAATATTTTATGACTGATTCACTTTCTTGTTTTCTATGTTTCCTTGGCTCTATTTTGTCCTCCTATACCTTTTGGAAGAGTCCTTTGATCATTTTTCTAGCCTATGTGCAAACTGGGCAAGTTTCGTTACATGTTTTGTCTGTTTTTATTGATTTTTGCTTTTGGAACCCAAAACGCTAAAGTATGACCCCAAAACGCTATAGGATGTCATGGGAGCACTGATCTAGCTCCCAGATGTGCTAAACTGGATTTTTGTTGTGTTGTTTTGCCCCGAGTTACCAGATTTGTCGGTTAGGTTTTGTGAAGTCACTTTTCTGGATTTTGTGGTTTTACCAGAGGCTGTGTGTGAATGTTTTGGATTCTCAGTGAGGTCATTTGATGTTGGAAGATCATTTCATAGTTTATTTTGGCTCTAGTTATATGATTTGGTGCTTAGCCATTGAGACTTGTGCATAAATGTTGATTTAGCTCTAGTGTGATAGGTGTGCTCCATTGTGAGGATGTTGATGTTATATGTGGATTCATTTCATGGTGAGCCTTCATGATGTTATTATGATGTTGTTATGTTTCACCCTAAGTTCTAGGAGCATTATTAGGGGGAGTGGGCTTCCATGAGTCTGCCAAGGTCATGAGGAATGAACTGTAATACCCCTTCCCTAATCAGACTCTTTTTGACCTAGTTGACCATGGTTGACTTTTTTAGTGGCTTACGTGGATGGTTGATACATTATGATTGTGATATTTTTATTCAAGTACTATGCTTTGGAGTGTGATTTAGTGGATGTGATTATGCATTATTGCTTATTGAGGACTAGATGTTGATTGGGCACTATTTCTTATGAATGATTAGATGTTAATTTTGCTTATGCATTGTACTTTATAGATGATGAAATGTTAATTTTATTCATGTGTTACTAATGATGGACTAACACATTTACTTTTTTTGTGAGTTGCACTATGTGTCTGTCTTCATGTTGTGTGGAGTTGTATGGGGTGTGAGGAGATGATTTTTCGTCACTCACTTCAGTGAGACACAAAAAGTCACGATTCTCCTTCAGTGGTATGTTTACCGTGTTTCTATATATAAATGTATGTGTGGTTCGATGATATAGGAATGGAAGGTACAAGGTATTGACTTCACCTGGCTACACAGGTCTAAGCATACCTAATTAACTCGATGGAAGTGGAGGAGATGGTTTTAAGGCCCTAAATATCATCCCTAGCCTTGCTCGATGGTGAGCGTTGTTAGTCTTTTGTCAACCCTATCAAATCACCAAGTAGGCCACCTTTTTGACGTTGGTATGCGTGTCATGTCTTTATTTTGTTTAGTTGAGTTTTGCGTGTTATGCGTTTTGTGACTTGGTTGAATTCTCCTTAGTGTTGCTTTATGTGAGATTAATTATTAATACCATAGTGTTATTAACAATTAATGTATATCATCATGCATTAATTAAATAGGGGATAAATATTATAGGACCCTTATATTATAAAAATTAAAAAACTAATTAAACTATTTGGTAAATGTATCATTTAATGGATTTTATATTGTGTTATGTGTTTTGTAAAAAGTTATTGAGATTTTTAAAAATAAAATATCTTGTTGACTTTTTGGGTGTGAGGAATTAAAATTAAAATGTATTGATTTGAGAGGAAAGAAATTCAATTGGCATTTTCTTAGAAAAAGGAAAATTTTCTTGAGGAAAAGAATTTTGACCTAAAAGATATTTTGGGAAAATTCTTTATATTTAAAAATTTCTCAAAATGAGGAGTCTTTTGCATTTTGGGGAAAATTTGACTCTCTGTGGTTGGAAGTGGATTTGCTATAGGTATTGATTTTTTTTGAAGGGGACTTCAGTTGGGTGTACAACTTTGAATCCATCTTCCATTCTTCATTTCTAGGAAAGCAATTGAGGTAGGGTTTCAAATCTCTGGTTTGAATTTAGTGTTGATTATGAAATCTCCGTGTGTTTGTAAAAAAAAAAATTGTTTAAATTTCTCCATGGGAATCTCTGATTTGTTGAGCAAAAGGAAATAATTTTGGTTGTTAAATCTGGGTTGGGGAAGATTTTGTTTCAAAATTTTTGTGCCCATTCTTGGGCTGACATATGGAAAAAAAAAACTCTTTTACCTGAAATTTATTGGTTGTTGTTGTTTTTAAGCAAATGTATAGTTTATTTTCTCTCTATTTTGACATTACAGAGAAAGGGTAAATAAATTGTATTGAGTTAGTAATTTTTGCTGGGGCTGTGATTTTAAAGTTTTTTTTTTTATTAAATTTTTGTTTTAAAAAAAATAAAAATTGTTTTTATATTTTTTGGGGGGGTCATTTGGTGCCCTGTGGGTAACCCCACCCACGGGTAGCCATGTTGTGGGTGTCGTGGGCACTCCACACCCATGGGTGCCCTATGGGAACCCACACTATGGGTGCCAAGACACTCCACAGTCGTGGGGTCTTGGGGAACCCATGGGCTGTGGGTGACGTGGCACACCCACAACGTGGGCCACAAACCACAACCTCCCTCCTCCCCGTTTTGTGGGGCCTGCCAATAGTTTAAAAATAAATAAATAATATTTAATGTTTTTTTTTAATATATTGCATATAAGGAAAGAAGCACTGTTACAAAAATATGAACAGATTGTCTGCTTGGACCACAGGTCCAAACTTCACAGATTTAGGAGATTATTGAGAGATATAAACAAAGATATACATATTTGTACATATGATACTATAATGCTTAGATACAAAAAAAAGAGCCACTATGCTCATATCTGCCAGCTGGAAATTGTCTTGCCCATGTCACATCAGTATCTGCTCCTGAGTTACATCCACCCACATAGTCCACCCCTGGGGACCCTCCATCCACACAAGTTGCTTGTCTTCGAGTAATTATGAGAGCAACTAGATCTGATCTTTAATAGGGCCTCTAGCTTTGGCAACCTCTAATCCCAGACACTCCATTGCTAAGTCAACATCCTGCTTCCCTCTTGCTGCCTGCCTCCATTTGTATCCATTCTCCATCTCATGAAGGTACATCTTTGCGTTTCCATCCTTAATGAATCAGAGGAATTTATGCTTCTCAATATTCATTGTCACAAAAACCTGCAAAAAAATACGGTGAAGGGTGAGTCCACGAAAAGACTCAATAAGGGCCCTACCTATGCCCTGAAATTTATCTTCATTTCTAATTTTCCATATGTACCATAAAATTTCAGTGGTAAGAACATGCCAAAAGAGATTAGTGTCTTTTTTTAGACCCTTAATATATTCAATCAGAACATCAAGCATAGTAAATTGGTTGGGGATAGAAATACCAAATAATAACCAAATTTCTCTAGCAATACTACATTAAAAAAAAATATGTTTAACTGATTCAGGAACCTTGCAAATATTGCAAATATCACAGTTGTTATGGTCTTTTCTGAAAGGCAGCCTATTGACAATCATAAACCATTTAAAACACTTTTCTTTGGGAGAAACATGAAAAAGCTAAGAAGATGGAAGCTCAGATTGAGAAGCTGGAGGAAGGAAAAAATGCAATGAAAAACCTGTTGGTTATGATCCCGGATATCTTGACTACTATTACAAAGAACTTAGAGGAAATCTTTAAGGTCCTTGAGGGATCCAACACTCCTAAGCCAGTTGTGGACCTTGATATGGATGAAGATGCCATTGAGATTGGGACTGCAGAAAGTGCTCCTGGTAGAGTTGCAAAGAGAACGAGGGCGAGCATGAAGAAAGTTGTTGTGGCTTCTCCAAAGGAAATCCCTAAACTTAGGGATAATATTAAAGAATTGTATGGGATTAGCGAAAATTCGGCTAATGCCCTGAAAAACATCTAGTTGCTCCTCTTCTGGATTTTGTCTGTTTTTGCTGGTTGTTGCTGGTTTTGTGGGGTTTTTTGCTGGATTTTGATAATTTCTCTGCTAGCTTTTTAGCTATTTGTTCCATCTTGTTGCTTAATGCTTTTATATCTTAAGGATATTTTGTAAAGGGTTTCGGGGCCCCTTCAAAACCTGCTTTTACCTTAATAAAAAACAAGACTACTCCATCATCTTGAAAACACCTTCTGCCACTGTTTAACTAAAAAATTATGGATTCATCATATGCTAGAGTCTTGTATATATTGATAGCTTTAATATTAGACAGAGAAATGATATTATTCCACAAAAAATCCTTACAACAGTCATTAGCATTCTTGCACTTTTTGGACAAATATTTAATGTTTTTTTATATTTTTATATATATTATATTTATTAATTAGTATATATTTTTAAATTATACGTTTAAAATATAATTACTAGTTAATTATATTTAATTTCATCAGTTTTGAATCAGTTAATTTTGTATTTGGAATATCTAATTTTTAAATCCTCCAACAGAGTAAATATCCAAAAAGATTTCACTTGCACACTAAACATATATCCATTTTAAGGAATGATAAAGACCATTCAAAATATAATTAAAAGCTATTGTTATCCCACTGTAACTCTTTCAGTTAATTAATTTCTCCTAGATAAGAAAATATACAACAGAGAACACACATGAAAAGGGCAAAAACGACATATGCCCAAATGACTTGCACGATTACTGAATTAAGAAGCCAAAACATACATGAAACAAAAAACCATCATTTATACTCAAAAATATATTTGTTTTCCTATCTAATCCATGTTGACCAAGTTTGACTATAATTTTTAAATTTCATTTAAACCAATTTCTCAGTAATTTTTCAAAAACAATACATTTCTCCAATGTCATATTCACTAACATCATTTAATAGTTCCAAAAATAATAAACAATTACATATACATAATTATATGTATATATACATCAATGATGTTAGTGAATATGACATTGGAGAAATGTATTGTTTTTGAAACTAAAAACCATTATTATTTTTGGAACTATTAAATGATGTTAGTGAATATGACATTGGAGAAATGTATTGTTTTTGAAAAACTACTGAGAAATTGGTTTAAACGAAATTTAAAAATTATAGTCAAACTTGGTCAACATGGATTAGATAGGAAAACAAATATATTTTTGAGTTTAAATGATGGTTTTTTATTTCATGTATGTTTTGGCTTCTTAATTCAGTAATCATGCAAGTCATTTGGGCATATGTCGTTTTTGCCCTTTTCATGTGTGTTCTTTGTTGTATATTTTCTTATCTAGGAGAAATTAATTAATTGAAAGAGTTACAGTGGGATAACAATAGCTTTTAATTATATTTTGAATGGTCTTTATCATTCCTTAAAATGGATATATGTTTAGTGTGCAAGTGAAACCTTTTTGGATATTTGCTCTGTTGGAGGATTTTGGGTGTCTTATTTGAAAAGATCAATTCTTGTGTTTATGTTGGTATGTTGTTGAATGCGAGTTGATCGTGCAAGTTAATTGGTTTTTTGAGTATAAAGGATATTTTTTTGTTTCATGTATGTTTTGGCTTCTTAATTCAGTAACTGTGCAAGTCATTTGGGCATATGTTGCTTTTGTCCTTTTCATGTGTGTTCCCTGTTGTATATTTTCTTATCTAGTAGAAATTAATTAATTGAAAGAGTTACAGTGGGATAACAATAACTTTTAATTATATTTTGAATGGTCTTTATCATTCCTTAAAATGGGTATATGTTTAGTGTGCAAGTGAAACCTTTTTGGATATTTACTCTGTTGGAGGATTTTGGGTGTCTTATTTGAAAAGAGCAATTCTTGTGTTTATGTTGGTATTTTGTTGAATGCAAGTCGATTGTGCAAGTTAATTGGTTAAGTGTTGATTGTGGATGTACTTGCTTTATCCCTATTGTGGTCTCATCTTGTGAACAAACCAGTTTGTTCGTTTCACACCTCCAGATGGTTTAATCTTGGTAGAAGGTTTGTATAACCAAGTATGTTTCTTCAGTTTTGCTTGAACTCCCTGTGTTTGTTTGGCTTTTGTGTTTTGCCTTGGATTTCTTTGGAGGTTGTGTAGTGTCGTAAGGAAGAGTGGTTGCCAAGATAACCCTTTGGAAGTTTGAGTAATAAGTGATAACCTAATTAATAAACTAGGGTTGGGTTTTAAAATATTAATCAAGATTGATTGTGCCTCGCTCATGGTTGAGTGCTCGTATAGACTTAGGATGTAGTGGGAAGACTTGGAATGACAAACCAACCACCTTGTCCTCACGAAAAGGTTCCTTGGGTCTGCATGAGTCATGGATGGGGGCCGAGGGTTTAGGAGAGGCTACCAGGATAACCCAGGATGGGGGTCAGGGCCTATGGAGGCCTTCCAAGATAACCCATACCAACTATGCGATGACACTCTTCCCCTATGCTCACTAGTGTGTAGTCTTGTGTTGGTGTACTTGGAGCATTATTGTGGGAGTCATATCTATATGTTTATGCCTTATGTGAGTACCTGATGTACATGATAGACCATGTGATACTTTATTGTGGTTTGTTTGAGGGCCTTATTACTATCTCCTAGCACAGAGGGGTGGTCCCTTTTTGGGCCACATGGTCAGGTGGTAGTGCCACTTTCCATCGAGTGTTTTGTTCATTCTTTCTTGCGAGGGATTATCCTCGCAAGTGCTCCATATGCTCTCTTGGATTTACTCCATTCCTTGTACCAGTTGGATCCTCTTTGTTCTTCTTGGATATGTTTTGTATCTCTTGGACCTTATGTGGTCGGGTGTATCATTTGTTCATGTATGCCTTCATGGCAAGTTGTAAATTGATGTAATCATTATGTACTTTATGAGACTTTGTGAACTAAATGCAATATTATTACGATGTGACTTAGATGTTAGATTTTGTATTCATATGAATGGAAATTATTGATTAAATGCAATGACATGGATTATGATGTATTAAGCCTTAGAATTATAATGTAACTAACCACAGTTGTATGAATTCACTCTTGTTTATAGTAATCTCTTAAAGAAACTTAATTGCTATGATCTTGTTGTAATCATTCTATGATGAGTTGGTTTAATCAACCTTTGGATAATTTGTTTACTTGAGTAATCTTTGTTTGAAACCCTTTAGGATTTTAAGGTTAAGTCTTTCGCTTGTGCAATTTTCTTATGCAAATGTTTATCTTAATACGTTTATGTGTACAATATTGTTTTAAAAAAAAATATTTTTCTCTTTTTGAGTGTTTGTAGTTGTATCATTTAGGGTTTCTTGGCAGGGCATTACATGGATTGTTAGGATTCCTTGTGTTATGGAGCCAGGGTCTAGACTGTTGTGATAACTCATTGGAGGTTTATTGTAATAATCAAGTGATAACCTAATAATTAATCATAGGTGGGTTGGGTAGCAACAATTCATCTTAATAAGATAATAATGTGTATTTGGTTTCCCCATCTCATGGCTGGATTGCTAGTGCAACCAGAGTGAGATGAACCAAACTCCCTTGATTTCTTCAAAGGTTGAGATGGTTCCACATGTGTATCATAGCTGCCAAGCCAAGTTCTAGGATATCCTTATTGATGATAGCATGTGATACACTCTCCCCTACATGTTTGTCCTAGCTCCTTATGCCTTATTATCAAATAGCTTCTGGTAGTCCCATGGTTTTATGTTTGTGATTTTGGAGTTGTATTACCTCTTTGGTTGATAGGTGTTAGCCTAGGTCTAGAGTGTGAGTTGGAACCTTGTGTCATCTCCTAGCACAGGGGGTGGTTCCTATTTGGTTCCACATGGTCAGGTGGTTTGATGCCTTCTTCCACTGGGATGTTCTTAATTGGATGGTAGCATGCGTGGATGTGGATTTTATGTTCTTCTTTATGCGGATGGATCTATGGAGTTGTTTTCTATGTTATGAAGATAGTATTATCGTACCATGATGACATTGTAAACGTAGAAGAGTTTATGTACTCTTGTACCATGTATTCTTATGCATTAGGTCATGATGTAGTAGTTGAGACTACGATCTTGTAGCAGAGTAGGATGTTGTATTCATTATATGATTCATGTTGTAATGGAATGTTTGTTATGTTTAAGATTGATATTCTATGATGGATTAGGAAATTGAATGATTAGATGTAGTGCTCTCTCTCTTTTGTCTTGTCAGACTTTGTGGCTTTGAGTTTCTGTGTGGTTTCGACCCTTTTTGTGTTGGTCAATTTTAATTTGGATGTGATGTTTGTCTATGTCTTCTAGATTCATATGTGACATTTATACTCTATGCTCTGTGGATCATTGGAATAATGATGATTTTCTTATTGTTGTCTATGACATGATTATTTGATGTTATCTATGTTCTAATAGTTAGATGATCATTGAGATGGTTTATATATATGTGATGTTGAGATTTAATCATTATGTTTATCGATGATTAGTTGTTCTAACCATACACTGTGTTTTATCTCTGATGTGCTTGGGTGAAAGGGAAAAGCGCTACACTTCTCTCTATGGGCAAGCTATGTTGCTTCCATTCCCTTTTCATGGTATGTTATTATATGGTTTATATGTACATATTCGACAATTTTCTTTTGTAGCTATAGGTACCGATCATCGACTCCACTTGAAGCTTCAGGTCTAAGCGTGCTCTACAACCCAATGGTAAAGTGGAAATTGGAGTTATCAGTTAGACCCTTGTTGTCACATCGTTCCTACGAGAACGAGTCCCCAGTCAGGTATCCTTGTTTCTTGGTTGTCTAGTCTTGTCAGTCGTTGGCTCTGTTGGTCTTTCATATTTTGGCTTGTTACAATTCATTACCCCTGCATATAGTATAATAATTATCTAGTATTTTTTTGAAAGAGATTAATATTATATATTAATTGTATTTAAATATTATTGATTAATTAATTAATTAATAAAATTGTATTGTACAAGATCAAATTAAATTAATGTTTTTGGTAAAATGATTAAATTTATTTTATCCTTGTTATAAATGATTAAATTAAATTGGGAAATATGACATTTAATTTGGTATTTTATTGTCCTTAAGGAAAATTAATTTTAAAAGGGTAATTTATAATAAATTGTGTTCAAATTTGAAAATTGCATTTGTGGGAGTTACAAAAAGAAAATAGTAAATTAATTAATGAAACTAATAAGCGGATTCTTGCATGCTTTTTGGGGGTTATTTTTAGGGGAAGAAAAGTTTTTAGCTTCCCATGAAGTTTTCGGTATGCAGGAATTGCTGGTTATTGATTTTTTTTTTGAAAAGGGGTTTTTAGGAAAATTTGGTTAGAAGAAGAAATTGGAGAAAGAATGGAGTTTTGTCTTAGGTTTTTGCTGTGGAATTAGTGAAAGGAGTTTGAAGGATTTTGTTGAAGCTTTTGGTTTTGTGTGCCTGGCATATTATGTTTAGCGGTCGTGAATCTTCTTGTGGATTTTTACTTCTGCTTCTGTGCGTGATTTCCAGATAGCGTTTTAGAGGCAGGATTCCATATTTATTTCTTGCATGCAGAATTTCTTTTAGTTTGATTGAAAAATTAGTCTGTTGTTTATTTGAAAAGAGAAAATAAAATGGATTGTCTGTTAATGGGGATTATTGGGCTATTGAATTTTTTTGCAAATCTTGTGATTTTGGAAATTTTAGGTGTTGGGTTGGGATGTTAAAATCTCTCAGAATCCTCATCTAATTTTATTTTATAAAAGATTTTTGTTCTTCGATATTTGAGAAAATAATTAAACCATTACTGTATTCATCATTGGCAATATTTGTGTGACAGAGATTTCATGTTTTTAATTAAATTATCTCATGGTTGTGACTTCATATTCTTTTTATTACAGTTTAATTACAGAGATCTCGTGTTTTAATCCAAACATCTTTTAAATTTAATAATTTAAATGTTACTATTTTTATTGGTTTTAATGTTATTGTTTTATTAATGTATTTAAATGTATTTTTAAAAAATTTATTTGCTATCGTATTGTATGGTGGGAAGTTCCCACGACATTGTGGGGGCACGATCCACAACGTGGGAAGACCCGCGTCTGTGGGTGACTCTCCCACAACGTGGGAAGCCGAACTCAAAACGTGGGTCTCTCCCACGGCTGTGGGTAGAGAACCCACGCCTCCCTCAATGCATTCACTGGGTTCAATTTTTAATTTATGGACCCAGTTTTGAATATCGCGCAAAGCTTGGGTTATGCGATTCAATTTTTATTATTTGAATTGAGTTTATAAAGTATTTAAATGTATTTTTTAAAAATTTATTTGCTATCATATTGTATGGTGGGAAGTTCCCACGACATTGTGGGGGCACGACCCACAACGTGGGAAGACCCACGTCTGTGGGCGACTCTCCCACAATGTGGGGAGCCTAACTCAAAACATGGGTCTCTCCCACGACTGTGGGTAGAGAACCCATGCCTCCCTCAATGCATTTGCTGGGTTCAATTTTTAATTTATGCACCCAGTTTTGAATATCACGCAAAGCTTGGGTTATGCGATTCCGTTTTTATTATTTGAATTGAGTTTATATATATATAGTATTATTGGGAAATGTGCATGTGCATAACATTACATGATCTTTTGTATGTTTTCTAATTTCAAATTTGTTTATGTTTTTCTTTTATAAGTATATGAACTTTGGATTCCTTTAGTTAATTGATTGTAGATTAAATAATGGAAGTAAGATTGGGATTGACTTTCAAGTTCTTAATTGATTTTGAACAATAATAAAATGTCAGTTTTATCGTGCAAATAATTAGGAATGAAATGAGTTATAATGGTTTTAAAATTTTGGATTAATGGAATTAATGTTGATTTGAACTGTTTGATGTATAAGTGTTATATGGTCTCCTTGGTTAATTATGAATGAATTCTTTTATTTTTGGCATGATGAGACCTTGCTTTTGCTATTGGAACTTGTCTATCATTGTGGAATACTCAAATGTGTTGATTTTATGTATCTAGTTTCGAGAGGCTAGGACAATGTTAGAAATCCTTTTTGTATTTGGTTTCTCTTCATCTTTTAATGTAATTTGAATGGTGTCCTATATGACCTCTATACTTATCACTCCTTCCTTTTATCTTTGAACCTCCTTGCATGTAATCATGTTCTAGCAATTCAATCAAACTTGCTATGGTAGAGGGGTCTAGACTCTTGATGTTTTGGGTGTCGTAGACGTTGTGTTGAAGTTTGGATTCCTAGGTGCAAGTCATGGGGGAGTGGCTTTCATTGGGGGTCGGGACCCAAAGTGGTTGCCAGGGTAACTCAATGAAAGTTTGTAATCAAGTAAAAACATAAAATAATGAACTGGGGTGGGTAGCTAGCTCACATTAAATAAGATTAATTTTGTTGCCTCTCTTACTTTTGAACGCTTGTATAGGTTCAAAGTAAGTCGAGAAGACTTGAAATGGCATCCACCAATCTTGTCCCTACGAAAGGTTGGTGTGGTCCACTATAGTTTGTATGGGGGCTCAGGGTCAGTAGAGGTCACCAAGGTAACCCAAGAAGGGGGTTGGGACCTAGTGAAGACCTACCAGGGTAACTCATGACAACCTAGTGATGACACTTTTCCCAATTGCATACTTAGTGGTTTCTCTTGGTTTTGTCCTTCTGTGAATTGCTTGGGCCTCTGGAAGTCGGTTGTTTATACTTTGAGTTCCTATGTTCTTAGTCTTGTGGGTCTCTTGTGATTGTAGCCTTGTGAGCCTCATGAGAGAGTCTTTGTATCATCTTGTTCTTCCTTTCGTCTCTTGGGTTTGGCTGATACCTCCTAGCACGGGGGGTGGACCTAATGATACTAGACATGGTTTGGTGGAGTGCTATTTGCACCCATTGGGTTTTGGTTCGACCTGCATCCTAATCGTGATGGCTCATGAGGAGATTGAAGATCTACATTATGTACCAAATTTTGTACTCACTTCATTGTTGTACTCATGGAGAATTTATCCTTATGGATACCTTGAAATGTAAACATTGATTATATGTATATTCTTATGGCTATGTATTATGAATCATGTTCCTTTTATAGGACAATGTTATCATATTATAGAAGCTTCTTTTGTGTTACTTGTATGGATATGTTATCTTGAGTAACATCGTTGCGGGGCCTTGATGACTCTTGGTAGTTATTATATGTTCTTCGTATCTCTAGCTTGTTTCATCTTATTACTCTTTGCATTGTATGGTTTAAATTATTTATTAAAAAAAATTATTTACATTTTTATGTTGTTTTCTATGTTAAGTCCCTTGGGCCTCATAGCAGGGAGTTACATTAGATCATGTGGATTCTTATTATATCATATGGATATGAGTTGACTTAGTAGCATGAAATCCTAATTGAAAAGTAGATTAGTACATGTTGTTATAATCTATTGTATGCTTGTGGAAAATGATCTTGATGAGTTGTGGAATGGTTATCCTTAATGAAATAATCGAGTCCTAATTGTAGGAGAAGAATATATGAAGTTTTAGGATGTGATAGATAAATGATGGAGTATTATGGGAATTAGTCCAACATTTGACTTGGTGCTTTAAAATGAACTTAGAAGGTTAATGGGGTTATGTAGATATGCATTGGTAGCTCATAATCTCATGATAGGAAGAAGTATTGCGTAGAATTTAAATGAAATGGTTGTTAATGATTTCATAATATGGATGTGTTATTGTGATTTCATTAGTAAGTAGTGACATTAAGATACCCTAGGGAAATAATGAATGGACAATTGTATGTTTTAAAATGATAATGGTTATGATGTTATTTCTGCTTGCATTATATGTTGTTAAGGATATGGCTATGTTCATGATGTCTATGTATTCAATTGATGTTTACCTATGACTTGTAAAAATGATAGTTAAATTATGTTGCATTAGTAGATGAATTTTTAAAAAATTATCTCCATTTGTTAGTTAGTTTAGTTATTTCCTCTAGGGTATTTTGGTGGGCATTACACCTTATTGTCAATATTCTTCAAAATTAGTACTGTGACATATTTCTAAAATTAGTTTTACTTTTGCAAGTAATTATTTGGGTGAGTTTTTCAAGAATATTTTATTATTTTATTATTTTAAGTCAATGTGGGCAATCTTAAGTTCTCAAATTACTATGATATTTTTTGGAAGAATCACTCGACACGTTAATATGCTTTCTTAAGTATGCTATCTTTTCTATAACATTTTTTTTCAAAATGTTCCCTCTATTCTTAAGCCAATTTAATGAGTTGAGTTTTTAGATCTTATGCCAATTTTAGGAACATTTTGATTTGGAACACTAAAAATAATGCATTTGCATCCACAATTAACACATCTAGGCCATTTCACACTCGCTCAAGCCCATTAACTTAACGTTGTAAACCCTAATCTATAAAATAAATCGACTTAGGAGAACATGTCCTTAGGGACCCACGAATTCTATACGTACATACATACATACACACACACACACATACATACATATATCAAATCTTCATTCCCTCAACCATCCTCATTCCCTCAACTCTTAAAGGCAATTCTAGGAATAGATTTGTGCTCTAGAAAATAAGTTTACATTTCTTGGGATCAATCTTGAGCCAACTAGGTTAGACCCATTGAAGATTCTAGGTTTATATAGATTGTGAAATAGAATGCACCCCAAGAGCATTAATTTATGAGCATAAATTACACACTTTTTACATACACATTTCATCGTTGATTTGTAAGCTTCATTTCTTTAATTAGTCTCCCTCATTTTATTTTACATTTTTCTCAATTTAATTCTAAACTCCTCAATTAAATCTATGTTAATTTACTCCACTGTATCATTTATTTAATTAGTTTAGATATATGTAAAAGAGATTCTATCCACATAAGCTCAATTGGTTGGACACAATTGGTGAGGGTGATTTTATGTTCCTTGATGAAGCAACCCACCAAGGTTCAAACCTCTAGAGTTACGGTAGAAGGGGTGACCCTAAGATTGTGCCCCATGTGACTTAAATAGAATGGAAACCCCTTAATTCTTGACTCTAAGTCAAATAGGTATCAACATAAGCTAGTACTCCCATATAAAATAGCAAGAACAAACTCATGGATGATAAAAAGCTATCATCATAGGCTTGCACTCCCATATCAAATAGCAAAAAATGAACTTGTGAATGATAAAAGAGTTTCAATGTAGACTTGTGCTTCCATATTGATTATAGAAGGCTAATAGCAAAAAATGAACTTGTGAATGATAAAAGAATTTCAATGTAGACTTGTGCTTCCATATTGATTATAGAAGGCTATCAACATAAGCTTACACTCCCATATCAAATAGCAAAATCGAACTTGTGAATAATAAAAGAATTGTACTTTGTATGAACAACAAAAATGAATTATAAAAAATGTAAAATATTCCATTTTTTTAGTTTATAACAGATTCAATGTGTGAAATGTTGAGGTGTGGGGAGTAAAACGGAAGAACATAACGATTCCAGATCTTAGCATTTAAAAATGGTGAATACGTCGTTTAACGTTGTGGATTGTGTTATTTGATCCGTAGTGAGCAAAGATCCTTGGGCAGTGGGAGCTTCAAATGGCGGATCGTCAGTTTGTCGCTTGCCTCCTCTTTCGATGCCCGATGCCCGATGCCGTCCTTGTTTCATCGGAGCTTCAGTGAGGCCCACACCCCTGAAAATGACTGGAAATATTGATTTTTTAAGCGCAACAGAACTAGTTATACAAATCCAATGATTTATGACTCGGAGACTTTGATTGGGCATTGCCGGCTCCTCCTGCATCGTTAAAAGCTATGTCTTTTTATACGGCATCCAGATTTACCCTGAAAGATGCAATCAGATTAATCTTTGGTTAATCCATTTGGGGAATTGAAGCTGAGATGTAATATTTAATGGAAATGGGTAGGAGCGGTGTAACCTATATAAGTTTTAAGGGGAGGGGAGAATTAGTTGTGAGAAGCACTGCCGTCAATGGCAACTTGTTTGGACGCGGTTCGAAACGCAGAAGCACCTTTGAAGAAACATTTGAGTATGAGTATGATTGGCATGCGTGATAAATCTGGATCTGAGAATTCCTCAACTTCTTCTGGGGTGTGTAAGAGCTTCAGTAGCAGTGAAGAAGTGGAGGTGGGACTGGGGAAAGATCGGGCACTTCAATTGCACTCAGAGAAACAGAATGTTATGAAAAATGAACCAGGAGGGAGTGTGTCCTTCTTGGGCTATGCAAATCAAAACTGGTCTTCTTCTCCTGCTCTCCAAAATGGAAATCATTCCTCTTATCCTAACCCTAATGCTAGACCTGTTTGGTTTGATGAATCTGGTGGTTTTAGTGTTGGGGATGATCCCTCGGATTGTAATCTAAAGGGAGCATGGGTGGAATCTGTTGTGAATCAGCTCTCAGAAGCCATGCCCAGCAACTCTGTGGAGGAAATTCTGCTCACAATGCCTGAGACATTTTCTGCTTCCTCCAATTCTCAGATCTCCAACGCAGTTCAGTCCCGCGTTGTGATGAACAAGGCACATAATCCTTGGAAAAGAGCCCGCAAGGATTTTGAAGGGCAGGATTGGAGTCAGTATCAGAGGCAGAGGTTGTCAAATTCACATTTTGTTAGGGATTCTGAAGCTTCCCAAAACATTGAAAATGGCAATCATGAATATAACCTCGTTGAGACCGAGAATTTTCAGGGCTTCAACATGGGTTACCAATATAATCCATGCCCTGCTCGGAAGGACTCAAATCAAGTTGCAGCAATCCCCAAATTCTCCATGGAAGCCAACAAATGGTGCCCTGGAAATGGGTCTTTTGAAGTGCAGTATCCTCTGCAGCGGCCTCAGTTCCCAACTGCAGAACTCAAAAATCCAAGGCAGCAGAACAAATCTTGCAGTGAATCCGATGAAGAAGGTTTGCATCTGCTATCTCTGTTATTGAAATGTGCAGAGGCTGTTTCAGCTGATGATTTGGAGGAAGCCAACATGATTCTGCCCCAAATCAGTGAATTAGCTTCCCCCTATGGCAGTTCTCTGCAAAGAGTTGCAGCATATTTTGCTGAGGGCATGGGCGGGCGGCTAATAAATTCCTGTTTGGGGGTATGTTCACCATTGCCTGGGGTTCAAGTAGCTCGCAATGATAACATACTGTCTGCTTTTCAGTCCTTCAACGGCATCTGCCCTTTTGTGAAATTCTCCCATTTTACATCAAACCAAGCCATATTGGAAGCCTTTGAGGGAAAGAGCAGGGTCCACATCATAGATTTTGACATAATGCAAGGCCTGCAATGGCCTGCACTGTTCCAATTCTTGGCTGCAAGGCCTGGGGGACCTCCTTATGTGAGGATCACAGGGCTTGGGACCTCCATGGATGCTCTTGAAGCTACTGGGAAGCGCCTCTCAAACTTTGCAAGGACTCTCAGATTGCCCTTTGAATACCACCCCGTTGCAGACAGAGTGGGGAAAGTAGACCCTGCTGCCTTGCATGTAAGGAAGGGGGATGATGCTCTTGCAGTCCATTGGCTTCATCATTCTCTCTATGATGTCACTGGATCAGACACCCACACACTAGAACTGTTGCAGAGATTGGCACCCAATGTGGTCACCATTGTAGAGCAAGAGATGAGCTACGCTGGGTCCTTCCTCAACAGGTTTGTTGAGGCCTTGCATTATTACTCTGCAATGTTTGATTCCTTGGGTGAAAGCTTCCCTGATGACAATCTAGAGCGCCATGTTGTAGAACAACAGCTTCTTTCCCATGAGATCAAGAACATTCTGGCTGTTGGGGGACCTGCCAGGACAGGAGAAGTTAAATTTGAGAGCTGGAGAAGCTACCTGCAGCACTCAGAGTTCAGGCAGTTGTCCATGAGTGGTAATGCTTTTGCCCAGGCAGAACTCTTGCTCAACATGTTTCCTTGTGAAGGTTTTTCACTTGTGGAAGATGCAGGAACTCTCAAGCTTGGCTGGAAGGACCTGTGTCTCTACACTGCCTCCGCTTGGACCTCACTTTTCCATCCATAGAATTCATTCATCTGTAAATCTTCTCTAACTTCATTATTACATCTTAGCATCTCATTTTGGCCGGCAATCGGACCAATCTTTCTGTCTAATTGCTCCTGATTTTGAAATGAAATTGGAATTTAGTTTTAGTTCTCCACTCTAGCCCGAATTCAAGAATGGGATTTTCCACAGCATAGAGTGTACTCTCCAGGCGAATGTTTGAAGTTCATACCCATAAATTTTTGAGAAAAATTTATAAATTTTAAGACGGATATATATTATCTATCAATTTTCCACAGTTCATCTAGATTAGATAAGATTACAGTTCATGAAGATTAGATAAGTCTACGGATGGATTAAACTATATCTGTTTGTAATCTACTTGTCGGATCACATTCACTGATTCTGTAATTTAACAAACTAAATGCATATGTTATCTGCATTTTAATATAGATATATGTTATCTATTTTGACACGAGTTTTCGACAGTTCAGTAGATTAGATAAGATTACAGTTCATGGAGATTAGATAAATTTACATTTGAATTAAACTGTATTTGTTTGTAATCTCATCTTTCTGATGATAGATACATGTAATCTAACAAAGTAAATGCATACGATCTACTAAATTTATCTTCATTTCATTATGGATAGATATAATCTATTTGGTATAAGCAACTATTTAGGTGAGTTTTCTCATAAATGTTTTTTCATTTTCTAAGATATGGTCAATTTTAAGTCCTCAAATTACTATGATTTAAGATACTTTCTTAATCTTTCATTGTTTTCTCAACATTCCCTTAGAAGAATCCTTCAATACATTAACATACTTTGTTAAATATTTTATCATTCTTATATTTATTCCTTCAAAATATTCCCTCAATTATTAAGCCAGTTCAATGAGTTGAATTTTTAGATTATTTCAATATTTTGCTTGACACACTAGTCAAATTGATCAATTTATTAATTATTTTAAAAAAATTATATGAAAATATCATATATTATCAATGATAAATAATTTGATTTTTAAAAATTATATACAAACAAAATCATTAAATCATATGAAAAAATATAAACTAATAATCAAAGAAGAACACTAATGAAATACAAACTTAACTAACTAGATATTCAAATGAATCAATTAATGAGAAGTTGCATTATATTCAAATTAGCCTAATATGAAAATTGAATTCTATCTTTCAAGTCTGGTTTTAGATTATATAAGTTTACATGAACATGTTAAATATTATAACAAAATAAATATATAACACATCAAATTATATGCATATAATGTAATAAATTTATCTCCATTTTACTATGAGTACATATTATCTATTTGACATGAGTTATGAGTACATATTATCTATTTGACATGAGTTTTAGACAATTTATGTTTATTAATTAAATTGCATTTGTTTTTAATCACCGTTTCATTCTCTATTTTTAGGATGGATACATGCAATCTAACAAATTAGATATATTTTACTCGAGTTTGAAGATCTTCATATTAGTCTACTTTAAAATTCAAGATTTTCACATTATTACAATAAATAAATGAATAGTTAATTTACATTTTTAAGGGATCTCTTAGATAATAGAGTCTACTTAATTGTGAATTATTATATTTTTGTTTATTATACTTGTTTGCAAAAACATGTATCTTTTCATCATATAAAACATTTTTCTAATGAATCCAATGTTGTATAATATCAAAATCTTATGTCGATATTCTTCCAAGTTAAAAATTGATGTGATATATATTTCTAAACCTAGTTTTACTTTTATAAGTAACTATCTAGATGAGTTTTCTCATGAACAATTTTTTATTTTTCAAGTCCTCAAATTACTATGGTTTGATATACTTTCTTAATCTTTCTTTGTTTCCACAACATTTCCTTAGAAGAATGCCTCTACATTAACACATTTTATTAATATTTTATCATTTTTATAACTTTATTCCTTAAAACTATTATTTTTGATAGTAAAGGCAGTTCATTGAGTTGAAATTTTAGATTATTTCAATATCTTGCTTGACACATTAGTCATGCTAGTCAATTCATCAATTCTTTAAAAAATATCATATGAAAAAATCATATATTAATAATAAATAATCTGATTTTTAAAATATATAGACAAACAAAACCATTAAATTATCATATGAAGATATAAAAATGTAATAATGCAAGCACAATAATGATATACAAATTTAGCTGGCCATATATTCACATGAATCAATTATTGAGAAATTGCATCATATTTGAAAAGAAGCCAAAATGCGGAAAAATGCTTCCAATGCTAAATCTAACAAGAGAGATGATGTAGAAATTTATTTACACTCATAAACTATTGCACATTAGATAAACACACATAAAATCAAATTTATAGGAAAGCCCTTTTGGGAAAAAATCCACATTCCAAAAGTTAGACTCAATTGTATTATCAACAACAACAACAACAGTTACAATACAATGCACATAGCCAATGCTTTTTAGGAGTAGATACAATAGAGAATTCAGAAACAATTCCGACATCATAACAATGCCTTAAAAATAATCAACTTGTCTTATACAAAACAACTAAGGCATCAACATATAAATAGAGCTCATCACAAAGAGGTATGCATGGACATGGTTTACAAAACCATCTTCAATGCCCCAAAGGTAAATTGTGTCACAAACAACACCTTTGTTGATCCCATGACACGTTGCACATAGCAATTTTGAAGCAACACCACCTATCTCTTCCATAATGGTCATCTTGCCAAATGTAATGTAAGTACAACATAGAAGTTACCATGACCAAATAGGTGTCTTCCTTACCTCACACCACTTGTCGAAAGTGAACTCAAACCATAGATACAAACTACCAAAAAATAAATGTCCATGACTCTTCCATCAAACTAGAAACTGGCATAGTCATAATAGAAATTTGTCATAGTCTCAACATATCAACCTATGACGCTAGCCCCCTAAACTTTAGGACTTCCAAAGTGGGTGCAAAAATAAAATAAACATGTTTGGACTCTAAGGTTGAGACACCTTAATCCAAACAATATTCAAATTAGCAACAATATGAAGATTGAAGATTGAATTCTCATTTGAATTCAATTCTATTTTGTTTTTTTATTAAATAAATTCAATTTTTTTTAATATAATTGAGAAAAAAATTAATAAGAAATGTTTTAATGTTATATATTTACAATTAATTTATATTTTACTTGAGTTTGAATATCTTCGTATTATCATATTAGTCTACTTTAAGATTCAATATTTTCACATTATTACAATAAATGAATGAATAGTTAAATTACATTTTCAAGAGACCTCTTAGATAATAAAGTCTACTTAATTGTAAATTATTAGATTTTTGTTTATTTTACTTATTTGCAAAGGTATGTATGTATTCATCGTATAGAACATCTATTCTAATGCATCCAATGTTATATAGCATTAAGATCTTATTGCCAATATTCTTCAATTTTCATAATATAATATTTCTAAAACTAGTTTTACTTTTGTAAGTAACTATTTAGGTGAGGTTTCCCATGAATAATTTTATATTTTATTATATTCTAAGCTATGGACAATTTTAAGTCCTCAAATTGCTATGATTTAATATATTTTTTTAATCTTTCATTGTTTCCACAACATTCCTTTAGAAGAGTCTCTCAATGTTAAATATTTAATCATTTTTATAGTGATTCCTTCAAAATATTCCCTTGAGTATTAAGCTAGTTTGGTAAATCGAGTTTTTTTTTTATCATTTCAATATTTTGCTTAACACATTAGTCAAGCTAGTCAATTCATTAACTCTTTAAAAAAATTCATATGAAAATATCATATATTAATGATAAATAATTTGATTTTTAAAAATTATAGACAAACAAAACCATTAAATCATATGAAGAAATATAAATTAATAATTCAAGAAGCACAATAATGATACAAATTTAGCTACCCATATATTCACATGAATCAATTATTGAAAAAATGTATTATATTCAAATTGGCGACAATATCAAGATTGGAGTTTGAATTCTCTTTTAAATCCAATTCTATTTTTGTTTTAGATTAAAATATAAGTTTATTTTGAATGTGTTAAATAGTAAAACAAAAATGATTCTAGATATAATATTATTTATAATTAATTTTTTTTTTAATAAATACACGTAATTATTTTTAAATTAATAGATTTTTTTGTGTACTTTTGTGTGTAATAGTAGTTTCTAAACTCTATTTTTATTTTGTTATTTTCTATTTTCTTTATATAATGATAACTTCTTAATCAATTTTTAATGATTTTGGTTTCAAAAAATTAATAATAAGTCTTAGAGAAAGTTAGAAAAATAATTACACACACAATTTTATTAAAAAAATTATAGTAAATAGATAAATTGAATTGAAATTTTATAGATCAAGAGAACTACTTGAAAATGTATATATCAATTGATAAAGGAGAAATTTCAAAATTTAAGACATAAACTGGACGTCAATATACCTAGACATCAAAAAGAGATTAAATTTATATAAATATCCAAATTAATAGCAATATAAAAATTGTATATATATATATATATATATATGACAAAGTGAATTTGCAAATGACTATTTAATTGTTTGTATTATGTTTTTTTAATATCTTATTCCAATTAAAAAAAAAATGACTATGTAATCTGCTGGAGTTTGAATTCTACACAAAATTTTAGGCTTAAAATAAATAAGAAAATAGAGGAAGCTACAAATGGCGGACAAGGAAGAAGGGTGGCCCACACGCACAAAATTCGTTGAACATCTCCCCCTTACTTTGACCAAATAATCTAATTTTCCTGTCATATTCTAGAACTTAAATATATCTTATACTAATCTAACTCATTTATGTATTTTCTAAGATATATATAGGGATCTAATAGTTAGAGTGTTTTAATAGTTGTCATTATTGTTTAAATATAAAAATATTTATTTTTATTATTTAATTAATTACTTTAATTTGACTTTGACAAATGTCATCAATACATAAAAATTTCAAATTATTTATTATTTCATTTTAAAATATAAGTAATGATGGTCAGAATCTAGTTTTGTATGAAAGATAAGTTACTTTATTTTATTGCAGATAAAATAGATAATAATATAAAATATTAGGTCTTTGTCAGTTACATTGTATAGTTTGAGTTGTACATTCTATACAATTCTTAAATGTCTAGTCACATAAAACATGGATGTGGACATTATGCTAAGTCTTTCATTTTAAATACATATTTAATAATTTACAAACACATTAGTATATAATTGTCATCTTAAACCAACTGGAGATTTGTTTTTTAATGAATATATATTCTCAATTTATCATATTTAAAATTTTCGATGTCTAAGTGAAACACTCTCTTCAAAGTTATCTACAATTAATAATATTTTTTGAACCACCAAATATTGAAGCACCTATAAGACATCCATATGTAAGGCTCACTCGTTGCTTGTATAAATCACATTTATTATGGATTTTATATGTGACATTTAAACATTAACATCCAAGTTTTAACATGGACTCCCTCTCAATCCACACAAATCCCTCTCAACCAATAGAATCCATGTTCATGAATCAAATGAGTTAGAAATATAGCAAGGAATTTTTTTTATTAAATTGAAACAAAGACTCAATAAACCATTGCCATGGAATGTGATGAATATGCTACAAACAAGATCTAGTGGAATGAAGAAAAAAATGACTTGTTCATTGGAAGGGTAAAGGAAACATTTATAAAATTCTAAATCTAAAATAACTTGACTTGAATAACTTATTTAATTTTTCATGGAACCTTAAATTTGACCATTGCCACTTAGATTTTTGTTGTTTAGGGTATCTAATGCAGGAACATTTTTGGGTTCATGCAATCTTGTATCACAAAAAATATATATTTATCACAGAAGGTTTTGGTTGCATGTGTTTTTCTTATGGGCATGTGTAGGTTGGTTTATATGGGATTTTGGTGTTATCTATGTCCATAAGCATTAACTTCAAAGTTACATTCTTATTTTATATTTTAAACAATTTGGTTCCTCATTCACATATACATTCTTTAGTTAACATTATTGGATGTACATCCACTAATGTGTTCAAATTATAGTAATGCATCAACCAAAAAAATATATTAGAATACCAATGGATAGTTATTGGTTAAATTAATGATGCATTGGGAGTTGAAGTAGTTGCACGGGAAGGATAATTGTCTTAGGTATGATAATTTGGGGTTTTCGTATTGGAAACTATATGAGGTGACTCAAGGCTAGATTTTTTAGAGTCTATTAGAGTTGATAGCTAACTCCACAACTCATATCTAAATGACTTGCAATCAAAACACTTATCACATATGAAGAGAAAAAGTCACGATTAATGCTATGCAACCTTGTGAGAGAGAGAGAGAGAGAGAGAGAGAGAGAGAGAGAGAGAGAGAGAGAGAGAGAGAGAGATCCAAATTGGAACATGATATTGAGATTGGCTTGTAAATGATTTGGATTGATTACAATGAATTTTTATAAAAGCATAAAGATTAAACCCCAGAAGAAAAACCTAGGAGAGGATTGAATGAGAGCTTGTCAAGTGTCCACATCATAATGAATGAGACAACATGTGCTAAATAAAAATTTGATAAAAGAAAACCACTCCTAAGTTTAGCTTAAGAGTAATAAAGTGATAAAGGACCTAATTAGATAATTAATCAGGTGATTATCCTAATTACTCTTACACCCCCCTTAAGATTAACTTAGGGAGGAGCTAAAATGCTAAATATGAATGCAACAATGAATGCATGGATGAGTCCTAACTACAAGTCTTGATGAGGTACCCATGTACAAAAAATGCATTCTATCACAACTAAAGAAAATGAGAAAACTATGAGAAAAAAATCCTCCAAAAGAGTTGCATTGGTGAGAGGAGGAAAGAAGGACGACTCAATGCAACCCCCATTGATTACTTTTTTCAAAGAATTACAATGAATGTACCCCCACCAGAGAGAGAGAGAGAGAGATTGAATCCCCAACATGAAGAAGTAGCTCTTGTGCTAGTGATGAATTCCTAAAGGTAGACCAAGATCCAATACCTACAAAAAACATTTCTCCCCTTAGGAAGAAAAATATCCACTAGAGAGAGAAGCAATTCCAATAAATTGGAAGAAGTAGGAATCCAAATCCAAATAGTGTGTGCCTCTAAAAACTACTCAAATATCGATGTGTCCATAAAGGATGACGATGCCACAAACCAATCATGTACATGTCCAATCAATGTAGAAAGTGACAATCTAGTACTCTACAAAAACTAATGTAGAACAAGCTCCATGGGTGATGTAGATGGTGTTAGGAAATAAATCTTTTAAACCCACATTCATTTAATCCTTTTCCTACATAACCCATGAGAGAAAAGCATGCATACAAGCTTACAAAATCACCATAATGCAAAGACCAAATAGACAAGCCACAAGATAACAAAAGATATATCTTGGGAAAACCCTCATGAGGAAAAAAGCCAACCTCCAAAAGAATCCATACTCCATTGCATTAATCAACCATAAAGTACTTATAGAGTCACAATGAATACCCATGAACTATCAAGCCCTCTATTGCATTCCCACGTGTCCAAGCATGAATCCACACATTCCATTCCATGCTCCACAAATGTAATCCTTCAAAGGACTCCATACAATGATAGTCCAAACCATTAGCCAACCTTAACCACTAAACATGTTCTTGCTTTTATAGACAAAATTTTACCCAAATACAACTAGTGGTAAAGTAAAACCATGTGCTAACTAGCCCCTTGACCCCACATTTATATTGGGTACTAAGTGAAATGCAATAGAAATGAGACTAGTATAAATCAATATGAAATCATGTTAGTAAAGAGCCTTCAACCATAAGCATTACATGAAGACAAATACATTAAAAGAATTATCAAAGAACATTAGCACAAGAAGTTAGTTAGGAAATAAATAAACAAAACAAATATGATACTTCCCCATGATGCTCCCTATGCCATGACTCTTCCTTGTCCTCCTCCTCTCTAAGGTCCTGTTACTACATGAAGTATACCCTCAACTTGAGCACTATCACAAAAGAATGTCAAATGGTGGATGGGAGATGGTTAACTATGATATGAAGTGTTGCTATGAGAAATGGATGCAAATGATCTAAGCTATGGAAAGAAGCAATGGGAATGGTTGCTAAACTATCAAC
Source organism: Cryptomeria japonica (assembly GCF_030272615.1). Taxonomy (NCBI): domain Eukaryota; kingdom Viridiplantae; phylum Streptophyta; class Pinopsida; order Cupressales; family Cupressaceae; genus Cryptomeria; species Cryptomeria japonica. The sequence goes on along the minus strand of NC_081411.1, from coordinate 573,146,760 downwards.
AATGATAACCTCAATAGCATAACCTTCTTCACAATGGAAAATCTTATTCTCAATGGATAAATTGATCTTCAATGAAAAACATGATCCTCACAATGAAAATGGGAGTTCTATTTATAAGAAAAATGGGCAAATGAAGGGTTGAGATTGAATTGGTTGAGGAAGGGTTAGGATTGAATGAGGAAGTGTTGATCCTCAATCCATGTACTCTCCTTCAAGTCAATCAAATGTTGAAAAGTGTTAACAAGGGAAGGCTTGAGAGGAGAGGGGGACAAAGCATTAAATGCTCAAAGACTTGAAGGAATCCTTTAAAGGCTTACGAGGACTTTGAAGGAAGTCATTAAAGGCTTCAGAAGACTTTGAAGGAATCCATTAAAGGCTTGAGTTGATGGGTTTTGGGTTAACCTTTGGCTTAGGAATGTTCAAACCATTAAAAGGTGAATAGGCTAATGATATGGGGTTTAGAAATGATTAGGAGGAGGGTTAACTTGTAGCTTACATTTTCTAGAAGGTGCAAGTGGGTGAGGGATTTTAGGAATTTAAATTAATATTTATTTAAATGTGAGAGAAGGGATAATGGGATAAGATGAATCAATTAAACAAATATGTCTTATTTATTTAATTAATAGTCTAAATCAGGTAGACATAATTGGGTGTCTACATTTTCCCCTCTTTGAGATGATGTGGTTTATTGCATCATTTCAAAGAAAAACAAGTCAACATGGTACATCCCCCAACATGCCTTAGGTTGGTGGTTAGGTATGGCCCCTCGAGAGATGGGACAAAATTTTAAAAATTCAGGAGATCTCTTGAATTTTTTTAAGAAAAATAGGCTGGTAGAATGGAGGATTGTTGGATGAGCAAGGGGTGAATGACAAGCAGTAGAGGAGAATGGTAAGCTGATGACTACCCTTAGGTCATATAGGAGATACAATGCAAATGTAGTATTATGAAGTAGATCTTCTTGATGTTGTTCAATTGATCAATATAGTTTTGGTGCAAGTGTGTTAACAGTTGAGTGCAATTGTTTTAATTGCCACAGTTTTAGTCAAAGCATGATAGCTGATGTTAGTGTTCTCTCGGACAGGATAAATTTTGAGTAATTAAGTCAAATTGACTTGTTGAGACTTAGACAATTGATGTAATTGCTTGATGAAGTTGATGCATCCGAGTCAAATTACTCGTTGAGATTTAGATAATTGATGTAATTATCTATTTGGAATGTGTTTGATTAGTTGACCAATTGATAGTTGGGTTGAAAAGGCAAACACAGTAACTTGTTTTTGCTGACAGGATGACCTAGATGACACAGGCTATGCAACCCCTCCTTTTAGAGATGAACTACGATTTACATGGCTCGATCAGTTTGTTGCAGACAATACAGGGGATGCAATGATGATGACCTAGATAGGGAGGGTGAGGGAGATTTAGTTTTAGGTAGAAGGTGTGGAGGACCTAGTACCCAGTCCTTGAGCTCAAGGCTACCCTTTTGAAGAGGATCGAATAGAGTATCAAGTGTCATAACTATTATGCATGAATTATAATGATATAGATTTTTGGATGGATGAAATACAATGGTAGGATATGTTCCTATGAAATTAAATGGATGGATTTTGTGCCTTTCATAGTGCTTCTTTCATCATTGAGCTTATTTGGTATTGATCTTGACCAAGGTATCAAAAACCAAGGTTGAGCATTACACCTGTAAACATATAGATTACAGACAAGGAATATTCCCCTCCATTCTGGTTCATATACTTATGGTCGAGGTATACGTTGTAGTCAATAAGCCATAGTGATCCATGACTCTGTATATTTGCATAAGATCTCGTAGCCTAGTGAGCTTCCCATGTAGACACCATTAGTATTTGCCTCAGAACTTCATTGGAACAATCTGTAGACAAAAAACAAAAAGATATCATGAACCATCCTGGCCGCTCTAATCACTTGTGGATATCCTTGAGTATCATAGGAACATGATATAAATTGGTAAAAGACAATAGTATTAACAACAATCGAACAACCAAAGAATCTCCTTGCCAAAAGATGTGTCACCATGTCTTGATTTAAGGAAGGATGTATCCTTGTTAAGATGTTTGTTTGATGTTGAGCCTAGGAATTTGACAATTTGTGGACTAATTGATAGTTTGTCTTGTTTGAGTATTTGATTTGTAGGCTCAGTTTGTTTTCGCATTTGTTTGAATGTTTGTGTGAACAAGAATCAATTTATTGTAATGTTTTTGATTGGTTTTTGTGATATTTTCTAAATGTTTTTGGTTTTGTTTCAGGACATTTTTTATTGTTTTTGGTATTATTTCAAGACGTTTTCGATTATTTTTAAATTTCTTCAAGACAATTTTTCAATGTTTTTGGTTTTTTGCATGTAAAGTAGTTCTATGAACCAATGATATTTAGGATCCACTTCCATCATTATGCAAAGGAAAATTGCCCCCGGTTAGGTGTAGGTTCTAAGTGTGGTGGTGGGACTATAGGACAAAGATTAATGATAAATCAATATCAATCCATGGCAAGTACAAAACATTGTGGGTGGATGAAAGGATTGATCAATGAATTTGAAAGCTGGTAGAGAAAATTCTTTACGCATGGCGCCTATTTACCAGGTTTTCACCATCGCACTTGTCCAAGGTGCCACCTGAGTGGTTTTGACCATTTGGATGAATGATTTCTCTTTACTATTTTCTTATTTTTCAAGTTTTTTTGTACTTTTTTAGGACTTTTTCTGAATGTTTTTGATATTTTTGAAAATTATCTAAGCTTGATGCTTTGAGCAACTATGTATGGAACTTCTTGAGATGCATGTTGTTTATTGGATCTGAGAGTGGTTCCCCTTATAAAGTAGCCAACTGATATACCCCTGACCCAAAGAATATAATAATTACATAGGGGCTTATCCAGTTTGATTCAACTTTTCCTCTTTTTCCCTATTTGGCTGGTTGAGAGGATTTTCTCAGAGAACAAGATCACCAACTTTAAATGTTTTATGCTTGACTTTGTTATTGTAGCTTTGGCTCATGCACTACTGATAGGCTTGAAGATGGTCAAAGACATCTTGTTGCTTCTCATCTAACAATTCCAAGTCTTGAAGACATAAGACTAGGCATTCCTCATCATCGATTAGATTGTGTAGTGATACCCTCAAGGATGGTAACTCAACCTCAATAGGTAAGATAGCTTCTACTCCATAAATAAGTGAATATGGTGTTGCACCTGTAAGGGTTCGAATGCTAGTTCGGTACACCCATACTGTAGGATTCAGACGGATGTGCCAATCACAACCGACGACATGGATTTTTTTCTTTAGAATTCTTAGGATATTCTTGTTTGAAGCTTCTACTTGACCGTTGCCTTGTGGATATTATGGGGTGGATAATCTGTGTTGGATATGAAAATTTTCACAATTTTTGTGGATATCCTGGTTTTTAAATGGGAGACTGTTATCTATGACAATGGATATGGGAACACCATATCGACATATGATGTAATTTAGGATAAATAATGCAATTTTATTATCGATGACTTTTGCTGATGGAACGACTTCTATCCATTTTGTGAAGTAACCAGTGGCAGTGATAATTAATTTATGGCCGCCTGATGATGATGGATGGATTTTACCCACAAGGTCGAGTCCCCATTGACAGAAGGGCCATGGTTTTGTAATACGCTATAGTTCCTATGCTAGTGCATGTATCAGATCTTTGCGAACTTGGCATTTCTTGCATCTTCTAACAAAATAACAAGAGTCCTTCTCCATTGAAGGCTAGTAGTATCTTGTTCTCACGATCCTTTTAGCCAAAGAAGGACTGCTAGAGTGAGCTCCATAAATACATTCATGTATATCTTGTAAAATTATTGTCACCTCTCCTTTCTCTAAATATCATAGGAGAGTACGATCGAGAGCTGATTGGTATAGGGTATCGATAATGATTATGTGTTGGGATGATTGGCATATGAAGGTATTATTGGCAATATGTTGGATTTGGTTAAGTGTTGTCATTGATGTCAACACTATATCTTGGTTGGAAACTATCCCAGTTGGATCTATCCTGGTTAGTCTTGGTGATCTTCTTGGTTTTGGCTGTGATTCTTATCTGGTATGATTAGATCTCTAGAATTGGTTTTGGATGCTTATTCTGATGGTTATATGCTTGCTATATTTTGGTGGTTTCATAATTTGGTTATCTCTTTTGGTATTTGCCTTTACCAAATCGTTCTTGGCTTTCCCAGCTAGCTTTTGGCTTTATCGGCTCGTTCTTGGCTTTCTCGGATAGCTTTTGGCTTTACTGGCTTCTTGCATTCCTGGTTAGCTTTACCAGTATGTTGTTTTAGTGACTTCATCAGTGGATTTTGGGTCCAATTTATGGAATCGGTTTCTATCATGCCGTTGGTGCTTCTTGATCATATTTCGAGCATTTGGTGACTTTGCATTGGATGACATGCTATTATGGTGGTCCTATTTGGATCCGTTTAAACTTTCACTGAGGGTTTCTATCGACAAGTAAAGCATGTTGGATTTTGGTCTTAGCGGAATCCCCAGTGGATATAATTGTTTGGTTATTTGACTTAGGTCCATGCTATGTAATGAAAATCATAATATTGGTCTGGTGGTATCGTGTGATGTAATTATTGTAATTATGGGTTTATGGGTTTAGTCGACCTTGTCAATAAGGTTTGTATTTATAGGTGACTTATTTAGGTGATTTACATAGATCTATGGTTATGGGTGGTTATGTCTATATTATCATAGAAAGGATTATGTGCGAATAAAGTCATATCATTCCAGTGAAGGTTGGAAAGGTTTTGTATTGTAGATCAGGCATCAATGCTTAACTGGAACTGTATCAGGCATTAGTAGATGCTATTTTCACAGTTCATTTCTTTTTGGACTGTAGTCCGATGTTTATGTAAGTCAGTGAGACTTCCCTTTTTGATGAGTAGTGTGCTCTAGGCTGTTAACCTTTCTACATGTGCAGAACCCATTGTAATTATTCATAATACTGCTGCAAAGTATTCATCTGATTGTGGGTAGGGTTTCCCACCATGGTTTTTCCCTTTTCGGGTTTTCCACGTCAAAATATTGGTGTTATGTGTGTTGTGCTTTCATGATATATCTTTCATTGTGTTGTGCTTTGGTATAAGGTTTATAATTGAATTAATTGTTGTACTTATGAGTAAACTGATTCACCTCCCCCCTCTTAGTTTATTATCGGTATCAGTGCATTCCAACAATTGGTATCAGAGCGAGGTCCTCTCTACATAAGCTTAACTGCTTGAGGAGATCTGATGGCAACTACATCAAGTTCCACATTCAATCCTTACCGAAAGGAGAGTCCTAGATTTGATGGTACAAATTACAAAATATGGAAGGAGTGAATGAAGATTCATCTCAGATGTCTTGGAGTTGAAGTTTGGGAGATAGTGGAGAAAGGGTATATACCTCATGATCCTAATTCTGGAACACCAACATCTGCTGATGAACAAAAGAGAGCTGAAAATGACGTGAGAGAAAAATAAGCATTTTTAAGCACCCTATCTGATGAAAAGCTATGGAATGTCATAGATTTGGAGAATGCTAAGCTGATATGGACAAAGATTGAAACTCTTTATGAAGGTGACTAGGCTGTGAAAATTTCTAAACTTGAAGGTTTCCGGGTAAGATATGAAACTTTAAAGATGGAAGAAGATGAGAAGATAAGTTCTTTCATGGATAGAGTCAATGAGATTGTCATGGGTATCCAATGATGTGGCGGATCTGTTAGTGAAGATGAGATAGTGTCAAAAGTTCTAAGAGATCTACCTTCGGCTTACAAGATGAATGCTATTGCTATCAATGAACTCCAGACAATGTCAAGTACCCCTGTGGCTAGAGATACATTACTTGGGAAATTGACTGCTTTTGAAATTGAAGAACTTGGAGATCAGAGTGCTGCTAGAACTGAGACTGCATTTAAGCATCTGCCTCCGATAAGAAGAAGATAGATTGGAAAGAGATGTATGCTAAAGATATGGAGGAAATTGAGAGAGAAGAAAGAGAACTTGAAGAGTTGGAAGCCCTGATTGCTAGAAGAATTCCTAAAGGACCAGCTAGAAGTAAGTACGAAGGAAAAGTCCCTTTTAAATGTTTTTCATGCAATAAGATTGGTCATTTTGCATCTAGATGTCCTGAAAGAGTTGCTAGGAATCATGAAAGATTTGTGAGGAATTATAAGCCTAATCTCAAATATCATAGAAAACCTAGATTCAGAAGAAATAAGGATAAATATTGTTATTATGCTAGTGATGATGATTTTGGTATTTTTGATGATGATGATGAACTTGTGAGTGGATCCAGTAATGGTGCCTCATCTAACAAAGATTGGGTTTTTATTCCTATCAAGGATGATTCTCCAGAATTTGTCATTGAAGAAACACATACTGAGGAAAAGGCTTTAGCTACAAAAATTGAAGGAAAGGATGCATGGGTTATAGACAGTGGTTGCTCGCATCACATGACTGGTGACAAAAGAAAGTTCTTATCATTGCAAGAATTTGATGGTGGATTGGTCAGATTTGGAGACAACAAGGCATGTAGGATCAAAGGCAAAGGGACAATATCATTGGATGGTAAGACTAATATTGATAATGTTTATTATGTTGAAGGCTTAAAGCATAATCTTGTAAGTGTAGGTCAGATGGTGGATACAGGATTTCATTTTCAATTCAAGGATGGAAAATGTAAGATCATCAATAAATCTGGATTGGAGATTGCTTCCGGAACTTAGACCAAAGGTAATATGTTTTATTTGAACTCCAGTGAGAAGGCTTGCTTGATTGCTCAGATTGATGAAAGTTGGTTATGGCATAAGAAGATGTGTCATGTAAATTTTGATTGCATAGTAAAGATCAGTTCAATATCGGCTATCAAAGATTTGCCCAATTTTGTTAAACCTCATAATCTGGTATGTAGAGAATGTCAAATGGGTAGGCAAGTTAGAACTTCTTTCAGAAGTGTACATGATAAATCTAATGAAATTCTTGATCTTATTCACACTGATTTGTGTGGACCGGCAAGGACTAAAAGTTTTCAAGGTGATAGATATTTTATGTTACTTATTTATGACTATTCTAGAATGACGTGGGTGGCATTTTTGAAAGAGAAATCTAAAGCTTTTGATAATTTCAAAATCTTTAAAGTTATGGTTGAGACTGAGATGAGACTGAAGATAAAGTGCTTAAGATTAGATCATGACGGTGAGTTTACATCTGGTGAGTTCAACAACTTTTGTGAAAGGAATGATATTAGGAGACAACTTTTTGCACCTAGGACTCCACAACAGAATGGATTAGTGGAAAGAAAGAACATGACAATTTTGGATGCAGAAAGGACTATGATGACTGAAGCTAAATTATTTGATATCTATTGGAGAGAGGCTGTCAATACCGATGTATATACTTTCAACAGAGTACACATAAAAGGTGATATCGGTAAGACTCCTTATGAATTATGGTTTGGTCATACTCCTACTGTCAGATATTTCAAAATTTTTGGAAGCAAATGTTACATTAGAAGAGATGATGCATTAGGAAAGTTTGATCCTAGAAGTGATGAAGGAATATTTTTGGGTTATTCTACTAAGAGAAAAGCATATATATGTTATAACAAAAGATTGAATAGGATATTGGAAAGCATATATGTCAAGGTGGATGAGCATGGCAGTAATCAGATCAAATCATTTGATTATGGACCAGAAGATGAATTTATTAGACCTGAACCAATAATGCAAGAATCAGTTCAGAACAGTGAACCAGTCACACCAGTAGCATCAAAAAATTCAACAGTGACAGATGGACAACAAAATGAGTCAACAAATCAAGAAAATTCAAAGACTCCTAGGTATGTAAAGATAAATCATTCTGAAGATCAGATCTTTGGGGATTATTACATGGTATGCGCCCTTGGTTTCCTCATGTTGTGCACTGCAGTGCTTGGGTTTGGGGCATGGTATGCACTCTTTCTTGGGAATAAGTTGGTTTCATGGCCTAGTATGAAACACTCATGCACTTCATTGTCTACAGTTGAAGCAGAATATGTTGTAGTTGCTACCAATTATACTCAGATTTTATGGATGAAACAAATATTAAAGGATATAAGGGTAAGCTATGATGAGCCTATTGCTATTCATTGTGATAATACTGCTGCTATTGATATGCCAAAGAATCTGGTATTTCATTCCAAATCAAAACACATTTTAATAAGGTATAATTTCTTGAAGGAAAAGGTTGAAGCAAAGGAAGTCAGATTGGTTTATGTGCCTACTAAGGAACAAATTGCAAATATTTTAATGAAACCATTTCCTAAAGACACTTTTGAGTATCTCAGAGATCAGTTGGGGGTTACCAACCCTCCAGAAGAGACTTAGAGATGCATCAATCCAATGAGATCATCAGACATACTTTTCTGATCCAGGTTGATGAAGATGGTGCTACTACTTAGGGGGAGTAGTCATATGTTTGGTTCAGTACTCTTGGTTTAGTATCTGTCCTTTTTCATTGATGTTAAAGGGGGAGAAAGTATTCATGTGAAAACTGCTAGATCTTTTTATGGTGTTTTGGAGATAGTTGGCATTCCTTGGCACTTGGATGTTTTTCACATTTAGTGTTGCCATTAATGACAAAGGGGGGGATTGTTGGAAATATGCTGGATTTGGTTAAGTGTTGTCATTGATGTCAACACTATATCCCAATTAGATCTATCTCAGTTAGTCTTGGTGATCTTCTTGGTTTTGGTTGTGATTCTGATCTGGTATGATCAGATCTCTAGAATTAATTTTGGATGCTTATTCTGATGATTATATTCTTTCTATATTCTGGTGGTTTCATAATTTGGTTATCTATTTTGGTATTTTCCTTTACCGACTTGTTTGTGGCTTTCCCAGCTAGTTTTTGGCTTTACCGACTTCTGGTGTTCCCAGTTAGCTTTACCGGTATGCTGTTTTGGTGACTTCATCAATGGATTTTGGGTTTGGCTTATGGAATCATTTTCTATCATGTTGTTGGTGCTTCTTTATCATATCCCAAGCATTTGGTGACTTTGCATTGGATGGCGTGCTATTATGGTTGTCCTATTTAGATCTGGTTAAACTTTCACTAAGGGTTTCTACCGACAAGTGAAGCATGTTGGATTTTGGTCTTAGCAGAATCCCTGACAGATATAATTGTTTGGTTATTTTATTTAGGTCCATGCTATGTAATGTAAATCATAATATTGGTCTGGTGGTAATGTGTGATGTAATTCTTGTAATTATGGGTTTATTGGTTTAGGGTTTAGCTGACCTTGTCAATAAGGTTGATGATTTGTATTTATAGGTGACTTATTCATGCAATTTACATGGATTGACGTTATGGGTGGTTATGTCTGCATTATTAGAGAAAGGATTATGTGCGAATAAAGTCATATCATCGCCCATTAATGGGCCAGATCGGGTTAATCTAGTAGGCATTGGGGAGAGAGTGGTTGAGTGGATACCCTAGGAAGATGGATGGACAAAGATCAATTTTGATGGTGCGTCCAAGGGTAACCCAAGATTGTCGAGTGTTGTGTCTGTTGCAAAGAAATCTCTAGGGGTCAAAATTGGTGAAGGATGGAAAATGTTCCAAATGGTCCCAACAACAAAGTTGAGGCCAAAGCAACTGTTCTTGTTGTACTTCTAGCTCGTTGATTAGGGGTGACAAAGCTAAATCTGGAAGGGGACTCCCTTGTGATCATCAATGCAATCATCTATGGTAGCTCGCTAAGTTGGAAAATTAGTCGTGATTTTGACATGATCATGTCAAGCTTGAAATTTTTTGAAGACTTCAAGATATCCCATACTCTCCAAGGTGGCAATATGGAGGCAAATAGATGTGAAAATAAGGCTTTGGATTTGGAGGTTGGTGTGATGAGGATATTAGTACCCAAGTAGATGCAGTATCTTGGGGCTGATTTTTTATAGATACTATTTGTTACCATTGAGGTGACACGCATTTAATGTTGAGTTTTGAGTGTATATTGGTGGTGGTATGGGTTGACAGTCTGTGGTGTTTGTCATTCCTCCACATTGCAGGTAGTTTTATCAGGCATGGTGGCAAAGTTTGAGAGATGGCCAAATGTGATGTACACTCAAAAGGAGTACTCGCATTAATGGTGTGTAGTTGGGGAATGTTTCAAGGATATCGAAGGATGATTTGCATTTAAGAAGGGAGTTATCGTGCTAGGGATGAAAAGTTTGATCTTGGTTATTGAGCGTAGAGAAGTGAGCCTTTGGTAAGGTAGTGCAGGAGTGTTGGTAGCACAGGTTTTGTGCATTGGTATAGTAATGGAGCTGAAATTTTCTCTTAAGGCGACATGTCCTATGGTGGCCTTTTGGGGTGCCATCTCTAATGAGTGTCTCTCAAATGTCTTTAGGTTTGAAGACCAAAACTTTCTCAACAGAGTGAAGATTATGCTCGGTGATGAATACATGCGAGGGGAATTTAAATACTATACTAACATGGATATAGCATCCATGTTTTCTATGTGGGCCTTTGAGTTGGTAGGGGTGGATCGTGTTCATTGGTTGGTCTCGAATAGTGTGAAGGAAGAATGGAGAGGCGACTTGGTGGGATTCATTCAGATGGCGTGTGGCTGCACTTGTGCGAATTTCAACCCCCTTTATGCCTGTTTCTTTTATGGAGTGCTAATTTTAGTAAGGAGGTTCACAGGGCTTTGGCCCAAATTGGTATGCAAGGAGTGCAGGAGTACATCGGGGCATGGGAAAAGGTTGAAATCCAATTGGAGTTGGAAAAATGGATCCCCTCTCTTGGAAGGAGATTGGGCGGGGACTCAAGCTCGGGTTCCTCTTCAAAGAAAAATGCGAAAGGCCTCGAGGCTCCAAGAACACCACGGGTGGTAGGTCGTTGAGGATTGGCTTCCCCCCGGAAGCCCATGATGACCATGTCGATGAGGAGGATCAACATGAGCATGCTATGGAAGGATGCGATAAAGGCAAGGATATTGTGGTGGTTACTGTGCCATAGTAGTTTATGTTTTGTTGGTTTTTGTTTTGACCTTTAGCCAACCTTCGTATGTAATTATCAAACTTCATGGGTTTAGTTTTTTGGTGGCTAGTGTTTTGGTGGTCTATTTTTTTGCTGCAAGTCGTATGTAATAGACTGTTTTTGAAATATCAATATAAAGTACCATTTACCGATTGAAAAAAAAAATAGTCATATTATTCCAGTGAAGGTTGGAAAGGTTTTGTATTGTAGAGAAGACATCAATGCTTAACCGGAACTATATCAAGCATTAGTAGATACTACTTTCACAATTCATTTCTTTCCGGATTGTAGTCCGGTGTTTATGTAAGTTAGTGAGACTTCCCTTTGTAATGAGCAATGCGCTCTAGGATGTTGGCTTTTGTGCATGTGCATACCTCATTGTAATTATTCATAATACTACTACTGAGTATTCTTTTGATTGTGGGTTGGGTTTCCCACCGTGGTTTTTCCCTTTCCAGGTTTTCCACGTTAAAATATTGGTGTTATGTGTGTTGTGCTTTCATGATATATCTTTCATTGTGTTGTGCTCCGGTATAAGGTTTATAATTGAATTAATTGTTGCACTTGTGAGTAAACTGATTCACCCCCCCTTCTCAGTTTACTGCCGGTATGAGTGCATTCCAATAGGTATTATGTTGGTTATTCGATAGGTCTGGTGGAAAGATTTGACCATGAGGGTAAGCATATAAATCACCATACCAAGGGAATTGGGACCAATGGTTTGAAATACCATTTCAGACATCAGGATATCATAATTGGGAATCCATAGCTGTTCTACTAAGAATTCATAGCATGTAGAATTTTATGGTAGATCTAGGAGAGAGGCTATCATAGCCATTGCATCTGCAAATTTGTTTTGTTCCTGTGGGATTTTCTCAAAAGTGATAGTTATGAATATTGGCTTGAAACTATCGATCATACATTTATAAGGCATGATATCTTCATCCTTGGTTTGGTAGTCATCATTGACTTGTTAAATTACTAGTTGAGAGTCACCATAGACTTGTAGGTCCTTCAAGTTCCATTGTTAGCCATTTTGAGCCCTATGATCAAGGCTTCATACTTTGCTATGTTGTTTGTAGATGGAAATGTTAGCTTGTATGACTTTGGGATGATGTCATCTTGAGGAGTGATAGAGAGAATACCTACTCCTAAACCATGTTAGGTGTATGATCTATCAAAGTAGAGCTTCCACTATTGTGTAGGTGTTACTGTGAATATTGCTTCATTAGGAAATGTTGATATGATTGGGTGATTACCCTCCATGGGAGCCTCTACCGATTGATCTGCTATTACCTACCCTTTGATTGCCTTGCAGTCCATATACTTAATATCAAATTCACTAAGGATCAAGACCCATTTTTCCAGGAAACCAATTAGAGTTGCTTTACTTAACAAATATTTTAGATGATCAATCTTTGCCATGAGCTTTTCTTTATGTGGTAGCATATAGTGTCTTAGCTTGAGTGAGTCCAAGACCATCACAAGACATGCTTTCTCAATAGGGGTATAGTTGAATTCATACCCTACCAATGTCTTAGAGATATAGTAAATTGTGCATTATTTTCCCTCTACATCATGTTGTTCCAATAGTACCCCTAAGGTAGTAGTAGTAGCTAATATGTATATTAATAAGGGCCTATCTGGAGATGGTGTTATTAATAGAGGTGGTGCTGTTAAGTAGTCTTTCAACTGCTAAAATGCTTGTTGGCATTTTTAATTCCATTTAAACTAAATGTTTTTGTGTAGCAGATGTGTGAATGGATGACATTTAGCGGCCAATTGAGCAATGAACTGATAGATAGATTGTAGCCTCCCTTGCAATGTTCTTAGCTAGTTGATGTTCTTTGGAGGTGGCATTTAAATGACTGCCTTCACCTTTGTAGGATAAACTTCAATTCCTTTATCTGGGACAATGTATCCTAGGAGCTTCTCAAAGGTTACTCCAAAGGCACCTTTTTTTTTGGGTTCAAACAGACCTTGTATTGTTCTAGTCTTGCGAAAATATTGTCCACGAGTGTTGGGTGATTCTCTCTTGTTAAGGACTTTGCTAAGAGGTCATCCACATAGTCTTTCATTAAAGTATGCATCATGTCATGAAATATGGTGCTCATTTCTTGCTGATATGTAGCTCCAACATTCTTTAGGCCGAATGGCATCACATTCCAACAGTAAGTGCCCCATGGAAAAGTGAAGGCTATTTTGTGTTGATCCTCAGGTGCTATCTTGATCTAGCAATACTTGAAAAATCTGTCCATGAGTGAAAGCATTGCATGTCCAACAGTCAAATCCATAATAATATCAATGTTAGGAAGGGGGAAGCAATCTTTTGGCAAGCTTTGTTTAAGTCCCTAAAATCTGTACAAATGTGGATGCCCCCAGTTGGTTTTACCACTAGTACAATATTAGATATCCATTTTTCATAGTCAATTGGCTTGATGAAACCAACGTCTAACAACTTTTCGAGTTCAACCTTTACTAAGGGTGTGATATGAGGATACATTTTCCTTAGCTTTTGTTTCATTAATTTGGTTCCTTCTGCTGCTATCAAGTGATGCATCATTAGATTTGGGTCTAGTCCTGGCATGTCTGCATAGGACCATGTAAAGCTGATTTGAAAGAATTCTACAAAACTAGGATATTCTTTTGAAGCTAGTGATGTTGTAAGTGTATTATGTGGGGATTTTCTGTTGTTCCTAAATTTACCTCTTTTGTTTCTTCCACAATGATAGATTATATTTCTTGATTTGTGTTGAAGGGGATAATGTAAAACCTTCCATCCTTAGATTCCTCAAAAGGGTTTTCACCATTGGATTTTTCCTTTATTTTTACTTTTTTAGGATCTAGATGTGTTGCTGTGTGATTTCACTAGAAGATCCATTCTTGATTGTTATATTTTTACAATTGAAAGCTTTGGCATTCTCTCTAAAGTAAGCCACACTATTGAGTTCAATAGAAAAGATAGCCGTGTGATCCCCGATTGGTATGTTATCCCATATTTTGAGGAAGTCAATGATTGCATCATCATTTTGGAACACATCTAGGCGTGGGGGACCTTGCTGGTCCCAGTCAATGAGTTGGGGATGGATAAGTAGCATTAAGTCATCAACTAGGTTAAGGTCATAGGATGTGGTGTTTAAGGTTAGGATAGAGGTATTGAGGTCATCATTGGTACTCTCCTCTTCATATTCAGGCTTAGGAGGTTATAAATCTTTATCATAAGGATATTGCAAATTTTGTCTTTGAGATTTTGTTGTTTCAATAGGATCCCAAAATTTTTTGATCCATGACTCTCCTTCAACTCTTTTATCTTCAAAAGAATCATAATAATCTCATTTATATTCATGTGAATCTGTCTCAGAATCACTTTGTAAATCTCTATCACTGCATCTTACATGTATGTCTTCAGGTGTAAAATTTTTATTGATAACTACTGAAGGTACTGTATCTGACGGGATTATTGATGCTACTTGTGTGTTTGAAATGGACAAGAGCTTTAACCTTGGAATGATTGAATTTTGTGTGACATAACACTTTTTCTTGTTTGTTGTATTTGTAGATTTTGATCAAGTGCTTGCTTGACTTGGATTGTATCCTAGTCCTTTGAGTTGATTTCTAGGTTGTAATGAAGGTTGCAAAGGTTCTTACATGCCCCGCTTTTATAAGCTTAAAGAACTATGTCCATCATAACCCATATTTTGCATCCTTGTAAAGCCTTTGCCATACTTTTCTATGGGTATATTTATAGGTTGTTTACCCTTGGCTAATTCCTCTTTGTAGATCCTCTTTGTCAAGTCTTCTTCAATATTTTCTCCACCTTGGCTTATTCCTAGGGTAAACTTTGCAAGTGTACATGTGCTAGCTATAGGCTATGTCTATCGTGAAGGTTGAGGTTTGCCATATGTTCGGGGTGGGAGAGGTAGTTGGCCAACACATAAAAGTTGGCTAATGTTATATTCTCCTGGGCCTTCATCCTTTACCTTCATCTTCAATTTGGCATTATCTGATGTAGGGATTGGATTACTAGTGAGAGAAGTAGGGTTAACATAAGATGATGAGGAAATAGCTTCTCTGTTTCTAGGCACAACAATATCTGGTCGATGCCTTATATGTTGCAAAAGGCAAAGGGGTTAGCATCACCTAAAATTGTTATTTCCACTCCATTATGGGGAAACTTGATGCATTGATGGTATGTGGAGGGTACTGCCTACATGGCATGTATCCAAGATCTCCCTAGAAAGTGGTTATATGGGAGGGGTATATCTAGGACTTGGCAAACACATCCTTCACCATAGGTCCTACCATGATTGGTAGAGTGACACATCCTTTGGAGGATCATTTTGCATCCTTATAGGCCTTGATGGTGTTATTCTTTCTAGAATCCACTGCATTTTCTGAGTATCCCATTGTTGTTACCAATTGTAATGTGCATATGTTTCGACCAGCTCCACTATCTGTCAAGACTCACTTGACTTTGTGTTTGTTAATGAAACCTTCAATGTGAAGTGGAACATTATCTAGTTGCTATATGGATGAATCATCATTTTCGGTGAAAGTGATGCAATGAGATGATTTGAGATTACTCACCATGGCTTGAAATTGATTGAAATTTAAAATTGTATGGGATAGATTCTTCTTGGAGAGCTTTGCCTAAGATCGTCTTATGCGACGGTGACAACCACAAAAGATGAAAAATAGAAAGTAGCACACGTGTCTTTTCTAGGTGGTCAACAAGGTTATATTGCTTTGGAACATATGTTATTTTTATGGCACACCTTGTAGTGTGAACTTGCTATGATGGGTAAGAACATTGCATTTAGGATTCTTGAATTTAATGGTTATCATTTCAATGTGTTTAGTATTTTTAGTTATATTATTGACAGTATAATCATAGGATGCTTGTGTATAATTGCCATTACTGTCATTCTTCCCTTGATGAGAGTTATTCCCATTTTCATACGATGGGAGTGGATTCTTGAACATTTTATGGTCATCCTTCGAGCTTTTATGGTTGATGTCATCATATCTATCTCTCCTTGATCAATAAGATCTTGGATGATGTTCTTCAAGTGGTGGTAGTTGTTTGTTTTGTGACCTTTTCCTTTGTGGAATTCACAATATTCATTATCCTTCCACAAGGGAGGTTTCACATGAGGCTCATAGTAAGATTGGATGATACAAGCTTCCTTAACACAATTTTGATGAGTTCCTTGAAAGGTGTGTAAGTCCGATTTGGTTTGTATGCAGTGTACCTTCTCTTAGGTACATCCTATTGAGTGTTTCTTACTTGGTTGTTTGTGGGGTTATTTTTGTTATTCATATTTGGTCCTAACAATTTCACAATAGGTTGTACAATTTTCACAGTTATAGCATCAACAATACCATCATTGACAATGTTCTTGTTTTTAGACAAAGATTTGGTTGATCACTATTGTAAGTTGGGTGAGGATTGTCTTTGTTATGTTCGAATATTTTCACCAAACACCTTTTTATAAGAGCTTTCTCATTTTTGAGTCCTTGGGCTATCACCTCCTCAAAAGAGTGAACATTTGACTTGCAAGTGGAATTCCATCTCTTCATTTAAGTTTAAAATGAAGATTTGGACTATTATTCCTTGAGAATATGGAAGGAACGTTTGCTGGCAAGGTGTCTCCACCTTTGCAAGAAAGTTGAGAATAACTCTCCATGTTTTTGTTTAGTATTGCATAAATCAATTGTTGGGACCTCGTGTTATATGTTGTGTTCATGATGAGAAACAAAATTTTGAACTAAGTCATCAAATGTCTTGATTCCACCTAGCAACCGTGAAAACCATTGCATAGTTGATCCTCCTACACTTTGAGGAAATAGGTGCATTAAGTATTTTTCATCATGAGAAACTGTTGGCATTATGGATGAATTGATTATGTGTTGCATTGATGTTTTGTCATTGATGTCAACACTAGCTATTTTACTGATAGACAGGTTTTGGTTACCGGTAGAAGATCCAGTGTTACCGATAGAAGAGACTATCTGTTGGACACTTCCGACATTTTTGGATCTATGGAATGTGATTGGTTACATGTGGTATGTGATTT
This sequence comes from Cryptomeria japonica, assembly GCF_030272615.1. Lineage (NCBI taxonomy): Eukaryota > Viridiplantae > Streptophyta > Pinopsida > Cupressales > Cupressaceae > Cryptomeria > Cryptomeria japonica. Next base: position 573,129,613 of record NC_081411.1, on the reverse strand, counting down.
TGGAGCATGTCTTGGTCAAATGGTATTGACTTGATAATTGGATTCTATCATACACTTTGGTAAACCCTTACCGGCACTAGTTTAAGGATTTATCGAGAAATCTTGACATGATGCATAATCGGTGTTGGTACAACTTCTACATGGATTTCACGATGCTAAAGATTTTCTTTGATCGTGCTTCAACTGATTGAAGACATTGCTTTGGCATGGTGGACCCAGAATAGGTCTGGTACCTATCTAGGTTATGGACTGGTATCATGTTAACGTGTACTCTACACGTTACCGGGATGTTTCAAGATGTTTTATGGATTTGTTATTGTTGTTTTGGTCTTAAGCCGACATGGCATATCATTGTAATATTAATCTATGTAATGATCTTATTGTAATATCTTTTAGGTGGTTGACCTAATTGGTTTAGGCCTTAAGGTTTGTATAAAATGATGTAAGATCTCATTGTAGATCGTGGCATGGGAATGGAATAAGTGTTTGTGGTCTTGAAATGCAATACCATATGCTAAGGAGACTTGGTCGATCATAGGTGATCAAATTGGGATTAAGGAAGAGGTCAAAGGCCTCCGGTATTGAGCTTAACCAGGACTATAATCATGCATGGTAGATGCTATTTATGGCAATTCACTCTATTGGATTGTTGTCCATTTATCTTGAGATGGTTGTAGCCTCTATGTAGTCAGTGAGACTCTTTTTTAATGAGTAGTACACTCTAGGAAGTGTGCCTTCCTGCATGTGCAGGCCCATCATTAAATCACATACTTTTTGCAGAAGTATCATCTGATTGTGGGTAGGCTTCCCACCGTGGTTTTTCCATTTCTGGATTTTCTAGGTAAAAATCATGGTGTTATGTGGTATGGTTGCTTTGCATTGATTATTTGTTTAATTGTTAAGTTGTATTGTTTACCGGTATCTGTTTCTGCTTTATCAATACTTAATCAGGTTAAAGGTTATTAAGTGGACTAAATGTTATAATATGTTAACAACTGATTCACCCCCCCCCCCTCTCAGTTGTTCACTGGTTATACTAATAATTGGTATCATAGCTTTGGTCCTCTTTTTCAGAAGATTAATTGCTTGAGGTGTTAGGTCCCAGAGACAACTGAGAGGGGGGGGTGAATCAGTTGTCTAATAAATTCAAACCAAAAACCAATTAACCAACTTAATGCTTAATACTGGTAAACTAGTTAAGTATGTCGATAGACAGTGTTAACAGTAAATTGCTATACCGGTAAAGATTAATGCATGAAACATAAAAATGAAGTCATCCACAACACATAACACCAATATTTGTACGTGGAAACCCTGTAAGGGGAAAAACCACGGTGGGAAACCTTACCCACAATCAGATGATACTACTGCAGATAGTAAGTGTACATAAATGGGGTCTGCACATGCAGAAAGGCCAACAGCCTAGAGCTCACTGCTCAATCACAAAATGGGAGTCACACTGACTATAGTTGGATGGTTAAATCCAATAAGAGTGTACTGTACAAAATAGCATCTTCATATGCTGGATTCAGTATCGGTGTAATGCTGATATGCTTCTACAAAAACCTAATTTCACCTTTAAATGATGTCTTCGTTATACCTCTGCTTAATCTCACATATACCTTCTCACAATTCTTCTTCGCATTCCACAAATTCGATCTTACAAATTCGATCTTATATTTATACCATACCCTAAGACCAATTTTAGTAAGTCGGCTCTACAAGATATTACAATTAAAACATATTACAAATAATATAATATCCGATGCAATAACCGATTGAACATGTCAGCTTAATGCATTTACACCAATAATAAATCATCTCTATAGCGTGCCATGCTGATCTGAAAAAGATAAGCCTGTTGGTGTAACCCTAGATAACCCTGGACCTATTTGTCGGTAAAAGCAAATATGCCAATATGAATATACCAATGATTAATTCTTCAAAACAAAGTGTCCATACAATGTCTTCGACATTACCAAGTGTCTTCCATATCATTCCAAGTGTCGGTGAACATTATATCTTGCCGGTGAACCATATACCAGTAACTGTGCAATAGTTACTTGCTTGCCGGTGAACGTTGTTGGATCTCCAAAGTGCTAGTGTTTCAGTAGGTGTTGACATCAATGAAAAAACCATACCAAAATACCAACAATCTCCCCCTTTGGCATTGATGGCAACACAAGATGGAAAAACCATCAAAGTACCAAAACAGAAATGCCAAATACCAAAAACCAACAATCTCCTCTAAACAATTTCTCCCCCTAGGAGCAACATGTGTTTTCCAAAACTTTTTTTTAATACCAATCGCTCCTCAAAAGATAATGTGTTTTTCCATAGATATCTCTCCCCCTTTGACATCAAATGCCAAAGTTATAATAAAACCAAGTTCATATACAAAATACCAATCAATTCAATATACCAACTACTCCCCCTGAGAAGTAGCTTCCTCATCAAAGACCGGAGTAAAAGATTTGTCTTTCAATTCTGTCGGTTGATGAGAATCATCAACTATCTAAGTCTCTACCAGTGGTGGTATGACTCCAAGCTGATCTCTGAGATATTCAAAAGTCTCCTTAGGCAAAGGTTTTGTGAAGATATCTGCAAACTGTTCTTTAGTATTCACATAAAC